>NC_137942.1:21536195-22136195 GCF_963969265.1 Rhamphochromis sp. 'chilingali'
GGGCAGATTTGCTTTTTCAAATGCAGCCATCATGGTTTCTTTCACATCTATGCCACGGGTTCTGTCTTTTAATGGCACAATATCCAGGAGTTCTTCTTTGATCACACAATCGTTTGAAACAGACCGTGCAAATATTGCCAACTGAGGCTTGTCTTGTATATCACAACTCTCATCCAATGCGACACTAAAATACTCACATGCTTGAAGGTCAGAGTGCAACTGTGATTCAATAGCCGTGTTAATGTCCGATATTCTGTGTTCAACAGTGTGGCGGGACAGTTGGACGTCTGATACCATGCGTTTTAATTTGTCGTTTTCAGGAGACAAGATTTCAACAACATCACTGAGGCATTTTTTAATGAACTCCCCTTCATTGTATGGCTTTTTAGCCCGTGCAATGTTCCAAGCCAGCTGATAGGATGCGAGCGTTATGGTCTCTGACCGCTTCGTAAATTTTTGGAAAAACTGTATCTGCTTTTCTGCCTGACTTTTCAAAGTGGCCAACTCGTGCTTGCGAAGTTCAGTCCCTTTTGGAAATTCCTGGTCGATGTTAGCATGGAGTGAGCTGAAGTGGCGCTGAAGATTTGAAGCTTTGAAATGTGCTAATGACGTCTGACATATAAGGCAGAATGGCTTACCATTGCGTTCAACAAAAAAATATAAACTCTCCCACTCTGTTAAAAACGTCCTGTGTTCATCTTCATATTTTCTTTTTGCTGTGCATTTTTTTCCTGCCATTTTAAGGGCGAACTTGCTCCTACTGGGAAACTTTGCGGTATTTTCATCTCACACACATGCGCATTTGATGAAAATACCGTATTGAACTCAAGCGAAGCGAACGCGCACATTTTAAAACAACAACATAAAAAAAATCAAAACACAAACTTTGATATGAACGTAAGAGCCGCATGAAACCAGGCAAAGAGCCGCATGCGGCTCGAGAGCCGCGGGTTGGCCACCCCTGCACTAATGAGTCAAAACATTATGGCCGCCTCTGACTAACAAGCTGTTGGGCCTTCAGTGCAGCTCTGACCTGCTGAGTCATGGACTTATAACAAGATCTGAAGGTCTGTAGGTGTAGCACTGAAACTTTGAAGATCCGAAGTTTTGAGATCAGACTTGATCAATGACACCCTCCAAGACCAAACTGCCAGTTCAGTAGTTAAATGTTGTTCAGTAGCATGCTGTTGCTACAGTAATATCAGCATTATGTGCAGCAGTGAGTTTATTTAATTCATTATGTGTCTATTTGTGAGCATTTGTAGTGCTTTAGCTCATTCACACATTTGTCACCCCAGTTTTTGGGGTTCTGTGTTTTTAATGTTAGTTTATTTTTAATGGAGAGAAAGAGAATATCAACCTTGCCTGAGGACATGGTGGTTGATATTCTGTCTCTTTCTATTAAAATGAAACTACCATAAAAGTTAGAGACTTTTCATTTCTTTGGCAGTGAGTAAACTTACAAATTTAACAGGGGTTCAAATAATTTTTCACCCCACTGTAGTCCCATGTAGTAGTTGTGAAATTGAGGCTTACCTCATGATCTCTTAAACAACTTTTCAGGTCACCTCCAGCATGGAATGAGGAGCTTCTGTTGAGCTGTGGTTTCATGCTGTGCAAAGGCCTGGTTGGCCCTCTGGACCTGGTGTCTGTCCACCTAGCCTCTAAACAGCGCCTCTTCTCGTTCCTCTCTCTGGCCTGGGGCTTTGTGGCAGATGTCGATATTGAGAGCGAGAAGTACCGCCACGTCGGAGCTATCCGGTTCCTTATGGGCACCCTGGTACGTCTGGCCTCACTCCGAGTGTATCAGGGCAGATTAGCATACCTTCCAGTGAAGGAAGCACCAAAACTTTCAAAAGGGAGCTTCACAACAAACCACCCACCCTCCACACCTCAGCACCCCTCACTCTGTTCTTCACTTCCTTGTCAGTTTATCCCCAACACTTCCCCAAACCTGAGCTCTCGCCATGGCACGAACTCAAACCACAACACTAGAACCAACTCTTCCAACAACGCCATCACCACCAAGAGGCCTCAGAT
This sequence comes from Rhamphochromis sp. 'chilingali', assembly GCF_963969265.1. NCBI lineage: Eukaryota > Metazoa > Chordata > Actinopteri > Cichliformes > Cichlidae > Rhamphochromis > Rhamphochromis sp. 'chilingali'. The sequence goes on from NC_137942.1 coordinate 21,538,236, forward strand.
CGAGAGTGACACCAAGACAAGAGCCCCTGTAGACTCTCTGCTCCCTGACCTGGAGCAACCTGTCCCAGACACATGGACAGTAGTCAAGGAGGAAGACTTTGTCTTGGTGCTGGCTATTTACCAGTCCCACCTGGCTGAGGACCTGTGGACAGTCCCTGGTGCAATGGCAGATGATGGTCTGATCCATCTGTTCTACGTGACAGCAGGAATCTCCCGGCCTGCCCTTTTGCGTCTCTTCCTTGCCATGGAGAAAGGTGGCCACTTGGCATGTGGCTGCCCCCACCTGGTGTATGAGAAGGTGAAGGCTCTGCGACTAGAGCCCATAACTCCACAAGGCATGATCACCGTTGACGGAGAGGTGGTGGAGTACGGGCCGGTGCAGGCTCAGATCCACCCCGGAATAGCTAGACTCATGCGTGGATGAATTTGGAGCATCACAACCTTTTCCTGGCTGTAGAGCTTTCTAGATTGGCCTTTTATACTCAGTGTCAATTTCTTGATCTGTGCTGGGTTTTTTGTTTTTAATTATTTTATGTTTTTTCAGAAGTGCCAAAGACATTTTATCAGCCTCTGTAAATTTCTCTATTTTTCTACTGAAACAACTTGTCCTATTTTTATGGATCTCCGTCCCCTCTTTCTCCAAATGTTTGATTCAGGGTCAAAGCCATGGATGGTTGGTCTTGCTGCTGGCTGGTCCAGGCTTAGGGAAATACGGAGGGATTATGTGTCTGTGTGAGTATGTGTGTGTGAGTGCATAAGAGAGAGAAATCTTTATGTATGTTTGTGTGTGAGATCGTGCATGAGAAGCTTTAGCGGGTGCTGGCGGAGGAGTGCATTGTGCTCTCTGCTGTCAGACCTCATAAGCATGGAACACGTGAAGAGAAGCACATTTCCCCTTCCTGGGAGACTCCTGGAAAAAAAAATCAAACACACCGCTTGTACCCAGTGTACCACACCAGACCAATAATCTAACTCCTGGGCATCGCCTCCCTCTCAGCTTCATAGAGAGGAGATTTCTTAAAGAGGAAATGTAAATCTACCAAGGATTTCGCATTAACGGAGCTTTAATCTTTGATTAATGTGTGTTAAAAAAAGCAACAGCGAGATCTTGTCACATTAAGCTTTATCACTCTATGATGCCCACTCCATTTTCTTGAGCGTGGAAGCATTCATCAGCTGACAATGCATGAAGTGCTGGCAAGGTAGACAGAAACCCGGCCACCTGAGGTTACACCTCCACTGCTGGCCGCTCCTTTTCCTCTCCTCCTGTTCCATCTACAACCACCATGGATCTGCCTCTGCTCGCACGCAGATACACACTCTCACTTTCTTTCCCCCTTCCCCCTCCTCCTATGCACACACACACACACACACACAGATACACACGTACCCTTACATCTCTGCAGCACTTAGCGAGGGGGAGGTGCATGGTCTGCCACTGTGCATATGATCCCTACTCCTCTTGCCGTCTTAAGATTGTACTCATTCTCTCCCTCCCTCTGTTAACGAGCCATCAGCACCTAATGTGTCCTTAATATGAGGCTTTACATCTGTAAAACCATGCTCAATAGAGAGCCTCTCTTTTTTTTACTCATATGAAAGCTTTTAGGTGGGCTTCAAACACATATTAGACTGGTTGAAACACACTTAAATGGAGGAAGTAGGATTTCATTTTGAGTCTGTCAGCATTGAATATTGAGAGGCGCGCAATCAATGTGGGCAAAAGCTCTGCTCAGCTGTGTGGCCTTTCCTCTGGCTGTCAACGCAGCTGTGATGAGCATTAGTGTGCTGGAGAAGTGCAAAATGTTAGCATTATTATCCGTGCCCTCTCCACACACACACACACTAGTTTAAATTATAAAAAATAATCGTGTTAACAGAGCAAAAGAAAAGATAAATGCAGATGCATCTGCTAAAAAGAAAATCACATGTAATGCTGAAGGTGAAAATATGTAATGTCGACAGGCAGGTAGAGATCAAAATTCTGAAGATCAGCTGCTTCAAGGTTTTGATGAATACATCACTGTCATCAGTGAAATACAGTCGGTGTGATGAGCTGAATTCGCACACCAGTTTCTGCTGCTTCTGGGGGTTCCATGAGTGATGGACCCTTTTTCTTTCTTAGAGTCGTAATGAAAATTATTGGGCAATGGCAGCCGGCCACCTGGACACTGGCTGAGACTGCTACTATTAGTTACACTGGGGTGGCCCAGAAACTTACGTCTCCATTTATTTTTCTGATAACACACATGCAGAAGTGCACCACCAGGAAACAACAGCTGCTGAGAAATGCTTCAAAAAGAAAAAGCATATTTTTTTTTAGTTCACTCTGTTCAGTAATAGACACAGTAATAGTAGACACATATAGTTCCCAAATAGGCCACCCCTGGCCACCACTTGGCTCCACCCCTGCAGTATATCATAGGCTGGATACCAGACAAAATGGTGCCTCATATGTTTGGATGAAAGCTGCACAGTGGTAATTACACTGGGAAAAATGAAATAAATAATTGCACGAGGGACTCAGGTGCTCTGCACATGCTCCATACCTCATAAAAACTTACAGCTCTTCTAAATTTCCTAAATCGTATTAAATTGCGCACATCAAATCGAGAAAAAAAAATCAGCTCATGAGATGTTTATATTGGATCGTATTTTAATGATTGCTTATGAAGAGGGTAAAAACAATTCTTTAGTCCAGCCATCCTCTGTGTACATCACGTGATAAACACAGAGGATGGCTGATTTATTTATATAGTTTAGATGGATTATTTAGGACATCAAAATCCGACTGAATAATGTTTAAATACAAGTTAAATGTATCTTTAAAAACAACCTAGACATTTGAAACAAAACCCAAAAACAAATGAATTATTAATTTATTGCTGCTGTTATCTGTTTTATGATAAATCCTATAAGTAAATAGCAGTTTAAAATATAGCGGGTGAGGAAGATAATATCAGAGAATTATAGGACACCGCAGAAAAGGAGACAAACCTCTCTCCCTAATAATACTTTTACAGTCCTTTAATGAACTGCAATATACTTGAAGTTGACCTGACTCAATATGCATATTTTTGGTTTCCATCTTCACTGCAGTGCCGATCTTTTTCCTAATACTTGATTTTCCGTGCGTTCCAACTCATACCTGACATGCTGTACCTTCTATCCTTGCTGTGTCCTCAGCGATGCTATTCAGGTGCTTTGAATGCATTGTCACGCTCTCAAGGGTGCACTCCTGACATTGCTGTCGCCCGCCTGCACTGTTCATTATTAAATGTACATCTCATAAGGGTAGAGATGACCTATGCAAATGCCTTGTCATGGCTGCAGATAGTTGGAGTGAGGGTTCCCTCTGCTGGACCATCACTGAACATCGAGTGAAGGTTTTATCTGTGATAGTTTTCTTCTTACATTATTCAATGCAATCTACTGAAACTACCACCTGCTTCCTGCTTTTTTAGATTTGCAGTGATGATTATCGTAGGTGGAGCTCAGCTGCAGAAGACATTGCATTCTTTGTTGTTATTAAAACCGAACATCCAGCTTATTGTAATGAAATATTGGGGAAACTTTTTGATACTTCCATTGAAGCACAGCTGCAAATAATAGCTCATCTCAGTGTAGGGTTTTGGCACACTGCTGTTAATCTACGGTACTATACTGTTGACTTGTTGTACCCTGTTGGCTGCTTGAATGTAACAGCAACATTTTTTTTCTCTATGTCAATAATGTTACAGCATTTTACAAATGATTTATGAAAAGTGAGACTATGAACTGATATTATACAAAACAATGATGTTTTTTTTTTCTGTTCCTGTAAGAATCTGAATATGTTATCCTTTCTGTATCATGTACACTGTACTTAGGAAATTGTCAGTTTGTGTTTCTGTCAGTGCGTCATCCTGCCAAAACATGGTCCTAGAGAAACTCGCAGCAGGAACTACTACGCAGATAGATTTGAGTAGGTGTTTGTCTCTCTGTGGACAGATTGTGTCACCATTCAAGAAGTCAGGACATTTGTAAAGACAGGTCTGGTCCAAGGAAGCATTCGTGTCATGGCTGGAGTGATACACTCACAAGAAAACATCTGGTACATGTGTTATTTGTTTTATGTGATGTTATAAAGTGCTAAATAAGCTTTTAGTGCAGAACATCAATGGTTTAGTGCATTTGAATGTGTTATACTATTTGTGTCTATAAATAAAAAATGAAAAAAATATCTATACATGTGGCACAGTTTTGTAAATTGTGCCAATTAAAGAGCTTTTTATGTAAAATTAAGTAAAAGGAAAGCCGTTTCTCTAGAAAGTGCCTTAGTCTTAAGCCAAGACAGCAGTTAGGTGGTGCACTGAAAAAATAAATAAGTGCATGAGAAAACAAACTGTTTACCATGTGAAATCACAGTTTAGCTTTATGAAAGACAGATTTTTTCTTTCTTTTCGCATATGTCAGTGTTATACTGAGGCTCTGATCTGCACAGGTTACAATACAATCACAAAGAGTGCAAGTGAAGCGCTTTGACTGACTGTAAATGTTTAATAATGACATATAAGGGTGTTATTACGTCTATTCAACTGGCTGATGACAACCAGGCATTTATCATCTCCTTTTATTTTGTTATGAACTTCTTTTAAAAAAAAAAAGACCAATAAACACATTCATATACAAAAAATGCTTTATGTGTTGTTCTCTGATTCATTGAAAAGGTGTCAGGGCTGAGCAGCCGGTGTGGACCCAAAAAGCAGACAGGAGAGCGATGGAACAGAAGTTTGAAAGCCGAGCCATTTATTTGGCTGAAAAAACATGAGCACAAAACAAGGTAAAGCATACAGGGGTGTAAACTAAAACTAGAACCCAAACTGGCAAAACCTAGACTATCACAACTGTGACAAAGTCACATGAACATGATTCTGAGCAGGAGCATGTGAGAAACTATGATGAGAAAAACATGAACATGACCATGACCTGAACAGAATTATGAAATACTTTAAAACAGACGCGCTAACACTGAAAAAAGGAAAGCTGTGGCTCAATTCAGGAGCTGCATCCTTCAGAGGACCCGGCCTTTGTGTCTACATCTGGGCCGGGTCCTCCAAAGACAGAGAAGGCCGGGAGGCTGTAAAATGGGACAGTCCAGCCTTCAGATTTGCGTTACCACTGTCTCGGTGGAGTTTAATAAACTCAGCCGTCTGCTCCTTGCTATCTAAAATATAACAGGAGATTGGAGTAAATTCTCTACCATCTCACACTTCTCACATCATTTAAAGTGACTTATATATCATGTTTAACCTGAGTAGTGAACGACCGCGCGGGCCTGAAAACGATCCATCCATCCATTCGCGTCCGCTTATCCTTTTCAGGGTCACGGGGGGCGCTGGAGCCTATCCCAGCTGTCATAGGGTGAGAGGCGGGGTACACCCTGGACAGGTTGCCAGTCTGTCGCAGGGCCTGAAAAGGATGTGCCGAGAATTCGTTGTTCTCGCCAGCTTTAGTGAGCCTTGACCTCTCAGTCACTGATCGAGCTGGTGGGTAACAGACGTCTCCGAAAACGGCAGAGCACTTTTGCAAATATGTGATGTCTTGATAAATCGAGAAGATATTTGAAGTTTACACAGCTACATTCTCACCTCAAAATATCTTAAAAGTATATTTTCAGGCGAGAAAGAGTCATATTAAAACTCTTTAGCCGTGCTCCTCAGCCATTGCCGCGTTCGACAAGTATTTTATATTATTATAAAAATATTATAAATACTAATTTAAATAATAAAGTATTGCAAAGAGTAATAAGAGTAATATTAAAATTAAGTAGCCGCTGCCATTGTTGAAAACTGGTATTGGCCGCATTTGGAGCAGCCTTCGAATTGGGACAGCCTTCTTTGCGTCGCTGTGATGTAATCGGCCATCAAATGCAGCCTCCAAAGGATGCAGCCCCTGAATTGAGACACAGCCGAAGACAGAGGACTTAAATATGCAGAAGGGTAATGAGGGAAGTGGAAACACCTGGGGAAACACAGCTGACACAAATGAACAAGACGCCACAGGGGAAGCAAAATTAAACAAACTGAACATGGAAACACTAGAGTTTCAAAATAAAACAGGAAATATAGAAACTGGGACATGCAAGCTTGACGCAAGAGAATGAGAGGGAGCGAAACACCAGGGGAACCTAGATAGACAAGGAGATAACACATGAAAAGAAAAAAAGACTCATTAACAAGGAGCACAGCAAATCCAGCATGTCCAAATTAACACTGTCGGATTTGATTTCAACACTATTAAAGTGTCTATATGGGTCCACACCAGAGAGTGTTAATTTAACTCTTTTTGGAGAGTTGGTACGTTAACTCTGATTTAGTGTTAAACACCAAATCTGTCTGGAGTTGATAATTTAACACTTGGTGTTAAGAGTTTATATATTAACTCTCAAAGAGTATTTTAGTTTAACTACGTAAGAGTTATCTTCTAATTCATTCTAAAAAGCAGGAATTTTACTGTTCTGAACTTCTAGAAATTTCTTTTGGAAATAAACATTTACTAAAAAGACGCAATGGTTTTTGAAAAACATTTATTCTGAACTGTGCACCACAATTTCAAAACATTTTCTGAAAGATGTAACAGTATACATGTTCTCACTTTCATTAGAATTTTGTTTATCAAAAGGTCTGACATGGTAAATGCAAATAACAGCATTCTCATCACTTATTTCTTCAATACAATATGCATGTCCTTCATTCATCCCTTTGTGGAACTTCAACGCACTTCTGCTCTCCCCCATATTCCATCTTCACAAGCATATCCTGTGTGGAGATCGAATAAAAATTAGTTGAGACTAATTAATGGCACAAATAATCCAGTAAACAATTGCAGCACAGTAAAAAAAAAAAGGAATCTTCTTTGAGCCATTACTTGTGTAAAGTATTTTCCCAAAAGACAAAGACACAGGCAACAGGTAATACTGAACTAAATGTAAAACCTCAACCTTTTTAATTTTTACCTAAACCGTGTGCACAAAACTCTGGAGGGATCTAAATGCTAACGTAGAATCCAGTCAGGACGTCTGCTACTGCTGTTTGCTCGTTTTTTTTAATGGGCGATCGTTTTCAGGCTTCAAGTAGCACCATTATACCAACATTTCACATTCTAGACATTGTTTTAGGTGTATTTGACCAAAAGTTTGACTGAAAATTCACATGCAAGCTTTTTTTCAAGGCTGTGGTATTTGCCTGCAAACAATACCTTTCAGCTAGCTAAAACAGAATATTATGCTATCAGCGAGCAACATGGCTAATGCCTTTCACACAGCTTTGTCTCAACTCCAAAGAGCCACAGAAGTAAAAGCTAATAGAAATAATTGAAACAATCTTTGAAAAAATGACTTACCAAGCATGGCAAACAACTCAAATATGTAGAGCAAAATGTTCTGAAACGGCTTCACTTCAGCTTCGATTGGAGCCGTGCTGGGGGCGGAGTCTGTGAATGTACTCTGTTGGTGTCATAGCTCCTCTAGGAGTTCAGAGTTAAGAGGTCAAGAGTTAATGTTTCCATTGTAACACCTCCAGATTTGACAGAGAAACACTCATTTTTAACACTCGATTTTAACTACTATCATTTTACACCTCAGAGTTACATTAAAAGAATGTGACTCTACTTAGAGTAAAATTAACTCTACTTTTGCAAGAAGACTATTAACACCAAAACATTTAACACTTTTGAATTTGCTGTGAGACATGGACAATAACATAAACTAGACTGAACTTCAACTAAACCCTAACTAAATAATAACACAAGAACATAACATATTTTCAATTTAACATAAGAAATCAAAACTAGAAGATAAACTCAAAATGCTGGGTCACCTCCCTAACCCTCTGTTGAAAGTTATTAATATGTGTCCTAAACTAATGTGTTCCTAAACTGACAAATTCACACACTGGCCATGATTGATTGCCAGTATAATAAATGCTCTTGGTCCTCTTTCAACGTTTGTAAAACCATCTGTCAGGAACTTAGGGATTATCCTTGATCCTGCTCTTACGTTAGATAGTCATGTTAAATCTCTTGTTCGGTCTTGCTTTTATCATCTAAGAAATATTTCTAAATTGAGCTCTATAATATCCTATACCGAACTGGAGATTGTTATTCATGCTTTTATCTCATCACGACTGGACTATTGCAATTCCCTGTTTACTTGTTTAAACAAAGGTTCTTTGGAGCGTCTGCAGATCGTTCAGAATGCTGCAGCAAGACTTTTGACGAAAGCTTCTAAATATTCACATATAACACCGTTGCTTATGCAGTTACATTGGCTTCCTGTCGAATTTAGAGTCCATTTTAAGATTTTGGTTTTAACTTTTAAGGCTCTTCAACAACAAGCACCACCATATATTATTGAACTTTTACAGCCCTATGCCCCTAGTAGGTCTCTGAGGTCGAGTAGTCAGGGCCTACTTGTCATTCAGTATACGAGACTGAAAACTAGGGGTGATAGAGCTTTTGCTACTGTGGCCGCCAGACTGTGGAATTCCCTTCCTCAGGACTTACGATCCGCTGATTCATTGATTACTTTTAAAAAACAGCTAAAAACACATCTTTTTAAAATTGCCTTTTGCTAACTTTGTTTGTATCTTGTTTGTTTTTTTTATTTTTATAATCTGTTATATCTTGTAAAGCACTTTGTGATTTCTATCTAGAAATGTGCTATATAAATTTTTTTACTTACTTACTCTCTTTACTTGATTGTACACCTCATGGATTAGGAATAATCGGGCTGCTACTATATTCACATAAACATATTCAGTTCATCACATGGATATCTTTTGCTTATTGGAAAAGTATTTGAAACGGTGCGTACAGGTACAGGTGATCACTTTCATAATTTAAATAAATCCAAGAACAGACCAGCCAAGTGAATGAAAAAGTAAGTAAATGCCTGTTTTTATAAACTACAACGCAAAGATTTCTGTCAGGGATGTCAAACATAAGGCCCGCAGGCCAGAATTGACCCTGCAAAAGCTCCAATCTGGCCTTATGAGCGGCATTGGAAAATGTGAAGGACAGCATACATTTTGGACTTTTAACAGTATTTTCATAGGTTTTGCAGCTTCCCCTGACAATAAAGATTTCCCACAGTCATTCTTCTCTTTCTCCTCACCTCAACTGGCCTTGACAGATCACTCCCCTTCCCTGAGCCTGGTTCTGTTGGAGGTTTCTTCCTGTTAAAAAGGAGTTTTTCCTTCATTTATTTCTTACTGTTTAAGCCCAGAGACAGACTATATACATTTATACACAAACACACACACGTATGTGTATATACATAAGGCTTTTAGGGACATCAAGAAACAAAAATGTGGATGATGCCTATAAATCTAGAAAATAATTTACAAAGATTTGTATACCACTCTAAAATAGTACATCCATCATTTCTTTGTATTTGGCAAAGACAATGGGGAAATAGATGCGGTGATTTATTGAAATGTATAAATATACATAAAAATACAGTGTGTGAGGCAAAACAGAATTTGTACCACCTTTATTCTTCAATTTGAACTCTCTTAGGCAGTTTTCATGTCATGTCTTTAAGAAGACTTCAGGAATATTTCCCCGGGTCCCAGCACGCTACTAAAATAAAAGGAGCCAAGATTAGACAATCACCGCCAGCCTCCCCTGACACTGACCCTCAACCCACTGCACCACCCCTCCCCTGCAGCTGAGCCACAGACTCCTGCCACATTCTGGTTTTGTATTTTTGATTAACTTTGTTTTATGTATCCAAAATTGGTTATGTTTAGCTCTGTTATTTCTTAGTGTTTGCATGTCTATAATTTCCTCATGGTTGGTATGAGTTTCTTTGGTGTTGTGTTTGTGCCTGTTTATCTTTTGTCTCTGTCAGATTTGTGTGTTGTGAGCCTGCCGTTTGTTACTTCCTGTTTTACTTTGGTGGTCTTTAGTCTCTTGTGTTTTGCAAAGTATTACTTCCTGGCTTGTCATCTATAATTTCGCTCACCTGCATTTCCACCTGTTGCCTCTCCCTCATTAACTTGTGTGTATATTTTCTTAGTCTCTTTCTCTGTTTTTCTCTGTACTCCCTCATTGCTGTCATCCTCCTAGTTGCAGGTTTTAAGCTGCATTATCCTTTATTTCAGGTCGGCATTAAGGCTGCTTTTAACTTTACCTCTCCTCTTCTGAGTGCTGCATTTTGGGCCCAACTCCTGCCTGTCACGCTTCCAACCTCGACACCTTTGCTATTTAGGCACTTTTCAAACAATATTATTTTTTCTGCTACTTTTCTGTGGTCATAACTTACTAATTTTGACAGTATCCCCAATACAACTGTCTGAAACATAGCCCTAAACCTTTAGCGTCTGCCAGCGTGCACATTGAGCAATTATGTAGGACAGCTTTCATTTATTTTTGCATTATCACTAAAGTTAGAAACATATTGTCTTTCACTGACGCTGAAAAGCTAGTTCCTGCATTTATTACTTTTAAACTAAACTATTGTAATTAATTATTATTATTAGGTCACTCACTACAACTCCTTGAAAGCCTTCAGTTGATCCAGAATGCTACAGCAAGAGTACTCGCTGGGACTAAAAATCTTAGATTTACATCTTAGATGACCTTATTATCCTAGCAGAGCACTTTGCTTTCAATATGTCGTTTTCAAATGTAGACTGGGAGGCAGAGCCTTGAGCATTCAGGCCCCTCTTCTGTGGAACCAGCTGGATTTAGGAGACTAACGCTCTCTCCATCTTTAAGATAAGGCTTAAAGCTTTCCTGCTCTGATAAAGCTTTTGTTTTATCTCATTGCCCTCTTCTCTTTCTCCTAATCTCAACTGGCCTTTGAAGGTCACTGCCCCTTCCTGAGCCTGGTCTTTATCCTTGACTTCATTGTTGTTGTGAATTGGCGCTATATAAATAAAACTAAATTGAATTGAATAAGGCATGTTGCTGCTGATTTTCAGCCCAGTTCTTGTGTAATTTGGCATACCTCAGATTTTTCTCTGTCTTTTCATTCTTTAAAAACGGCTTCTCAAAAACCAACCAATGTTCTCTCTACGCTGGCACTGGCAGAGTAGATTTGGCAAGTTTTTCATGTGTGGAACGGACTCTCACAAATGCATTTTCCGTATAAATGTGGCACTACTTAAGTGGAAATAAACAGGGTTTCAAACAGTAAAATTTGTATCACCAAGAAGTATTGTTACAAGAGAAAAATAATTTAAAAAAACACAAATTTCCTTGATTTTTATGTTCAAAGTCACCCTCTTTGAATTGGAGTCACCCTCCAATTCAAAGAAATGGAGGTGACTCCGAACTAATGGGCAGTATTGTTTCCTCGACACTTCTCTTTGCAGCAAAAAAGTCACCCTCCATTTCTTTGAATTTGCACTATGACAGGATTGATCTCCTACATCCTTTTATAAAATGCAGATGTTTGCACTCAAAATTCTGTTGCATAAGAGTAGTGAATCCCTCTTCTCACATCTCTAATTCCTCTTCTCCTGTGTACCTCCTGCCAAGGATGCCAGCAGAGGTGGCGAGGAACAGACACAAGGAGAGCGGAAAACATTTAAACAAGTGAGACATCCTCAGCACGGAGCCTCGTTTTAAAGCGATGTCAGTCCAACACAGCCGGGAGCACAACTGTGTCACAGCTGCATTTTATGTCAGATGTAACAGTGTTGATGACTCGCCTTACATATCGGGCTACTTTGAATTACATTTAAACACATGATGCAAAGTCACAAGATGTCCTACTTTTTTAATCAAACACACACAGTGAAGGGCAGAAAGCTGCTGATCATCTCAACTGAAACAGCATATGAATGAAATCGATGAGTGTTTTTAAGAGTCCTGCTCCGCCTTGGTTGTGAGCCATGTCTACGTTATACTTGAAGGTAAAAATGTTCTGTAAAGGGTACACCTGTGCATCTTCAACCACAGCTCCTCTCCTTTGTCCTCTAAATGCATTAAAAGATTTGAGATGGCCTTCATTGTGATGCACCAAGATGAACTTCTGAGTCTCAGGCTAGAGGACAGAGAAGACGCGTAGCTGCAAATTAGAGCTGGGGAAGGGCTAAAGGGGCTCAGGGTGCTTTATATTTCAAGGTAAAGACCCTACAGTGATACAGAGAAAACTCCAATAATCAGACAAAACATTCTCAGCAAACACTTGGCGACTGTGGGAAGGAAAAACTCCCTTTTAACAGGAAGAAACATCCAACAAAACCAGGCTCAGGGAGGGCCGGCCACTGGCCGAAACAAAAGACACACTGTGGAAGAGAGCTGGTGATGAAAAATAACTAGCAAAACTACCATGTCCTGCTTATCTTAAGACATGCAAAAATATCAACAGTAATCATTTAATGATATTCTGTTGAAAGTGACAATGCCAATAACTTTCTGCAACTGCTGTTATTCATGATAACACCTTATGCAAATAAATAAAAGAAACTACTCATATCTGCCATTTATATTCATCAATATTAAATTAACATTAATTAACATTTAAAGCATAAAACCTGCTTATTGGAAACTAGTCTGGTCATTTAAAAAAACCTTGCAGATTGGCAGATTGTAATCTTATGAATCCTCCAATTCCTCTTTGATCTCTCTTTTAATCCCAGCTCAGAGTAAATGGATTTGGTTTTGTTTAATGCAGTAACAGATAGGCATGTAATCTGCTCACATTTATACAGCACTTTTCTAGGATTACTGATCACTCAAAGTGTATTTAACTACAAGTCCCACTAAGTCCAAGTTCATACAGCACTTCATTCTATGCACTGTTAATGTTAAGGCACCCTCTGACTTCTGTGTGACCTCTCTTCCTTATCTGCACCATACATGATCACTTTTATGTCCTTTTAGTGTTAAACTCTTTGAAAATTCCTCCCACAATCCTTCAAAGACCAGCAAGTGTCTGTCTCTGTGGGAACCTGGGCAACTATAGAGGGAACATAGACTCAAACTCCTGCCTTGATCTCTGCGACTGCTGTCCCATAAAAAATACACATAGACAGGATATGTGCAGTTTCAGAATTGCCAAAAACAAACTATTTTCCCTTGATTTGACCCACGCTGTCCGTCTCAATACATACAGGTCAAATCTGTATGGGGTTTTTTTTGTATTTTGACTCAATTTAGGAAAAATACCCATCAAATTTGCGGCTAAAATAATCAAATTTACTGTTGTCAAAAGTCAAAGCAGGTGAAATTTGACCTAAACTGTATGTTAGAGTTGAGAAATTGTATAGTTTACTGAGAGTTTATCAACCTTTATTTATATCCTCTGTTTCAGCAGTGTGTTAATATAACTATTTATTTAAAGGATTGCTATTATACTGGTTGCACACTCACAATGGACTCTGTATTAAGTATCAGTTTAACTACTGCCAGCTTGAAGGCCTGCGGTTCATAGCTGATTATTAGAGACAGGTTGATCATTTAACATTGAAGCATTAATTAACCATAGGACTTCTTTGAGGAGTCTTGTAGGAATGGGGTGTAAAAGACACGTTGATGGTTTGGAGGAAGTAATTACTGAAGTTAACTCAGAAAGATCAATTGGAGAAAAAGAGTCTAAATGAATATCAATGGTGCTGAAGAAAGCTGTAGATAATGCTAAATCTGTGAGATGATTATGAGTAATTTTTTCTCTAATGGTTAAAATTTTATTTGTGAATAATTTCATGTCATTACGTTAAATAAATGGTTGGCTCAATGTGATCCACACAGATATGTGGTCACAATTGTTAAGTGCCGTGATATATGGAGATTATTATGCATGTTTTATTTTGCTGGTTTACTGGCGTGATTTAAATCCACAACGTCATGTAAATTCCCTGTTGCCAGGAGAGTGTATAACACTTTGGACAGTAGAGGGCAGCAGCGTGCTTTGGAAACTGAGTCGGGTGCATAGTTGCCGTGAGCTTTCCATTCTGCTAAGATTAACCAGGCGAACGGCAGCGTGTCTCCTGTGTTCACTTTGTCTCCTGTTTTACAGGATCGTAATCTGGCTGCGCGCCCACCATACTGGGGCCTGTAACATCAACAGTGCTCTGACTTTTTGTCAGCCTGGCTACAGTGTTGAAAAGAGGGTTGTTCTTATTTTCTTCAACCAGTGATGATCAGTAAGATGTTCTAGCTTTACGGAGGGCTTTCTTATAAAGCAGCCAACTATTTCTCCAGGCTAAATGATGATCTTCTGAATTTGTGACACGCCATTTCTTCTCCAGCTTACGAGTCATCTGCTTTAGGCTACGTGTTTGACAATTATACGAGGGAGTCAATTACTTCTGATTTGAGGCCTTATTTTTCACAGGAGCTACAGTATCCAGAGTCATACAAAGTGAGGAGGCAAAATTATTAACAAGATAATCGACCTCTGTTGGAGTAGCAGCCAGGTAGCTGCTCTTCTCTGTGTTCCCATACGGTAAAAAAATATATTTTGAAATATATTTATATATTTTGAAATGTATTTTAGCGCATATATTTTTTGGCCAATTTTTGTATATTTTGAAATATATTTCAAAATATATTTCAAAATTAATTAAAAATCTTTCAAAAATATATTTTACCCTTCATATATTTCAGTCAAAGAAAACACATTCACATGTAACAACTGAAAATCTTTATTTGATATCTAAAACAAACATAGCATATAAATCAAGCTAGGAACATACATTATACAACTTTATTCTCATAACATTCTTAAAAATTGTAAAATAATTAAAAAAATAAAAATTATATATATATATATATATATATATATATATATATATATATATATATATATATATATATATATATATATATATATACACACATACATTTAACTATACAAAATGCAACTGCAACAAACACTTATAAGTAACGATACTGTGAATTTGATGTGAACTGCTATTAACACAATAAAGATGTGATCACTCAAAGATGTTTACTGATCAATAACAAGCAGAGGAATACACACACATATACATATATATAGATATATATACACTGAACAAAAATATAAACGCAACACTTTTGTTTTTGCTCCCATTTTTCACGAGCTGAACTTAAAGATCTGAAACATTTTCTACAAACACAAAGGACCCATTACTATCAAATACTGTTCACAAATCTGTCTAAATCTGTGTTAGTGAGAACTTCAGGTTTGCCGAGATAATCCGTCCCACCTCACAGGTGTGGCATGTCGAGGTGATGATTAGACAGCATGAACATTGCACAGGTGTGCCTTAGACTGCCCACAATAAAAGGCCACTCTGAAATATGCAGTTTGATCACACAGCACAATGCTACAGATGCCGCAAAACCAGTCAGTATCTGGTGTGGCCACCATTTGCCTCAGGCAAATGGTGTGCAATGGACATAGAGTTGATCAGACCTGAAGTTCTCACTAACACAGATTTAGACAGATTTGTGAACAGTATTTGATAGTAATGGGTCCTTTGTGTTTGTAGAAATTTTATTTTAAATTTCAAAAATATATTTTTTTGGAGCATCACAAATACAAAATATATTTACCATATATTTGAAATATATTTTGGCCAGGAAAAATGTATTTTTTTTACCGTATGGGAATTGGTACAGGGCATTGAAGATGATAACAGTGGGTGGATGATATCCCTAAATTTAGTTACAGCGCTTTCAGAAAGACATCAACTGTGATGAAATCTACTCCCCATTGTTGTGTAATCAATTATTGTACATTTAAATGTTATCAGGAAATGATCAGACAGGAGAAGGGTTTCAGGAAACACTGTTAAATGTTCAGTTTCTATACCATATGTTAAAACAAGATCTTGAGTGTGATTAAAGTGGTGGGTGGGTTCCTTTACATTTTGAGAGAAGCCAATTGAGTCTAATAACAGATTAAATGCCATGTTGAGGCTGTCATTTGTAGCATCTACATGGATGTTAAAATCACCCACAGTAATTATTTTATCTGAGCTCAGAACTAAATTAGATAAAAACTCTGAGAAATCAGACAGAAACTCTGTGTAAGGCCCAGGTGGACAATAGATGATAACGAATAAGACTGTTTTTTGAGTTTTACAGCTGGGGTGGACAAGGCTAAGCATCAGGCTTTCAAATAATTTAAAGTCTGCCTGGGTCTTTGGTTGATTAATAAGGTTGTGTGGAAAATTGCTGCCACACCGCCCCCTCGGCCTGTGCTTCGAGGTTTCTGGTAGTTAGAATGACTCGGGGGTGTTGATTCATTTAAACTAACATAATCATCCTGCTGCAACCAGGTTTCTGTAAGGCAGAATCATTCGATTTGTTGATCAATTATTAAGTCATATACTAACAGAGACTTGGAAGAGAGAGACCTAATTTTAAATAACCCACATTTCACTGTTTTATTCTTTGGTGCTGTTGAGGATACCGTATTGTTCTTTCTTTGTGTTTTTTATCTTTAAGTTGTTTTTTGCTGGTTTTTAGTTTGTTTTTTGTCTGTTTGTCAAATTGTCCTTCCATATGTTTCTGACAAGAGCAAAATATGCCACTGATTTTTCTTTCATTTTTTCTTTTTTTGTTTTTTAAATTGGTTACGGTTATTTAAAGAATGGCACCTGGTGTTTCCACAGCAAACTGTGGATATACTTCCTACCTCACACTGCATGAAATTTGCACAGCATTATTTTTGAAATCCCTCAAAACCTTTTGAAGATTTAATGTACATTTATCTACAATTTAATTTACAGATATATGCATTTGTCATGACTTTTCTAAAGGCTTAGCGAAGCAAACAATGTTTTAGCTGTAAAGCTCTAGCCATTGACAGTGTACGGCTGTAGTTACTGTAAAGCCATAATGAATGCAAGTCTGTCAGTAAAGCCACAAACTGTTATGAGTAGGCTGTGTGCAGACAGGAATCGTGGACCCAAAAGTGCAGACACTCGGAGGCACAAAGTAAACTTCAAAAAACAGCTTTAATGCTGAACTAAAAAGATACCAGAACTGAGACTTTAAACATAAACTCAGGCAAGCAGACAAAACACACAGCAAAATAAACAGTAGATCGCAACACAGACACAGAGAAACACAGGGCTTAAATACACAGAGGGAGCAATCAGGGAATGGATAACAGGAGGGAAACACAGCTGGAGCAAATCAGGCTTAACGAGACAAGGGGAAGCAAAACCAGATACATTAACCTCAGACAAGGACCTTCAAAATAAAACAGGAAACATGACACAGACTGAACTAAAGACGCAGACTCGCACGCACTGCAACAAAGGGAACAGAGACGTGGGACCAGGGCAGACACAGACACTGACTGGACACGGGGATATAGCAACTAAGGATACACAGAGACGCGAACTAGACAAGGGGATACAGCTGACAGGGGAGACAGAGCAACTAGAGAAGACAGAGACATAAACTATAAGACAGAACTCAAAGAAACCAAAGACTAGAAATAATAAATAATATAATAAACTCAAAAACCCTGGGACAACGACCCAGGCATCCTAACACAAACAGTCAAAGCATATATGCAAAGGTTGACACATCATCCTGTTGGTATAGTTTGCAGAGACAGTTTGACATCATGTTTTAAGTATACTGTTAATTTTTTTTCCCATTAAAAGCAATTCTTGCTGTTGTGATTTGACACCATTGTTTCTATGGATAAATACATCATGCAAACATAAATCACTGTTGTTTTCTATCAGAAACTCAATATATGAAGGTTTTGTGCCTTTATAGATCCACTGTGATCTGCATATTATAATGTAGATGTAACATCACTAGACTCATGAAAAGACTGAAATATATTGCTGAAACAGAAAAGTATCTCTTGCAGCTCATAATCTTTTTATATAAATGGCAAATTTATAGTTAAAATCAACATTTTCAGAATACATTTGACTTTGTCTGGGAAATATCTGTCTAAAACAATGAATAAGGGAATGATACATACTCACTTACAGGGAGTGCAGAATTATTAGGCAAGTTGTATTTTTGAGGAATAATTTTATTATTGAACAACAACCATGTTCTCAATGAACCCAAAAAACTCATTAATATCAAAGCTGAATGTTTTTGGAAGTAGTTTTTAGTTTGTTTTTAGTTTTAGCTATTTTAGGGGGATATCTGTGTGTGCAGGTGACTATTACTGTGCATAATTATTAGGCAACTTAACAAAAGACAAATATATATACCCATTTCAATTATTTATTTTTACCAGTGACACCAATATAACATCTCCACATTCACAAATATACATTTCTGACATTCAAAAACAAAACAAAAACAAATCAGCGACCAATATAGCCACCTTTCTTTGCAAGGACACTCGAAAGCCTGCCATCCATGGATTCTGTCAGTGTTTTGATCTGTTCACCATCAACATTGCGTGCAGCAGCAACCACAGCCTCCCAGACACTGTTCAGAGAGGTGTACTGTTTTCCCTCCTTGTAAATCTCACATTTGATGATGGACCACAGGTTCTCAATGGGGTTCAGATCAGGTGAACAAGGTGGCCATGTCATTAGTTTTTCTTCTTTTATACCCTTTCTTGCCAGCCACGCTGTGGAGTACTTGGACGCGTGTGATGGAGCATTGTCCTGCATGAAAATCATGTTTTTCTTGAAGGATGCAGACTTCTTCCTGTACCACTGCTTGAAGAAGGTGTCTTCCAGGAACTGGCAGTAGGACTGGGAGTTGAGCTTGACTCCATCCTCAACCCGAAAAGGCCCCACAAGCTCATCTTTGATGATACCAGCCCAAACCAGTACTCCACCTCCACCTTGCTGGCGTCTGAGTCGGACTGGAGCTCTCTGCCCTTTACCAATCCAGCCACGGGCCCATCCATCTGGCCCATCAAGACTCACTCTCATTTCATCAGTCCATAAAACCTTAGAAAAATCAGTCTTGAGATATTTCTTGGCCCAGTCTTGACGTTTCAGCTTGTGTGTCTTGTTCAGTGGTGGTCGTCTTTCAGCCTTTCTTACCTTGGCCATGTCTCTGAGTATTGCACACCTTGTGCTTTTGGGCACTCCAGTGATGTTGCAGCTCTGAAATATGGCCAAACTGGTGGCAAGTGGCATCTTGGCAGCTGCACGCTTGACTTTTCTCAGTTCATGGGCAGTTATTTTGCGCCTTGGTTTTTCCACACGCTTCTTGCGACCCTGTTGACTATTTTGAATGAAACGCTTGATTGTTCAATGATCACGCTTCAGAAGCTTTGCAATTTTGAGACTGCTGCATCCCTCTGCAACAAATTTCCCACGTGTGGGACTAATAAAGGTTATCTTATCTTATCTTAAAGATATCTCACTATTTTTGACTTTTCTGAGCCTGTCAAGTCCTTCTTTTGACCCATTTTGCCAAAGGAAAGGACGTTGCCTAATAATTATGCACACCTGATATAGGGTGTTGATGTCATTAGACCACACCCCTTCTCATTACAGAGATGCACATCACCTAATATGCTTAATTGGTAGTAGGCTTTCGAGCCTATACAGCTTGGAGTAAGACAACATGCATGAAGAGGATGATGTGGACAAAATACTCATTTGCCTAATAATTCTGCACTCCCTGTATTTATTGCACAGGTTGGCTCGTTTATATTAATACTAATCTGTAATTTTGACAAGCCCAGTAACCGGTCTGTTCAGTGAAATTAATTAGACAGAGGCTTAAAACTGCTGCAGGAGCAGGTGTGGCAGCAGTCTCACCTTGAGTATGACATTAATATTTGTACAGGGAAGGAACCGTAATTTTACTCAGCTGCTGTAGAGAAGTATATTTTAGCTCAAACCTTTCTGTTTTTTTTCTTTCATAAATTGAAATGAATATTTTGCACTTTGTATATTTTGCTATTAATATTAATAATATTAATATTAACTGTGGCAGGGGTGTGGTCTGCTGCAGTGGAGGCTCTAAGCAGTGGAGTGCTTAGAGCGGTGCCGAGGTGTGGCAAAGAGGGCAGGTATGAGAGCTTAATGTAATGATCTTCTTCTTCTCTGTGTATATATAGTGACGGCAGAGGCGGAGGAGGGGATGTGCTAGGCCAAAGCTCTTTGTAAAACTCTGCAGGAAAACCATCTGTACCTGGAGTTTTATTGTTTGGGAGATGCTGTCTTCATGAACTCAGACATTAAAAAACATGAATCCAGTGCCACTATTTTTTTGCCATTTAGTTTTGGTAGATTTATATTGTTGAGAAATTCTTTAATGGCAGCATCAGATGGATTAATATATAATGTGTATATAGCTTCATAAAACTCTTTAACACATCTATTTATTTGTTGTGGATCATGAGTAATGTTCCAAGCTGAATTCTTTATTGAATAAAGAGTTGTTGTTTTCTTTGTATAGTTTTAACTAGTTAGCAAGGAATTTCCCAGATTTGTTGCCCTGTTCAAAGTTTTTCAAATGCAGCCTTTGCACATGAAATTGTGTTTTCTTAGTAATTATTTAATTTTACTCCAGTTTTAGTTTTCTCGGGTTGTTGATTATATGTATATGAGGGTAGCAAAGGCAGCTTCTAATGACTTACTTGCTATTTACTTATTTATTACTTTCTTATTATTTCTTATAAGAACAGTAAGATATTATCCTCCCCCCAGCATTTCATAATACAGATGGACAGCCAAAACACAGCCAAAGCAACCCAGAGGTTTATTAAAGGAAAAAAGTGGAATATTCTTGAATGGCCAATTCAGTCACCTGAAAACCAATTGAACATGCATTTCATTTATTGAAGACTACACTTTGAACAAATGTATAATATATCCCAAAGTAACATAATCCCTGCAAAACAATCCCATTCATTCCCACCCAGGTCACTGCCTGCACCCGCACACTGTAGTTCCACACCTGACTTAAGAGAGTTTGCTGAAAAATTCTTATCCGGTTGTTCAGTGATGACGCGACGAATCCGACGAATCCTACTTCCGGGTCTAAACGCTCCTGTGTTCAATATGACACAATGCTGTGTTCCTGGTGTTTAACCAATCTGGCTCAAAACAACAGTCTAAACTGTCATTTTACCGGTTTCCTTGTGAAAAGAGAGAGAAGAGGAAGTGGCTGAAGTTGATAAGGTATGTTACAACTCGTAAGTGAATGAATAAATTTGTAAGATAAGAGCTAGTGGGCTCTTACTTTAGTTAGCTAATATAGCTAGTGATGAACAATTAAAACCCGCTACTAAAAGACAAACTGGCTTTTACGAGTAATTGTACTCATATAGACAATGGATTTTATTGTGTTTTTTTAATACAAAGACGTTGTTGCATTTTTGAAGTCATTTTTATTTCTCCAAGCAAAGATTGAGAGCTAAGGGTCACTTCGCTATATATATGAACCTTAGTTAGCTTTCGACGCTCAGAGGAATAAAAATTACGTCCAAAAAGCGATGTCTATGTAAGAAAATACATTACAATCCCCAGCCTATGTGCCAGTTAATTACCAAAATAAAGACCTAACCAACAAATAGCTAGCAAAGGTTGTCAGTACATATCTTTCTGGTAAGCTTAAAAGCAAATTAGTACAATGATGTGTAAGAAAAGCATCTGGACTTCTTTAAGTTTTAAGTTTCTTGAAGCTTCTCTCATCTGGATGAAAGAAGCTTCTCTCTATTATTTATCTCTATTTTTTTTCTATTAATCATAACTAATGGAGGGCTAGCGTATGATCTGAAATTTCTCTCTGCCTTTTTAAACACTTCCACAGACGTGAAAACTTCACCCCAAACTGCAACTCAAGAGTCTGCAGTTGGCACTTCCCTCAAGGAAAAGCTGCGGGGCCAACAAAATTTGCATGGAATGACGGGAAGTCTTTTCAGTTCCCAGATGACCACAACCCTGTTAGAAAAAAGAAGAAAAAAGAGCAGGTCCCAGCTATTGGTGAAAATCAGAGTGAAAGATCAGATGAGCTACATCCTTCCAACAATGCAGATACACAGACAGCTACTGCAAGTTCCACAAGTTCTTCCCAAAGTCTTCTGGTGCTAGAGATTCAGAATGACATGCTAAGAATAGAGAATGAAAAACTTAAAAAACAAGTAGAGAAGCAGAAGCAGACTTTCTCATTCAGTCAAATATCTGACAATCCTGAAAGGGTCCAGTACTATACTGGATTGCCCGATGCTGCTTCTGTCCTGTTTTTAGAAGCGCTTCTTTCCAGATTTGATCTTAAATATCATTCTGATTGGACTGTCCAAATGATGCCCCTAATTGACCAGTTATTTCTAACCCTGATCAAGCTCAAACTTAATTTTGGTCATGAAGACCTTTCAACAAGGTTTAACTGCAGCAGAGGCACAGTAACTAATATTTTTACAACAATTGTTAGTGCACTGTATGACATTTTGTATGTTGGCATGCTGGAAAACAACATTCCCTCGAGAGCCAAGAATCAAACATCGCTGCCAGATCCGTGACGTCTGACTGAACAACCGGATAGATTTTGAAAAGCATCAAGAAAGGGTCCCCACATGTTTTGAAATTTCCCAGTGGAGTTCTGAAGTGAGTGTCTTATCTTTTCCAGTTTTAGACAGGCCATGAGGTCATATAACCACTGTTTGTGAGTGGGAGGGGCAGCGTCCCGCCACCTCAGTAGGATTGCTCTCCTGGCCAACAGGGAACAGAATGATAATGCCTGTTTTTTAGAGGCCGGTAGAAGCACCTCATTCCCACTGATGCCAAACAGAGCAAGAAGGGGGCCGGGGGCCAGCGTCACACTGAGAATCCTGGACAGGGTACGAAAAACCTCTGACCAGAACTGAGTGAGATTGGGACAAGACCAGTACATGTGGACCAGTGAGGCTTCAGCAGTTTTGCATCTGTCACAATATGGAGTGATTTCAGGGTAGATACGGGATAATCTGGATTTTGAGAAATGGGCTCTATGCACCACTTTGAACTGGATTAAACAATGACAGGCACATAGTGATGTTGTGTTGACATGTTTGAGTATAGAGGCCCATGTTTTGTCAGAGATTGCCATGTTTAAGTCTTCTTCCCACAGTGTCTTGAGCTTGGATGAAGAGGTATGTGTCAAATTTAACATTTTATTGTAAAGTAAGGAAATCAGCCCTCTATTGGTTGGATTGAGTTGTAGGATAGTTTCTAGTAGTGTAGGCTCTGGTGGAGGGCTTGAGCCTGAAGTCTGGGAATAAATAAAGTGCCTGACTTGCAAATATCTGAAAAAGTGTGATGGTGGAAGAATATATTTATTAGCAAGTTGTTCAAATGATGCTAGTTTGTTGGCTATGAATAGGTCCTTAAAGCAAGTTATTCCACTTCTGTGCCACTCCGCAAACCCACCATGCTGGGTAGAAGGTTTAAAGAGATGGTTAGATGCAATGGGGCTGAGAAGGGAGAAGTCACAAAGTTTAAAATATTTCCTAAACTGGCCCCATATTTTTAATGAGTGCACCACTACAGGGTTGGGAATGAAGTTGAATCAAGAGGATGAGAGTGGAGAACAAAGTGCAGCTGGTAAGGATATACTGTTGTCACTATGCAATTCCATAGTGACCCAGTCAGGACAACCACTCCGATTATGGTAAAAATACCAAAACACCAAACATCGTATGTTAGCAGCCCAATAATAAAAACAAAAGTTGGGAAGTGCAAACCCACCCTCAATTTTAGATTTTTGAAGATGCATCTTATTAAGCCTTGGGCGTTTACCCTGCCATAGATAAGATGAGATGACAGAGTCCAGCTTATTGAAAAAAGTGTTGGGAATGAAAATGGGTATGGCCTGGAAAAGGTATAAAAGTTTGGGTAGAATGATCATTTTAATTGAATTGATACGTCCTACCAGAGAGTGGTGTCCAGTGGGTAAGGGACCGCTTCACTTGGTTCAGCAATGCACTCACATTTTCTGTGAAAAGGTTTTTATGTTTTTTTGTCACTGTGATTCCCAAATATGTAATTTTTGTCCTTTCAACTCTGAAGGGCAAGCAGGTGAAGTCTAACATACTTGCTTTGCTACTTAGCGGGAAGAGCTCACTTTTATTAAGGTTCAGTTTATACCCTGAAATCTGACCAAATTGACTAAGTAGATTCAATACAGATGGTAGTGAGGCTAAGGGCTTAGAAATAAAGAGCAGGAGATCATCTGCATAGAGCGAGACCTTATGTTCTGTATTGTTTCTCCAAATGCCGTGTACCTCTTTGCAACTGCGGAATGCAATGGCAAGGGGTTCTATGGCCAGATCAAAAAGCAGGGGGCTGAGAGGACATCCCTGGCGTGTGCCTCTGTGAAGTTTGAAAGGTTTTGACAATTGGAGGTTAGTTCGTATTGTAGCAGATGGTTGAGAATAGAGTAATTTAATCCATGAAGTAAATTTTGCTCCAAAGCCAAATCTATCAAGGACTGCAAAGAGATAATCGAACTCAACTCGATCAAAGGCCTTTTCAGCGTCAAGCGAGACTACACATTCATCAGAGTCTGTAGAGCTGGAGTAGACTATGTTAAATAGCTTCCTTATGTTAAAATATGAATGACGACCTTTAATGAAGCCTGTCTGGTCTTTCGAAATAATTTTTGGAAGAACTATTTCTAGTCTACGGCCCTGCTCTCTGGTCTTCCTAAAAAGAATATTTCAACTTTACAACGTTTACAAAACTCAGCAGCACATTACACCGGTTTTAGAATCGCTGCATTGGCTCCTGTCGAGGTGAAATATTATTTTACATTCATAATCTATGTTACTATTCATAATCCTTATTATTACTGTTGCATCATTTATGATTTATCATTGTTATCATTTCATTGACACATTTATTGAAACTGGTGATGTTATATTAAAGTCTGTATTTCAGGTGTTAGTATAAGCACATAATCTTTCATTGCAGGTGCAACTGTAATCATGTTATACACATATTGCATAATTAAAGGGTTGAAGCTCGGTTAAGTTAATTAATGGTTTGAAGCTACGGGCAGTGCGATGTCTGGCCGATCAATGGAGCAAAGTTCAAGCTGGAAGGATTGCTTATATATATACAATTTAACATACATTTTCTATGAGTGTTTAAGAAAGGAAATAAAGGCCGTGTGCCCTGTGTTATGGATGTTTGCCTGGTAACAGATGACGTAGAGGGAGGTCATGCACTTAGATTAACGACACAGACACATAGCCTGTCTGGGTAAACTGATTGCAAGTGTTGTCTAAAGTCTAGACAAGTGTAATAACAGGATGCATCTGGGAGGCGGTGGAGGAACTGAAAAAGGAACTGTTCTGTTTTAGTGACGCGAGTTACTGGTCATCATAAGTATAAATATTACACCCACCTATTGTCAGGCGGGAGATGGAGCCTGATGTTTTGCAGAGCCCATTTTCACCACATATATGTGTTTTAATAAAAGAATTTGTGTTGACCCACTATGGACTTTCAGTCGTATGTCCCTTCCTCAAAATTCGAACCATGACACTCCCCGTGTGTTTCAGGATCGATTTTAAAGTTCTTTTATTGGTTTTTAAATGTCTTAATGGTCTTGGGCCTTCTTATCTCTCAGATCTGCTTTTACCATATGAACTCTTGCGGACCCTGAGGTCCTCTGGTACTGGCCTTTTGATTGTCCCTAAAGTCAGGACACATACTCACGGAGAGGCAGCTTTTCAATGGTATGGTCCTCATCTGTGGAACAGCCTGCCGGAGGACCTCAGGGCCGCAGAGAACGTACATGTTTTTAAGAACAGGCTCAAGACCCACCTTTTTAATTTAGCTTTTATTTAACGTTTATTTATTTTATGCTTATTTATTCTATCCTGTTATTCTCTTCAAACTCTTCAAACTTAACATATTTAGAGTGTTATTCCTCCTGTCTATGAAAGCAATAACCTAGGTATTGAAGCAGTCGAACCACTGCTCCGGTGGCCATAGCATAGTAAGCTGAAACCCCTTATAATACTGTTAAGTTTTGAAACTGTATCAGCCACCAAGTCCAAATGTAATTGCTGGAGTGTTTCAAAGCAGAGTCCAAGTATGTAAACAAACAACCAAACACAAAAAAGATGATGTAGTTCAATAAGTACTACTGGTATAACTGAATTATTGAATAAGAACAGACAGAAGGCTACGAGTAGATAACAAAACTCCCCGTCTCCGTGCAACAGGTATTATGTCATTAGCCAACGGGTAGAAGTCAATGAGGTTGTCTCCTTATTTATCAAAAAAAAAAAAAAGAAAGATTATTGAGTTAAATTAAAGTAATAATCAGCATTTCAGTACTATAGCATTCAGACTATATCGCTACACTCGGAGGGGAAAAGCAACGTCTTACGTGGATCCCGACTGCGCCTCTATACCTATATGGAATGTTTGGTACCTGCATTTGGTGCCATTGTTTTATTAGTAATAATTCTTCATGGGGCTTCCGGAGCCTTTGGGAGCCTCTCAATGTAGTGTTGAGCCTGGTCCATCCACGGAGCTGAAAAACTTTCTGGCGCCGCTGGCCTGCGTTATGCGAAGCTGTGCTGGGAGGAGGAGAGCCGGCCTCAGGCCTCGCCCATAGAGCTCTGACATAATGTCCTTCTACTGCGCCCGCTGATTGAGGACCTCGGGACTGTAGTCCTCCACAATTTGGATAGGCACGCCTCGGTAGTCGAATTTCCCTCTCCTCCTAGCTTCTCGGATGATGAGGTCCTTGATCTGGTATCGGTGCAGGCGGATGATCACCAGGCGAGGTGGGCGTCCCATGGGCGGCTTCGCTGCGAGGGAGCGGTGCGCTCTATCGAGCTCCGGTGGAGACTGAAGCATTTCTTTGCCCAATAACTCACAGAGAAGGTTGGAAAAGAAGTGAGTGGGGCACCCACTTTCAGTGTCTTCAGGCAGTCCAAGGATGCGGATGTTCTGACGCCTGCTACGGCTCTCCAGGTCAGTGACTTTGTTCTTTAGCTGGTTGTTGTCTTCGCGAAGAGCGGCACACGTGTTTTCAAGGTCAGCGACACGTTGGCTCAGGTCTTCAGTTGCAAGCTCCAAGAATGAAACTCTCTCGGCCTGTTCCTCTTGGGCTTGTCCTACCTGGTCCAGTTTTGAATCGAGGGCGTTAATTGAGGTCTTAAATTCAGATGCCAACTCATCTCGGTGCTGCTGGAGCAGCGTGGTGATAGCCTCCAGTGTTAAGCTAGCTTCCTCCTTTTTGTTCGCTTTTGCACTCTTAGAAGCCATTGGAAAGGGTTAAAAGTGTTCAAAACCCTAGAAAAGTAGTTACAAGTGTAAGCGACTTAAAGGTGGCAGTTGAAGGGGTGAAACTGGTCAAAGTGGAGTTAAGTTCACCGGAGCAGTTCGTTCCTGCGTCTACTCTGGTCGCATGCTGACCGGAAGTCCTCCACTCCATGTACTTTAAATCTCACTGCATATCTGTCATTCATCTTTGCAGATGCCTTCGCACAACCTACCTCCTCCCCATCTCTGCCTCTCATTACTCAGACTTCAGGCTCCATTCAAGCCTCGATCTTCATCTCCATCATCAATGTCTAATCTCTGGGGGTCCTGCCCTAATCCCTATCCCTGCTGGGATTCCGTTCTGCTGTGATGGGCCAACTGGGTCTAATCACCAAATACCTCAAATTGTATTCTGTACATCAACAAATCACGTTCAATTCCAGACCGCAGCTCTTTACCAGCTCTTTCTGTTTAAAATGTCCAGATTTGAGCACAATTGAGCCCTTCCCTGGTCCAGTTGCTTCCCTCCCAGACAATGGGTACGATAAAAGATGGTGGTCTTTATCGTGTCCTCTAAGAGTTTCAGGTGAACCTGAATAAACTGTCTCACCATTGTTTCTGAGTCCAATTCTGCCTTCTCTGGGATACCTGTCAATGCTGCAGGCCTGGAGCTCGATAACAGTTTCTTTGAGGTTTTAAAATTTTATTGTGAGAGTTGGGTCATTCCCTTTATGAGTGATGTCACTAACTGTAGGTCATGAGTTTTTGTCAGCAAGTGTTTTCACCTGCTGCGAACTGTACTCCATAGACTCTCGCAGAGTTTGAAACTCTATGTGAAGGAATTCCATTTAACAGGTTTGCAGAGCAAAACACAAACTGTTTGTGTGCAGTAAGTCACAGAGAGTGTCTACTACTGTAGCCAAAGGTACAGCTGCTGTAGGGAGAAAAGAACAAAAGATAACTTCACTCACAGATGGAGAAAGTTGTAGGAAAGATAGGGCAAGACAGGAAGAAGAGAGGTTAGATTTAAAGGTAAGATGCTCATGGTCAGAGTTAGGTTACATCAAGTGGAGCAGAGATAAATTTGAATTTAAACTGATGGTACTTAGAATCATTCATTGAATTCCACCATCATACCAACTTTATACCAACTAGCATAAAGATAGTATAAACTTTCCCCTATAAAGTCAGTGTAGGAGATGGAAATCAGCCAAAGCCAAACAGTTTGTGGAATATTGGGTTAGATTTTGTTGAATTGAGTTGTATAAATCCACAAAGAGCACTAAATCAGAGCAGCAGTAGCACAGGTCAGACTTGTTATTCTTTCATTACAACTAAACTTAGGGTTCCCCCACCTCCTGATTGTACTTATTTCTGTTTAGATGTGGATGCACAGTAAAAAAAAAAACAACAACTTTGTGTTCCCATGTACTAATATTATTATATTACTATAGCAAGAGGTTCAGTTAGATTTGCACAAAAATGGCTGGTGGAAATGTCCTTCAAATAGCAACTTTTTACTTTCTTACGTTCTTTACTTTTACTTGAGTAAAGAAGTTGAATCGGAACGTCAAATTCAGAACTCAAAGCCAGCCATCCATCTAAGTAACACCACCTCAGCTGCTGACCTCCTCCCTCCATCGGAGTGTCCATTTTGGTTTCTGTAATGATTTAATTAACAAATGATTGCATGGCATGTTCTGTACTTGATTTTTTTTAAAAAGGGAAAGGCATTAAAATTATTTGTGTGGTGATTT
The DNA here is from genome assembly GCF_963969265.1 of Rhamphochromis sp. 'chilingali'. Classification (NCBI taxonomy): domain Eukaryota; kingdom Metazoa; phylum Chordata; class Actinopteri; order Cichliformes; family Cichlidae; genus Rhamphochromis; species Rhamphochromis sp. 'chilingali'. The sequence goes on from NC_137942.1 coordinate 21,567,136, forward strand.
CATAATTATTATTTGGGATGTTGGAAGACTTCTCTGCTTGGTTGCAAACCTGCCTAAATTCATATTAGTTATTAGTTCCATTATAACCATCAATTTAGGTTCTTCTGATATGGTATATTATGTACTACAATGTCATGTACAAGCATTTACTGTATGAAGCTTTCTTTTTTCTAGTCTTGTCAGCCACTCAAAACCCTTTAGACATTATAAAAAAGAAACAAGTGGTTAGGGCTTTTTTTAGAACCACTAAAAATCAGAGGACTGTGTTATTATTGAAACCTGATTACTAGAAACAAAGATTATATTAGTTTAAAAAGAAAAAATACTTCAACACATCCTTCTTCCTTTTCAATTATCCAAATTTGTATTTCCATTAGGAAAATTTACTGGCAATTACAAAAGCCCCCCAAAATATTACATTTTCTAATAACACGGATGAGTATTATAAAATATAAGATTTCATTGAAGAAACTTTTAAATATTTTATAGGTACGGTAATTCATGTAGAAAAACAATTGATGCATTAATAGTTTTATTAAGATGAAGAGAGTAAAAGTCTACATTCTGGGGAAACCAGAGTATCTCATCCTAAATAACATACAGTTACTATGTAATTATATGAAAGATAAAACTGGGGCCATGTGTGGCCATCAGTATGATTGGGAAAAATCAAGAAAACAAGTGACATTCAGAATAATCATAACATTATTCAAAACAAATATATTGTCATAGCTTTTATATTCCCCATGCTTGTCATCAATGGGACAGTTCCAAAGCACAAAAAAACCCCCATCATAATGTCTGTTGAAAACTTTTTCACAGTCACAGTTGTTATCTTTTGGCATTTTTGGTGTAATTGTTGTTGTAGTTTTACAATGCTGTCAATGAATCACTGTTGTAATATAAAACTGACAATATATATGCATAACAAAAATCCCCAAATAACTAGTTATGGATATATGGATATATATTTCTGTTCATATTATTGCACACTATTACATTTATTCAAGACATTTGCATGATAAGTTTAACAAAAGATAAATATATTTGTTAAATATAAGTAAATATTAAATGTATATTACACTTTATAACTCACTTGGAAAAAGGTAATTGTGTGTTAAATAGTTATCCATCCTCAGGTTTACCCAGACCCCTTTTCTTACATCTGAAACAAATTAAATTTAAATCCCAACTAAACAAGAAGAACAGAAGTAAACATTGACAATAAAAAAAAAAATCCTTTCATAGTTTTAGTGGTTTTCATAGGGTTCCATCTGTGATTTTCCTGTTTAATAATAGATGATGAAGACAAAGAGTCCCAGTACAAGAGGGATTACATTAATTCTGACAGAAGATGCGTTACTTGTTGTTGTCGTGGATTTTTTAGTTGTTGAAGAAATTGTAGTGGTTATTGCAGAAGTGGTTGTTGTCACAAATGTTGTTTTGGTTGTTGACGCAGTGCTTGGATTTGGAGTAGCTGTTGTTGTTGTTGATGATGCTATTGAAACAGGTATTGTGGTCTGAGCAACAGCTGATGTTAGAGGTGATTTTATGGTTGGTGAGGCTGTTGATGTTGTTGGAGCATCTGGGCTTGTTGTTGGGACAGCTATGGTTGTGGTTGAAGCAGCTGTTGTCATTGTTGGTGCAGCAGTTGTTGTGGTTGCAGATGCGGTGGCTGTGGTCACAGCAGATACTGCTGTTGTTGGAGCAGCTGTTGTCGATGGTGGAGCAGGAGTTGTTGTGGTTGGTGCCACAGTGGTTGTGGTTGGAGCAGCAGTTGTTGTGGTTGGTGCAGCTGTTGTTGTGGTTGGTGCAGTGTTTGCTGTGGTTGGAGCAGCAGTTGTTGTGGTTGGTGAAGCTGCTGTCGTTGTTGGAGCAGCTGTTGTTGTGGATGGTGCCACAGTGGTTGTGGTTGGTGCAGATGTTGTCGTGGTTGGAGCAGCTGTTGTCGTGGTTGGAGCATCTGTCGTTGTGGTTGGAGCAGCAGTTGTGGTTGTTGATGCCACACTGGTTGTTGTGGTTGGAGCAGCTGTTGTTGTTGGTTGCACAGCTGTTGTCGTGGTTGGAGCATCTGTCGTTGTGGTTGGAGCAGCAGTTGTGGTTGTTGATGCCACACTGGTTGTTGTGGTTGGAGCAGCTGTTGTTGTTGGTTGCACAGCTGTTGTTATGGTTGGAGCAGCTCTTGTTGTGGTTGGAGAAGCTGTTGTTGTTGGTTGCACAGCTGTTGTTGTGGTTGGAGCAGCTGTGGTTGTGGTTGGAGCAGCAGTTGTGGTTGTTGTTGCCACCGTTGTTGTGGTTGGAGCAGCTGTGGTTGTGGGAGCAGCAGTTGTTGTTGTTGGTGGCACAGCTGTTGTTGCGGTTGGAGCAGCTGTTGTCGTGGTTGGAGCAGCTGTTGTCGTGGTTGGAGCAGCAGTTGTGGTTGTTGATGCCACCGTTGTTGTGGTTGGAGCAGCTGTCGTTGTAGTTGGAGCAGCTGTGGTTGTGGTTGGTGCACCTGGTATTGTTGTTGGACTAGCAGTTGTTGTGGTTAGAGCAGCAGTTGTGGTTGTTGGTTCCACTGTTGTTATGGTTGGAGCAGTTGTTGCTTTGGTTTGTGGTGCAGTGGTTGTGGTTGGAGCAGTTGTTGTTGTTGGTTGCACAGCTGTTGTTGTGGTTGGAGCAGCTGTTGTTGTGGTTGGAGCAGCTGTTGTCGTGGTTGGAGCAGCTGTTGTCGTGGTTGGAGCAGCAGTTGTGGTTGTTAATGCCACACTGGTTGTTGTGGTTGGAGCAGCTGTTGTTGTTGGTTGCACAGCTGTTGTTGTGGTTGGAGCAGCTGTTTTTGTGGTTGGAGCAGATGTTGTTGTGGTTGGAGCAGATGTTGTTGTGGTTGGAGCAGCTGTGGTTGTGGTTGGAGCAGCTGTTGTCGTGGTTGGTTCACCTGTTGTCGTTGTTGGAGTAGCAGTTGTGGTTGGAGGAGCTGTTGTCGTTGTTGGAGCAGCAGTTGTGGTTGTTGGTGCAACCGTTGTAGTGGTTGGAGCAGTTGTTGTTTTGGTTGGTGCTGCAATGGTTGTGGTTGGAGCAGCTGTGGTTGTGGTTGGAGCAGCTGTTGTCGTGGTTGGAGCAGCAGTTGTAGTTGTTGTTGCCACCGTTGTTGTGGTTGGAGCAGCTGTAATTGTGGTTGGAGCAGTTGTTTTTGTTGGTTGCACAGCTGTTGATATGGTTGGAGCAGCTGTTGTTGTGGTTGGAGCAGATGTTGTCGTGGTTGGAGCAGCTGTTGTCGTGGTTGGAGCAGCTGTTGTCGTGGTTGGAGCAGCAGTTGTGGTTGTTGATGCCACACTGGTTGTTGTGGTTGGAGCAGCTGTTGTTGTTGGTTGCACAGCTGTTGTTGTGGTTGGAGCAGCTGTTGTTGTGGTTGGAGCAGATGTTGTTGTGGTTGGTGCTGCAGTGGTTGTGGTTGGAGCAGCTGTGGTTGTGGTTGGAGCAGCTGTTGTCGTGGTTGGTTCACCTGTTGTCGTTGTTGGAGTAGCAGTTGTGGTTGGAGGAGCTGTTGTCGTTGTTGGAGCAGCAGTTGTGGTTGTTGGTGCAACCGTTGTAGTGGTTGGAGCAGTTGTTGTTTTGGTTGGTGCTGCAGTGGTTGTGGTTGGAGCAGCTGTTGTCGTGGTTGGTTCACCTGTTGTCGTTGTTGGAGTAGCAGTTGTGGTTGGAGGAGCTGTTGTCGTTGTTGGAGCAGCAGTTGTGGTTGTTGGTGCAACCGTTGTAGTGGTTGGAGCAGTTGTTGTTTTGGTTGGTGCTGCAGTGGTTGTGGTTGGAGCAGCTGTGGTTGTGGTTGGAGCAGCTGTTGTCGTGGTTGGTTCACCTGTTGTCGTTGTTGGAGTAGCAGTTGTGGTTGGAGGAGCTGTTGTCGTTTTTGGAGCAGCAGTTGTGGTTGTTGGTGCAACCGTTGTAGTGGTTGGAGCAGTTGTTGTTTTGGTTGGTGCTGCAGTGGTTGTGGTTGGAGCAGCTGTTGTCGTGGTTGGTTCACCTGTTGTCGTTGTTGGAGTAGCAGTTGTGGTTGGAGGAGCTGTTGTCGTGGTTGGAGCAGCAGTTGTGGTTGTTGGTGCAACCGTTGTAGTGGTTGGAGCAGTTGTTGTTTTGGTTGGTGCTGCAGTGGTTGTGGTTGGAGCAGCTGTGGTTGTGGTTGGAGCAGTTGTTGTTGTTGGTTGCACAGCTGTTGTTGTGGTTGGAGCACCTGTTGTTGTGGTTGGAGCAGATGTTGTTGTGGTTGGAGCAGCTGTTGTCGTGGTTGGAGCAGCAGTTTTGGTTGTTGATGCCACCGTTGTTGTGGTTGGAGCAGTTGTTGTTTTGGTTGGTGCTGCAGTGGTTGTGGTTGGAGCAGCTGTGGTTGTGGTTGGAGCAGCAGTTGTAGTTGTTGTTGCCACCGTTGTTGTGGTTGGAGCAGCTGTGGTTGTGGTTGGCGCAGCTGTTGTTGTGATTGGAGCAGATTTTATTGTAGTTGGAGCAGCTGTTGTCGTGGTTGGAGCAGCTGTTGTCGTGGATGGGGCAGCAGTTGTGGTTGTTGATGCCACCGTTGTTGTGGTTGGAGCAGCTGTCGTTGTGGTTGGAGCAGCTGTGGTTGTGGTTGGTGCACCTGTTGTCGTTGTTGGAGTAGCAGTTGTTGTGGTTGGAGCAGCCGTTGTCGTGGTTGGAGCAGCTGTTGTCGTGGTTGGAGCAGCTGTTGTTGGTGGTGGTGCAGCTGTCGTTGTGGTTGGAGCAGCTGTTGTTGGTGGTGGTGCAGCTGTTGTTGTTGGTTGCACAGCTGTTGTCGTTGTTGCAGCAGCTGTTGTTGTGGTTGGAGCAGATGTTGTCGTTGTTGGAGCAGCTGTTGTCGTGGTTGGAGCAGCTGTTGTCGTGGTTGGAGCAGCAGTTGTCGCGGTTGGAGGAGCTGTTGTCGTGGTTGGAGCAGCAGTTGTGGTTGTTGATGCCACCGTTGTTGTGGTTGGAGCAGCTGTCGTTGTAGTTTGAGCAGCCGTCGTTGGGGTTGGTTCACCTGTTGTCGTTGTTGGAGTAGCAGTTGTTGTGGGTAGAGCAGCAGTTGTGGTTGTTGGTTCCACCGTTGCTGTCGTTGGACCAGCTGTGGTTGGACCAGCTGTGGTTGTGGTTGGAGCAGCTGTTGTCGTTGTTGGAGCAGCAGTTGTGGTTGTTGATGCGACCGTTGTTGAGGTTGGAGCAGCTGTCGTTGTGGTTGGAGCAGCTGTGGTTGTGGTTGGTGCACCTGTTGTCGTTCTTGGAGTAGCAGTTGTTGTGGTTGGAGCAGCTGTGGTTGTTGTTGGAGCAGATGTTGTTGTGGTTGGTGCTGCAGTGGTTGTGGTTGGAGAAGCTGTGGTTGTGGTTGGAGCAGCTGTTGTCGTGGTTGGTTCACCTGTTGTCGTTGTTGGAGTAGCAGTTGTGGTTGGAGGAGCTGTTGTCGTTGTTGGAGCAGCAGTTGTGGTTGTTGGTGCAACCGTTGTAGTGGTTGGAGCAGTTGTTGTTTTGGTTGGTGCTGCAGTGGTTGTGGTTGGAGCAGCTGTTGTCGTGGTTGGTTCACCTGTTGTCGTTGTTGGAGTAGCAGTTGTGGTTGGAGGAGCTGTTGTCGTTGTTGGAGCAGCAGTTGTGGTTGTTGGTGCAACCGTTGTAGTGGTTGGAGCAGTTGTTGTTTTGGTTGGTGCTGCAGTGGTTGTGGTTGGAGCAGCTGTGGTTGTGGTTGGAGCAGCTGTTGTCGTGGTTGGTTCACCTGTTGTCGTTGTTGGAGTAGCAGTTGTGGTTGGAGGAGCTGTTGTCGTTTTTGGAGCAGCAGTTGTGGTTGTTGGTGCAACCGTTGTAGTGGTTGGAGCAGTTGTTGTTTTGGTTGGTGCTGCAGTGGTTGTGGTTGGAGCAGCTGTGGTTGTGGTTGGAGCAGTTGTTGTTGTTGGTTGCACAGCTGTTGTTGTGGTTGGAGCACCTGTTGTTGTGGTTGGAGCAGATGTTGTTGTGGTTGGAGCAGCTGTTGTCGTGGTTGGAGCAGCAGTTTTGGTTGTTGATGCCACCGTTGTTGTGGTTGGAGCAGTTGTTGTTTTGGTTGGTGCTGCAGTGGTTGTGGTTGGAGCAGCTGTGGTTGTGGTTGGAGCAGCAGTTGTAGTTGTTGTTGCCACCGTTGTTGTGGTTGGAGCAGCTGTGGTTGTGGTTGGAGCAGCTGTTGTTGTGATTGGAGCAGATTTTATTGTAGTTGGAGCAGCTGTTGTCGTGGTTGGAGCAGCTGTTGTCGTGGATGGGGCAGCAGTTGTGGTTGTTGATGCCACCGTTGTTGTGGTTGGAGCAGCTGTCGTTGTGGTTGGAGCAGCTGTGGTTGTGGTTGGTGCACCTGTTGTCGTTGTTGGAGTAGCAGTTGTTGTGGTTGGAGCAGCCGTTGTCGTGGTTGGAGCAGCTGTTGTCGTGGTTGGAGCAGCTGTTGTTGGTGGTGGTGCAGCTGTCGTTGTGGTTGGAGCAGCTGTTGTTGGTGGTGGTGCAGCTGTTGTTGTTGGTTGCACAGCTGTTGTCGTTGTTGCAGCAGCTGTTGTTGTGGTTGGCGCAGATGTTGTTGTGGTTGGAGCAGCTGTTGTCGTGGTTGGAGCAGCTGTTGTCGTGGTTGGAGCAGCAGTTGTCGCGGTTGGAGGAGCTGTTGTCGTGGTTGGAGCAGCAGTTGTGGTTGTTGATGCCACCGTTGTTGTGGTTGGAGCAGCTGTCGTTGTAGTTTGAGCAGCCGTCGTTGGGGTTGGTTCACCTGTTGTCGTTGTTGGAGTAGCAGTTGTTGTGGGTAGAGCAGCAGTTGTGGTTGTTGGTTCCACCGTTGCTGTCGTTGGACCAGCTGTGGTTGGACCAGCTGTGGTTGTGGTTGGAGCAGCTGTTGTCGTTGTTGGAGCAGCAGTTGTGGTTGTTGATGCGACCGTTGTTGAGGTTGGAGCAGCTGTCGTTGTGGTTGGAGCAGCTGTGGTTGTGGTTGGTGCACCTGTTGTCGTTCTTGGAGTAGCAGTTGTTGTGGTTGGAGCAGCTGTGGTTGTTGTTGGAGCAGATGTTGTAGTTGTTGGAGCAGCAGATGTGGTTGTTGGTGCCACCGTTGTTGTGGTTGGAGCAGCTGTTGTTGTGGTTGGAGCAGTTGTTGTTGTTGGTTGCACAGCTGTTGTTGTGGTCGGAGCAGCTGTTGTTGTGGTTGGAGCAGCTGTGGTTGTGGTTGGAGCAGCTGTGGTTTTGGTTGGTGCACCTGTTGTCGTTGTTGGAGTAGCAGTTGTTGTGGTTGGAGCAGCTGTTGTCGTGGTTGGAGCAGCTGTTGTCGTGGTTGGAGCGGATGTTCTTATGATTGGAGCAGCTGTTGTTGTGGTTGGAGCAGCACTTGTTGTGGTTGGAGCAGCTGTTGTCGTGGTTGGAGCAGCTGTTGTCGTGGTTGGAGCAGCAGTTGTGGTTGTTGATGCCACGGTTGCTTTCGTTGGAGCAGCTGTGGTTGGAGCAGCTGTGGTTGTGGTTGGAGCAGCTGTTGCTGTGGTTGGAGCAGCAGTTGTGGTTGTTGGTTCCACGGTTGCTTTCGTTGGAGCAGCTGTGGTTGGAGCAGCTGTCGTTGTAGTTGGAGCAGCTGTGGTTGTGGTTGGTGCACCTGGTGTTGTTGTCGGAGCAGCAGTTGTTGTGGTTAGAGCAGCAGTTGTGGTTGTTGGTTCCACGGTTGCTTTCGTTGGAGCAGCTGTGGTTGGAGCAGCTGTGGTTGTGGTTGGAGCAGCAGTTGTCGTGGTTGGAGCAGCAGTTGTGGTTGTTGATGCCACCGTTGTTGTTGTTGGAGCAGCTGTCATTGTGGTTGGAGCAGCTGTGGTTGTGGTTGGTGCACTTGTTGTCGTTGTTGGAGTAGCAGTTGTTGTGGTTGGAGCAGCTGTTGTCGTGGTTGGAGCAGCTGTTGTCCTGGATGGAGCAGCAGTTGTGGTTGTTGATGCCACCGTTGTTGTGGTTGGAGCAGCTGTGGTTGTGGTTGGAGCAGATGTTGTCGTTGTTGGAGCAGCAGTTGTGGTTGTTGGTGCCACCGTTGTTGTTGTTGGAGCAGCTGTTGTTGTGGTTGGAGCAGCTGTGGTTGTGGTTGGAGCAGCAGTTGTGGTTGTTGGTGCCACCGTTGTTGTCGTTGGAGCAGCTGTCGTTGTGGTTGGAGCAGCTGTGGTTGTGGTTGGTGCACCTGTTGTCGTTGTTGGAGTAGCAGTTGTTGTGGTTGGAGCTGCAGTTGTGGTTGTTGGTGCCACCGTTGTTGTTGTTGGAGCATCTGTCGTTGTGGTTGGAGCAGCAGTTGTTGTTGGTTGCACAGCTGTTGTTGTGGTTGGAGCATCTGTCGTTGTGGTTGGAGCAGCAGTTGTTGTTGGTTGCACAGCTTTTGTTATGGTTGGAGCAGCTGTTGTCGTGGTTGGAGCAGCAGTTGTGGTTGTTGATGCCACCGTTGTAGTGGTTGGAGCAGTTGTTGTTTTGGTTGGTGCTGCAGTGGTTGTGGTTGGAGCAGCTGAGGTTGTGGATGGAGCAGCTGTTGTGGTTGTTGATGCCATCGTGTTTGTTTGTTTCACAGCTGTGGTTGTGGTTGGAGCAGCTGTTGTTGTGTTTGGAGCAGATGTTGTTGTGGTTGGAGCAGATGTTGTTGTGTTTGGAGCAGCTGTGGTTGTGGTTGGAGCAGCTGTTGTCGTGGTTGGTTCACCTGTTGTCGTTGTTGGAGTAGCTGTTGTTGTGGTTGGAGGAGCTGTTGTCGTTGTTGGAGCAGCAGTTGTGGTTGTTGGTGCAACCGTTGTAGTGGTTGGAACAGTTGTTGTTTTGGTTGGTGCTGCAGTGGTTGTGGTTGGAGCAGCTGTGGTTGTGGTTGGAGCAGTTGTTGTTGTTGGTTGCACAGCTGTTGTTGTGGTTGGAGCAGCTGTTGTTGTGGTTGGAGCAGATGTTGTTGTTGTTGGAGCAGCTGTTGTTGTGGTTGGAGCAGCTGTTGTCGTGGTTGGAGCAGCTGTTGTCGTTGTTGGAGCAGCAGTTGTGGTTGTTGATGCCACCGTTGTTGCGGTTGGAGCAGTTGTTGTTTTGGTTGGTGCTGCAGTGGTTGTGGTTGGAGCAGCTGTGGTTGTGGTTGGAGCAGCTGTTGTCGTGGTTGGAGCAGCAGTTGTAGTTGTTGTTGCCACCGTTGTTGTGGTTGGAGCAGCTGTGGTTGTGGTTGGAGCAGTTGTTGTTGTAGGTTGCACAGCTGTTGTTATGGTTGGAGCAGCTGTTGTTGTGGTTGGAGCAGATGTTATTGTGGTTGGAGCAGCTGTTGTCGTGGTTGGAGCAGCTGTTGTCGTGGATGGGGCAGCAGTTGTGGTCGTTGATTCCACCGTTGTTGTGGTTGGAGCAGCTGTGGTTGTGGTTGGTGCACCTGTTGTCGTTGTTGGAGCAGCTGAGGTTGTGGATGGAGCAGCTGTTGTGGTTGTTGATGCCATCGTGTTTGTTGGTTGCACAGCTGTAGTTGTGGTTGGAGCAGCTGTTGTTGTGGTTGGTTCACCTGTTGTCGTTGTTGGAGTAGCTGTTGTTGTGGTTGGAGGAGCTGTTGTCGTTGTTGGAGCAGCAGTTGTGGTTGTTGGTGCCACCGTTGTTGTGGTTGGAGCAGCTGTGGTTGTGGTTGGAGCAGATGTTGTCGTTGTTGGAGCAGCAGTTGTGGTTGTTGGTGCCACCGTTGTTGTTGTTGGAGCAGCTGTTGTTGTGGTTGGAGCAGCTGTGGTTGTGGTTGGAGCAGCAGTTGTGGTTGTTGGTGCCACCGTTGTTGTCGTTGGAGCAGCTGTCGTTGTGGTTGGAGCAGCTGTGGTTGTGGTTGGTGCACCTGTTGTCGTTGTTGGAGTAGCAGTTGTTGTAGTTGGAGCAGCAGTTGTGGTTGTTGGTGCCACCGTTGTTGTTGTTGGAGCATCTGTCGTTGTGGTTGGAGCAGCAGTTGTGGTTGTTGGTGCCACCGTTGTTGTTGTTGGAGCATCTGTCGTTGTGGTTGGAGCAGCAGTTGTTGTTGGTTGCACAGCTGTTGTTGTGGTTGGAGCATCTGTCGTTGTGGTTGGAGCAGCAGTTGTTGTTGGTTGCACAGCTTTTGTTATGGTTGGAGCAGCTGTTGTCGTGGTTGGAGCAGCAGTTGTGGTTGTTGATGCCACCGTTGTAGTGGTTGGAGCAGTTGTTGTTTTGGTTGGTGCTGCAGTGGTTGTGGTTGGAGCAGCTGTGGTTGTGGTTGGAGCAGCTGTCGTCGATGTTGGAGTAGCAGTTGTAGTTGTTGGTGCTACCGTTTTTGTTGTCGGAGCAGCTGTCGTTGTGGTTGGAGCAGCTGTTGTTGGTGGTGGTGCAGCTGTTGTTGTGGTTGGAGCAGCTGTTGTTGTTGGTTGCACAGCTGTTGTCGTTGTTGCAGCAGCTGTTATTGTGTTTGGAGCAGATGTTGTTGTGGTTGGAGCAGCTGTTGTCGTGGTTGGAGTAGCAGTTGTTGTGGGTAGAGCAGCAGTTGTGGTTGTTGGTTCCACCGTTGCTGTCGTTGGACCAGCTGGGGTTGGACCAGCTGTGGTTGTGGTTGGAGCAGCTGTTGTCGTTGTTGGAGCAGCAGTTGTGGTTGTTGATGCGACCGTTGTTGTGGTTGGAGCAGCTGTCGTTGTGGTTGGAGCAGCTGTTGTCGTGGTTGGAGCAGCTGTTGTCGTGGTTGGAGCAGCTGTTGTCGTGGATGGGGCAGCAGTTGTGGTCGTTGATGCCACCGTTGTTGTGGTTGGAGCAGCTGTGGTTGTGGTTGGTGCACCTTTTGTCGTTGTTGGAGTAGCAGTTGTTGTGGTTGGAGCAGCTGTTGTCGTGGTTGGAGCAGCTGTTGTCGTGGTTGGAGCAGCAGTTGTGGTTGTTGATGCCACCGTTGTTGTGGTTGGAGCAGCTGTGGTTGTGGTTGGAGCAGCTGTCGTCGATGTTGGAGTAGCAGTTGTTGTAGGTTGCACAGCTGTTGTTGTTGTTGGAGCAGCTGTTGTTGTGGTTGGAGCAGCTGTTGTCGTGGTTGGAGCAGCTGTTGTCGTTGTTGGAGCAGCAGTCGTGGTTGTTGGTGCCACCGTTGTTGTGGTTGGAGCAGTTGTTGTTTTGGTTGGAGCAGCTGTTGTTGTTGGTTGCACAGCTGTTGTTATGGTTGGAGCAGCTGTTGTGGTGGTTGGAGAAGATGTTGTTGTGGTTGGAGCAGATGTTGTCGTGGTTGGAGCAGCTGTTTTCGTGGTTGGAGCAACTGTTGTTGTTGTTGGAGCAGCTGTTGTTGTGGTTGGAGCAGCTGTTGTTGGTGGTACTGCAGCTGTTGTTGTGGTTGGAGCAGCTGTTGTTGCGGTTGGAGCAGATGTTGTCGTGGTTGGAGCAGCTGTTGTCGTGGTTGGAGCAGCAGTTGTGGTTGTTGATTCCACCGTTGTAGTGGTTGGAGCAGTTGTTGTTTTGGTTGGTGCTGCAGTGGTTGTGGTTGGAGCAGCTGTGGTTGTGGTTGGAGCAGCTGTTGTCGTGGTTGGAGCAGCAGTTGTGGTTGCTGTTGCCACCGTTGTTGTGGTTGGAGCAGCTGTGGTTGTGGTTGGAGCAGCTGTTGTTGGTGGTGGTGCAGCTGTGGTTGTGGTTGGAGCAGCTGTCGTCGTGGTTGGAGAAGCTGTTGTCGTGGTTGGAGCAGCAGTTGTGGTTGTTGATGCCACCATTGTAGTGGTTGGAGCAGTTGTTGTTGTGGTTGGAGCAGCTGTTGTCATGGTTGGAGCAGCTGTGGTTGTGGTTGGTGCACCTGGTGTTGTTGTTGGAGTAGCAGTTGTTGTGGTTAGAGCAGCAGTTGTGGTTGTTGTTGCCACCGTTGTTGTGGTTGGAGCAGATGTTGTTGTTGTTGGAGCAGCTGTTGTTGTGGTTGGAGCAGCTGTTGTTGCAGTTGGAGAAGATGTTGTCGTGGTTGGAGCAGCTGTTGTCGTGGTTGGAGCAGCAGTTGTGGTTGTTGATGCCACCGTTGTAGTGGTTGGAGCAGTTGTTGTTTTGGTTGGTGCTGCAGTGGTTGTGGTTGGAGCAGCTGTGGTTGTGGTTGGAGCAGCTGTTGTCGTGGTTGGAGCAGCAGTTGTGCTTGCTGTTGCCACCGTTGTTGTGGTTGGAGCAGCTGTGGTTGTGGTTGGAGCAGCTGTTGTTGGTGGTGGTGCAGCTGTTGTCGTGGTTGGAGCAGCTGTGGTTGTGGTTGGTGCACCTGGTGTTGTTGTTGGAGTAGCAGTTGTTGTGGTTAGAGCAGCAGTTGTGGTTGTTGTTTCCACCGTTGTTGTTGGTTGCACAGCTGTTGTTGTGGTTGGAGCAGCTGTTGTCGTGGTTGGAGCAGCTGTTGTCGTGGTTGGAGCAACTGTTGTTGTTGTTGGAGCAGCTGTTGTTGTGGTTGGAGCAGCTGTTGTCGTGGTTGGAGCAGCTGTTGTCGTGGTTGGAGCAGCAGTTGTGGTTGTTGATGCCACCGTTGTTGTGGTTGGAGCAGCTGTGGTTGTGGTTGGAGCAGCTGTCGTCGTTGTTGGAGCAGCAGTTGTAGTTGTTGGTGGCACCGTTTTTGTTGTCGGAGCAGCTGTTGTTGGTGGTGGTGCAGCTGTTGTTGTGGTTGGAGCAGCTGTTGTTGCAGTTGGAGAAGATGTTGTCGTGGTTGGAGCAGCAGTTGTGGTTGTTGATGCCACCGTTGTAGTGGTTGGAGCAGTTGTTGTTTTGGTTGGTGCTGCAGTGGTTGTGGTTGGAGCAGCTGTGGTTGTGGTTGGAGCAGCTGTTGTCGTGGTTGGAGCAGCAGTTGTGCTTGCTGTTGCCACCGTTGTTGTGGTTGGAGCAGCTGTGGTTGTGGTTGGAGCAGCTGTTGTTGGTGGTGGTGCAGCTGTTGTCGTGGTTGGAGCAGCTGTTGTTGTGGTTGGAGCAGCAGTTGTGGTTGTTGATGCCACCCTTGTAGTGGTTGGAGCAGTTGTTGTTGTGGTTGGAGCAGCTGTTGTCGTGGTTGGAGCAGCTGTGGTTGTGGTTGGTGCACCTGGTGTTGTTGTTGGAGTAGCAGTTGTTGTGGTTAGAGCAGCAGTTGTGGTTGTTGTTTCCACCGTTGTTGTGGTTGAAGCAGCTGTGGTTGTGGTTGGAGCAACTGTTGTGGTGGTTGGAGCAGATGTTGTTGTGGTTGGAGCAGATGTTGTCGTGGTTGGAGCAGCTGTTGTCGTTGTTGGAGCAACTGTTGTTGTTGTTGGAGCAGCTGTTGTCGTGGTTGGAGAAGCTGTTGTCGTGGTTGGAGCAACTGTTGTTGTTGTTGGAGCAGCTGTTGTCGTGGTTGGAGCAGCTGTTGTCGTGGTTGGAGCAGCTGTTGTCGTGGTTGGAGCAGCAGTTGTGGTTGTTGATGCCACCGTTGTTGTGGTTGGAGCAGTTGTTGTTTTGGTTGGTGCTGCAGTGGTTGTGGTTGGAGCAGCTGTTGTTGTGGTTGGAGCAGCTGTTGTAGTTGTTGGTGCCACCGTTTTTGTTGTCGGAGCAGCTGTTGTTCGTGGTGGTGCAGCTGTTGTTGTGGTTGGAGCAGCTGTTGTTGGTGGTGGTGCAGCTGTTGTTGTGGTTGGAGCATCTGTTGTTGTTGGTTGCACAGCTGTTGTCGTTGTTGCAGCAGCTGTTGTCGTTGTTGGAGTAGCAGTTATTGTGGGTAGAGCAGCAGTTTTGGTTGTTGGTTCCACCGTTGTTGTGGTTGGAGCAGTTGTTGTTTTGGTTGGTGCTGCAGTGGTTGTGGTTGGAGCAGCTGTTGTCGTGGTTGGAGCAGCTGTCGTTGTGGTTGGAGCAGTTGTTGTTGTTGGTTGCACAGCTGTTGTTGTGGTTGGAGCAGCCTTTGTGGTGGTTGGAGCAACTGTTGTTGTTGTTGGAGCAGCTGTTGTTGTGGTTGGAGCAGCTGTTGTTGTGGTTGGAGCAGATGTTGTCGTTGTTGGAGCAGCTGTTGTGGTTGTTGGTGCCACCATTGTTGTTGATTGCACAGCTGTCGTTGTGGTTGGAGCAGCTGTGGTTGTGGTTGGTGCACCTGTTGTCGTTTTTGGAGTAGCAGTTGTCGTGGTTGGAGCAGCTGTTGTCGTGGTTGGAGCAGCTGTTGTTGTGGTTGGAGCAGCGGTGGTTGTGGTTGGAGCAGTTGTTGTTGTTGGTTGCACAGCTGTGGTTGTGGTTGGAGCAGTTGTTGTTGTTGGTTGTACAGTTGTTGTTTTGGTTGGTACTGCAGTGGTTAAGGTTGGAGCAGCGATTGTCGTGGTTGGAGCAGCAGTTGTGGTTGTTGTTGCCACTGTTGTTGTGGTTGAAGCAGGTGTGGTTGTGGTTGGTGCTGCAGTCGTTGTGGTTGGAGCAGCAGTTGTGGTTGTTGGTGCCACCGTTGTTGTGGTTGGAACAGTTGTTGTTGCAGTTGGAGAAGATGTTGTCGTGGTTGGAGCAGCTGTTGTCGTGGTTGGAGCAGCAGTTGTGGTTGTTGATGCCACCGTTGTAGTGGTTGGAGCAGTTGTTGTTTTGGTTGGTGCTGCAGTGGTTGTGGTTGGAGCAGCTGTGGTTGTGGTTGGAGCAGCTGTTGTCGTGGTTGGAGCAGCAGTTGTGCTTGCTGTTGCCACCGTTGTTGTGGTTGGAGCAGCTGTGGTTGTGGTTGGAGCAGCTGTTGTTGGTGGTGGTGCAGCTGTTGTCGTGGTTGGAGCAGCTGTGGTTGTGGTTGGTGCACCTGGTGTTGTTGTTGGAGTAGCAGTTGTTGTGGTTAGAGCAGCAGTTGTGGTTGTTGTTTCCACCGTTGTTGTTGGTTGCACAGCTGTTGTTGTGGTTGGAGCAGCTGTTGTCGTGGTTGGAGCAGCTGTTGTCGTGGTTGGAGCAACTGTTGTTGTTGTTGGAGCAGCTGTTGTTGTGGTTGGAGCAGCTGTTGTCGTGGTTGGAGCAGCTGTTGTCGTGGTTGGAGCAGCAGTTGTGGTTGTTGATGCCACCGTTGTTGTGGTTGGAGCAGCTGTGGTTGTGGTTGGAGCAGCTGTCGTCGTTGTTGGAGCAGCAGTTGTAGTTGTTGGTGGCACCGTTTTTGTTGTCGGAGCAGCTGTTGTTGGTGGTGGTGCAGCTGTTGTTGTGGTTGGAGCAGCTGTTGTTGCAGTTGGAGAAGATGTTGTCGTGGTTGGAGCAGCAGTTGTGGTTGCTGATGCCACCGTTGTAGTGGTTGGAGCAGTTGTTGTTTTGGTTGGTGCTGCAGTGGTTGTGGTTGGAGCAGCTGTGGTTGTGGTTGGAGCAGCTGTTGTCGTGGTTGGAGCAGCAGTTGTGCTTGCTGTTGCCACCGTTGTTGTGGTTGGAGCAGCTGTGGTTGTGGTTGGAGCAGCTGTTGTTGGTGGTGGTGCAGCTGTTGTCGTGGTTGGAGCAGCTGTTGTTGTGGTTGGAGCAGCAGTTGTGGTTGTTGATGCCACCCTTGTAGTGGTTGGAGCAGTTGTTGTTGTGGTTGGAGCAGCTGTTGTCGTGGTTGGAGCAGCTGTGGTTGTGGTTGGTGCACCTGGTGTTGTTGTTGGAGTAGCAGTTGTTGTGGTTAGAGCAGCAGTTGTGGTTGTTGTTTCCACCGTTGTTGTGGTTGAAGCAGCTGTGGTTGTGGTTGGAGCAACTGTTGTGGTGGTTGGAGCAGATGTTGTTGTGGTTGGAGCAGATGTTGTCGTGGTTGGAGCAGCTGTTGTCGTTGTTGGAGCAACTGTTGTTGTTGTTGGAGCAGCTGTTGTCGTGGTTGGAGAAGCTGTTGTCGTGGTTGGAGCAACTGTTGTTGTTGTTGGAGCAGCTGTTGTCGTGGTTGGAGCAGCTGTTGTCGTGGTTGGAGCAGCTGTTGTCGTGGTTGGAGCAGCAGTTGTGGTTGTTGATGCCACCGTTGTTGTGGTTGGAGCAGTTGTTGTTTTGGTTGGTGCTGCAGTGGTTGTGGTTGGAGCAGCTGTTGTTGTGGTTGGAGCAGCTGTTGTAGTTGTTGGTGCCACCGTTTTTGTTGTCGGAGCAGCTGTTGTTCGTGGTGGTGCAGCTGTTGTTGTGGTTGGAGCAGCTGTTGTTGGTGGTGGTGCAGCTGTTGTTGTGGTTGGAGCATCTGTTGTTGTTGGTTGCACAGCTGTTGTCGTTGTTGCAGCAGCTGTTGTCGTTGTTGGAGTAGCAGTTATTGTGGGTAGAGCAGCAGTTTTGGTTGTTGGTTCCACCGTTGTTGTGGTTGGAGCAGTTGTTGTTTTGGTTGGTGCTGCAGTGGTTGTGGTTGGAGCAGCTGTTGTCGTGGTTGGAGCAGCTGTCGTTGTGGTTGGAGCAGTTGTTGTTGTTGGTTGCACAGCTGTTGTTGTGGTTGGAGCAGCCTTTGTGGTGGTTGGAGCAACTGTTGTTGTTGTTGGAGCAGCTGTTGTTGTGGTTGGAGCAGCTGTTGTTGTGGTTGGAGCAGATGTTGTCGTTGTTGGAGCAGCTGTTGTGGTTGTTGGTGCCACCATTGTTGTTGATTGCACAGCTGTCGTTGTGGTTGGAGCAGCTGTGGTTGTGGTTGGTGCACCTGTTGTCGTTTTTGGAGTAGCAGTTGTCGTGGTTGGAGCAGCTGTTGTCGTGGTTGGAGCAGCTGTTGTTGTGGTTGGAGCAGCGGTGGTTGTGGTTGGAGCAGTTGTTGTTGTTGGTTGCACAGCTGTGGTTGTGGTTGGAGCAGTTGTTGTTGTTGGTTGTACAGTTGTTGTTTTGGTTGGTACTGCAGTGGTTAAGGTTGGAGCAGCTGTTGTCGTGGTTGGAGCAGCAGTTGTGGTTGTTGTTGCCACTGTTGTTGTGGTTGAAGCAGGTGTGGTTGTGGTTGGTGCTGCAGTCGTTGTGGTTGGAGCAGCAGTTGTGGTTGTTGGTGCCACCGTTGTTGTGGTTGGAACAGTTGTTGTTGTGGTAGGAGCAGCTGTTGTTGTGGTTGGAGCAGCCGTTGTCGTGGTTGGAGCAGCAGTCGTGGTTGTTGGTGCCACCGTTGTTGTGGTTGGAGCAGTTGTTGTTTTGGTTGGTGCTGCAGTGGTTGTGGTTGGAGCAGGTGTTGTCGTGGTTGGAGCAGCTGTTGTCGTGGTTGGAGCAGCTGTCATTGTGGTTGGAGCAGTTGTTGTTGTTGGTTGCACAGCTGTTGTTATGGTTGGAGCAGCTGTTGTCGTGGTTGGAGCAGCTGTTGTCTTGGTTGGAGCAGCAGTTGTGGTTGTTGATGCCATCGTTGTTGTGGTTGGAGCAGCTGTCGTTGTGGTTGGAGCAGCTGTGGTTGTGGTTGGAGCAGCCATTGTCGTGGTTGGAGCAGCAGTCGTGGTTGTTGGTGCCACCGTTGTTGTGGTTGGAGCAGTTGTTGTTTTGGTTGGAGCAGCAGTTGTTTTGGTTGGAGCAGCCGTTGTCGTGGTTGGAGCAGCAGTTGTGGTTGTTGATTCCACCGTTGTTGTGGTTGGAACAGCTGTGGTTGTGGTTGGAGCAGATGTTGTTGGTGGTGGTGCAGCTGTTGTTGTGGTTAGAGCAGCTGTTGTTGTTGGTTGCACAGCTGTTGTTGTGGTTGGAGCAGCCGTTGTCGTGGTTGGAGCAGCTGTTGTCATGGGTGGAGCAGCAGTTGTCGTGGTTGTAGCAGCTGTTGTGGTTGTTGATGCCACCGTTGTTGTGGTTGGAGCAGCTGTGATTGTGGTTGGAGCAGATGTTGTCGTTGTTGGAGCAGCAGTTGTGGCTGTTGGTGCCACCGTTGTTGTTGTTGGAGCAGCTGTTGTTGGTGGTGGTGCAACTGTTGTTGTGGTGGGAGCAGCTGTTGTTGTTGGTTGCACAGCTGTCGTTGTGGTTGGAGTAGCTGTGGTTGTGGTTGGTGCACCTCTTGTCGTTTTTGGAGTAGCACTTGTTGTGGTTGGAGCAGCTGTTGTCGTGGTTGGAGCAGCTGTTGTCGTGGTTGGAGCAGCAGTTGTGGTTGTTGATGCCACTGTTGTTGTTGTTGGAGCAGCTTTCGTTGTGGTTGGAGCAGCTGTGGTTGTGGTTGGTGCACCTGGTGTTGTTGTTGGAGCAGCAGTTGTTGTGGTTAGAGCAGCAGTTGTGGTTGTGGTTGGAGGAGCTGTTGTCGTTGTTGGAGCAGCAGTTGTGGCTGTTGATGCCACTGTTGTTGTGGTTGGAGCAGCTGTGGTTGTGGTTGGAGCAGTTGTTGTTGTTGGTTGCACAGCTGTTGTTGTGGTTGGAG
This sequence comes from Rhamphochromis sp. 'chilingali', assembly GCF_963969265.1. Lineage (NCBI taxonomy): Eukaryota > Metazoa > Chordata > Actinopteri > Cichliformes > Cichlidae > Rhamphochromis > Rhamphochromis sp. 'chilingali'. Next base: position 21,585,242 of record NC_137942.1, read on the forward strand.
CAGCTGTTGTTGTGGTTGGAGCAGCTGTTGTCGTGGTTGGAGCAGCTGTCGTTGTTGTTGGAGCAGCTGTTGTTGTGGTTGGAGCAGCTGTTGTCGTGGTTGGAGCAGCTGTGGTTGTGGTTGGAGCAGTTGTTGTTGTTGGTTGCACAGCTGTTGTTGTGGTTGGAGCAGCTGTTGTTGTGGTTGGAGCAGCTGTTGTCGTGGTTGGAGCAGCTGTCGTTGTTGTTGGAGCAGCTGTAGTTGTGGTTGGTGCACCTGTTGTCGTTGTTGGAGTAGCAGTTGTCGTGGTTGGAGCAGCTGTGGTTGTGGTTGGAGCAGCTGTTGTCGTGGGTGGAGCAGCAGTTGTCGTGGTTGGAGCAGCTGTTGTCATGGTTGGAGCAGCTGTTGTCGTGGTTGGAGCAGCAGTTGTGGTTGTTGATGCCACCGTTGTTGTGGTTGGAGCAGCTGTCGTTTTAGTTTGAGCAGTTGTGGTTGTTGGTTCCACCGTTGCTGTGGTTGGAGCAGCTGTGGTTGGAGCAGCTGTTGTCATTGTTGGAGCAGCAGTTGTGGTTGTTGGTGCCACCGTTGTTGTGGTTGGAGCAGCTGTGGTTGGAGCAGCTGTTGTCATTGTTGGAGCAGCAGTTGTGGTTGTTGGTGCCACGGTTGTTGTGGTTGGAGCAGATGTTGTTTTGGTTGGTGCTGGAGTGGTTGTGGTTGGAGCAGCCGTTGTCGTGGTTGGAGCAGAAGTTGTGGTTGTTGGTTCCAACGTTGCTGTCGTTGGAGAAGCTGTTGTCGTGGTTGAAGCAGCTGTGGTTGTGGTTGTTGTTGCCACCGTTGTTGTGGTTGGAGCAGATGTTGTTGTGGTTGGAGCAGCTGTTGTCGTGGTTGGAGCAGCTGTTGTCGTGGTTGGAGCAGCAGTTGTGGTTGCTGATGCCACCGTTGTTGTGGTTGGAGCAGCTGTCGTTGTAGTTGGAGCAGCTGTTGTCGTGGTTGGAGCAGCTCTTGTTGTGGTTGGAGCAGCTGTTGTTGTGGTTGGAGCAGCTGTGGTTGTGGTTGGAGCAGATGTTTTTGTGGTTGGAGCAGCTGTGGTTGTGGTTGGAGCAGCTGTTGTCGTGGTTGGAGCAGCAGTTGTAGTTGTTGGTGCCACCGTTGTTGTGGTTGGAGCAGTTGTTGTCGTGGTTGGAGCAGCCGTTGTCGTGGTTGGAGCAGCAGTCGTGGTTGTTGGTGCCACCGTTGTTGTGGTTGGAGCAGTTGTTGTTTTGGTTGGTGCTGCAGTGGTTGTGGTTGGAGCAGCTGTGGTTGTGGTTGGAGCAGCTGTTGTCGTGGTTGGAGCAGCTGTTGTCGTGGTTGGAGCAGCTGTGGTTGGAGCAGTTGTTGTTGTTGGTTGCACAGCTGTTGTTATGGTTGGAGCAGCTGTTGTGGTGGTTGGAGCAGATGTTGTTGTGGTTGGAGCAGATGTTGTCGTGGTTGGAGCAGCTGTTGTCGTGGTTGGAGCAACTGTTGTTGTTGTTGGAGCAGCTGTTGTTGTGGTTGGAGCAGCTGTTGTTGTGGTTGGAGCAGCTGTTGTTGTGGTTGGAGCAGATGTTGTCGTGGTTGGAGCAGCTGGTGTCGTTGTTGGAGCAGCAGTTGTGGTTGTTGATGCCACCGTTGTAGTTGTTGGAGCAGTTGTTTTGGTTGGTGCTGCAGTGGTTGTGATTGGAGCAGCTGTGGTTGTGGTTGGAGCAGCTGTTGTCGTGGTTGGAGCAGCAGTTGTGGTTGCTGTTGCCACCGTTGTTGTGGTTTGAGCAGCTGTGATTGTGGTTGGTGCTGCAGTGGTTGTGGTTGGATTAGCTGTGGTTGTGGTCTGAGCAGCTTTGGTTGTGGTTGGAGCAGTTGTTGTTGTTGTTGGTCCCACCGTTGTTGTTGTTGGAGCAGCTGTTGTCGTGGTTGGAGCAGCTGTTGTGGTGGTTGGAGCAGCTGTGGTTGTGGTTGGAGCAGTTGTTGTTGTTGGTTGCACAGCTGTTGTTATGGTTGGAGCAGCTGTTGTGGTGGTTGGAGCAGATGTTGTTGTTGTTGGAGCAGCTGTTGTTGTGGTTGGAGCAGCTGTTGTTGGTGGTGGTGCAGCTGTTGTTGTGGTTGGAGCAGCTGTTGTTGTGGTTGGAGCAGATGTTGTCGTGGTTGGAGCAGCTGGTGTCGTTGTTGGAGCAGCAGTTGTGGTTGTTGGAGCAGCTGTTGTTGGTGGTTGTGCAGCTGTTGTTGTGGTTGGAGCAGCTGTTGTTGTGGTTGGAGCAGATGTTGTCGTGGTTGGAGCAGCTGGTGTCGTTGTTGGAGCAGCAGTTGTGGTTGTTGATGCCACCGTTGTAGTGGTTGGAGCAGTTGTTTTGGTTGGTGCTGCAGTGGTTGTGATTGGAGCAGCTGTGGTTGTGGTTGGAGCAGCTGTTGTCGTGGTTGGAGCAGCAGTTGTGGTTGCTGTTGCCACCGTTGTTGTGGTTTGAGCAGCTGTGGTTGTGGTTGGTGCTGCAGTGGTTGTGGTTGGAGTAGCTGTGGTTGTGGTCTGAGCAGCTTTGGTTGTGGTTGGAGCAGTTGTTGTTGTTGTTGGTCCCACCGTTGTTGTTGTTGTTGGAGCAGCTGTTGTCGTGGTTGGAGCAGCTGTTGTCATGGTTGGAGCAGCAGTTGTGGTTGTTGGTGCCACCGTTGTTGTGGTTTGAGCAGTCGTTGTTGTGGTTGGAGCAGCTGTTGTCGTGGTTGGAGCAGCAGTTGTAGTTGTTGCCACCGTTGTTGTGGTTGGAGCAGCTGTGGTTGTGGTTGGAGCAGTTGTTGTTGTGGTTGGAGCAGCAGTTGTGGTTGTTAGTGCCACAGTGGTTGCGGTTGGAGCAGATGTTGTTGTGATTGGTGCAGCTTTTGTCGTTGTTGGAGCAGCAGTTGTTGTGGTTGGTGCAGGAGTTGTTGTGGTTGGAGCAGCTGTTGTTGTGGTTGGTGCTGCAGTGATTGTGGTTGCAGCAGCCGTTGTTGTGGTTTGAGCAGTTGTTGTTGTTGGACCAGCAGTTGTTGTTGCTCCTGCAACTGTTGTTGTGGTTGGTGCAGCTGTGGTTGTGGTTGGAGCAGCTGTTGTTTTTGTTGGAGCAGCAGTTGTGGTTGTTGGTGCCACCGTTGTTGTGGTTGGAGCAGTTGTTGTTGTGGTTGGAGCAGCCGTTGTCATGGTTGGAGCAGCAGTCGTGGTTGTTGGTGCCACCGTTGTTGTGGTTGGAGCAGTTGTTGTTTTGGTTGGTGCTGCAGTGGTTGTGGTTGGAGCAGCTGTGGTTGTGGTTGGAGCAGCTGTTGTCGTGGTTGGAGCAGCTGTTGTCGTGGTTGGAGCAGCTGTGGTTGTGGTTGGAGCAGTTGTTGTTGTTGGTTGCACAGCTGTTGTTATGGTTGGAGCAGCTGTTGTGGTGGTTGGAGCAGATGTTGTTGTGGTTGGAGCAGATGTTGTCGTGGTTGGAGCAGCTGTTGTCGTGGTTGGAGCAACTGTTGTTGTTGTTGGAGCAGCTGTTGTTGTGGTTGGAGCAGCTGTTGTTGGTGGTGGTGCAGCTGTTGTTGTGGTTGGAGCAGCTGTTGTTGTGGTTGGAGCAGATGTTGTCGTGGTTGGAGCAGCTGGTGTCGTTGTTGGAGCAGCAGTTGTGGTTGTTGATGCCACCGTTGTAGTTGTTGGAGCAGTTGTTTTGGTTGGTGCTGCAGTGGTTGTGATTGGAGCAGCTGTGGTTGTGGTTGGAGTAGCTGTTGTCGTGGTTGGAGCAGCAGTTGTGGTTGCTGTTGCCACCGTTGTTGTGGTTTGAGCAGCTGTGGTTGTGGTTGGTGCTGCAGTGGTTGTGGTTGGATTAGCTGTGGTTGTGGTCTGAGCAGCTTTGGTTGTGGTTGGAGCAGTTGTTGTTGTTGTTGGTCCCACCGTTGTTGTTGTTGGAGCAGCTGTTGTCGTGGTTGGAGCAGCTGTTGTGGTGGTTGGAGCAGCTGTGGTTGTGGTTGGAGCAGTTGTTGTTGTTGGTTGCACAGCTGTTGTTATGGTTGGAGCAGCTGTTGTGGTGGTTGGAGCAGATGTTGTTGTTGTTGGAGCAGCTGTTGTTGTGGTTGGAGCAGCTGTTGTTGGTGGTGGTGCAGCTGTTGTTGTGGTTGGAGCAGCTGTTGTTGTGGTTGGAGCAGATGTTGTCGTGGTTGGAGCAGCTGGTGTCGTTGTTGGAGCAGCAGTTGTGGTTGTTGATGCCACCGTTGTAGTGGTTGGAGCAGTTGTTTTGGTTCGTGCTGCAGTGGTTGTGATTGGAGCAGCTGTGGTTGTGGTTGGAGCAGCTGTTGTCGTGGTTGGAGCAGCAGTTGTGGTTGCTGTTGCCACCGTTGTTGTGGTTTGAGCAGCTGTGGTTGTGGTTGGTGCTGCAGTGGTTGTGGTTGGAGTAGCTGTGGTTGTGGTCTGAGCAGCTTTGGTTGTGGTTGGAGCAGATGTTGTTGTTGTTGGAGCAGCTGTTGTTGTGGTTGGAGCAGCTGTTGTTGGTGGTGGTGCAGCTGTTGTTGTGGTTGGAGCAGCTGTTGTTGTGGTTGGAGCAGATGTTGTCGTGGTTGGAGCAGCTGGTGTCGTTGTTGGAGCAGCAGTTGTGGTTGTTGATGCCACCGTTGTAGTGGTTTGAGCAGCTGTGGTTGTGGTTGGTGCTGCAGTGGTTGTGGTTGGAGTAGCTGTGGTTGTGGTCTGAGCAGCTTTGGTTGTGGTTGGAGCAGTTGTTGTTGTTGTTGGTCCCACCGTTGTTGTTGTTGGAGCAGCTGTTGTCGTGGTTGGAGCAGCTGTTGTCATGGTTGGAGCAGCAGTTGTGGTTGTTGGTGCCACCGTTGTTGTGGTTTGAGCAGTCGTTGTTGTGGTTGGAGCAGCTGTTGTCGTGGTTGGAGCAGCAGTTGTAGTTGTTGCCACCGTTGTTGTGGTTGGAGCAGCTGTGGTTGTGGTTGGAGCAGTTGTTGTTGTTGGTTGCACAGCTGTTGTTGTGGTTGGAGCAGCTGTTGTCATGGTTGGAGCAGCTGTTTTTGTGGTTGGAGCAGCAGTTGTGGTTGTTAGTGCCACAGTGGTTGTGGTTGGAGCAGGTGTTGTTGTGATTGGTGCAGCTTTTGTCGTTGTTTGGATGTTTTTTGGAAAAGACATTTAATACATGTATAAAATAAATTTAAAAATTTTTATTTTTTGTTTGTTTGTTGTTTGTTTTCTTTTACTGTTAAATTCAAAGTGTTTTAGTGTTAGATTTGAAATGCTTAAATCAAATCCTGAATGATAAGAAAAAGTGTAGTTACCTGTGCTGGATATTCCCAAGAGAAGGATCAGAGCAGTCACCTTCATAGTGATGAACAGGTCAGTTCTACAGATTAGTTTCCCTGGACTGATACTAAATCTCAGGAGCACTGCTACACTTTATATACTGAACAGGTGAATTCAGGATTGGGTGTGTTTAAATTTTTAAAGCATGAACATTTAGAAAAATCATTTGTCAAAGGGTGTGGTACACTTACCACACCCTTTGTTCAATTGTACATTGATACAAAAAGGGTATGCAGCAGCGTCCTCATTTTCTCTTTTGCTATGTAACATTATTTTAGTTACATATTCATGCATGTCTTGCATTTCGTTACTTACTAAATTAATGTGACTCCATTAATACTGGTCAGAGTTGATAAAACCTGGTAGAGTTTGGAATGAATAGCCATGGTGAGATAATTCCTACCTCATACTACATGAAATATTGCAATGCATTAATGCATTATTTTTTAAAATCCCTCAAAACCTTTTGAAGATTTAATGTACATTTACCTACAGTTTAATGTATATGTATTCCTCATTACTTTTTTCGAAAGGCTTAGCACAACAAACAATGTTTCGGCTTTAATGGCATGAGCCATGGACATTGTCCGGCTGTAGTTACTGTAAAGTCATAATCAATATAAGTCTGTGACCTGAGCTAGAAACAGTCAAAGCACATATTATAATGTAGATGTAACATCACTAGACTCATGAAAAGACTGAAATGTATTGCTGGAACAGAAAAATATCTCTGCAGCTCATAATTTTTTTATGTAAATGGCAAATTTATAGTTAAAATCAAGATTTTTAGAATACATTTGACTTTGTCAGGGAAATATCTGTCTAAAACAATGAATAAGGGAATGATATATAATCACTTATTTATTGCACAGGTTGGCTCGTTTGTATTAATACTAATCTGTAATTTTGACAAGCCCAGTAACCGGTCTGTTCAGTGAAATTAATTAGACAGAGGCTTAAAACTGCTGCAGGAGCAGGTGTGGCAGCAGTCTCACCTTGAGTATGACATTAATATTTGTACAGGGAAGGAACCGTAATTTTACTCAGCTGCTGTAGAGAAGTATATTTTAGCTCAAACTTTTCTGTTTTCTCTTTCATCAATTGAAATGAATATTTTGCACTTTGTTAGTTTTGCTATTAATATTTATAATATTGATATCAATGCTTTGACAGTTTGCACACATCACCAAGAACAGAAGAAGCTACAACTTTAATAAAAGCTTAAAATACTTGAAATTATTTAGTGTGAGTAGTTATGCAGTGCTAACAAAGGACTGTTTTTCAATGACTTTTCCGCGCCCTCTCTTATTGAGATATAATCTATTTATATCTTAACAATAGCAAGGATGAAACATAAGGTATTCTTTTTATCAGGTCTGCCACACACACCCCTTTTCTATGCACATCATGTTTTGTTTTTTAATTCTGGCTTCTCTTCTATGTGTGTTTCGTGCATTGGTAAAAGGACAACAAAGACGGTTGATTTTCATGCAGGATATTTTTACTTTATATTCTGGTTTATCTCGTTATTCAATAGCTAGTTTCATTAGACTCCATCTGCACTCTCTGAACTGAAGATACTTAACTCTTTGCTGAATCCAAGATGTAAATTTACTGATCTTGTATTGAACTTTGTGTCACTGTGGCAGGGGTCACACATTTACCTTACCTGAAAGAGGAGTGAAAGAAGCCATTTATGTCCACTGTGAGCGACCATCTTTGAACAGAGGCGGTGGTTTACGACACCAACTGTCTGCCATCTATAATTCAGTTTTGAGATCCCTTGCCAGACGCCTTAACGCCCACTCACACCCTGGGCCATCTGACCTCAGGAAATCACATGATAGGGTGGGGATGGGTTTCACAATGAGCTCACCCGAAACCCTGGCTGATTGTGACCCACCCCCGTTTTCACATCTTGGCTCATGTGATTAGGTAGAGGATCATCAGGGGGTCCTTTTGTCCCTCTTTTGGGGGGAAACTCCCACGGGGTTCAAATCTGGGACTCTCCACCAATTGACCCTTAGAACTGAAGAAGCTTCTCGGATGAGAGGTGAAACGTCTTCAAGCAACTTAAAGAAGTCCAGACGCTTTTCTTTCCAAGCTCCTTAGATTACGATGACCTGGATGGCTGAGAACCTTCACAGACATTTACCTTAACCTTTTTCACATGACTGTGCAGCTTTAGCAATCTATAGCCAACAGCCTGTGTGGTTCATGTTCTTCCTTGAAAACAATTTTCAAGGAAATGTATCACTTTCTCTTGTATTTAGAGGAAAAAATTATTCGGATGTTATTTTCTGGTTTTTAAAGTGAGCCACAGCACTCTTGATTTTACGAATAGCTCCCCTACAGTAAGATGATTCAGTGGCTCCAACTTTTTCTGTGTCTCTGGCCTGTAGCCCCACTCTAAAAGCAATCTTGCATTTACATATATTTGATTATGAGTAAACAACTTTCCTCCCAGTTAAAGACACTCTGAAGAGGGTTTCACTTACCAGTATAACTTTATGCACACTTATGTTGCAATGTGCATAAAGAATGTAGTTACATAACATCTGTCATAATGTATGTACCAGGAACTAATAGTGCTCTTGTTTTCCAGTTAAAGTGAATTTGCTGGGAAGACCGGCAAGTGTTTTCCTTGAATGTTTTCCTTTTATGAATAATATTACTCACTGCAGAATGATGGACTTGAACTTGGCTAGAAATGTCCTTTTAACACTTGCCAGATTTATGAACAGAAACATGTATGTATGTGTTATTTATGTAACACATACATACATGTATGTGTTACATACATGTATGTATGTAATCACGGACATACCTAGGAGCCTAGGAGATCACAGACTTTGCTGATCTCCTAGGCTCCGTTCTTTTTAAGTATAGTTGTGTTCTCATTGTCGGTGATTTTAACATACACACTTGCTGTAAGGATGACCCATTTGCTAAAGACTTCCTTGCTTTAACGGACTCTTTTAACCTGGCTCAGTGGGTTAATGACCCAACGCATGTTAAAGGACATACTTTGGACTTGGTTTTCTCATATGGTCTGGACATTTGTATCAAGGATATAAGTGACGCTGGGATCTCGGATCATTTCCCAGTTATATTTGATACTGGCTTATGCACTAATGAACTACATCCTGCGGCTCCCCTTCGCCCGATACATGTAATTAATACTGAAGCGATGTCAAACTTCTCTATGTCTTTCTTGGATTCTGCATCTGTCACTCTCGACTTGTTCTTTTCGCTCGGTTGATGACTGTGCTAATTCCTTGTTATCGCTATTTTCTTCAATCCTTGATACTGTTGCCCCCATTAAGATGAAGCGCCCTAGAACCTACTCTCAGTGTTGGCTTAATGACACTACGTCGCGCTGAGAGAAGGTGGAAAAAAGATAAACTTGGAGTTTCTCATGACATGCTACGGACTAGCCGCTTAAAATTCCAAAGTGCTGCTAAAACGGCCAAAGCGTCCTTCATATCCAAAATCATCCTGGCCAATGACCAAAACCCCCGTACCTTATTTAAAATTTTTAACTCTGTGGTTAACCCTTCCCTGGACATGCCTTTAATTTATTCTCAGGCTCTTTGTGAGCGATTTCAAATTCACTTTTTAGAGAAGGCCTCATCTCTTAAGTCCTTCCCCCTGTTTTATATCCTCTCCCCATTCCTGAGTGCATTTCAACTTTCCACCAGTTTGAGCCTGTGTCACTTTTGACTCTTAAGCGGCTAGTTGTTCAAATGAATAACACCAATACTGTGCTTGACATTCTTCCATCTCGTTTAGCTAAGGACTGTTTTGATGTAATCGGACCTAGTATTCTATTTCTTATGAACTTTTCCTTGCTCTCAGGCTGTGTTCTTTCAGCCTTTAAGCATGCTGTAGTCCACTCGATTCTTAAAAAAAAGAAACTCTGACTGTTATGACCTTTCAAACTACAGACCAATCTCTAAGCTTTCGTTCTTGTCCAAGATCTTGGAGAGACTAGTTCTCTGCCAGCTCCAGGCGTACTTGGACACGAACAATATTGCTGAGAAATTTCAATCTGCCTTTAAGCCATTGCATAGCACTGAAACAGTGTTGGTTAGAGTTCTTAATGATATTCTTGTAATCACTGATACTGGACGCTCTATGGTCCTAGTTTTACTGGACCTCTCTTCGGCCTTTGATATGGTGGACCATGACATTTTATTACTAAGACTTGAGCACACTGTGGGTATTAGAGGCACTGCCCTCGACTCGTTTAAATCATATCTCGCTGATAGATCCTTATCAGTTAACTTAGGCACCTTCTCCTCTTCCTCTGCTCCAGTTTGTTGTGGTGTGCCTCAAGGATCAGTTTTAGGCCCTATTCTCTTCTCATTGTATTTGCTCCCTCTAGGCGCAATCTTTGAAAAATACAATATCGCCTTCCACTGTTATGCCGATGACATACAGATCTATTTTGAACTTACTGACGACCTTGCTGTATCCCTGCACTACTTTTAAGAATGCATGCGGGAGGTCAAAGAATGGTTCCTGAGTAATTCTCTTGTTTTGAATGATAAGAAGACTGAGATTGTGGTGTTCAACAGTAAAATCCCTCGTGCCCAACTCTGTGCTGCCCTGGGTTCCTTTGCTAGCTCTTCCTGTGACTATGTCAGTAACTTGGGTGTACAGCTGGATAGCTCGCTCAAATTCGATAAGCAAGTGTCTGCTGTAGTGAGATCTAGCTTCCACCAACTGCGTCTTATCTCTAAAGGCTAGGCATTATGTTCCGCATGAGGACCTGGAGAAGCTTATTCACGCTTATGTGACCTCCAGGTTGGATTATTGTAACTCTTTGTACTACGGTCTTCCCTCTTCTCTTCTTCTTAGACTGCAAACAGTCCAAAATGCAGCAGCCCGCCTCTTAAGTGGTACCAGGAAATTTTGCCATGTTACTCCTGTTCTGACTAGCTTGCATTGGCTGCCCATAAAGTACCGTATTCAATTTAAAATATTACTCCTTACATTCAAAACTATTAATAAATTAGCGCCAAGTTATCTTAGTGAACTTCTCAAACCACATACTCCTGCTAGAACACTCAGATCTGCCACTCAACTACTTCTGACCCAACCCAGATCTCGGCTGAAGTCCCGGGGTGACCGTGCGTTTGCTCTGGCTGTGGAATACCCTTCCTCTCGACCTCTGCGCATCTGATTCCATTGCACTGTTCAAATCACGACTAAAAACCCACTTATTCAATCTTGCCTTTCCCTCTAGTTAATATTTCTTTTATGATTTTATATCATGCACTTTTATGCTCATTTAAATTCCTGTTTGCTCTGTACCTGTTGGTTTCCTATGTATCAGTGACAGCTGCTTGCATACTTAGTACTTGCTTTGGTCCTATTTCTATTATCCTCCTCCTATTCTCTATCTTACTTGTTAAGCACCTTGGCATACCCTTGGTTTTTAAGTGTGCTTTATAAATAAAGTTTATTATTATTACTATTATTATTATTATTATTATTATTATGTATTTCCTCCTAGGCATTGTGTTAACACACATACCTGCAAACTGCCAAAAGCGGATGATCAGTTCATTAAATACATCTGATTAGTAACACTTGAATGTTACTTACCCTCTCAATTCCTATGGAAGCAGTAAGAGCGTCATTTTTCAAGTCCCGCGTCCTCATTTTGGCTTAAAATTTCTTCAGTAAACACATAATGAATCATCTTTTGTTGTTCATCTCATGTTCTATTTATCTTATTTTAACACCTGCTGATTATGAGATTTTAGTTTTTAATTTTTCCTAATAGGTAAAATCTTGGACTTGAAAGAGGGTGTACTTTCTACATACTATTAATACATAATAGACTATTACGTTTCTTGTATTAATTCAATTTTATTTATACAGTGTCAAATCACAACAACAGTCGCTTTATATTGTAAGGTGAACCCTACAATAATACATACAGAGAAAAACCCGACAATCATACGACTCCTATGAGCAAGCACTTTGGATAGGGTGGAAAGGAAAAACTCCCTTTTAACAGGAAGAAATCTCTGGCAGAACCAGGCTCAGGGAGGGGCGGCCATCTGCCGCAACCGGTTGGGGAGATAGAAGGAAGACAGGATAGAAGACATGCTGTGAAAGAGAGCCGGAGATTAATAACAAGTAGGATTCAATGCAGAGAGGTCTATTAAAACATAGTGAATGAGAACGCTGACTGAAGAAGAATTACTCGATGCATCATGGGAATCCCCCAGCAGCCTGAACCTATTGCAGCATAACTAAGGGAGGATTCAGGGTCACCTGGTCCAGCTCTAACTATATGCTTTAGCAAAAAGGAAAGTTTTAAGCCTAATCTTAAGAGTAAAGAATCCAAACTGGAAGCTGGTTCCACAGAAGAGGGGCCTGAAAACTGAAGGCTCTCCCTCCCATTCTACTTTTAAATACTCTAGGAACAACAAGTAGGCCTGCAGTGCGAGAGCGAAGTGCTCTAATGGGGTGATATGGTACTACAAGGTCATTAAGATAAGAAGGGGGATTTTGAATTCAATTCTGGATTTAACAGGGAGCCAATGAAGGGAAGCCGATATAGGAGAAATATGCTCTCTCTTTCTAGTCCCTGTCAGGACTCTTGCTGCAGCATTTTGAATTAGCTGAAGGCTTTTCAGGAAGTTTTTAGGACATCCTGATAATAATGAATTACAGAAGTCCAGCCTGGAAGTCATAAATGCATGAATTAGTTTTTAATGGATGGATGGAAGAAAGCAGTCTTGCATTTTTGCTTGATATGTGTGTTGAAGGACATGTCCTGGTCAAAAATTACTCCAAGGTTCCAAGGTAATCCCATCCAGAGTAAGAATCTGGTTAGATACCATATTTCCCAGATTTTCAGGGCCGAGTACAATAACCTCAGTTTTATCTGAATTAAGGAGCAGAAAGTTAGCGGCCATCCAGGACTTTATGTCTTTAACACATTCCTGTAGTTTAACTAATTGGTGTGTGTTATCTAGCTTCAAGGATAGATAAAGTGTCATCTGCATAGCAGTGAAAATGTATGATATGCCTTCTTCTGATAAGGGAAGCATGTTTAAAGTAAACAATTGGTCCTAGCGCTGAACCCCGTGGAACTCCATAATTTACCTTAGTGTGTGAAGAGGACTCTCCATTTACATGCACAAATTGGAGTTTATAGATAGATATGACGCAAACCACTGCAGCACAGTACCTGCAGTCTAGCAGGACAAGCACAGAGATGAGTCCACTGTCAGAGGCCATAAGAAGATCATTTGTAACCTTCACTAAAGCAGTTTCTGTGCTGTGATGAGCTCTGAAACCTGACTGAAACGCCTCAAATAAGCCATTCCTCTGCAGATGATCTGTTAGCTGTTTGACAATTACTCTTTCAAAAAATTTTGATATGAAAGGAAGGTTAGAGATTGGCCTATAATTAGCTAGGCCCGCTGGGTCTAGAGATGGCTTTTTAAACACTTGTGGATACAGTAGCTGAGCAGAGATGCACCTCCTCTTTTCCTGCACCAGAGGGAGACAGTGTCTTAAATGACTCTTAATTTCCATCTTTGTACTACAGTGAGTTCTCTTTATGATAACATATTAAGTGCAGTTTTGCACTATAATGTTTATTTAAACACTCACATATTCTGCAGGTTTTAGATCTACAGTGCCTAGAAGGGCTCCTGAAGAGATGCAAAATGGTTGGTCAACAAGATCATTAAACTTGAAAACCTGCAGATGGCAATGTAGTCTCATAGTTTTCCACGTGAGGCTGGAGAATGTAGACTTTTGGATCACCTGTGTGTGTGTGTGCATGTGTTCGATCTAGCCATCCTGAGCAGCTTTTAAAAAGAGTGCAGAGCAACATTGTTCCACAGGAAGCCACAGACGATTGCTGTGTGTCCTGTGTTTGCATCAGCTGTGTTGCTCAGTGCACGCTCTGACAGAAATCTGACAGCCACAAACACCCAAAACGAGTCTCAGTGAAGGTCACCTCTATGTGAAATATGTAAAAATATAAATGTGGTAGACTTTCAGCTATATACACTTTTAATGCAAGACTTCACAATCACTGTAAGATAAATATAGCTTCATGATAATGATTTGTCTACCGTGACCTCCACACTTGAATGTCTTCAGATGTTCAACTGCACAGGGAGAAGATATAATGGAAAATGACTTTGAAAGGCAGAAAACTTGGACCCTGATGAGTTAATCAATGACCTTCTTGCCCACTGCAGATATAGTGTTACACTCATTTTGTGGTGTGAGGCAGTAAAAAGAAAAAAACTCTTATTGCTCTTTAGTGCCTCTGAGAAAAAGTGCTCTCGTAAAATACTCTCATATAACCTCCATGAATTCCTCTTATGATGCATATATATTTGCAAGGAAACCTGTGCAGATATCTATCTATATTTCCTGATTCAGCCTATAACATAATCACAATTGTACATACAACACATTGCCTCCTGCGAGCTATGGTAAAGGTTAAATTGTTTGCTCAGAGTTCATTTCACCCTGTGGACTCAAAACAGAGATCGAGGATTGGATGGGTGAACATCCTGCTAAAACACTGTGTAGATTTTCAGTGACACCTAGCTTATCTTGTGAGCTTAAAACCTTTATCCTTCATCCCTGGTATGCAAACACACTCTGGATTTAGTGAAGTAAAAGTTCGGCTACAACCAATTGTCGGCGGCGTGAAGCCGAGATAAATCGCTTTAGTGAAGTTAATTGTTTTTCAAGAGGCAAATGGAGCGCTTTACAAAATCTCTCCCCCTGCCTTTCTTCAATTTTGTTCTCTCCCTTGTCTCTTCTTTTTCTTAACCTTCTCTGACAAGATTAATTAAATGTCACTCTAACAACCAGCTGCATGCCATAGGAAGGAGTGGGCCACAGAATGGCATATGTGGGTGGGTCTGTGTGACCTCAAGCTTTTTATTATATATTTACTCCCCCTGCTACTCGGGCTCAACAGATGCAAAAATCAAAGGTTTGCTGTGAGGGACATTCAGTGTGAGACTGTGACTAAAGTTTGAACTTGCATATATGTCTCGTGGGACTTTTTTTTTTCTTCTTCTTCCACCTTTAGTGGTTGATTCAGCCCAGATCAAACTGAGAAAAATAACAGCTGTTAATAGCAAGACCTTCTACTGAATAAGTTAAATGCAGACAGCACTCACACACCTTAGAGGTTTTTGTAGTCATCCTCTGAAACCCAAAGACTGTTTTTCCCCATAGACCACAATAAAAGAAAGGTGTGTAAAGCTGTCTACATTTAGGAGAGAGGGTTATGATGTCATTAAAATGTAAAGAAAATCAATCAAGTGCACCATGGAATACCTAATTTTGTCGCCACAGCTCCTTTGACAAAAATGTGAGTTGGAATTTTAATGGACTTCTCTATTATTGCAGAGAATAAGCATCAGATACAGAGAAGACACTCTTTACTGTCAAAACACTACAACTGCTAAGCTAACTGTCGTCATATTTAGCCCTCTTATAGGACACATAAAAAGCTTCAAAATATAAGATTATAATTTTCTAACTTAAATATTGCATGTTGTAGAGTGAAATGAGAACATATCTTTAGACTTAATTTTAGGCACAGTACCAAAAACCTGTTGTTATGAAATCGAGGTAACTCGAAGCTAGCAGCTACGAAGCTAACAGCTAGTGAATATCCTGGATATCCTTCCTTCTTGCGCTTAGAATAACCAACATTTACAAAGGGGACTTTATGCTTTATACAATGTTTAAAGACAATTTATGTTTTAAGACCATCTCAAAGTCCTTTCAGAATACAAAGATGGATGTAGTTTGTAGGTCTGAAGAGTGGAAGCGCTTAGTCAGTCGTTTTAACTGCCTACCCTCTTGAAAGCTTAGCAGTAACTCTTAAAGCTTTTTTTTTTTAACTGAGTGGTCATTTTGTAAAACAACATTTTGTGAAACAAATGGACTGGGTGTGCATCAAGTTAATGAGGGTGGCCTCTACCTATGCAGAGACCACCGTCATTAACTAGGTTGGTAGTTAGGCAGAAAACCCGGGAAAGTATTCTGATGGTCCTCATGCATCTTTATTAAAATATACTGATGTGTCAAAACGCGTCGTTAAGGGTACTGGAGAGTTTGCCAAAAATTGTCTTTATGAGGAAAAGACTTAAACCTAGATTCCCTTTAATGGCCAGCAGGGGGAAATACCTGTGGTTACAAAGAGACTTCTAGTTCTATAGAAGTCTATGGGAAATCAGCCCTCTGTCCAGACAGCTGTGACAACTCGTTTCTGATCATACAGACAAAATCAGTAAGTCCATTTAATACATTTTGGTCAATCTAGGAGTCAGAAAACAGGATTGTCAAGGGTTTGCTCAGGTATGTCATTGCCTAATGAGGTTGCTGTTTTACAATCAGGTGGGAAAAAATAGTAAACTGACTGAAGGGCCTGATGACTAGCTTCCATCATCCTTTTGAAGGTGGATGTAGTTCAGCTGAATTATGTTGTAAATAAAGTAATTTTTAAAAAAAAAGTTTATAGAGAGATATTTGTCAAGCATAAAGTATACTTTTCCAATAATAACATCTGTGGCATTGAATATGTTGCAAATGCTTTGCTGTGGTTTATGCTGTACATAATTACATAGAAGTATTCCATCAAACCAGTGTCCACAATGACACTGGTCCTTAGCTCCTGAGTTAGTTTAAAATGTGGCTAATACTGTGAGTGGATGAATGAGGGAACTGGTGGACAACTGGAACTCAGCCCATGATTTCACAAAGGAAAGTTACAGTTAATGTTTACATGCAGTGGGTCTTGTGAATGTACAGTGATGTGAAAAAGACTCTCTGCAAACCTGTGAAAAGTAAGTACAGTGCCATGATTCAAAAGCTTGAACCAACTTAAGCAATTACTGTGTGATTTTATCAGTCTCTTACATTACTGTGGAGGGATTTTGGCCCGGTCTTCTTTAGAGCATTGCTCCAGTTCATCGTTTGCAGCTTTTATTTATCAGAGCTCTCTTAAGGTCCCATCACAGCATTTCAATCAGGTTGAGGTCAGGACTTTGACTGGGTCATTGCAACAGTTCCACCCATTCTGTTGTAGATTTGCTGCTATGCCTGGGATCAATGTCCTCTTACATGACCCAGTTTCAGCCAAGCTTTTGTAGAGGTGCTCACACTTTCTGATTGTCAGTTATTCAAGTGCCTATGATTAGCTGCACCAAGCTATTGCTTACCCTCTCAATTCCAGGAAGCACTTGGACTTAGTTTCCAACAGGAGTGCATAGTTGCATGACTGTGAATGCCTCTTTTGGTCTTAGACAGAATCAACAGTTTAATGGTATTTCCCCTTCTGCATATAATAGAAAGCAGGTTAGCTGATTAACTATGATACATTAAACCAACAATGAAAATGAACTGTAACAAGGTTGTGATCTTAAAAAACTTCGCAAACAAGCCCATGCACCTGATTGCCCCGTGAAGTATGTAACACGCCCTTCCTCCCGGAGGATCCAGACACATAATTCATCTGGGTGAGGTGCATCTTATTTTGTAAAGGACTGACTCTGTCTTTGTTAGCAGGGATTGCCTTTTTTCTTTTCTACCCAAATAGGTAGTCTGATCCTGTGCCAGATACTTTCTGCAGCACAGTGTCAGCTGATACTATAAACTGTAGGGTCCCCAGAGTACAAGAGAACATGAGAGAGTTGCGTTTAATGAAGTCTGTGCATTCAGCGTCTGAGTCCGTGGTGTTTTATACCTGCTGTTCCCTCCCTAAGGAAAGTAGTCAAACTGAAGTCAGGTGATAAAACTACTGGGCAGCTAAACAATTGTGTGATGGGATGAGCCCTGCAGCTTCTGCAAGCTGCTACCGCTATTTTTAATGTTGCTTCAAAGAACTGAGCACAATCACGCCTATATTCTCACTAAATCTACAAATGTTCAATATCTGTGACTGCAGAGACACTTTAAAATTAGACATTTTTATTAGAATTTGCTGCTTAAAGAGAATATTAATCCACTGCAGGTTGTCTCTCTAGGGGTACATTTAAATCTTTATAATTTAGTTGGTTTAGGCTGTGATTTAGCTGGTGAATGCAGAAAACAAATAAGTCATATGGTTTGCAGTCAGTCGTCACTGGCATGATGGTCATTGTAATTGTGGGCCTTTAATTATTTCTTTTACTTGCTCTTTTTCCAGGATGGAATGACTGTACAGCACACATCTTTAATGACTTCAAAAACAAGAATTGGGTGTACAATTGGAATTTATTTAGGATTTTCTCTCATCCACCCATGGTCAAAAGTGTACATATAGACTCAAATTAGTGAAAGGGGGATTTGTTTGACAGCACTCATCAATTTGACCAACACTCAGAACAATGGGAAACTAAAGAACTAAGTTAAGATGTAAGAGGGAAAATTTTAACTCTACACATGTTGGGAAAGTCTCTTGGAGCCATTTTTAACCAACTGCAGACTCTGAGATCATCACTTCAAACAACTGCACACAAGTAAAAGTTATTCAGATGTGTCATCACTTGTTGTGGATAAATGGCCTGCATTTGTATAGCGCTTTTCTAGTCCATAGGACCCCAAAGCGCTTTACACTACATTCAGTCATTCACACACACATTCACACACTGGCGATAGCAAGCTACATTGTAGCCACAGCTGCCCTGGGGCGCACTGACAGAGGCGAGGCTGCCGGACACAGGCGCCACCGGGCCCTCTGACCACCACCAGTAGGCAAACACGGGGTTAGTATCTTGCCCAAGGACATTTGGCATGCAGCCAGGATGCAGCCTGGGATCGAACCACCGACCTTCTGATTAGTGGCTGACCTGCTCTGCCACCTGAGCTACAGCCACCCCATATTCAGGAATAACCCAGGTGGTAGCATCATAATGGTGGTAGCATCATGCTTGTGGCTGTTTTGCTGCCAGTGCTACTGGTACATTGCATAAAGTGGCTAGAATAAAGAGAAAAGAAGACTACAGCCAAAAAAACTTCACCTTAAATCAACAGCTAGACGGGTGAAACTGGACACAGTTGGGTGCTCCAGTAAGACAATGATCCTAAACACACAAACTGTTTTTTGAATGGATAAGGCTAACATTAAGCTTCTGGAATAGTCTTCACAAAGCCCTGACCTCGAGGACTATGCTTGAAAGCCAGATTCATGCCAGGAAACAACCGATTCAAATTAACTCTACCAATTGTACCAAGAAGAGTGGTTAAATATCCAGACGGAGCTTTGGCAGAAGCTTGTCGATAGCTACCAAAAGCATCTGGTTGAGGTGCAACTTGCTAAACAACATTTAATCAGATATTAGTGGGGTATATGTGCATATTTGAATCCATGTATACTTTTTACCCTGTGTGGATTCAAGAAAATCCAAAATAAATTCAAACCTTGGTTTTTAAAGTCATTAAAGATGTATGCTGTACAATTATCCCACCATCGGAAAATAGCAGTTCAGAGGAACCATTAAAAGCCCCGATGAGTGGATGCAAATGTCTCACCACAACTGCCATCTGCACAGCCTTTTATTTCTTAATGTGTCAGTACTTTGTATTACGTGTATCAGTGATAGGTTCAATGAAGTGAAACATTTTCAACAAACATATTTCACTATCAGACATTAGTATGTCATCATCCGCTGCTGCTCAGAAAGGATGATATGAACATTTCTCCAGCTATTTAAAGAACCAGAGCATTACTTTCCTCTTCATTCACACAGCTGATCCAAGAGTTAAACAGAGACACCCAGAAAAACTGAAGCTTACATCATTAAATGACACGTGTGTCCACAGTCGAGTCCAAACTGGCTAAAGGGACACTTCATTACACAGAGGGTGGGCCGAGCATGAAAAGGCACTAATTACAGAATTACTCGTGTCAAGTGTCAGAAACGTTTGGCATCAAAGGATGTCTCGAATTAATCCCCAGGTCACCTGCACCTTACCTTGCCCACAGACACAAGACTCTCAGACCTGTGCATCTGTACAGCAGTGCAAACAATGCTTTCATTTGTGTGTGTGTGTGTGTGTGTGTGTGTGAGTGGGACACTTGGCAGCTAAAGGGCCCAAAGGGCTGTACACAAAGCAGTGACCTAAAACAGTTTTGACTCAGTGTGTGTGTGTTTGTGTGTGTGAGAGAGAGAGAGCCCATTGTGTCATTCTTCTCTGTGTTGCAACCTCTGAGAGTAAATCTGGCATTTTCATTTATGATGAGCTTGGAGCGATCAGCTGAATGGATGATGTTACGCTGACTTCTACGCTCTCACGCGCGCCTGTGTGCGTGCATGTTCACCATGTATTCAAGGCTCTCATCTCCATATAAATAGCCAAGAGGAGAGTGGATGGTTTCTATTTAAATTGTGCGTGTGTGTGTGTGTTTCATTGTGCATGGTGTGCTATTCTGGGACTGAGCCATCCCAATCTTACACTCATCTACAAAAACAAAACCATCATCATGACAGTGCTGTCGCATGTTTGAGGGTGTGTGTGTGTGTGTGTGTGTGTGTGTGTGTGTGTGTGTGTGTGTGTGTGTGTGTGTGTGAGTGTGTCTCACTAAACAAAAAAGATCTGGATTATTTTTGAGCTGGGCAGAGAGGTAATGAATAAGTCTTATGCGTAGGTGCTGATCCCAGTTAACACTGCACAGCTTACTGACAATATAGGTTATGTATCTGGCACACATTCATGTCGCTGATGCATTTTTCTTCTGTTTCGTTCCCCTTGGGGTTGCTGCATGTCTGAACCATCCAAACCCCGGATCCACCCACTTGCTTAGATCCTAATTTTCTGGCTTTAGTCGAGATAGCAACAAGCAGTGAACACAAAGTCAGGATCAGATCATCTAGCATCACAAGTAGATAACATAAAAGATGCTATTTGCAAGCTTATGGCATGTTTAATTGAAACACATTCTTATCCTATAGCAGCTGCATTATATAATGTTGTTTTATCAAATTCCAACTACATATTGCCGTTATGCATAAGGTGTGTTTTGGCTTCTGGTGCCTGGGCGCCTAGCCACCAAGAGATAGTGGTCCTGTTTTAAGTTGTAGGTTTATCAGCCAGGAGGTCTTTGTTTTTGTCTTGTTTGTGTTTTGTTGTTTTTTTCCTCACTTTGAACAAAAACTGGTGATGATTTGGGCTTTTTGTAGCCACAGGACATGGGCAGCTTGCAGTCACTGTGTCAACCATGAAGTCCTTCGGCTAGCGAAGAATTCTTGAGTCAAATGTGAGGCCATCTATGTGACAGGAGTCCAAACTCATCCAGTGATCCAAACACAGCAGCAAATCTAGAGCAGAATAAGTGAGAAAGATAATAATCATGGTGTTGCAATGCCCCAGACCTCAAGTCCGGACCTCACCCTGATTGAAGTGCTGCAGCAGGACTTGTAGATGTAGATAAACTAATGCCTGCAAACTTCATGAACTGGCCCAAAATTTCTCCACAACGATCGGAGAGACTGATAGTCACATATAAACTGATTAGTCTAGGTCATTGCTCCTGAAGGTGGTTCTGCAAGCATGTAAAATGATGGGATGCACTTATTTTTTCACAGGTCTGCAGGTCTGTAAAAACTTCATGACTGTAGATGCATCAAGTTTCAAGAGCACTGTGGTCACATGCACAACAACACAAGTGGCACGTGGAAGACATTCACATTCGCCTTGTCACATGGGTTTTGACCACCTGATTCGTTTTAAGTTTGGATGCGTGACCCAGAAAACATTTTTAAGGCATATTGCATATCGAAAATATGTATTATTTTCTTTTATGGTTTTTGTAATGTTGCTAAAACTTGCATATAGACCATATTAACCTTACATGATCTGACAGGACAAAAGTACTATTCCAAAATACTGTGTAATTACACTTTATTGCATACATACTGTCTCAGCTGAACTCTGGACACGCACACACATACATATACACTGATATGCACACACTCATCCCCCCTCCCTTCGACGCTTATTCCCTTCCGATGCTGACAGTGGATCAAGGAGACCAGCGCACAGGCTTCAGGCCCGGATGTACTGTCTAAATCGGCTGTCTCTCACCCTTTACCCACCGCTGTTGCTTGTCATGTGTTTCTTTGGTGTATTAAGAGTTTTTTCATGTGCTATGTGCAGAGGTGTTTTTTTTTCTGTTCTCGAACTGATCTCCCTGTTGGAGCTCAGTCTGGGGGGAGTTATTTTTTTCTCCTTATGTTTCCTCATGTGGTGCATTTTTCCATTGTTATACCTCTCTGACCTGTCTTCCCCATGTGATGTTTTGTGTAATGTATGTATGGTCGGAGGGTAAGATGGCGCCGCCATTGCGTGCAATAGGTCGGCAGCCTTATGAAATTTCCCCTTGTGGGACTAATAAAGGTATATCAAACATATAATCATCTAATCCTATATTTTTCTATGAGCCATGTGCTTAGCAAACAATGTATTTTTAAGTGAAAATATGATTCAACAAATGCGTGGAGGCAAGCCACACCCAGGACCTGACCTCCAATGACTTGTAACATGTGAAACCTAGTGTAGGAATGTGTTAGCGTGTTTGCACAACTGCATTAGACGTCTCCTGTTACTTTCCCTTCCTCTTCTTATCTAAAACATGCAGAGCAGTGTCATGGATCATTGCATGCCTTTAACGGAAAGAAGACTTAAATTACATGCCTCACATTTCATAGATTAAAACACACATATTTCCCAGCAGATTTTCATAACTCACATAACTTCCTTTACTTTGTTGTCAATCTGAATATTAATTGACAAAAACTTTGTCATGGTCTAGAAGAAGATCCAAACTGTCACCCACAGATGAGATGAAATTGGAAGCAACTCAGGAACCACCAAGGCTCAACCCTGCCATGAACTGGAAACAGCTGGAACACCAATGTCGCCATAGAGAGTGAAATAAGTTTTATCTCACAATGGAGTGCAAGGTTGTTGACCAAAAAAGAAGCCAATGCTCCAAAATCAGAACCTTCACGCTTGAATGAAATTTTCTGAAGCTGCTCACTTGGACAAGCCAAATGTTATTAAGAGAAAATTCTTTAGTCAGACAAGACAAAGATTGAGGCATTTGGCCACAATGACAAGAAGTATGTCTGGAGGAGTAAAGGGGAGTTCTTAGGTTTTCAAACCTAAGAACACCGTAGCAGCTGTCAAGCATGGTGGAGGTATCATCATGTTTGTGGCTGTTGTGCTCCTAGCAGTGTTGGGTAAGTTACTTTTACATCCAACACAAAAACTGCAGTCGTGGTGCTTTCGATTGTACTCAGACCTCGGAAATTCTGCCTTCTGAATAGGAAGATGTAGGCAACACCAGACTGCAGATGAGCTGCATACAGGGCTGGACTGGGACAAAAAAATCGTCCCGGGCATTTTGACTAAAGACCGGCCCACCATTATAGGAAAAATCATAAAGCCTTTGAATGAAAACAAATGCTGTTGTGACAGTGATGTACACTGTTTTGATGGTATATATGCATCAATCTATCAATCGTTTGTTGTAAGATTCAGATAATTATTTTTTAAAAGCTAGACATTTTAAATGAGAATAAGAAAGAAAAGTATTTCTTTGTGCCCCCCTTTCCCTGTTAATGCCCTACCTTGCCCCCTGGCAACACTTTGCTAGACCCGCCCCTGCACAGTTACCAGCTGTCAGCTACCTAAAAAAGGATCCTGGTGTTATTTGTCTCTCAGAAACAGTTCATAACTTCCCTTCAACTCATTCATGTCACCTGTTCAGCTCTGATGATTCAGTAAGGACATCTCCTGGTTTCATCTTCATGTTTCCCTCTCACCAGATAACCAAACCATATCATGACCAGCAGCTTTTTTGCAGCTGTGGCTCCAGCAAACATCAGCTGATACTAGAAATTAATATTAAATAAATTCTAACAACAGCTGATCAAGCTTAAAAGTGCTGCTGTTGTTTAGCGCGACATCCGCTGGTTTCCTCTTTCGGCGCAAAGTGAGCGATAAACAAACAAGAGAGCCGATCAGCTGATCACTGATCAGTTTTCATGATTGAAGTAGAAACAGGAGAGGGAGGGGGCAGAGGATGAGAGAAGAAGAGGCAGCTGTGCAGCGTAAACACAGAATAACTCCAGCTTTGTGCCTTTTTCATTGTAGCTGAATTACGGGACACACTGTTCCTTTTCACCTCAATAAGAAACGCGTAATATTTTCTCTGAATACCAGACAGGACGGTTGGCAACTCTAATAACTTATGAACAAAATAAAGTTCAACATCATTAACTTCATAGCACCACCCAGCTGTATAGAAACTCCGTCATGCTAGCTAGCACGCAGTATGGAAAAAGTCAGCATAACGAAAATAAACTCCACCTAAACTTGGTTTATATCTGACCCAGAGAGACTGCAGGTCATAACTTCTTACCTGAAGTTCAGTTCACACTTGGACCGGCGGCCGCCTCGGGTCTCTTTTCCTTCTGCGTCCCCTTTCCTTCATCCACCTGCTGGCTTCCACCACTTGCTAATGTTACTGAATCTGTGGAAGCTCCGCGATAGCCACCACACGAAGTAACGAGTAACGAGCCTATCTAAATCCCAGTAACGACTAACGCGTTCCTGATTTTGGCATAATAACTAGTTACCGTGCTCGTTATCACAATAATAACGTAGTTACTGTAACGCGTTACTTAATAACGCGTTAGTTCCAACACTGGCTCCTAGTGATACTGGTACGTTGTACAAAGTGGATGGAATAATGAAGAAGCAGGGCTTCCTCCAATTTATTCAACTTCACCTCAAATCAACAGCTAGATGGTTGAAACTTGGACTCACCTGGGTGTTCCAACAGGACAATCCAAACACACAGCAAAACTGGTTTTGGGCTGGATAAAGCAGGCTAACGTTAATGTACTGGAATGGCCTTCCCAAAGCCCCGACCTAAACTATCATCTATTTAGTCTTTCATTTCTTAATGTATCTGTACTTCATGTTACGTGCATCAGTGATAGTTTCCTATCAAGTGAAACATTTTTAACTATCCGGTTGTTCAGTGATGACGCGACGAATCCTACTTCCGGGTCTAAAGTAGTCTGCGTTTAATATGGCTTTTGTGTTGTTAACATGTTTAATGTTATGTATTTTCTTCTATTTGATCTTAAAAAGCTCCTAAAACAGTTAGTGATCCCTGTTGACCTCCCTCGGCTTTTATTACCACTAATCATTTATTTAAGCTCAGTTTTTAAAACCTTAGGATGGAACCACAGCCCAGCCCATGCAGCAGTATATGAATGACTAACCTCGTATTGTGGATGGATTATCTCAGTTGTTCTCCTGGCTGAAGTTTGGTCCTTTTACAGCACCCTGCCATGCGATTACATTTGTTTCTGACCACTGAGAACACTCACGTTAACTTTTATCGAGTGGAAAAAAAGTTAGCTTGTTTATATTATGCTAACATAGCTGTGTCGCTAGCGGTCACGTAGCACATCATTATATACCAGCTAGCCCAACTTCAGTAACCCTACAAACGTCACTGCTGTTTAGTTTTCTGTCTTCATTTATGCTGGAAGTGATAACAGAGCTGTACGTTTGAATTTGTTTTCAAAACCCGCAGTCAGGACATGCTATATTGTATTTAGAAGCTAGCGAGCTAACTCCCTGCTAACTTCTAACTCCGTTAAATGTCATAAATTCCGTTTTCATGGATGCCTGGATGTTAAACTCAATTGTTACACCTGGTAGAGCAGAACGCTGATCATTTTATTAAAGATGAAAGACTTTAGACAGTTTTTCAACTCTCAGTAATGCCATAGTGATCGTTTGATATATGGACCTGCAGCGGAGTTTAGACCCAGACACGGCTAGTGACGTCAGACTGAACAACCGGATAAGATGTTAGTATGTTGCTCAGAAAGGATATTCATTTTTTTCCAGCCATTTAAAGACACAGAGCTTTATTTTCCTCTATTTGCATAATTCAACCCTTGCTACAAATCTGAATCTAATTTGAAGTCAGAAATATGGTGACAGCTCATGACCATATGTGTAAGCTCACATGAAGTGAGCTCTGAAGTCATGCTTGCAGATGTCTACCTGTCTGCAGTGGATTCAAAAGAGCTGAATTCATCTTAAATCTATGTAAATCCACTACAAACACACCAATGTGGACACTTAACAGTTAAATACAAAATCTTTGGCAAAGGCGTAAACATGCTGCACATTCATTAAAAATGCATTGTCCATTAACTATAACATTACAGACAGAAGATGCTTCTTTATTTATTTTATTTTTTACCATCAAACGACATATGATATTTGTGATTTTTAGCATCTTGGACATCCTGCACATTTCCACTCTCATTTGGAAAAACCTGTGCACTATCTGGTGCATTCCTGCAGCAATTCTTCAGAACATCTTTATCTGTCTTCAGAGGTAGCAAGTCTGTTGGCACAGTCACTTCCAGGACAAAAATATTAAGAATCTAAAAAAATACTTTTGATGTGAAAAAAAGAAAACTGCTCTTTAGCCTTTCAGTGTAACAATACCAAATGACCTAAATAAAATTATAATTGTTTTCACTTTTTTAACATGCACCCCCTTTTTGAATGTACAGATATACAGAGGAGAAAAAATATATTACAAATTCAGGACAAATGCTCCAGATTGCTGTAAAAAAAAAAAAGTCACAAAATGCTGAGCGTTTTCTTTATTAACTGTAAAGTAATGTTAGATAACAGCCGGAACTTTAATATGGTATATAATATAGTCCTATGTAAATGCAGTTAGGTGTGTACCAGTTTTAAACACTATTAACGTACATTTTCATCAATCCCCATTAATCAAACAGCAAAAATTTTAAAAAATAGAAAATACGATATTAAAGCCGTACGTTAATCCACAAAAACATATGGGAGTCATCCAGTAATGCCAATAATATATTGTTTTTCTTTTTGCTTTTATCTGCTGTATATGTGCAGCATGTTTAAATACAGTAAGTCAAAGAGCTGATTGATGTAAGAGTTTTTGTTTTTTTTGACTGACGCCTGAGGTTGGAGAATGAAAACACACTATTTCAGTTTCCTCATCCAAGTTATTAAAAATGTATGCAAACTCTGGTCTAGTCTTTTTATTGCACCTGAAGTCATGACCTCCCGGGGAAGAAAGCTCGCTGTAAACTGGCAGGCAGCTGGATTTAAATATGAAAAATAAATCTCCACGAGTTTAAATGCAGACATGAAAAATTAGTCATACAACACGAGGAGTCAAGAAAGAGGTAACAACATGTGTTGGTATATAAACATTGGCCCAGTGGTGATTTCGCCTGACGCAGTAACATTAAAAAGACGTGATGACCAGTGACCACGTTAACTGGTGGTTTTACTCTCATGTGCTGGAGTGGCCACGCTGCCTCTTTTACTGTGTGCTGGAGTCTTGTTCACTTTGCCATTCATCCCCTTAAGGTTGTACAGCCGGCTGAAACTCAAGTTAAATGGAGTTCTCCCATCCTGCACTTCCGGTCCAGATGCCGTCTGGTTGTGAGACTGAGTACTGAGCTGGATCTGTGGGTTCATATGGAGTAAGGAGGAGTTTGGATAAGGAGTTTGGTTCTGTGCTGCTGAATCCTGGCTCTGCTGGCTTTGGGAGACCCGTTTCCGTCCGGCTATAGATCCCACAGTACCCGTCACCAGTGGTTGAGGTGGTCTGGTTGACGTTTTGTGAAGAGATGACATATTATCAAAGAAATTCGGATTACGTTGGACCCTCTGTTTTTGAGGTTTGGGTGAAGAGTGTGAAAGCTGCAGAAAAAAGAAAGACAGAGGAGATGTCTGACTCAGGGTGTGTGTAACACTTCTGCAGCCAACAGTTTCTCATATTTAATCTATTATATGTGGGGCAACTTATCTATAATGCAGTGTAGGATTCTTACACTCACACACGCATTAGCAAGTGACATATAAGCTTTGTTGCAAATGGAAAAGAGAGGGTGCAAAGTGTCTGTGTTATTTTCACGTTCATTAATATTACATGACTGAAATAAGCTAAAACATGCAAACAACACTTCACTGACTCAGACTGAGTACTCTGAGATGAAAGGCAGTGGATTCGGGGCAAGAGTGAGTGAGTTAAACACCAATAAATGTGAAACCTATTCATCTTTTAGACTCCTTTAAATACTCTATCAGTGCAAACACGCACAGCACGTCATTATAAATATGCCACCTTTATTTGCACGAGGCATCCTTCTTCAATAATGAACAAAGCATGGTTGTGCTGCTGTGTTTCAACTTAGTGATGCTCTGCTGGTGAAAGGTTCATGGATCAACACACAAACACAGAAACAAATGCTGTAAATTATATTACATAGGATTTCAATTATATACAGTACTGTGCAAAACTCTTGATCCAACCCTGAATTTGTTATATATTTTGTACTCTTTTTTTTTTTAAGTGATCTTGAGCAATAGTTCTTGAGGCTTTAAGAGTCTTTCTTTGAACAACGGCTACTTTTCACATGTTTAACAATAATGGAATTCCTAAAGAGCTATAAGCCAAAAAAGAATATGATGTGCAGTGTGAGGAACAGTATCTGAAAGTCATGTCCTTCAGAAACAGGGGGGGGGGGGGGGGGATCCAGCATAAACCTGAGAGAAGCTGGGCCTTCAATGATCTACTGTTCACTGAAGCCTCATCAGAAATGGCCTCAATGGAAAGGTGTCTGTCAAGAAGCCATTCCAGAAGGGAAGCAGAGAGAATGGGCTGAGATATACAAATCACATAATAACTGGACTGAAAATCAGGGTCAGCAGGTCTTATAGAGTGATGAATCCAAATTTGAAAATTTAGTTTAAATCATCATGAGCCAGCTGAGGTGCAAGGTAAAACAGTAAGTCTACACGGTGGAGGCGCTGTCACGGTTTGGATCTGAATTTTAGATGGTGGGGATCTTACTGGAACTGATGGAATTTATGAATGCAGAAAAAAATCCACCATGCATTACCTTCTGGAAAGCATTTTATTAGCATGACAATATGACAACGATCCAAAACACACTACCAAGGCAGTAAAAGAATACCTGATTAAAGCCCAGAGCTCACACCTTCAAGTTATTGAAGCAGTATGGGATCATCTTGACAGAACAAAAGAAAAGGCAGCCAACATCCAAAGAAGCCTGGAGAACTATTCCTGAAGACTACTTCAAGAAATTGCAGAAAGGCTGCCTATCAGACTTCAGACTGTGTTGAAAAAAACATGCAGTCATATAAATGTTCAAAATTAGAATTGTGCAAACTCTGTTTTTGCTTTATATACTTTTCCTGCCCAAGCATAAAGAAATGAGGGGCGGCTCAAGACTTTAGCACAATACTGTATGTTATTAAAGCCTTTCACATTCAATTTTTCTAAACTTTGATGAAACTTAATATAAAAAACTGTCAGTGAAGAACAAAAAGGCACTTTGATAAATGCACTATTTCAAGTTTCTTTATATAGCACATTTCATATGACAGGCATAGACTTAACAAGCTTCAAAGCAGAAGGAAAAAGGACATCACACATGGCAAAAACTTCTAAAATAAGAGATTAAATGGTCTGTATTTGTATAGCGCTTTACTCAGTCCCTAAGGACCCCAAAGCGCTTTACACATTCAGTCATCCACCCATTCACACACAGGTGCACACAGCACTGACAGCGCCACCAGGCCCTCCACCACCAGTAGGCAACGGGTGAAGTGTCTTGCCCACGGACACAACGACTGAGACTATCAGAGCCGGGGCTCGAACCGGCAACCTTCCGATTACAAGACGAACTGCCAACTCTTAAGCCACAATCGCCTTTTACACTTTAAAAAGGGATTTTGATCAGCAGGATAAAAAATATAGGAATAAAAATAACACTGATCCTGAAAAATTTCCCCATTGATCACACACGTGCAAAAAGAGATACGCTTTGAGTCTCTTTTTAAAAGAACACACTGGTGTAGCAGTAGTAGTTGTAGTAGTAAGTGGTAGAGTGGGACCATAAAACTAGATGATTTAGAAATCATTCAGTATTTGCTTTGTGATTCAAGCGATGCCAGGAGGTCTAGATTCAGTAAGCACACCGACAGAGTGAAAAGAGGCTGTCATTCATCGATTTTACAAGCAGTGAGAAATTATTTTACTGGGAGGCGAAGAGACCCTGAATCCTCCCTTAGTTACACTGTAATAGGCCTAGACTGCTGAGGGCTTCCTATGATGCACTGATTCTTCTTCCCTTATTTCTTTTCATTCTATGTGTTTAAACACATCTCTGCATTTAATCATTAGTTATTAATCTCTTACTATGGCTCTCTTCCACAGCATGTGTTTTATCTTGTCTACCACACCTCACCCCCAACCGGTCACACCAGATGGCTGCCCCTGCCTGAGCCTGGCTATGCTTGAGTTTTCTTCCTGTTGAATGGGAGTTTTTCTTCCCTGCTGTCGCCAAGTCAATGTTTGACTGTTGGGGTTATTCCTTTGATTTGGTGAAATATAATTATGCATATATTTACTTAATACCTGCATTGTTACAGTAGGAAAAGGTGCATAATTTTCTATTGAAAATAAAAGCATCAGAAAAGGCTGAGACTGTGACAGGAAGCACCTACAACTGTAGATATGTTGTTTTTAAAGATGATAAAAGGCCGGCTTAGAGATAGTGAGCATGTGCTTCTACAAGCTAAGATCACACCCACATTTTTGGCATGCTTCGGGTTTTTTCCGTCACGCAAGTTAACACAGAGTAAAGCCTTGGGATCTACTAAAACATTTATTTTGCCCTCATTTAGTTGTAAAATACATTTGGGCATCTAATTATGAACCCTGGCAATGCAATGGGTGCGTTTCTTCAAGAGACTAAGGATGTTGGCGGATACAGATATGTTTACCAAGGCTCCGATGGAAGATTGACACCACTTTCATGTTTGCATACTAAACAGTTTCAGCTGCTTAGCTCAGCTTAGCACAGAGACTGGAAACGATGGACATACAGCAGCAACTAAGTGTCTCAAGGTCACCAATTGAAAAACTGTGTTTTTTTTAATTAAGTTGTCAAAGAAGGAAAAATGTGTTACCTTAATTTCAATTAATTAGTGTGATGTTTTTGTTTTTTAACAAAATCCAGTTGTATATATACCCATTTGGATATGATTGGCAAACTAAAGAAACGTTTTGTTGGTTTTAAATGTTATTCTGATCAGTGCTCATACCTTCTGTCCCTCTGTCTGCCTCTTTGACTGGGGGCTCGCTCTCCTCTCTGTACCCCTGGGTCTTATTTCCACCTGGTTTGAAGCGTTCTCCCTCCCCTCTCTGTCTGGTCTCCCTCCCTCTGTTGATTTAATGTCACCAGCGGACGATCGCTTTGGCTTTGATCTCTCTTTACTTGACCCTCCTGCAGTCATTCCTCCATCCACCAGTCTGTCTGCAGCTGACTGGCTCCTTGCCACCTTTCTCGTAGGCGTTTGGACCTCTTTGCCTTTTCCTCCTGTTTCAGTTGAATCTTTGCCTCGTTTAATTTGCACCATTATTCTATTAGTATCCTCACTGCCTCTCATCTCTGTCCCCTGGGATTCTTGCTCTTCCCTCGTCTCGGCCACACTCAGTTTCCTCCCATGTTCGTCCTCTTCACTCGCTTCTTCTTCACTTGCCTTGTTCTCTACCTCCCTAGTTTCCACTTTTTTTCCAAGTAAAGAAGAACTGGGGACTTTAGCGGCCCCAGTCAAAGTCTGTGTTTCACTGTGTGCCGTACCTAATGTAGCATCACTTGAGCTGTAATTTATGTGTGCAGGACCGGTGCCAGTGGCGGGAGAATTTAGACTATTTGTGTGTGCGAAATTAATGTGATCCGCTATCATCCCCTGGTCACGAGAAGCCATGTGGTCAAAAACAGGCTCATTAAAAAGCGAGTCGCTACATTCATAATACTCTTCAGAGGTGGTGGAGAGAGTGGAGTCCTCTCGTGAGGAGATATAACCATCAAAAATGTCTGGCGATAGAGAATCCAAGGCTGGCGTGCGTGGAGAAAATCCATCAGGAGTGGGAGTGTGTGCTTTAAGCGACTGTGATCGGTGCACAGGTGTTTGCGAACGGAAGTCCGGCAGGTGTGTTTCGGTGAGGTGTAAACGCAGGGCTTTTTCGGGCGTGTGTGTGCCAACACGTCCTGTAGAAGTTTGTTCTTGAAAGGTGCTGTGCGTGTTGTGATTTGCAGTATTTCGCATATTAACCTCATTGTCTACATGTGTGAGTCTTACTTGTTCACCTTGCTGGCTGTGGGTGTCTGTAGCAGATGTGTGTGCGCCATCGCCGTTATGAGGTCGCAGACATGAGGTCGAGAACACTGGCGCTGTCGAAGAATTCAGAGCCTCCATCTGATCCATGTCCTGTGGTTTAGAAAATGATATCCTTTGGGGTTCATGTACTCTTGCGAGAAATGTTCTGCACTGTGTCACATTTTCACCTTTTCTGTCTGACACGTCACCAGATTCAGAGCCTGTCAGAGTCCTTTCAGGGCTCGCTGTATCTGCCTGCGCTGTTGCTACACAGCGTGCGTCCATCTTCCCAATAATCCTGCAATCTTCGGATGTTTCGAGGTCAACATCTTTTGGAATGATTTCTTGAATTTTCAATGCGGCTGCCTTTGGTGCATCATTAATCAAAGCGTCTGACTTGTGCAGCTCGCTTCCAGCGACCGTCTGGGATGCTGCTCCGTCATCGTCTTGCTCATCTGCTTCCACACTTGTCTCTTTAGATTCTTGCTTTGAAGTTTCTTCAGGATTCCCTGTGTTCTCTGTGTCTTTTTGTGCCCCTGCCTTACTGGTACTGTCGTCCTGCAGCTCAGGGACAGTTTGACACTCTTTTACCAGAGATGTCTGCTCAACAGCTGCCACATCAAACGCACTGTGGGCCACGAGGGGCCCTGTGCTGGCCTCGGGCCTCCTAACAAGACGGATCTCCGGCAGTTTCTGCCCATTGCTGGTGCTGCTGTCACTCATAACTATCTGTATGGTACGAGGTTTAGGGATAGGGGGAGCTGGGGTCAAAGAAGAGGATGCAGGGAGGGGTGGATTTGGTGTTGTAACGGAAGAAGTAAGAGGAAGGGCAGAGGAGCTGGTGGAGGGAACAGAAGCGCTAGAAGATGTGCTTGAGTGCACTGTAGTAATAGGAATGTGGTTATTTTTAGACTGTGTGGCAGAAACCAGGGAGGTGGAAATGTTGCTGTGGACAGTTGGAGTCTGGATGCTAGAAGCCACTTCAGTAGAGATTTGCGGTTGCTTGTGAACAGCTCGTGTTTGTGAATCCGCCTGTGGTGGTGGGGTCTTTTCTTTCGTACCTTGTTCTGTGTTTAATTCTGGGGAGTCGGGAATCTGAGGGGTGTGTGCACCGTTTGGTGTTGGGGTGTGTGTCCTGTGCACAGCAGAACTTTGTGTGCTCAATCTACTTGTAGGTTCTGCTTTCTTTTCTGTGTTTAATTCTGGGAGCGAGCCTGACTCAGCGTGACTGTTTGATGAGACGGGTTGTTCTGCGTGGGAAATCTTCCCCTCGTCAGAAGCGGGTGCTTCGCTGCTGGATTGGGGAAGTGCTTGTGCACCGAGGGGAGTATCAAGGCCTGCCTCTTGGTTAGTGGTTGTGCTTAAATCAAATTTATTCTTGGGGCTGACAGAATTAGCGGCGTCTGACTGCAGGTCAGACTTTTCCTCAGATGCAGGTGATTTCTGTTCAGATGCCTCTTTGTTATGTGTGACATCACTGAGTTGTGCTTGCTGTGCTTTTTCTACAGCATCATCAACCATGGATTTAGCCTGTGCTGGTTGGAGTGCATTCACCTCCTCTTGTTTAGGAGTCGCCTGTGTGGGCTTGGCGACTTCTTCCTTGGATTCCTTTGTGCTGCTGAACGGACTGCTAAACCTGATCGCCTGGCTGGTTTCAAACATCTCTGAACGCTGCAAGTGGACTTGAGTTGGTTTTTTGGCATCCCGAACATTAATGAACCCTATGACATCACTGGGGGGGTCAGGTTCTGGCCATGTGGGCAGGTATGCGATTAAGCATGCTTTTTCTAGATTTATTAATCCAGGATGGAGAGGAGGAGATTCTTTTGTCGATTCTTCACTAGCCTTGCCTCGCCTCTTCTTCTTGGAGTTCTCTGGATTTTGGGGTTCTTTGGGGCTTTCTTGGTTAACAGAGGTGGTGGGGCCGGGGTTGGTCAAAGCAACCAGGGCATATTTTGGGCTGTACAACTTCCTCGCAATCTCAGCAGAAGGGGGTATGACAGGGGCGGGCTGTGGGAGGGGTTCCGGCTCAGGTTCAGGCTCTGTGATGGTCTGCCGGAGGTCAACAGAACTGGAGGACAGATAGAGGAAGCGAAACAGTCGGTCGAAGCCATCCACAGCCTGGCCTGTAACCACGGTGATGAGATTCCTATCCAGACGTGAGGCCATCCAAGTGAAGCTGCACAAAAAACAAATATGAACAAATAAAAAATGCAAATTCAGACTTATTTAAACTGCACCACGATACCACAAAACAAACTACACTACACTGCAAGCATAATGAAGTAATCAGCAATGACTGCAAACGTAAAAGTATAATAATCCAGTCACTTAGGAACTGCACGGTTACTCTAGTAGATTGGATACATTTACAACCTGTTTGTCTGCTATGTCGACAAGCCATTGTTTATTTATCTCTTGTGCCAAGTTGGCAGTTTCAAAAGCAGGTGGAGCACAAGGGGATAATCTTTTTCTGACACATTCTCCCTCCTTCTCACACACGTGATGTGCACTGACCTGTACGACCCAGACACAGCTTTGTCTCCATCAACGAACATGAATCTGTGACCCATTCGCCCTCTGACCTTGGTGCAGGACCTCGTGTAGAACTCCGCTCCTTCTGAGCAGCGGACACGAAGGTGCTGAAACACAAACAAACACGCAATTTTTGTACATATTAAAGACCCAAAACTGCCTTCATAACCTGTGACCTGCATTATAGAATAAAAGCCTGCCAAACAATGTGAGTAGAGACCGTGAGTCACACTACGTCAGCCAAAGAACAATAACATCCACAAATAATAGTAATATCAAACATTTACAACTCAAATGTAGCCAATGTAGAATTTTCTTTTTTTGCTAACAAACAACTGTTTGCAGCCAAGTGGCAGAGGGCTTTCGCTTTGGTGGCCTCAGAATCTCATCTCTGATTTTTGCAGATGATGTGGTTCTGTTGGCTTCATCGGGTGAGGGCCTCCAGCTCGCACTGGAACGGTTCGCAGCCGAGTGTGAAGCAGCGGGAATGAGGATCAGCACCTCCAAATCTGAGGCCATGGTTCTCAGCCGGAAAAGGGTGGAGTGCCCACTCCGGGTCGGGGATGAGTTCCTGCCCCAAGTGGAGGAGTTCAAGTATCTCGGGGTCTTGTTCGCGAGTGATGGGAGAAGGGAGCCGGAGATCGACAGACGGATTGGGGCTGCAGCTGCAGTGATGCGGACGCTGCACCGGTCCGTCGTGGTGAAGAGGGAGCTGAGTGTAAAAGCGAAGCTCTCAATTTACCGGTCGATCTACGTCCCTACCCTCACCTATGGCCACGAGCTGTGGGTAGTGACCGAAAGAACGAGATCGCGGATACAAGCGGCAGAAATGAGCTTCCTCCGAAGGATGGCTGGCCTCTCCCTTAGAGATAGGGTGAGAAGTTCGGCTATCCGGGAGGGGCTCAGAGTAGAGCAGCTGCTGCTCCACATCGAAAGGAGCCAGCTGAGGTGGTTCGGGCATCTGACAAGGATGCCCCCTGGGCGCCTCCTGGGTGAGGTGTTCCAGGCATGTCCCACCGGGAGGAGGCCCCGGGGCAGACCCAGGACACGCTGGAGAGATTATATCTCTCGGCTGGCCTGGGAACGCCTTGGTATTCCCCCGGATAAGCTGGAGGAGGTGGCTGGGGAGAGGGAGGTCTGGGCCTCTTTGCTTAGGCTGCTGCCCCCGCGACCCGGCCCCGGACAAAGCGGATGAAGATGGATGGATGGATAGATGGATGGAACAACTGTTTGCCTTAATAATAATCCCTAAAACATAGATACAGAAGTCATTAGCAGTCATTTTCCACTTACTGCCTTAATCTAAGGCAATTGCTCCATGTGTTCAAACATCTAAGCAATCACACAAACTACAGCCAGTGTAAACACTCTGCTTAAAACTTACACAACCCACATTATGATGTCTGGCTTGTCTTTACTTGATTTGAAAACCTATATTCCCCACCTTTGTTGGAAACTGTCTGTTTTTCATGCCTCTTAAAAGCACAGCATATGTGTTATAAAATAAGCCTTCTGAGTCAATTTTCCTGCACCTGCTTTTGCCACACTACAAATAAAAGGTGACAGCAAACGCGCTCTAGTGTGAATCCTCAAAGCGGCCCGCATGCGCAAAAGAAGACGTCACACACACTGCACTCTGTTTAGATCCAGACCAAGCAGTATGGTTTGACTGATGGCTGTTAATATAAAGACTTGTTTCGGACTTTACGTTTCCCAATTTTTGCTTCAAGTTATTTTGTAAAATGTAATAATTATCCTTATTGCTGTTTTAGAGAGGAGCGGTGCTTCAAAGGATTATACAGTACAAATAAAATGTTCACGTTTCTCCAACGTTGTCTTCTCAACAGTTTCACTGACATCTACACTGGATAACCAGGAAGCGTTCGCGATGTCTTCTCGGGCGCTTCTCCGGAGCTGATAATTGGCGTCTGTCTTGTGTCCGTGACGTAAAAGATGGATTTAATGCGACATGACCGTTCAAACAGCAGTTGCTTTCTAAAAAATCGGATATGTATCGGATTCAGTACCACATACGAAAGTGACCCAGATCGGATTTAAAAATATCGGATTTGTGCCGTTCATACTGTCATACCATGATCGGATATGGGTCGCATAGCAAAAAAGTCGGATTTGATGCGCTTTCGCCTGCAGTGTGAACGTAGCCTTAGTGTTAAAAAAGTCTGTACTGTTTTTAGGTTAAAACACAATGATCCATGCGTTTATTTTCCCAGATGTTACAATAAAGTTTAACGTTCAGGTATCCATGACAAGAGGATTTATAAGGTTAGCTGTGTTATAAGCTAGCACAACATTAGCTAGCTAGTTTCTAAAGATGTTCGACCATGTTTTGACAGAGACAGAAAACTAAATAGTAGCAACATTTGGAGGGTTAGTGAAGTTGTGCTAGTTGGCACACAATTATGTCCTACCTCTGTGGCTAGCTACAATGAAGAGGATTAGGCCCACCGGGGGGGGGGGGGGGGGTGGCCACATCTTTTTCTTTTCTTTTTTTTTTGCAGAATTCTGAGATTAAAGTCAGAATTCTGGAAAAGAAAAAAGACATGTCCACTTTTTTTCTTTGTTTCTCCTGTGGCCCTAATCCTCTTCCATACTGCAGAGTTATGGTTAGGATAATATAAAACATTAGCACAGGGAAGATGGAGGATGAGTTAAACTGTTTTCAGTAAAAGTTCACGGTTCCAGTTAGTAGAGACAAACGTCATAATATGGCAAATAGAAGATGACGAAAATGTCTGAAATTATTCATCCACAACAAAAGATTAGCCGTTAATATCCCAAACACATTGAATAGCAATCAACTTTTTCTCAGCAGCTAGTGGTGGCTGAAAATAAAAAAAAATAATTCCAAAATAAAAGTTGAACTGATGCCTTGGTTTAAGGTGCTTCTTAAACAATATCTGGATGTCCTTGTTAGACTTTCTATCAACAGTAATTTTGTGTTCAAGGATAGTTTTCTAAAACCTCTGCATCAATTAAAATTAAATGAACGAAATTTAAAAATGAAATGAATGAGAACTATATATATTTACACAGACTGCTGTGGTGACTGAAACCTGTGACCTCATCACTTATCCTACTGAGCTTAATGGCACATTTGAATAATATCATTCCTGACTGTATGATGCTAACATTGTGGAAAGAGCCTGATGTTAGGTTCAACATGCAACAAATGAAATACAACAGAGGTATACAAAACTGTGACTACCTTAAAAGTGTCTATTTCTTAAAATCAGGTTGCAGTAATACTAGTTTGTGTACATGGAGAAGACCAAGTTGCATTAAAGTCTCATCACAATCATGTACTAAAAAACAAAACAGAGACAAATGCCTTTTATTTCTTCTTTGCAGTAATCTGATCTACATTTCTTACTTTGTAAGAGACGGGCTGACGCAACAACTATTCTACGTGACACAACATCAACATCCATATATGTACGGTTCAGTTTCTGGCATCAATCATTGACAAGTTTTGACCAAGGAGATGACGCCGCAGTTTTAATCATGTTTGCTGGGTGTTGCTGCACGGTTTGGATTACTCACTAAAACAAACGTCTGATCCTGAGCTTACTTTCACTTTGAAATTTTGTTCAGACTGAAAGTGATTCCTTTCTGAAACGTTCAAATATTTGGAGTCTGGGACACCGTGAAGCCTGGGAGTTTTTAGAAACAGCTTAAAAACATGCTGTACATGAACAGTGCTAACAGAAAAACTGGAGCGCTTGAAAGTAACCACAGTAACTGAATCCTCACATCATCATCTAACCCAATGCACTTTCAGAAAGCAAAAGACAAATAGATACCAACTAAGCCTATGCAATCTCTGTGCATATGCATGTGCAAACATGACCTCTGTGAAAAGCCTGTTTTCAACTATACACCAAACATATAAAATAATGTATGTTGCAATGCTAACATTTAACCAGTGTAAGGTTCATAATAACTGAATGGTACAATATCATTGTTGCAATCATAAACTGATATTAGAAAGTCTGACTCAGTCAAACTTTTCAGAGTTAAATGTTGCAAATATTTTTTATCCTAATACTTGCATGGTGATATTGTATCAATACAGGAACACTAAATATTGATATTTTATTAAAGAAATGAAAATATGGTGGGAACGCTGTGAACAAAAGGCACATGCAACACTACCACCCTAAAAGTACCCCAAAAGGTGCTTTTAGGGTGTTTTTCTTCATTGTCTGTAGTGTTTAAGAGCTAAAAGTCTGTATAAAACTAGTTTAAAAAACATGGTTTCCTTCCATCACTTTTCTACATCACTAGCTGCTTGTCAACTCTGTTGTCATTGACCATTTATAGGTCCAATTGCTTCTTCAGTTCTCAAATATTAAGATACCGCTGAGTGTTAAAAACAATTTATTTCGTTTCAGCTCCAACAAAAAGATCCCAGTTGTTACAATAAAAAAAATAAAGGTTTAGGTATCCATGAACAGGTTTACAAAGTTAGGCAGTGCTATAAGCTCGCAGGACGCAAGCAAACTCTCATTAAATCGACTGAACTGAAAGACCATCTGACAGACTTAACCTCCTAATTTGCAACAAGCTAATACCTAAGTTACATGATTAAACATAGGACATCAATCTCCTTGCATCTACAAAATAATAAGAAAAAAAAAGCGTGGCTTCCTGGTGACAATATTGAATTTTTTCACATTCTGCGACCGAGTGCAACTTGTGGTGACTCAGTGGTTGCCCAGAGATTGAGGGTGTTGCACTCATGACCATGTGGACTGACTGAGGTCACTCTCAGAGAGATTGTTGGAGGTTTGCAAAGAATTGCTGTCTAATTTATAAATGCAGACAGATTGCCAGCATGTTGCCATCAGTCTGATTGAGTTTTTGTCAATGAGTGCAACTTGAGGGACTCGACTCAACAGGCTGCCAGCTGGTTGGATTCTGGTTATATTCATGTAGAAGAAGAAATGTTCATGTAATAGTTAAATGTGAATTTCAATCTATGTAGACAGCAACACATATATATTCATGGATGATTTATCACAGTTAATTGTTGTATTATCCAAAAAAGAATGCATGGAAGTGTTAGACTGACAATCTCATTTTACAAACATAATACAGTAACGTTGGAGAGAGAAAAAAAAAAATCACACCATTACACATATTGACCTTAAGTTGTGTGGTTCTTGTTGTCGTTACTCAGCAGTACATAAATAAGCTCCATAAGCCCAGCAAGGTGTGTAACAGACCCTCAAGTCACCTTGACACACTAGTCCTTTGGTTTGTTGTAAGTGTAGACTTACACTGTCTGATCTGGGGATTTTCAGCCTGCCCTTCCGGATGCCTTGACACAACTTTGAGTGCTAAGTCTGTCTGAAAGCCACATGATGCAGCCAAAACATCATGCAGTCAGTCTTCTTGTTTCAGCTCCTCCTCGTTTCTTTTTTTCTGGCATGCTTTGTCTCACAGTAGAAACACTTGTTTTCCTCCTTCGTTTAGGCACACCCTAAACTTTCTCCTTCCCCCAGTGCATTCCTTTGGTTAACCGATTCGATAAATTGCATTGCATGCTCCAAGTTCATGACGACGAGCATTTGAGCAGTTGTTCAATGCATTTTATGCGGAAATAAAACCACCTCCGAGTGCACTGTGGTTTCAACAGTCTCTACAGTCAATGTGCACACTTTGCTAAACTACTTAAATTAAGCTCTGTCAGCTTGAAGTGTGGCAGTTGGATATTTTCCTAGAAAACCTTCCTGAATAACTGATGGGTAAGAAGAATTTAGTACCTTATTGCCCACTCAGGTGCCAGATTCCACTTACTCTCACTCACTTGGCAACTCATTTCACCACTCATCTGCTCCTCCTCCCATCCCTCCCCTCCAGCCGCTCTATCTCGTCACTTACGGCTTGTGGTAAATTCCCAAACTATCACCTGTTTCCTGCAAGTCATCCTCTGATTGTCTTTCTTGACAGACTTGTCGCTTTTAGAGATGTTTGTGTTAGCTGCTCATCGTCGTCACGTACTCCTGTCTCTTCAGATTTTCCACATAGATGAGCATCTATTGGTGCACTGTTAATGTTAATGTCATAAATGGCTATGTAGTTTTACTTGGTGAAATAGGCCCCACGCCAAAGGTTGCCTGCCAGTATAACAAAGCAGCAGTATATGACACATCAGGGAGCAAGCCCCTCCAGTGCACTTCATAGGAGAACCTAACAGACTCGCAGTGTATGACTAAGAGAAAGGAAGCACGCTGGCTGTCAAACAAACAAGATTGTGTCCTACTACACTGGATCCATCTCTTAACAGCGTTGTTTTACTTGCTACAGAGCCACCGTGGATTAAACAGAATAGCAGCTTTGCATGTCATTTTAAAACTCTCTGTCAGGTGTACGTTGTACGCTCCTGTTGGCTAAAACCAGAGAGTGACCTACCTGAAGGAGATACACTTGTCTCTCCATAAATATTAGAAGAAACTGTGGCACAGAATGTCTTTTCTTCATACAGAGCCACTGTGCTATCAAATATTTAATTTAGCAGAGCAACTTCAGCCTGTGTGTCTACTGTGAAGCAAGTAGGAGTAAAACTGTTAAAGACAGATTCTCAGTGCTTATGAATCTAAAGCAAGAAAAAGGTCTGGGACGTCTTAGTAGGAAATAATAACATGGCATTTAATTCAAAAGGCAAATGCAGTGAGTATGAATCGCATATGAAAAACTCATTAAACTGAGCAACCGCTTTCACTTATCATGTCATGTGCCACACAAACATGTGCTTTTGTTGACAAAGCAAACACTGCTGCTATTGAATTTCTTGCTGTTTTGTTGGCAAATTGGATCCAGATGGTACTGAAAGACTGTCAAGCCTGTTTAACTTTAGTTACTCTGAGGCATAAAGTGACAAGTGTGAGTGTTTGTGCATCTTTTCTTATCAGCATGATCTGCACGCATGCATGCTACTTTAGATATTTTGAAATATTTCTGCAGTATTACAGGGACCACTAAGCACACAGGTCGAGCCAATAAGGTACGGCTAATGCTGCAGACGGTAGGCGTGATCATGGCTAAAAAAAATTATTCTTCAATTCTGACCAAAATGTAAGTGAAATACATGAAATCAAACATTTATTTAATCAAATAAAGAGCTGTTGAGGACAATGTGCTTGGTGTAAACTGTATAACAATCAGGTGAATTTCATTTTGCCAATTTCATGGAAAATTTCCATTAAATTTTCTTCTGTACTCATGGAAAATTTCAATCCTTTACAGTTGAACCAAACACTCCAACTGGAAACACCTTGCGTTGGATGATTTCAGCTCCTTCTTCCACCTGTCAAGCAAAACTGTGTCCAAGTGAAACAAGCAGACCTTGTGAGAGGCCCCATCTAATGCTGACTAAGCCATTAAAAAACACTACACAGTGAAGTAATATGAGAGAACATTAATCCTGCACAACGACACTTTAACCAGTAATCTATCCTAAACTGTTCTTGAGAAATGATCACACCTAACAGAAAGCAATTGTTTCTTTTGGTTGACTTGAGTTAAAATGATTGTGTTTGCTTTGGCAGCTTTCTACAAAAGATTTATGCCCCAAGAAAACAGTTCAGTGAAAACGCATTTTTATATTCCATGCAACTCCCTTTTAACATGTCCCGGCACGAGAAAGATCTGTTTCATATCTGTGTTTTGATCGTAGCTAGCTACTTACAATATGTAACAATAAAGGTAGGCAGAATGGGATTTATCTGCGTTGCAGTACCAGCTGGGTGGATCTACTGGTGGTTGTGTGGACTCTAGCGTGTGTGCGTGTGAGGGAGACAGCGAGAGACAAAAGAGAGAGGGGAAGCCGGCATGTGCTTCTGTTTATCCGTGCATAACAGAAGTCTCTTGACTTCAGTTGCTTATTTTGCGAGATAATCTGTCCTTGTGTTCTACATCAACAGCCTTACAAAGTTATTTCAGGCTCAAAAACACAGCAAGACTTTCCATTTTGTCCCAAAGGTTTCAATGCACGCGTTTGGGGCCAACAGGCAAAGACGCTCAACTTGTCAGTGAAACATTTACCCTGTAACATTTTGACCTCACATGTCACACAATGAAATTTCGCTTTCTATCTCATTATCATTTGAGTCGTAATCACCTTTTATTGCCTAGGTGGACCGCTTTGAATGGCGACGTCTGTCCAACAGCGTGCTGTGGGAAAACTGAACGGCTGACTTTTATGACTGTTTTCAGCTTTACTTAGAATTTGGACTCACTCTTTCATGATAAGATTCAAATTGCTATGCAAAATGACGAAGTGGGTGGTACCGTCTCACCTTGAGGTGTCCGGCGTGCATGTTGGCCCTCCGACACATGGCCAAGAAATGAGGTAGCGTTGCACGTTCCAGCAGGATGTAAACAGAAACTCTCCTTTTGAAACCAGCATCAAGCAAATCTCTGAAGATGTCGACATCAGTGAAGACGTCCATCACCACTGCGATTACCTGGAGACGCAGAAGCACAGGCACAGAACCTAGATCAGCCTCAGATACTCCTATGTAGTCCATGCATGAAAATGAAAACAAAATTCATTACAGAGCAGAAGGATAAAAGCCTCAGCCTTAAGGTTACTGCGCGGACACATTTTTATGCCAAAACAAATAACACTCAAGTTGTTTTTCAGGTTTAAGTAAAATAAGTGTTTCCTATGCAGAGGGAAAGTTCTCCCAGCTCTCACAGCTACTTATACAACCGATAACTCGTTTTCTGTCTGAAGCTCTTGAGGAAAATGATCCAGCGAGCTCGTTTCAGGCAAATAACACGTCACAGAGAAGTGATGCTAAGAAATAAGACATGTCATAAATTTCTGCCTCCAGATGACTCAGCCGCATAAACAGACACAAACACTGACTGATAGGCATGAGCGCTGCAAATTACCCATGCAAATACCCCACCTAGCACACATAGTCCACTGTTAGTGGCATAGCTGATAATGGCCATAAATCAAGCTGCACTTTACTCATTTGGTCAGCAGTCTGTAGTCTGACTATACTGACTTCTTTAGACTTTATGCCAGCACTGTGGGTAATTTCAGGACTATGCACAGCTGATTAAAGAAAAAAAAAGTTAGTTAGATGGCTAGAAATCAATATTTTCGGATTTTTATTCAGTCATTAAATGAACTCAGGTGAGTAAACATTAGCATGCTTTGAAGATGAACCAACACACAAGTCATCCAGGAAGCTCAAAACACACATAAATATTGATGAGAAAACAAAGTTTTCATCCGCACTTAAACATGGTTATTTTTATATATTATTTAATGCACAATGTGATGATGAATAGTGCCATTTAATATTATCATAACTGCATTGGCCCACCTACCTTTTGCGCCTGTGCGATCATTTTTCTGACAACCTCTTTGATGTGAGCGTGACCATCCAGCGGCGGCTGCGTGTACACCGTAGTGCGCGTCACCCCCCGGTACGCATCGCTGTCGGGCCAGCCCAGGTCCATCTGCGGGATGGACGTGTCCGACAGCTCTGGCCAGTAGTGAAGCGACAGCGGGGTCTGCACGTCTTCGGCATCCCCCGAGAACAGCTCCAAGCCCGGGTCATAGGGTTCGACGGCGCCGGTGAGAGCTTCCAGCTCCGGGTCTGAGAGGAAACCCCGGAGGCCGCGAGCCTCCAGGTATTTAAAGAACGCCTCGCGACCATCCTGCAGGAGAGCCTCCAGCGCGAGCCGCTGGTCCTCACAGTAGAAGAACTCGGGCTTGGACTCGTGCGTCCGCGGGTTCACGTGGTTATCATCCAGGCACTGAAGCTGGGATAGAGCCATGTCGCGAGCCCGAAATAGTTAACTGAAAAAAAGCAATACAACTTTCATGAACCACCCAGTTCTACGAGGCAGTTCTCCAAAACGTCTCCAGACTTTGGCTGAAGACAGACGCACCTGTGTGCTTTAATTCCTCGCGTTTCTTTAAAAGAGCTGAGCAGCTTAGCTCGAGGTCTGGTAAATATCTTTCATCGTGTCGCCTGCTTCGGTCAGCGCTATAATTCCGCTGGTCAGCCATAATGCATTAACACTGAGCCATTGTTACTACCAAGCTGAAAGGCTACCCGGCAAGAGAGAAAGTAAATAATGAGCGACATGCTGCCTGCGGCACCGCCCGACAGGTGTGACCTTAACAGGCAAAACACACCTACCCACACGCTTTCAGAAAAAGGCAGACCTTTATCACGTGACCTCCAGGGCTTCCCAGTTTTATGAAGTGTTGCAGCGCTGGCAGCAGGAAGATGTCCATCCCTCGATTTGTCCATTAAATCATTTAGATGGCACCTCATGTGAAAACCATCAG
The DNA here is from genome assembly GCF_963969265.1 of Rhamphochromis sp. 'chilingali'. NCBI lineage: Eukaryota > Metazoa > Chordata > Actinopteri > Cichliformes > Cichlidae > Rhamphochromis > Rhamphochromis sp. 'chilingali'. The sequence goes on from NC_137942.1 coordinate 21,629,677, forward strand.
CGGATCATACATAGCTGTTTTACCTGTTCTGTCATGTTTTTTTTTTCTTATTTAACTTCCTGCCAGGATGGAAAAGCCCCAGCTTGTGTTTTGTAAAGATCAAATTGAAGCACATAATTACTTTAAAGAAAGACTAAAATATGACGGTGAGATCAAAGCGGGATTAATAAGATGTAAAATATCACCGAGGGGCAATAGGTACATGCACCATTAAGTTTTTGTTTTTGGTTTGTTTGGGTTTTTTTCTCCTGGTGTCTGTGTTTTCAACCACAAACTTCAGCGTCTCCTGCCTTGTGCACTATGTTTCTGACCTCTGACCTGCACAGAACATGTTGAATAAGAGTTGCAAATAAATTCCCAAATAATTAAAACATTTAGATTTACGCAACCCTTTACAAAACGAAGAACAAGTCTTCACAACCACCGCCAATCAAATGTGTTGCCTCAAGACTTTTATGATCGTTATATCTCTTTTATCAAATAATAACTTCATTTGAACTGCATCTAATACCAGAAACATAGTACCTCGTTGTCAGTAGATTAAAGTGACAGGGCAGCCCAGTTACATCTATAAGCATGCATGTGATGTTATTACTGTGTAAGAACAAAGAGATTGCAGTCAAGGCTGAAATTTACTTTTCAGCAGGGAGGTGTTCTCGCCTACAGCTCACTGTTTCTGTTTTTAATGCAGAGCAGGCCTGATGCAGATGCTCAAACTAGAAGTCTGCACATTGCCACCTAAAGAACAATGACGCTTAGAATCAGGCAATGGCGGTATCGCAACATTTCTGGGCACGAAATTTAAACCACTGCTTGTGGTTTTGGGAGAGGCTATACCGTGAGATATTTAGCAATGATTTGTTGATAGCGCTGCAGATTCCACACACACAATTTTACTCCAACTCTGGCTAATGATCAGTTTTCAAACCTCTAAAAGATTTATTATTTTAGTGAGCTAAAATGAAATAAAATTGAAAGATTGGACAGATGGATAAACTAAACAGTGTTTTTCACGCCTAGTTTTAGTTTTTAGTTTGGTTAACTGCAATAACATTGATGCAGTCAGAAAAAGAAGTACACCCTCGGTCAGTTTTAGTATCAGGACACAATAAAGTCAAGAGTTAATATTTATTTATTTTTTTAAACGGATCTAAAATGTTGCAATAATGTGTGAAAAAACAAATGCGCCCCACGATTCAGTAGCTTCTATAACCACATGCAGCAATAACTTGGAATAATGGTTTCCTGTATGATTTTATCAGTGTCTTGCTGTGCAAGTCCACTTTTGTTTACAGCATTGCTTCAATTCAGTAACCTCATGTTGACATTTGATCTCTGAGTGGGTCATTGCAACACCGTTAGTAGAAAAATAGCCTCATTTGACTCCAGAATACCTTGGTATACAAACAAGTTCATGGAGTTCATGGTCTGCAACGTCCCAAATCATCACCCCTCCACCACCGTGCTTGACACAGTTCATTTGTGCTGTTTGTGCTGATATGTTATGTTTACTTTTCTCCATACATAATGCTGTGTATTACAGTCAAACAGCTTCATTTTAATCTTGTTGTGATTTCTAACTTTGCAAACCTAAGCTGCACTGCCATGTTGATTTTAGAGAAAAGAGGCTTTCTTTTGGCATCTCTTCCAAACAAGTCATACTTTTTCAGTCTTTTTCTAATTGTCCTGTCATGAACTTTAACATTTAACATGCTAACTGAGGCCAGTAGAGTCTGAGAGGTACTCTTAGGCTTTTTTGCAGTTTCTCTGAGCATTGCATGGTTTGACCTTGGGGTGAACATGCTGGGATGTGCACTCCTGAGAAGACTGGCAACGCTCTTGAATGACTTCCACTTGTGAATAATCTTCCTCACTGTAGACTTCAAATTGGAACCCTTTCCCGATTGATGTCTAAGATCATCACTGCTGTGTCAGTGCAGCACCTGAAAAACTGCCCGAACTTCTGCTTTCATAGGGGGGCTCGCACTTGCTGGCGAGCAGTCGATCAAAAGTGTTTTTTTAGACCTTTAAGGACAGGATGATTTTTAATTATTTCCTACATTTGATTTTGCTCTGAATTGCAGTCATTTTAACTGACATGGACTCTCCAGGTGTGTATAAAGCCTGATATTATCCCTGCATGATTTGGGTGTTCCAAAGAGCTCAGAGTCATCCACTGTGAAACGCCCGTCTGCCTTCTTGTTCATTGTGGCTGAGGTCACGTGACTGTGGAGGAAAATCAGCGACAGTCAGCACTCCTTGGTCTTCGTTGGTGTCAAAGTTGGAGTGCAAACCAGGCGTTAGAGCATGTCTCTGAAGAATGGAGAGCTACTTCTTGTGGGTCAAACTTCAGAGTATAGTACAAAAAAACCTGCAGACTTGAATATCATTCACTGCAGAGTAGATATGCTTCATCCTCTCCCCTTTACCGATCCATCAGTCAATACAACATTACAACATCCACTGTGAAACGCTTGCCTGCTTATCATTCCTTCCTTTCTTACTTCATGAGATAAATATTCCATCGCATTCACACTTCTATCAGTGTTTTCATATAAAGACGGTCTCTCTATACTGTATAATCCAAGCTTTCTTTATGCCGGACTGTCAGGTGGATGTCAGGTGTAAAGGTGAGTATAGTGAGTGATGACTCATCTCGTCTTTCACTCCCAGACTGGCTGCATTTGACCCATTAGTTTAGTAAACAGTTTTTCTGGTTCGCAGGATGTTTGACCAGTTTCCCTTCACTCCGTGGTCTAACCAGCCAGGGGCCAGTAAGTCAGTCAAACTGGTTCCTCTGTTTCAGTGTTTTTACTGTTCACACCTGTAAATAGCTTTGATGTAAGAGCTCACACGCCTTCCTCAGCCGTTTGCTGTTTAACCATCAACCTCGACTGAGAGACCGACACACTTGTCCCTCACACTGCCTCCTCATCTCTCATCAGTAATCTGGTTCATCCTGTGTTCTTTTCTACCATCTATCTTGTCCCGTTTCACCGTGACACAAATATGTCACTATAGAAATCTTGGCATCTCTCTCACACACACTTACACACAAACCTTATCCCTTCATCCACAACTCAGACACTTCAAAGTGACTCAGCAGTTTTAAAAAAGATCAGAGGGAGAAAACAGCAGTGCTATTTCTGGTACACCTTTAACTCCTTTTCTTCTTTCCCCCCGTTGGATTGCGGTAGCTTATTGACTAACTGTCAGTGACAAGCCAGGGATGACTCTGTCAGGAAGAATGAAAATAGAGGTTTGTTAGAACAAAAGCAGTGACAAGAGAGTGAAAGGCAACAGAAGTGATTGAGAGCAGAGGAATGGTCAAACGTAACCCAGTTTACCAGCTTCATGTCAAACATTACAGTGTGGTGAGAGAAGCGGCTCTGCATTCCTTACATAACGGCGGCCGAATGTCAGCGCAAAACTGTCCTTAACATCGGTGACGTGATGCGTTATCGCACAGATCTATTATTATGTTGACAGAATTACATGCCAGTGAGGCGTCTCCTGGCACAGGATACAATAAGACCATAAAATGAGCAAGTGTTGTAAAACTCTAATTACCGTATAAGTAACATGTACATATTTGTTGACACTTTTATAAAATACACCTAAAAGACAAGTAACAACTCTTTTAACTTGACTAGAATTTCATGTTTAGGTTGTGTGGCTATATACATGGATATATTTTCCTCTTTAAGAGAGTTTTAGACACGTCTAAAGTGATTCTAGTTTTTTAGTTCCTTTTTGTTAACCAGGGTTTGATTTACTCAATCATAATACCAATTTTTGTTTAATCAGAGAGATCAAGCTTTATTGTATTTGCACGTTGTGCTCAGTGTCCACTCAAAAATGTATTAAGATCCAGGAAAAACGAGTAGATTGGCACGCTACAGTAGCTTTTCCTGTTGATGCAGTTAACAAGCTGATGTACTTAATCAGACTGAGAAAACTTTAAAAAAGATAGATGTTGTTTATATGTTAAAAGCGGGTCATTATATTCTCTTGCAATAGATACCGACCTTCGGGGGCCCAAGATGTACCTGTGTGCCAAGTTTGGTTACTCAGCTCCTGATGGTCTATGAGGAATTAATGGACAAAGAAACAAACAAACAGAGAGACAGCCCTTATTATTATTATTATTATTATCTGAATTTAATATAAATATATTAATTAATAATTATATCATTTAATTTACTGAAATTGTGATGAATATGCTGTGTACATATGAAAATAATGCCCCTGGAATTTTGCTGTTTGACATTAAACAGAAGAAAGACTCATAGTGGACTCTATTTGACCGGGAGCATTTCCATAACTTTTAAGTGTGGAGGCACAGGGCAGACCAACAATGGTGCTTGGAGGTAGCAGGGAGGATCAAAATGCTTAGTATATTACTTATTAATATTTAATAAGTTTAGAAAATTTATGTACAAACCACAGTTTTTAAGCTCATATGTGGCCCTGCCTCCAGATTTATTATGTAAAAAGTGGAGCTGCATCAGAATTTAAACCTAATCTTTTGATGGATAGCTGAAAAAAGTTATAAAATTATAATTTTACTTACATGGCATAATAATTCACTGGTTACATATTCAAACATGTTTAAAATACCTAATACCTAAAGTCATGTGAAATAAAAACAAATCAGAATCATATACATGATATTATTGGATTTTAATTATTGATTTATTCATGTGTATGTTCCTGTAATGTTGCTCAGCAGCTTGGTTATAAAACTGAAGTTAATCTGTAAAAATAATAAGTATCTAAAACTTTAAATTATATAGCATTGGGCACAAAATGCAATAATTGCATTCAAAATATGGAGTAATCTAAAGTAAAAGCCGAAAGTAGCATAACATTGAAATACTCAAAGTACAAGTACATTAAATCTGTTAAATTTAATTGACCATTTAATTAAATGGTTTGGGGGATTGTGAGATTAGCAGTGCTCCAATGGCTTTGGTAGAGGGAACTTCAGGATAAAACTGATTATAAAAAAAAAAAAAAAAAGGGGGGGGGGGGGGGGGGGGGGGGGGAAATAGCACCAACAAAACTGATCAAGATCACAGCAAATTATGGCACATGTGACCTTTTCATTAAAAAGAACACAAGATCATTGTAAAATACACACTAAAAGCAGATACATTAAATACCAAATAAAGTCCAAGCTTCAGGGCTCAAAGATGTGAATGTATCACTTTATTTCAATGATTTTGTTACAGGATAAGGAAGACCGATCCAAGTTCTTGCTGTCAGTCACATGAAGTTTGTTCCTCATAAGCAACTGCAACAGTTTCAACAGAAGCAAAACATGTATACAATGTTTAAATTCACTTGCAGTATATGTATTTTAAGATCACACGTGGATAAGAATAAATACTCAAGAACAAACGATTGATCAGTAAATTGAGTTGAGCATGTTACATTTTAAGCAGCGCGTTTTTCTTCTTTTTTTGTATTAACAAAGCGATGTCGGGGCAGTGTTCGTCTTACTGTCACACTGTAACACAGTGACTCCTTTCACTGGTCCACTGAGCACGCTCAAACACACACACACGCACACACACACATATATACGCGCACACAGATACAATCAACACAATCAACACACTTCTCACTCCCTCATCGTCACACAACATGCATGTATGTATGTAAAGACTGCAGCTTTACACCTGTACAGACACCCCCCCCCCCCCCACACACACACACACACCAGCTCAGTGACAGAGGAATCTGCTGTGTCAGTATCCTCTAAGTGTTCACACTCACAATGACTTTCTGTCCAGCTCCTGGTGAAAAGGATGGCAAAATACTGGAGTAAATGAGCCAGAGAGCAAGCCTGCCCTTCCTTCAGGAGTTTTCATGGGCCACACACTTTTCCCCTCAGTTTAGTGTTTATGTGTGTTACTTTTCTAAAAGAGATGGTATGCTGTAATAAATGATTATAACTGGGAGTATGTATGACTTTGAATATATGTGAGAGTTCTCCACAGTGTAAAGGTCCATGTCTGGATCGGAGGAGAAAGTGGAGTCTTCAGGATCAGATGATCAGATGAGCCTGCAGCAAAGGCTGATTTAAAGGGCGACATCACAGGGGGGCATTGGGAGGAATCAGTTTAGGGAACGGGTCGTTCGGTGGTAGCTCCGTCGTTTGCTCCAGGAAGTTGACGGGCGAGTGCAGAGCGGGGGAGCAGCGTGAGTGTCTTTCAGGATGGCTCGTCGGTGAACCCGAAGGAATGGCCGTGCGCTTGTTTGACACGAGGTCAGGTCACTGGCAGTGATAAATGGGCTGGACGTACTCTGGAGGGAAGTAGCCCACGCGTCCATGGCAACGGCCCCTCCAGCGCACCGAATCAGAGCAGTCAATGAGTTCAATGACATCACCACGCAGGAAGCGTAGCTGGGACGGGTGGTGCGGGGTGAAGTCGAAGACAGCTTGGGCATGATGGGAACGCTGTGGGTCAGGAGGGAGAGAGGGAACAGGAGGGAGGGGAGGAGGAAAAAAAAAGAGAGTTAATCACACATTTTCATCACAACAGTAAGTTAATACCCAGTTAATAGCGTCAAAGAAAATACTAAAAGTAACCCACCCCTGTGTTGAAGACAGCTATCAAGCTATATAAGATTTACACATTAGCCCGGGGAAGTGAACCTTAAAGCCAGAATTGGCCCAACAAAGACTCCAGTATAAAGTATAAATGCAAATATTATACAAAATTTTAAAATGAAAGAATTTCTGTATTCTGAATTTTTTAAAGATTTTTTTGTATATTTTTCTTCAACCACACATTTGCCATTTACAGAAGCCTCTGTTAAAAAACAGGTAGAAAATTACTGTTGTTGTTGTTGTTGTTGTTGTTGTTGTTGTTGTTGTTGTTGTTGTTGTTGTTGTTTTTTATAGTGTGGACAAGTGAGCTACCAGAACTCTTTCTGTCAGTTTACACTTTAAAGTCCAAAGAGTCATAATGACAGTCTTCTTTCACTGATATAACAAACTATTATGACTGAACTTCTTTTTCTTAAATTAAAATATCTCTGAGATTAAATGTGCAGTTAAACTTCTGTACAGTCACAGAAAGGGGAGTTTCACTGGCCTGCTTAAGTAGGCTGCATGTGGCCCACGATGTAAAATGAGTTTGACATCCCTGTATTAGAAAATGAGAGATGAGGCCTTTTCATCGCACAATATAAAGACACCACATGTCAAATGTCAATGAAGCTCTTTTTTACCAATTCAATCCAGAAACAAAGAACATGAATGCTACTTTTCTATTTTTAAAAGCTGGAAAGGAGGCAGTAAGCTTCTGTAATCCAACATCTCCCACATAAAATGAGTCATAACACACCGGTGCAATGTGTGTAGTATTCAGTGGGGTTACGCTGTAGCAGCATGGTGTTATTTGCATGTGACGGTCAAATATGTTACTCGTCAAATGAGGGGGTTGTAGAGTTATTAACGTGTTTATCTCGCTACGTTTAGATGGCTGCAGAAACCAAATCAACTTAATGTCCTGCAAAAGACAGATGTTTCATGCTGATTTAATATCACAGCCAGTTTTGGGTATCCTAGAAACTGTTAGTAAGCCTGCAGTCTGAGAGCAAAATTCTTTATTAGGGTGATACAGTACTATCAGGACCAGGGAAACAACTAGATCTATCCAAGAGTAGCATATGCTAATGGACAGATACTTATATAGCACCTTCCACTACAGCTACAACTACACTACAGCAACTCTCATTCACCCAATCACACACACTACTTCTGGTACTTCAGCTTCCTCCCACAGTCCAAAGACATGCATGGGGTTAGGATAAATGGCTAAATTGGCCATATGCATGAATGTAATGTGACTTGTTGACTTGTTGTTTGTCTCTCAGTGTTGTTCCTGTGTTAGACTGGAGTACAGTCCAAGGTGTACTCCCTCTCTTGTCCTATGACAGCTGGGATAGGACGGTGAACTGAAGGTGAAACTGATGAAAATGAATGGGTGGCTGGTTTTGTTTCGAGGGCTTCAAGGACTTGTGATACTGAGAAAGTGATGGAAGCTGTAAAGAAAACCATGCGTGTAGGGCATATTTTCAAGGGGAGAGCGAGTACAGACACACAGCGATGTTAGAAAGGACCTAACAGACAGAAAAACAAAGAACATGCTGCTTACTCCCACTCCAGACACACCACTAATCTGGCCCTGTTGGGTTTAAAGTTACCATTCTGACACATTCCACTTTCTTTACCCTTCGATTCTCAGACTGTCCTTACCTGACAGCAGGTTAATATCAATGAGGCAAGATATTTTAGATTGCTGTGACACTTTTATGGTGATGAACATCATGTGCTTTGCATAAAATTCTCATTATGCGCACCTTCGTGAAGCATGAAAATCACTTCGCGCCACTCTTCTCCTCAAAAGCCTTGTTTAATAATAATAATAATAATGGATACTTTATTGATCCCCATGGGGAAATTACTTGTTTTTCTCTGCATTTGACCCATTCACTCAGTGAAGCAGTGGGCAGCCCACTAAGCAGGCGCCCGGGGAGCAGTGTGTAGGGACGGTACCTTGCTCAGGGGTACCTCAGGGTAGCCGTTAAGTGGATTCGAACCGCCGACCTTCCGATCATGGGGCGACCACTTTACCTACTGAGCTATCCCTGCCCAGCGTTGGGTTTTATCCGATATTTAAATTGAGTAAATGGTAGATTTTAGTTTCTCTTGGTCATAAAAGAAAAACACAGAGGGATGGGTATGCAACGGAGAGGTGCTATCAGTCCAGAATGATGAGTGTAATAAACACACATGCCCACTAAAAATAACAACAACAAACAACGCTTATAATGCTTGTCGCTGTGATGTTTGATGGCAATCCAGGGCAAGGGGAGCCGCTTTAAATTCAGCCCTCAGATTCTTCTCTCTCTTCCTCAAGATGTTTTTCTTTGAGTTCACAAAAGTACTGTTTTTCTTCTCCCTCGATCGCCGGCCTCCTCTGATCGCTGCTGACTCGTGAAGTAAAAGCAGTTTAAGAGTGGCAGAACAAAAGTGGCTATTTTAAGGAGAGAGGCTCGAACTTAACTAACCCGGCTATCACTGGCGCTCCCACAGAAGAAGGTGGATGTGATGTGAACTGCGAGGGAGCGGGGAGGCTGCAATGAATACCAATATTGTTTTTTATATGTAGGTGCGTAGATATCTATGTTGCAATTCTGGGCTTTTTTATTGTGGACTGCTTTATCTTAGAGTAAGGCCCAATAAAATGACATCCAAGTAGCGGTAGGCACACAAAACATGTACACAGTTACAAACAAGTACATGCACTAACTAGACAGTGGGATTAGGATCAAGAAACCCAGACAGAATCCATCAGGCCTGCAAATCTATATAATCCTCACAGTCTTATGATTTATTGTTTCACTGATCTAGTCGAGACTTCTAGTTTGTGTGGGTTGCACAAGAAGAACCCTTTCATTCTTGTTCTCTCTTGTAAAGACAAATACAATCCATGTATCCTTGTGATTAGGGTTGACTCTACCGCCTAAGAGAGCACTGACAGTACAGCTTTTGCTAGTTCCCTTGTGCACAGAATGCAACGAAAATTCCTCCAATACTGCTTGTTTGCCCCTTTGCACAAGGTCCAAGTTTTCCAGGGTAAAAGGGAAGGCTTTGCAACACAAGGACATGAGGATATTAAGGGATGTGTTAGGAGAATTATTTCCTATTCTGCCATACTGAGATAAGAAGCTATCAAGAGCCATGTAATGAGCTGATGTGGAATTAGTTTGGGAAGACAAACAAAACAATAGGAGGGTCAACACACACACACACACACACACACACACACACACACACACACACACACACACACACACACACACACACACACACACACACACACATACATACAAAAAAACCCACCATGGTGCAACATGATTCAAGGACTCACAAGTGCTCAACACACTCGGTTCACGTCTGTGAAACTGACCTATTTAGTCGAACACAAAAAGTAAGAGAAACACTGAACACAATCTTTTCATAACCTCGTCTTTCTTTATAATCTAAATGGTTAAAGGGGGGGAATGAACAGTTTTTTTCTTTGTATTCTTATTTCTTTTATGAAAGAAAAAGAAGTGATGCTGTGAAGAAGTGGATACTGAATACTGTTAATATTTCAGAGCTTTGAGCGTGCACATCAAGCTCACAAAGAAGAAAGAGCTGCTGAGCAAATACACAAGAAAGTGCCAGACTGTTTATTTCCCAGTTTGCCATATTGTTGTCTGGTTAACTGGTCTTTAGGGCAAATTTCTTTCATTTAGTATTTTCTTTGGGGGTTTTTTCTTCTCCAAAAACGGCACAGAGTATTTTGTAGCTCACACAATTCTGTCCACAGTGGCACCTCGGAGATGCTTAAGAGTCCTTCTCATGATCAAAACCCAAATAGAAACCCTAAATATGGTTTTGCCACCATAACCAGGTTAAGTCATTCATCAAACAATCTTTTCTCCAAGAGAAGTAAAGCGTGAGTTGTATGACCGTGTGCAAACGCTGCCAGTGGAAGACGCTGGGTGTTGGAGCTTTGTTGATGCCCAAGGCCAAGACGCGAAGACCAGCTGACTGTGATTTTATATAGCTTGACGGTGAAAAAGCCAGATGGGTCCAAAGCTAATATCAATGTTTCATGTGTGCTTTTAATCTGCGCATCTACCTACTGGGAAACCAAGCCCACTGATGAAGAAGAATTGAAGATAACTGGATACGGATGGAGCCAGTGCAGAAATGATCGGCTGGTGTTTACATGATTGCATCTCTCTTTTTTCCCCCCACCTTTGATCCTCTCACAGATTAAATTGTAAAGAAGTAGAAGGCTGTAGAAATACATTATGTTTATGGAGATTCAATGCTAAGGAAAGCTCTCCACAGACAGGCACAGAAAATACACCTTAAAGCTCAAATTAAAACAGTAAACACATATGGAGACATAAAGAACTGACTAAGCTGCTGTGATCTCGTGTGGAAAGACAGAAAGGCTGCATAGCCATGTAAGGAAAGCACGGCACCTTTGGCTCTGGGGCATGATGTGATTCAGATTCAAAGTGACCTACAGGGCAACAACATCACAGCCAGTGTGCTAAACACAGAACGATACAAGGATACTGTATATGACCAGCAGCTGACACTTCACTGTAGTTATTTTCACTTATTTTTTCTCAAAACAAAGTCACACTGTTGCTGTATGTGGGCGAAACTCCACAGCAATGGATATAGAATTAATTTGTCATGTCCTAAAGGTACAGTGTGTAAAAGATGTCTAGATGTCTGTGGACTGCAGCCAACGGAAGTTTGTTTTCTTACTCTTCCTAATTCAAGTGCATAATCCTAGCTAAGGTGGCCACTATAGGATAAACAACTCTATTTATATCTTTCTATATTTATCTGTAGTGAGCATAGGCTGTCTGCTGTTTAAGTCAGCTGGTGTCTACGTCTGTTTACTCTGGAGGAGGCTGTAAAACATTTAGAAGAGAGTCTGATGAGTGAATGAAACTCACTTCTGTCTGATGACTGCAATACTGAGGTGAGTTGTTGATATCGTGAACTTTTCTGTGTTTACCCCAGCTAGCCTCTGCTGTTTTGGCTCACAGTAGAGCTCTTAGTCTCTATTGTTGCTGTTAACCTCTGTTAGCTACTGTTAGCCTGTGTTAGCTGCTGTTGGCCAGTGTTAGTGATATCCTGAACGTTTCTGTGTTTGCCCCAGCTAGCCTCTGCTGTTTTGGCTCACAGTAGAGCTCTTAGTCTCTATTAGTTGCTGTTAACCTCTGTTAGCTACTGTTAGCCTGTGTTAGCTGCTGTTGGCCAGTGTTAGTGATATCCTGAACATTTCTGTGTTTGCCCCAGCTAGCCTCTGCTGTTTTGGCTCACAGTAGAGTCTCTTAGTCTCTATTAGTTGCTGTTAACCTCTGTTAGCTACTGTTAGCCTGTGTTAGCTGCTGTTGGCCAGTGTTAGTGTTATCCTGACCATTTCTGTGTTTGCCCCAGCTAGCATCTGCTGTTTTGGCTTACAGTAGAGTCTCTTAGTCTCTATTAGTTGCTGTTAGCTTCTGTTAGCTTGTGTTAGCTGCTGTTAAAAGACACTTAATGAATGAACTTGCGATGTGAGTAATTAAATGTAATTAAACTTTGTAATTAATGTAGTTAAACTTTTATTAGAGGGTAAGTGTGATTTTTAGGACACACAAGCCTAGCTATATTACAATATTGGGAATAAATGAGCATGTAGAGCCCTGACTTCAGTTCAAGAGATGAGGTTTGATGTGAGGAGGAAGACAATGAAGTAGAAATGAGGGAGGAGAGCGAGCAGTGGTGAAGGAGGAGAAAAGCATAATGAGAAACAGATCATGAAAATATACATGTACAAATGTTCAATAGTCATATAAGTACAACATATTTTTCTATTACATACGTTAAAAAATAAGTGACTGCATTTTTAAGGTTAGCCATACATGTAAACAACCAACACTGTCACAGTACGGCTGTGTGCAGGCAAAAGTAGGACCCAAACGCAAACTCACAGAGACAAAAGGTAAACTCAAAAAACACAGCTTTATTGCTGGCGTGGAGTGGGAAAACAACAGTACAAAACTAAACTGGGAGAACTAAAACACACGGCGCCACAGGGAAACATCACACAGCTATGAGGGAGACTACGACACTGACAAAGAGAAACACAGGGCTTAAATACACAGAGGGATAACGAGGGAATGAGACACAGAAGGAGGGCACAGCTGGGAGAAATCAGGACTGGACGAGACAGAGACGCAAAACTAGAAACACTCACATGAGGCATGGACCTTCAAAGTAAAACAGGAAGTATCACACAGAGACGCGAACTAGACACAGTGGAGACAGCAACTAAGAAACAGAGACAAACCATAAGGCAGAGGTCTAAGAACCAAAATACACAGAGGGAAATACTCAGCTTTGAACACAAGAGACTAGACTAGAGGGAGTAACAAAAGACCAACCATGAGAACATAATGCACAATGCAGGGTGACAGAAAACAAGAAACTCAAACATGCAAAAGACACACCATAAACAGAACAGAGGGGGCACAGAGAGACATGAAGGGCAGGGGAGACTTAACATGGGTTGAAACACAAGGGGGAACTAATAAGCAAATCAACATAGGAGGCCTAATGAGCTAAACATACTATAAACATCAAAATGAACTAAAACTCAAAACACTGGGTCCTAAGACCCAGGATCGTGACAAACACATGCCACATTTTATATATATTATTATTATTATTATGAACACATGTTTCAGGAAGATAATTACATAACACTGTCCTAGTGGACCCTTAATAAGCTTGCTTCTGATGGGGCAACTTTCTGACCTGAGACTAATGATGCTGCGTAATATAAAGACAATCAGAATTTGGTTTTGTGCCTGACTCCTGTCACTGATGAATGGAACAGATATGATATAATATCATAGAACCAGGAAATTAAGCAGAACCAAATGAAAGAAAAAACAAAATTAAAAAAAACAACAACAACAACATTATTTGGTAAAACAGAAACAGTCTTTTATGGTACTTGAGGACCATGAAAGCCATATGTAGTGATAATGTGTATTTTTGTGTTTTTCTTTTTTTATTCTACTGCACGTATGTGAGCAAATTTAAAATACACTTTAAGTAATATTGAAGGTCCTGCTAAATGCTGATAGCAGAGTGGAAGTGGCCTGAAGATAAGAGCTGAAATAATCGATCATGAGTAAATGAATCTGCAGCGACTTTAATCATGTCCATAACTGTAAAATGAATTTCTTTTGGGTGTTGAACCATTAAATTAGAGCTTGTAGATGCATTTTCAAAACTATGGGAATTTTACATTTGCTTCTTTTGTTTTTAAAGAACAATTTTCTTAATTTCCTTAAATCGGCTCTGTGGCGTTGTGATTAACACATTTGCTTTACATGCAAAAGATTGATGGTGGAAGGGTAAGAAGAGTTAAGGTTAGGATTAGCATAAAGTGCTTTTACAGATCCTTAAATGTACAATATGTAGAAACTCCACTGATCATGAAAGTAATGCTGCTCTACTAATGCTTAGATAGACGCTGGGTGAACAGTGGCGGTTTCCATAAGCCCTATTATTTCTTAAGTTTAACCATATTCTTAAAAGTAACAGAAGAGTCACAGCTGACCTCTAATACCTGCATATTCATTGAGAATTCAGGGCAAATTGCCTGTGTCATCATAGTAAAATATGAGACAGAATAAATGGGGTGTAAAAAGCAATGAAATTAACAACCATAAACATCTTGTTAAAGCCTCCAGGCTGTTTTCTAGCAGTAAGTGCCAATAAAAGAATACAAGAATGCAGCATCTGTCCTAGTTTTGTTTCTCCTGTGTTCGTATTCCACTTCAGCTTGAGTTTGTCAGAAGTCACTGCACACAAGTGGATCCAAAAGTGTGTTTTTGAATGAGCCGTTTGAGCAGATGGAGAGAGGACAGTCATCCTTTTTGTGCTATTTCTGCCCAAACCACAAAGCCAGAAGTCATAACATAACACCACCTCCTCTGTGGTGGTGTCGTTGGTGTAGCCTTAAGCTTCCTGTGCATGAGCATGAGAAATTCTCAGAAAACTGAAATATTCAGAAACAAAACCTGGTGTTGTTTTCATGTGCTATTCACTCGCATTAAAGAGAATTCAATTATCACAGTATTTAGGTCATACAGTTTATTAGTCTCCCGGGGGATGGCTGTAGCCATCTTCCGTTTAAGTACCACCATAACTGCCTAAAGCTAAATTCATCACTTCACACCTGCTCCAGCTGCACTTGCACAGAGAGACGAATGCACTGCGCATCATCCCGAGTGATTTGGAGCACGCTCTGAACGGTTTTATGACCAGCCATGATGCAACTAATCAGGAGCTCAATTTGCAAAAAAAAGACTTTTTTTTAGGATGAAAAAAAAATCTGAAGGTTTCCTGTTCCATGAGACAAACTACAACAAATCTAGAAGCAGCTACTCCAAAAGCACATCATCACAACGATCAAATGCATCATCTTCACGACTCAGATATGCATACATTTTGTAAATTTTGGCTTTTTGTGTGCGCTTTTTTTGCCGTGTTAAATGGTTCATTCAGAAGGATTTTGGTTTACATAATTTTTCTACTGAATGCCCAGCTGCTTTCCTGTTGGGTGATGTCAGCTGCTCTTGCTAAATGTCTTTAATAAAATGTCCCACAATTAAAGTCTAACTTGTGGACATCCACTTTTTAACCTTTTGTTAAACAGTAAAGGTAGAAGTCAAAGTATTATTCTTTATCAGAGCAAATAGCCCTTACAGGTTACCCTAGCCTATTAAAACAATCTTTCCTTGGAGCCTGCTGTCCAGGCAACTAAGGTCATGTTAACAAGTGCCACGATCAATAGGGAGCTACCGTTAGCATGTGGGACTGATAGGACACTCAGGTTTCTTCATATCAGAGTAAGCATGGCAGACACCTGGATGATTTTGAGGTAGTACTGGGCGGGTCCTCTCATCCACATCGGCTCCAAATTTGGAGGGGTGGCCATGCACATGAGCTCAGTTAACCTTCGTATAGCTAAGGCACTGAGTATGAGTTAGCTTTTACACAGAAGTCAGTGCATTTTAGTGTCAATCCTGTAAATTATAAGTGCAAAGGTGTATTTTATTCTTTAGTAAACAGACATTTCCTTTTTTTAACGATGGTTTAAAATAATTTAGTGACGATTCTGGTGGTTTTACTTTGGGTTAAGGCTAATAATCTTTTTCTCTCTTTTTGTGGTGACATAAAGTATATTACTGCAGGCATTCTTCTCCAGGCTGGATCAGTAAGGATGCTATTATTACTTCAAGCAGAACATAAAAGGAACGTGGAGAAAGGAGGGCGAGAACTACAATGTGCTGCTACCTTGCCTGAAATACACTCGTGCATGTGTGTCTGTTTATTCCCTGCCTCCCTTTAGTTGTAATAACAGCACTGACTCATTGGCCACTAACATCACTTCTTCTCTGATCATCTGCAAAACACCACAGAGCAGCAGTGACTGGCTATCTGCAGGCCACCACCTCGGATGTCAGCACCTCTCTGCTTCTTTTTTGGCACTTCACAGAGCTGATCGTTAGGCGAAAGGTTTGATTTCAAAGGTGAACCGAACCGAGGCAGTGAAAGCAGTGGTCGCAAACAGATCCCATCTGCAAGGGTGCTTTGAAAACAGATGGCAGCATTAAGGATAAAGCTTGGATGTAATTCTAAGCTGCTCCAGAGTTGCTTTAGGATCATGTCTTCTTATTTGGGGTATTAAAAACATTATTAAGTCAATAAAGAAAACATGAGACAGCTCTATGGCAAAATTTGTCTGTGCATGTACTGTAAACACAGAGTACGAGGGAGCTCTTGCATTTTCTAACATAAAAACTGCAATTAAACCTTTATCACCACTATCATCTACAATCAAAAGAAAACATGCAGAAAACTGAAAAATCCAACTTCTTGAGGTTAAACGATCCAAACTTCAACATCATCTGTAGGCCATCTGAAGCACTGATTCTTAACTGATACTCAGTTGAGCTGTGGGCTAAGTAACCACATATGATGAGATCCATTTCAATGAGTGATGTGAGCAAAATTTACCCTGTCACATTCTGTTAATCCTCGACTCCCATCGAGCCCAAAATGAGAAAAGTGTAAAGTGCTCATGTAAATGACTTAAGATCAAGCCCATCTTGATTGTGACTCTTTTATTTTAAATATACAGGATCTGGAAATTACACTGCGCTGATATTACTCTTATGACGTTACGGCTCCCTAGCTGGAATAAGTAAGAAAGTCTGTGCTAAAAATCCAGCTGAGAAATTCATCCAGGGCACATTAAGCTTATGCCTTTGGCTTCTTCTGTGCTTCATATGATTGTAAAATACTGGACTCCATTCAGAAGTCTGAGTGAGTTACATGTTATGCATTTTGCAGGACTTTTTGTGTAACATAATTTTGCACAAATTAAGAAAAACAGCAAACCCTATTTATTTAAAATAACATATAGTACTGCGCAAAAGTCTCAAACTAGCCCTCGTTTCTTTATAGTTTATTAGGAAAATGACAAATAGGTGCAAGCATTTAATTAAAACATGCGACATGCACGATAATACAACATAAAACACCAAATTCTGACATTGTCTTAAGCAGCTTAACAAGCAAATGAAAATGATAAGATACAAGACTTTTGCACAGTACTGTAAATGACTTTTTGTTTGTTTAAAAGAAACTGGGGACTTTGTGATGTACAATAACAGCCAGCTGACAGAGTAGCAGGAGTAAACCATGAAGACAGGAGGCTGACTAAAAGAACGACTTAAGACAAAAACCACGCATCCAGCAATGCCAGACATTCCTCGGTTTCATTTTGAGAATTATAATTTTTGTCAGTGTAGTAAATGAAACATGATCTCCATGTGACAGCTAACACTGGCAGATGACTGCACTAAATTGATCGTTCTGTTCGCCGATGAATCGAGGTCAAATCTCGGGGCTGAAACCACAGAAGTGAATATGATGTTATATGAAGTATTAGCTTGTGGTTTGTGTTACAGTGACACAAACATGCTGTCAGGTCGGGATTGCTGTGGATCAAATCCCTTCGGTGCAACTGGGTTCGCCTGCGGGTGCGGCACTGCCTGCCGCTCCCAGGAGTAGTTACTGTGCAATACGAGCTTGTCTACATAATGACAACAACAACAGCAGCTTTTCCCATGATGACGCCTTCTCAGGAACTAACTGTCATTTCTCATACTAAAAATCAAATAAAGTACTACTAATGCTTGGGCTGTGCTTCTGGTTTACAGCTGTAGTATATCACTATCGTGTGCAGTCTTTTGGAGTCTACATATCACACTCTACATAGAGTGTGATCCACCTAAGACTGATCGGGTGATTGAATTATGGAGTAAAGTAATAATATGCCCAAATTTGATATGTAGCTACCTCATGACTAATGCGTAGAATTGCCTTTTAGAAAATCAGTTTCCTTTAACACTGCTGTGCTCAGTCCGTCTGGCACGCTGTCTAAGATGACTGATTTGATTTTGCTCCAAACTGGCGGCTGCTCTGTGATGTTTCATTACAAGCTGCACCTCTACGTCAAACATCAAACTCCGCCGACGCAGTTGCAGCTCCAGAAATTCCACATATGGAGTTTTTCCCATAGTTATCAGCTACATTAGATTGACAGGTTATGCCTTCGAGTCAAATGAAAAATGAATACTCAGCTTGTTATGTTTGTCCAGGCGTACTGATTTGATAAGCACCGGATAATTTACTGTGTCTCGCCTGATAGTTAACATGATGTATGGGAGTACGGCGGAGGGAAGAGGAACGAGACAGAGACAGATGACAGCAAGAACAGATGTGTCTTAAATGGTTTGGTGAGGACACTCATAAGGATAATGGGATTAAAAAATGCATAGGGATTTTTTTATTTATTTTTTTTAGGTGATTTAGGTACATTTAATTTTTTTTAATTTAATATATTCCATTTCAAATAAATTATATTCAGGTTGCTTTTAAAAACTGTTTGTTTAAAGGGAGACTTTTGTGTACATTTTTACTTCTACTGTATATTTTTCTCCTAGGACTCCACTGGAACACATTTGCATTAGTCACAGTTTTAGCTCCTGCCTCTTTAAGGCCACCCCTCCCTTAAAGCACAGTTTAATCTGATTGGTAGCTCCTCACCTGGCTTTCACAATCAGAATCCAGTGCTAGCAAGCTAGACCTCCTTATCTCACCTGAAATGACCATAGAAGGAGACCTACAATGAGCAGATTGAGCTGAAAACTGATTGATTAGATCAGTTTAGAGGGTTTACTTTGTTACAGTACAAATACGAAAAAAAAAAAAAAATCAGGTTATAGCTTCCCCACTTAAATTTTATTTTAGATTGCTTTAAGAAAACCATGAAATCAAAAGAAACTCACCCTGGCGAAGTGCTCGGGGTCTCTCAGAAAGACCGTCCTCTCCTTGGCGATGCTGTTGCTGTGGTAGAAGTCCACCAGCTCGTTCAGAGAGGAGAACGCCTCGTCCCACACGTAGTACTGACTACAGCGATCCTGCAGTACCTTGAAATGCTGAACATGATCCCCATAACTGCAAAACAGGTAAACAAAGAGATGCAAACGATCATAAAACTGAGTATCTATGAGGATATGTGCTTCCTCGCAGTAGCATACCTTAACTAATGAGTTCCATTTTTTTGCCATTTTGTTAACTAACACTAAAAAAAATACAAAATCGTGAGAAAATCCTTATTTTGTTCCTCTTGATAAATCTTAATTTTGCTCATTTCTTTCTCCCCTGGTCATCCACAACACCACCCTGCAGTGGCTCCATGCTCACAAACACTGAGAATCACTGCCACAGCCAGTTTCCCTTTATTGGATTAAACTTCATGGAAATGAAATCTATAAAACACACTGGGCAAAATTCCCAAATCTCATTAAAAGTTTGAATATTTACTATTGTTTATATGGGACAAATTGCATATATATATATATCTGCAACAACACGGGTCATTTACTCTCAGAAATAATTTGGAAACAAAACGGTGACTTGTTAACTGTGTTGACGGTGCTTGGGCTCAATTTAAGGTCTATTGTAGGAATCATGGCTGAATAATCCTGCTTTTTAATCATGTACTCTATTGTCAATCACAAGGTCTCTTTATTTTTCTTTTAGTTTATTTCTTTTTGTCTTACAGTACATCTGGACCAACTATTTCTTAATAGTCTTAATGTTTAGCCTGCAAAGCCTCCTCCCAGATGTCAGCTGCTGATTGGACAATGGATTTAGTGCATTTCAATTTGCCTCTAAAATCAGTGGAGTGACCTCTGCTTGGTATTATACGTATAAGCAAGAGAAACGCTTGAGATTACAAGTCTCTTCCGTAAGAGTGTCGTGTCCTCGCACAGGCAGAATTAACCTGGTGTGTTTTTCATTTTGAGCCGGAAGCTGTGCCCGAGTCCAATCCCAGGACCCTGGGTTGACTTAAAGCTGTTGAAATAATGTGAAAACAGACAAGCTGTTACAAAGAGAAACCCAAACTACTGTGGAAATATCTAACACAGTCAGTTTCTCAGAATTCATAAAAGCAGACAATGACATTTTCACAGACTGCTCTGTGAGTCTCATGTCAAATAAACCCAATACCCTTTAAATTTAAATAAATGTGGTTTAGATGCTTTGTAGCACAAAATCAGCAACATTTTTAGACAGATTCTGATCAAAGCCAAGCAAAGCAAATGACAAATAATAATAAAATAAAGCCATAAGTGACACAAACAAAAATAGCCTAGGTGTTGAAGAGCTTTGCCTTGTTGTTATAATTAGAAGAGTTTGGCCAGCATTCATTGACAATCATACCTGCTCCCCTTGTCCTGGTCTGTGGTGGTTGCTAAGTAACTTCCCAGCTTATCTTTAGAAATCTGGACATCTCACCGTGATTACATGGTTACATAACTGCGTCTAACATGCAGCGGAAATCAGTGCAACACCCCCATATTTCTAAACACATCGCAGAGTAGGTGTGTGTGTTAATGTTATGTTAATGATTGCTAAAATATCACGTCGGTGGTTAAAGAGAGAGCCAACATTCTCTCTCCCATTTCTCTTCTAGCGCAGCGTCATCGGTGTGGATGGAAATACCGCCATTGAATGATGCATCCTAATAAGCGAAAAAGCACAATGTGGGATCTCTTTTTGGGGGGATTTGTGGTTTAACCTTGCTCGGCTCCTTCTGAATCGCGTCTGATTGGCCGTGCTCCAGGCTCGCGGAAAGTAAATGAGCATCGGCTTTTTTTCACCCAGAATTCCTTTCTCTATTCAGACACTGTGCTCCTGTGAACAAGCAGAGCTGGCTCCCTTATGACTGGATGGCATTCAGCTATACCTCCACCCTGCCCTTCTTTCTCTGCCTCCTCTTTTTCTCCAGCCTGTGTGTCCTTGTTTCTCTCCTCTCACGATCTGACTCCCAAAACTGAGGATTTTATTTTGCAGGAATATTAAATTAATCAAATGTGTCTTTCTAAAATGACAGCCTACCAGCATGTGAATATTAACTCATTCTGTATGACCAACAGTGCTTTTATTTTGCCCACAGGTCTGGTTGGCTTCAGCTATTTTGGTACCCTGTGCGAGGGTTTGAGGTTTGGTGAATAAACTCTGAGGAAAATTTCTGAACAGCCAGAAGCAACAAACACAACTTCACCTTGAATTAATGTTTAATCGGGTCTTAATTACATTTAATTTCGGGGACTCTTACAAACAGATCTGTCTGTGCCCCTCTGGCAACACACGAACACTGTGTTTTAAGCTGTAGTGTTCCTAGACCAATGCTGGGGTGGTAATGTTCATGAACTGCTACTTAAAGGCCACAATTTTTTTTTTATTATTGTCATATTGTTGCCATATCATTGCTGTCAGTGCAGACAATCACCTCTTAATATCAGTTCTTTCTAACTTTTCTCTCTTTATCTCACTTTGTCTCCATTGCCTTTCTTAATTCAGCTTCACACACACACACACACACACACACACACACACACACACACACACACACACACACACACACACACACACACACACACACACACACACACACAAAGCACAAAACTGTGGTCTTCTGTCAGAGTAATCTTCATCAGCCCCAATAATCTCCCAAGGTGTCTGGCGCCCTCTGCTGCACCCTACTGGTGGGGCTCTGTAACTGCCACCAGCTCTGCAACTGTGCAGCAGCTGCTTGTCTGAGGTAGTAAATCACACAATAAGCCCCTGCTGGATAACGAAGTCAAAATAAGTAAGGGGTGCTGTGAGAGGTGAACAGAGACGAGAAGATTTTAAAACAGGATGTGAGCTCAACACGGACTTTCCCTCGAGGGGATTCACAACAATGTAAAGCACAATTAAACACATAAAACAGATGGAAGAAAAGAAGAAAAGAAGGTAATATTTGAAGTTATTCTGCACCCTCTACATCCTTCTCAGTGGTAGTTTGAAATTTGAAAGAGAAAATTTATTTTCAGGAAATTAAAAATTATTATTATTTTCAGGAAAAAGAAATCAATAGAAAACGAAAAACAAACAAAAAAATTAATTTCAGTTTAGCTTTGGAATATTAATGTGAAACTGGCATCTATCATTAATGTTTGACATGCCCAGCCCCTCCCCCACCGGAAAAAGTGCCCATGCAAGTGACCAGAAGCTAGCTAAATACTGGCTGAACATTAAACCACGCTTGATGCTAAATTTACCCTGCCATGCAAAACACAAACACACATCAGTATCAGGAAAGAGGTAAAAATAATAATAACGCAGTTTGAGACTTTGAACACAAATCATGAGAAAACTAGCCTTAAAAAGTATTTAAATACTATTTTTTGCTGTATCGCAATGGCAACACACCTTATTTAGAATGAAATAAACCATAATCTAGAGTTAAATACTTGTATGTAATCAAGAGGAGAATGCATGATAATGTAGTTGTAACAATATTCGGCGATGTCATACTGATGGTTTTATTAATTATGACGGTGAAGTAGAGACAGTAGAGAAGCAGTTTGCTGTAAGAGCGCAGACAGCATCTGTCTCAGCTGGATCGCTCTCTCGCACACACACATACACAAAGCAGTCTCTCCAAGTGCCCTCTCATCTCTCTGATCCAGTGTAATTAAGGCCCACAGCGATGGAGAGATTATGCTCTGTTTCCGAGTAAAAGGAAATGAGAACGAGAGCAAGAATCTAAGAATGAGAGTGAGAAAGATTGAAAGACAGAAAATGAAATAGATTTAGAGATAGAACTCAGAGTCAGATATACTGTAGATGAGGACAGCAGTTACATTTCAGACTTTTGCTCTGCGCCAGCGCTATTGTGTGTGCTCAAAGGTCGTCCGACCATCTTTCTCTCAACTTCCCCCATCAATCTATTCTCACTTCCTTGTTCTTGCTGTCTCTCTCATTCTGCCAGCCCCCTTGTCTAATCTGCTGTTCAGTTTCTAAACTGCTGCAGATGTCTGGACTACTTCACACAGTCACACTAACACCTCCGGCCGACAGTTTTTAATCTGTGTGTGTTTGTGTGCCCATGTGATGCAAATTGCTGATTATATCATGTTTTTGTGCCAGCTAGCGTGCATAACCGTCTGCCGTATTACATGCGTTGTAGGCCGCCATGCACACACATTTTGACCACCAGTGCGTGCACGTTTTAAAGGAGCGTCCTTGCATGTCAACCAGGCATGTCAGTGAGTGAGTGGGGGGGGGGGGTTTCAAACCGCTTGTGGCATTAATAAAGCATAGCATGTTTTGATAGATGGCTGAGGAGATAGGAAGGAAGTGTGACCGTCTGTGCTCTGAGGGTGCAGAGCGAGAGATGTGATGAAGCAGAGAAGGGGAGGAATGATAAAATATGTTTTGGTGGAGGCACTTTAATCGAAACTGTGTTGACTTAGTGGGCTGAATATTTCTACTGCATATTTAAGTCATTCGCGTCCACCTGAAACTTTGGGAAAGCGCTCATACCCCTGACTTCAATCAATTTTTTAAAATCAAGTTAAAACTGTTTACTTTCATGTTTTTTTTGTCTGTGTGCAAAGTGGAACAATGCAAGCATCCAAAATAAAACCAGGATTGTTGGAAAAGCAGCGCTAAAAATTCCATGCTATGCTTAACAGCAGTTGGGCAATACTAACAATGCTTTTCTCATTTTGGATGTTTGTTAAACGTGTATTCTTTTTTCGGCTTCCTTTTTTGTTTTGACCTTCTACATGAATAATTAAAAACAGCAGGACTTGCCATCCTAAGGTGACAGAAACTGTCAGCAAGCACTTCTGCTGAATGAGTCATGTTGGTCACAGGAAAAGTCTCCAACAAGCAGGCCTCTTTAAGCAGAAAGCTCAAATGACACCACTGTCATGATGCTGTCAAAAGATTTACAGATCTATGTCATGTCTTCACTTTTCATTAACTTTGTTCACCTTAAATTCAATAACATTTTAAAATTCTTAAGTAATGAGACTTTTACGATGCTCTGTGATTTCTTGAGTTCAAGCTTTTTTTGTGGTACATTTATGTTATGATTGAAAATCTTTTCAATCTGAGTGTTTGGAATTTGGGGAATAAATTTAATATAACTTTTTGTATCTGCTTTTTCTCAGAGTAAACTCGGTCTAAGCCTTGAGAGAGAGTGAGAGACAGAGCGAGTTTGGATTAATTAAAATGAGAAAAAAATGAATACATAAATAAGGAGGAGGAGACCCTCTGGAGCCTCTCACAGAGCACGTGATGGTCGTACTTGACCGTGAGAAAACACAACAGAAGGAAATATAAAGTCCTGTCCTTCTCTGACACTGTTCTTGCTTTGCCTCTTTCTCTCTTCCCCGTGTTTACGTTCCTGTCTCTCTCTGATGTGTTTTGGTCACTGAACTGTGGTATTAAACTGTGCCAGTATGAGTTATGGTTCAGGCTATGAAAACCTGACTTTCTACTGAAAATTTATGAGAAAAGCTCTTATTTGGGTTTGAATACAATATCCTCTCTCTAACAGGCTGTGGTTTTTGGTATCTGACAATGTTTTCCTGGTCTCAGTCATGTTGGCTGTGGAACTCAAACATGTCAATCAATGCCGGGATTACACATATTTATTGCAAGTAAACAACTTAAAGGAGAATTTCACAGAACAAACATTATTGTGCTGTGCACCACACATACAATCGCCAGTTACTTTATTAGGTACCTCTATTCAACAGAGGTGGCAAAAGTAGACATTCTGTACTTAAGTAGAAGTACAGATACTAGTGTACTCTACACCGACAGTTTACTGTTTAGGCTATCTTTATATTAGACAGTATAACGTTAGTATGAAGGTGGAATTCAGTCAGCAGATATAAGCATCATCAGCTTAACTTAAAATTCATCTCTGCTACACCCAATGTAACCTAACTCTGACCATGAGAACCACAGCCACTGTGCACCAGCCCAACACAGTGCTTTACTTTAAATCAACCACATTATTTATCCTGCACAAACATGCAGAGTATTTTCATGCAACCTTTAAATAACAGTTAGTCTATCTCAGGTTTTTTTGTTGGCTTTTTTGCAGCACGTTTCACAACATGAAAAAAATACATTGTCACATATACAGGCACAATATATGATTTAAAAACACGAGGTTTATCAAACACCACTGAGCAGTCTTTACCTTTACATCTAACCTCTCTTCCTCCTCTCCTGTCCTGTCTTTCTTATCTTTCTCCATCTCTGAGTAAAGTTAGCTCTCTTTCTTTTCTCTCCTTGTTAAATACAGCAGCTGGACCTTTAGTTAGCAACACACTGTGTGACAAACTGCACACAAACAGTTTGCTTCTTGACACATGAATAGGATTGCCTTTTGTGCATTAGTGCTGAGCCTCAAATCGGTTTGATGTGTGAAGGCCCGCAGTGATAATAACTCCCCTCAAATGCGTAAAACCAAAAGTAAAAAGCCTGTTTTGAAAGCGTAAGGAGTAGAAAGTACAGATATTCGTTTAAAAATGTAGGGAGTAAAATTAAAAAATTGTCAGAAAAATAAATACTCAAGTAAAGATACCTGAAAATTCTACTGAAGTACAGTAACAAAGTATTCGTACTTCGTTGCTTCCCACCTCTGCTCATTAATGTAACAAACAGCCAATCACGTGGCAGCAACTCAGGGCACTTAGATATGCAGACATGGATGTCCTGCTGAAGTGCAAAGTGAGCATCACAATGGAAAGAAAGTTGATTGAGGTGATTTTGAAGGTAGCATGTTAAACTTGTCTGACTTGTACTTACATAGTGCTTTTCTACTCTATCTGAGCATCTGAAGCACTTTCTTACCTCACACACACATTCACACAAGCACTCTTTTCTGGGTCGAAGTGTGTTTACGTTCACACACTCACATTCTGATGGATACATCGGGGGCAACTCGGGATACTAAAAGCAGACTAGAAGAGCTGGAGATCGAACCATCAACCTTCCGATTAGTAGACAACCACAGTGTGGTTGTTGATGACAGACTGATCTGAGTATTTTAGAAACTGCTAATCTACTGGGATTTTCCCACACAGACATCTCGAGGGATTACAGCAGCAGCTG
Organism: Rhamphochromis sp. 'chilingali'; assembly: GCF_963969265.1. Taxonomy (NCBI): domain Eukaryota; kingdom Metazoa; phylum Chordata; class Actinopteri; order Cichliformes; family Cichlidae; genus Rhamphochromis; species Rhamphochromis sp. 'chilingali'. Next base: position 21,655,880 of record NC_137942.1, read on the forward strand.
TCGGAGTAAAAATGCTCCGTAGATTCCAGAGATCAGATGAGAATCCCGAGACTACTTTGAGATGACTCAAATAACCACTCATTACACGTCAGTACAACACACTGAACTTAAGGCAGATGGGCTAGAGCAGCAGAAGACTGTACCAGGTGTCACTGCTGTAATCTCAGTAATTGGAAAAAAGTTCATCTGATGAGACTCAGTTTCTGTTGCGACATTCAGATTACAGGATAAGAATTTGTTGTAAACAGCATAGTCCATTGGTCCATTCTGCCTTGTATGGATGGTTCACAGTAGTGGCAGGCGTTTTTTAACACACTCTTTTTTATTGTATCAAATAAACTAAAGCACTTTTTTTTTCCTGATGTTCACGAAGTGTGAAATTGTCCCCCAAATGATGACATTCACAGGACACTGAACCCACTCTGCGTTACTTAAATCTCTGAGCGGATTATGTAGCTGTAAAATAAGCATCACCCACAGGGTCAGTTCCCTTTAATGGTTTCCCTTTGTAGAAATGTCCCTGAAAAGAGGCTGATGATAAATGATGACTAGGAAGCCGAATGAACAGCCAGAATCAGCGCTTACTGTATGAGCCATCAGTCAGTGTAGCGTGAGTCAGTGATACGTGAGGCCGTGTCAAAAACAACAGCATCCACACTGAAATGGTAGCGCAGTGGGCAAATTGCCTAGTGGCCCTGTCTATATAATTTTCATCTACCGTTAATAGTATTTACAGTCTCCATGGAAGGCGAGTTAATCACTATAGATGCCCATGTTAAAAATGAGCAACTTTACAGAAGCACTGCATTTTAATCTAACCTATGCTTTTTAAACTTTCTTGAAGCAGATTTTGTTTTTAAGTAAACCCGAATTTTACTATATTATTTACATGTTGGTACTAATTCACAGGCATCTGTTTCTATGTACTCTTTGATGAGTCAAGCTAGAGAAACTAGCAAAGTTAGCTGAAAACTGTGAAAAAAAGCCATCATAATTCAAGCTTCGAGTTAATGAGTCAAAATTTTGAGCAAATACCTAAATTGTCAAGCTGGATCTGACAATCAGGGGCTCTGTGAAGTTATGCCATTACCTTGTCACCTGGAGGTAGATTGCAGAAGACGTCAGCTGTCCAACAATTCCACATAAACACCTTTTATGAATTATCATTCGCTAGAAGGCATTCAAGTGGAAATGAGGTCCATCAGGGCCCTTTCTGAATACCAGAGCTAACTGAAACTTTCAACTTACTAACTCAAAATTTCTAGTTTTTCGATGTCCTTAAAACAAGGACATAAACTCAAGGCTTCAAAAACATCCGAGCCCACAAATCAAAGAGTGAAATCAGATAGCCAACCCTTTTTCAGGGTGGTGATTGCTCTTGGCAAGACATGCAACAGACCTCAGTCCTTACTGTTCAGAGCACAATGCGATTGACAAATCATTATCTTGAGACTATGAGTCATCTTCTGGGTGGGGTGGGTGGGCGTTCTGAGGCTGAGAATGTGGACTCACTGGTCAAGAAGACATAAGGCCAGACAAGTTGTTGGTGAGCTTCTATCAGACTGTTACATCAAAGAAATGGTGTTTGTATGACCTCCAGGTGATACGGGACAGATGCAACAGGAAAACCGACTGTGTACGTGTCTTTGTGCACGTGTGCGTCTGCGTGCAACACCAGACTATAGTCTAAACAAACATTGGGTCAAGCAGGAAGAAAATATCTAATGGAACAGATTTAGGTCTTTTCAAAAGAAAAAGGAAGGAAGTGATGTTGACTCTTTGGATGTGGGAAACATGTGAAACAAAACCTTGATAACCACAACCACAATGCTACTCCTGCCTGTCTAATAAATTTCAAGTGAACTGCACCTTCAAGACAGGTGTAGCTACTTTTGCTAAGGCACTCGATCAAATTTTTCCTGAAGTGTCTTTTGGTGACTGCGCACACTTTTTTTTACTTTGAGGGAGTTTGGGAGTCGGCCGCAAGGACTTGCAGTTATAGCAGCTGTTGAAAAGCCTGAAAAAGGAAGTGAGATTTAACACCAGACAGTGAGAAAATTGATGTTGTCTCTCTGCAAGTATCTAAAAAGTACCCAAACAATAGAACTGGATTAGGTATTGCTGAAAGTATTAGATCTAAGTTGTGCCACTGTAGCGCTGCAGGAGAAGACCAAATATATCCTTTGGGTGCATCTGCTGCTGAGTCAAAGAGAACTGTAAAACCACCCGGCATGGCAAAATAGATTTCTCTTCTTGGTCTCTGTCTCTCTGTGTCTAAAGTCTATCTTGGCATCACTTTATATTCCAAAAATAAGCTACTAAATAACCCACTGGGATAGTTTTGCTGGCGTAGTCTGAAACTACAGTCTTCTGCCACATATTTTGCATGTTCAAAGAAATTTTGAAGCAATTACTGTTTTAAAAAAGGTCCCTTGCATTATGGCTGGAGTCATTAAATTACTTATTTTAGGCCACAAAACCGCTTTTAAGACTGATTTTATGGTGAAGAACTATAGCGAACAGGACATTGAGATCACGTCAGTTCTTTATTCCCCTCCGCAGATGTTTGTGTTCCACATTTGTGGCTATTTTACACTTTTGTGCACAGTTTCATTCACTTGGCATCTTATATTAAGCGCCATTTTAGTTCTCTAGCTGTACCAGACTACCAGCACATTCTTTTAATGTTGTTTTTTTTTATATTTGCTTACATCTTGCTTTTACGGAAGCCCTTCATGTCAGAATCCTTACTATATTTTAAGATTGAGATTAGACTTTTTTTCCCCCGACAGTTCAGATTAACTCTGATCCAGTTTTGGTTTATGTGTTTGGTTTACTGTAGGTTGACATGGGTATAACTGTGGCTCACTTCTGACTCAGATCTGTTGGTCATTCGCACAGGATATTTGCTTAATGAAAATGTCAGGATTTTTCATCGATTTAAAAATCCTCCTCACATACAAGGCCTTGAATATTCAGGCCCCATCTTAACTTGAAGACCTCATAGTACCATAATACCCCAATAAGGCACTATCAGAGGCTTTCTTGTGGTTCCTAGGATATTTAAAAGTGGGGAGACATTAGCCTTCAGCTTTCAGACCCCTTTTCTGTGGTGCCAGCTACTAGTTTGGAGTTGGGAGACAGTCAACCTCTGTACTTTTAAATATAGACTTTTCTTCATTTTAAAAAGGAGTTTTTCCTCCCCACTGTCTCCAAGTGCTTGTTCATAGGGGGCCATTTGATTGTTGGGTTTTTCTCTCTATTATTGTGAGGTGTTTACCTTATAATATAAAGCTTTTTGAGGCAACTATTGTTGTGATTTGATGCTATATAAATCCCATTTTTAGATATTGTACATTGTTGTTTGCGATATAAAATCTAATGACTGCAATATTTGATAACAAAGCAATGCATGTTTTGTTGTTTGAGTTTTTTGCGGAAACAAGAACAAAGATAGTAACATTGTTTGCATTTAACAAGTACAACAGGGACAGATGTAGATGACCAACAAATTAGAGGATAAAGAACTAACCACTTTATGTTGGTTTTTCCTTTAGTAGGTCACCCACATATATTTATGTTAGAATTACTTACCACAAGACCAATATTTCAAAGAGATCAACGCGGTGGAAATATTTATATTCACATCTTTACACGGGACTTTAACTATTTTCATAATGGACTAAAGTGGTTTTAAAGTTAGATTTAGATCTGCCAACCCTGCCTTCCTAAAACAAAGTTGCTAATTAGCCAATTTTATCGTACATCACACTTGGAGGATTTCTGTCTCCACCAGAATTTTTCTTTATGACAAAAAGAGCCACGACGTCTCTTCTAGGATTCATTCATGGCTGTGAAAGTGGATCGGATTTTTCACAGACTGACGTCAAAGCCGGACCGAGCTGAGCTGAGACTGAAGTCTCTGCAGTTACTGATGTCCTGTCTCCTCTGACAGGAGCGGTGTCGGCACACAAGAACCACACACGCACACTGGCAAACTCACACAAACACCTGACCCACTTTTCAAGCTGCTACACCATCCAGCAACAACAGCCAGAAAGACATCAATAAACAGCCAAAAAACCCAAAAAAAACAAGAAGCATCAGATTCCGCTCTGTCCCCTCTTGGCAAATCTATTTTACTCGCAGCGTATCGCTTCTCTTCCATCCCTTGTGTCTAATTTTGTATTTTAGCTTTTTTTTTTAAACACAGGTAACCTAATTTTTTCCTTTCCCTTCCACAGGACTATCCTAAGACAAATCCACTGAGAGTGACATTGTGCCCAGGCGATTTAACAGCCAAACACAAAACAATCCCCAGATCTAATTCTTAACCCCTGTCTTGAGTTAAGTAGGAGCACAGTGAAGGGCCAAACCTCCATTCCAGGTCTGGCCTTTATCAGCACCAAAACTCAGACTCCAGACCTCCCACACTCCAATATCCACACAGCCCCTCAAGGCACAACACCAAGTCTCAGCTGCACCCTTCAGCGCCACGTACTGACAAGACAACCCATCAGCCCCATCAGCAGCTCCAGATGCCGTGGTGTGCTAGACAGGATTAACTCACATCAGGCCAGAGGGCCCGCAGATCCCCCCCTCACCCCTCTTAGCCTCCACCCCATACCTTATCCTCTAACCCTCCTTCTCTGCCTGCTTCTCTAATCCCCAGCCACCATGACAAATATATCGAGCATGCGCACGCTCGCCTGCGCGCATCCAAAATACATTAATGAAGAGATACAGGGAAATAATGTAGCGTTTTTAGAGGTGTGTGCTTATAGGTCTGCTAATTCAATTCTGTGGCATTAGATGAGATGCAATGAAACTTCAGTGATGGCTGTGGAGCAACCCTGCAGCTGCAGTAATGAGAAGTTACGCAGGGTAATATGAAGAAATACATATGAGATCAGAGAGGTGTATGAAATCCCACTGCGAGGAGCACGACAGTAAAGCAACTGTGCAGAATATAGTGCAAATCTTTAGTAATTTTCTCCTACCTGACAGACATGGAAAACTCCCCAGGAGCACTCTCGCTCTCTCTGACCAGGAAGGCGCCGCACTCTCTGTTTCTGAGTCGACTTTCTGCCACGCCGCGAGATATGCGACCGGCGAACCAGCTGCAGGCCAGTCAAGCAAAAACAAAAACAGACAAAAGAAAGCAAGTGAGCAAACAAAGAAAGAAAGGGGTCACCGGTGTTACCGCTTTATGCAGGTGAACTCTCCTGATCTGAGCATCTCCTCCAGACGTTTGCACACACACTCAAATTTAAGAAAAGAAGTTTGTGGATATCTGCTAACTCTGAAAGAAACTGAGAGGAGAGCAGCTCACAAAAGCACGGATCAAAGAGCTGAGAGAGAGAATGAAAGAAGTGAATTTTCTACACGCTGCTAAGTTTGCACATGAAACAAATCCAGCAATTCAGTTGTCAGCAGTGGTGCAGAAGTAAAGGTGTCATTATTCATTTCTTTTCTCCTTTCTTTTTTTTGCACTTGCTCAGTAGTGCGCTTTGCTTGGAGGCTCTGAGCGCAGTCAGTTTGATGACTCGTGAAGAGTGAGCATCTATCCAATATGGTGGAGAAACTCTAGGACCCTCGTGGCTAACTTCATGCAGTCAGATTTCAGGGATTTAAAAAAAAAAATAATCAAAGCCACGCAAAGAAATTTGGAGGCAAAAAGACACACATATATACACACACGTATCCTACACTCCCAGGGGTGTCCACAGACTTAACTAGGCAATTCCAACTGGGCTGTACATCAGGGTTCATTAATGAGCCAGAGCTGCTGTAACGTCTGTGTTGTCAGTTTAGAGTTTGTCACAGCAAACCAGCTGGTGCATGACCATCTGATGGAGATACAGGGTGTACCAGCAGCTTCACTGTAAACACACACACACACACACACACACACACACACACACACACACACACACACACACACACACACACACACAGGGCTGTATCATGTGTGATTACATAAGTTAGCGAATGAGTGTGTCCCTTTGGGTAGGCCGCCTTATGCCAGAGTGCAGATGTCCAAAGCAGAGCAGAAAATGCCCGGGGCAGCAAACTGCTCACATCCTCGCTGATGAGATGTTTAAATGGACCGGTGGTAGGTAGATGTGTGAAACGCTTTATACAGATGAGCTAAAGATGCACATGTGTGCCTGAGTGTGCGCATACTTACGCGTGTGGACGTAGGTTGATGTAGTTTTTCGGCACGAACCCTTTTCGGTTGTGGAGTTCGGCCGTGTACCAGTTAGGATCATCCTCCATGTTGGTGATCTAAGAGCAAGCGCACACAAAAACACAGAGTGAGATGAAAAGCTGCCCATAATGATGTTGGTGCTGGATTTTGTCCTCACACTGTTTTATCAGCCTCCTCAACTCGCACAAGTTTGAAAAGATTAAATGCCACATGAAGCCTTTCGTGATTTCACCATGGCTGGCAAATCCACATATTTCTTCAAAATTGATCTTCCTCGAGTTAGCTGACGTGAGTCAGTCGGTCTGCGCGGGTCATCACGCCGAATGCAGAAACCACCATACATCACAGATGTGTAGCGGAGATAAAAATGAAGTTTGATGGTATTTTCCAAATGTTTGTTGCCCTTTACTGCCCTTTATCACACTTTAATATGTAATGTATTCCTAACACCCCATAATAGGTGTCTTTTTCCATCAGTAAAGCCCAAAAGATCAAAGTAATTAAAAAGAATAAATACTGTAAACTTAATTCTTCTTAAAAAAACCTTTTTTCTTATTAATTCAGATTTTCTGTCACATTTTCATCCCTATAGTATAATGTCAGAATAACTACAGTCTATTCAGTGCTATATTCTGCATTATGGAGTACAAAACCTGTGTGTAAGGGAGGCTCTGTGTTTACACTAATTATGGGTAAAATATAATGCATGCGCTATAATGTTGAGTGATTTGTTTGTTTCTATTACACTTACAGGTCAGTTGATCAGGTTGTGTTTTATAGCAGAGCTGTAACACCATGAGCAAAGTGGGTAGTGTAATGGAAATCATGACGACACCAGGTTTTACCTTGCGCAGATTCTCCAGGCGATCCAGAGGAATAATATGAAATATACATATATTTACTGTGGAATTTCACATGATATCGACGAGTAAAGATGAGCGCGTCTCAGCAGGCGTTGTCATTACAATCTGAAGTTGTAATCTCACACTGAGTTTCATCTACCTGCTCCTGCGTGTACTCTATAGATACGGAAACACAGCTTGTCACAACAAGCAGCCAGGCTGCCCTCGCTGCCCGTTACAGAGCCAAAACACCCAGCGCTATCTCTAGACAGTTCTTCGTACTCCTAAAGGCCCCACCGACACCAGCCTTTTTCCATAAACACAGACATCTCACCAAAAATACAGGAAACGCCAAAAGAAAAATCCTGTGCAGGTGATACACTTGGAATGAGCTTTTTTGCAAGAGAAGATTACATTTATATATCAGTACTTTGACTTTTTTTCTCCTCTTTACATTTAGTGACAAATTTTGATCTCAGTATGTATCAACGCAGAAGAACAGAAACCACTGGGCTCAGAAAAGAGCTTCTAGAAGCTTTTTAAGGGGCAAAGAGTTAATAATCAAAATTACACCGCTTTGGTGTAAGTAAAAAGAAATTAATTACATAAATAAAATAAATTGAACCCTTGTTTTTTTATAGCTTGAAAATAAGCCATAACTGAAAATATTTCAGTTGACTTTTTAAAGACTATAGTTACTATAGTTAGTCGCTTGCCTTAAGAAAGTCTGAAATGTCACACCAAAGCCTGCTATCAAGTTCACATTAGCTGGCGTCATTATCATTCGCAGGATGTGTAATCTGACAGTGGGGTGTGCAAAGTAAAATGAAAAGAAATTCAAGCACAAATGATAACAATGATAGTCATTTAAAAGCTCTTGCAAACATGTCTTATTTCTGCTAGCTACAGTAGGTAATAAACAGGGCCAGGGCTCCATCATGATGATGGTAATAAAGGACAGTCTGTTATTTCGACTCCTGATATGTTCCTGCTTTAAACCTTATCTGTTTTATCCCGTCTCCTTTCATTGCTTCATCTCTGTTCATGCTCTTTTTCAAAATCTTTTTTACATTCAGTCTCCTAACCCAGCTGTGACATGGCTTGTCATTTTGATATTTTAAGATGATTTTTATTTTGCGCCGCCTGCCTCGCACTGCCACATTTCTTCCTTATCTCCCTTACAGCTTGGGTTTATCACTTTTTGGGCTTTCGTCACGTTGCCTCTGTGTTTGATCAGCAGCTGTACCCAGCAAAGTACCACGTGTCATGTACTGTAGTTAAAACATCCTCCCTCACCTCAAGTTTCACGCGACATCCTGCCAGCAAGGACTTGAAGGCCACTGTGAGTTGCCCTGTCCCCTCTCTGCATTTAGAAACTTCATTTCATGCATCAGCTGCTTGTAATGGCTACAGTGCACATTTGTACGTGCACTGTAAATGCGTCGCAGGCTACGAAATGATTTACTGCTCATAACGTCAGTCATTCATCGAGCTGAAAGCTTGCCCTTTCAAGAGGCTGGAGGTTTCGGTGTCCCTCCTAAACAACCTCTTCCTATATTTCCCACAGTTTAAAACAACACGCTGGACTGTTTCTCATGAAACCCAGTCAGCCATTTCTGCATCAGTCTGACTCAGAGACTAACTTCCCCCCCACCACAATTTCAATCAAAAAGTTTCCACTTCCTGTACAGCTTCACCTGTTAATTTAATTTTTCCTGCTTGTACATCATAATAACGAGTAACTACAGGAGTTCTGTGGAGAAACCAAATCTTTTTTTTTGTCATATGTATTGTGTTCATAAAGCCTCTTAAGGGGTAACACTGGCAGTTTAAGAACTTTTCCTTATTTCTATTTCATAGATCGCTACTTTAATTTTATTAATAATGCAACAATGCCAGTAAGTACTAGCGCATCAATACAAATATCAACAGTATTAATATAGTAAAGTTCAACGTGCAGCCCATATTGTTGTTGTTGTGTTTTGGAAAGGAAAATACACACCTCAAACACGCACCATGAAAAATGTCTGAGCCTTTGCGAGCTGACTTTCATGCCTATTTTATTTATAGCCTGTAGCACATTTAAACAGAAGCTGACACAAAAAGACGAGCGTATCTACATCCCAGCTCTCCAAACAACCCCACTTTCAAATTACATGAAATGCTGCAATGTGTGCTTTGTTGGGTTAACTAATGACTGTGGAAAGTAAAAGTAAGTTATTTGGTTCAGCTCATAAGTCATAAAGGCTGCCTTTACTAATCAAAAGTATCAGTAGTAGTATTAGTAACTCTGGCCCTGTTTTTACTTGGTATCACATGCATACCAAAATTTGCATTATCACGCACCACTAGTAGCTACTAAGTAAGTAAACAATTGTACTGAATGTTGACCGTGTACAGCAGCGGTCTCCAACCCCCGGGCCATGGACCGGTACCATGGCCCGTACTGGTACCATGGCCTGTACCCGGGGGGTCGTTTGGTACCGGGCAGCGAGACATTAGGCTCGGGTGTGAAATTTATGGTTTTCAGGGTTTTTATTGTTAACTCGGTCTTTTTCCGTGCTGTAGTTGTGTGTCTTATTTTGAAAGAAATATTTACGTGTTACCATAGCAATCGGAGAGGATTAAGGGGCAGAGAGGAGGAGGTTACTCTCAATATTGTTGGCGCATTTCAGTAGGACGCTGCTAATAAAGTTATACAATTACACAGTGAATTTGCGTTTATTATTATATTTACAAAATACCACAGTTTTTGTCTTTGTCTGTATCCTTTTATTTTGTTGTATTTATCCGCGACACCTTAAAGGCCGGTCCGTGAAAGTATTGTCTGACATTAATCAAATCAAATCAAATCACTTTTATTGTCACATCACATGTGCAGGTACATTGGTACAGTACATGTGAGTGAAATTCTTGTGTGCGAGCTTCACAAGCAACAGAGTTGTGCATTGCTTGGGGGAGCTTGCGACGAGGCTGCCATACTCGGCGCCATCTTGAAGATTATACCAGTTAATGGCATTAAACCGGTCCATGGCGCAAAAAAGGTTGGGGACCGATGATGTACAGTGTTTATCATATATATATGTAGAGAGAGACCGTATATAACCAATAATAGCTGATTATCTAGCTAGACCCTGTTAATTCAGCTGTGACTAACAGCTCCTTCCAGACCACTCCAGAGAGTTTACTCATTACATAATTAACCCTTAACAAAAGAGCATTAAACAAACAAAATCCGACAACGTGAACATCTGACATGGCAGTAGACTGAAAAGACCACACACAAAGCTCTTAATGAGGCTTAAAAACAGGTCAGGTATGGTTGACCGCACCTGACTGCTGTGGTCAGACACACGAAACTGTTGGATAAAGGAAGCAAATAAATACAGCAATATTTTTATTTCCAAGGATAGTTAACTATTTTCTAAAGAAATGAAGTTATTTCATTTTGTGATTAGAATGTAGTGCATACTCTCTGGGTGCTTTGGAGGTTTTCATTTCCAGCCGGAGTTGTTACATTTTTTGTGACGGTATCTGGAGAACTAAAGCTCGGCTTTTGTGTCCCTCGTGTTAAACTTGGCAGCACGGTCTCCCAGCTTTACACATAATGCCAGAGCCACTTCTTTTTTTTTACAAATTCTTCTATGAAGCTATTTTTATAACTTCTTTATGAGTCAACACTCTGCTCAGCTCGATCGATCCAGTTCCACATGGAAAACGCACAATGCGTTCGCATTGGCAACAAGGTGTGAAAAGAAGCAGAAGTAGGCTTTAAAGCAGCATAAGGGCAATAAATGAGCACCAGTGAGCAGCTGTGAGGAAAGCAACTATCTCTTTGGTATTTTTGTAACTAAATTATAGAGTTTATTTTTTCTTTTTCCGCACAAATTCTCTTGATGTTGTAAAGCTCAGGCCATCTGGCGCATCATGCAGAAACGAACAAATGTGGAGAATTATTTAAAAGTACTGCTTGACCCGAGTGTGAACCAAAGCTTTTTGGCAAAGACAAGACAGTCGCTTAGCCCTGCACGAGTAAAGAAACAAACTTAACAGTGGTTTAAGTGATGGTGCTGTTTTAGCTACTGTAAATTATCACTATGGCCAGACAACACAAGTATGCATCAAAGACTGCTGTAACTATCTGTCTTAGTGTCGAAACTAAATGCCATTGCATCTTAGCTGTAACATGCTGTGACACTCGACTTCTAACAAATGACTTTAAAGACAGCAGGAATAAGAGGTCTTTTTTATTCATGTTTAGTGCTGGAATGAAGTCAGTATGGGAAGAATAGTACACCAACTATCTTCAAGCAACAAAAGGTAAATTCACCCTCAAAGAAAAGCCTCAAATTAGCAGAGAAATATTCCAGTGAAAGGAAAAAATAAAGGTTTTAACTAGTGAGAAAAGTTGGACCTGCAGCACCGACGCCCACTGGTTAACTGAGACAAAATCCAGAAGACAAATTGATCTCACTGTGTCTTCCATCTTGCTTGATTTGCCTGCGTCTGAGTGTCAAACAGATGGTGCCAAAGCACCAGTGTTAGAAAGAAGCACTTGGCTCTTTAATTCTGAGGTTTGCTGTTGATGTCTTAGAGGGACGATTTTCTACTACACTAATTTCCAGCTGTGCCGGAACCATTTCAGCATGGTGTTTGACACAAATAAAAAGCTGCAGATTAAAAAAAAGATTGTTAGGCAACCTGGAGCAAAATTTAATTAGAGGAGTAGAATCGAATATGCCTATTTACTTTCTGTAAAATGATAAGAAGATTCAGCATTCCCATTTTATACTGTAAATATTAAGTTGTAGCCTGTGACGTTAGCTTAGCTTGGAAAAAAAGGTTTAAAATAGTGGTAACCTGTTAGCCATGTAGCCATGTGAAAATGACAACTTCCCATTTTAATATGTGAAGATTTAGACTACAAAGCCACCTGTGCTACCACTCATTCGTTTTTAAAGCTACATTTTAAAGCATTTTGTCTGTTGCCATGTTGCTTTTTTGTGGTATTTGCAAAAACTATCATTTGTTGAGACAATGGAGTGCTAAGTTCTGAGCTAATGTTAGCAAACATGACTGTACAGTACACAGATAGCATAGGTGCCTTTGTACTAATAAAAATATAACTAAAAATCTATATTTCACTCACAAAACTGAAACACAAACTTCTTAAATGGGCTGTTTGCACAATAAATAGTCCGTATAATTAGCTAACAGCAGAAAGAACACTGTTGTGAGGTCTAGCTCTGTAACTTTATACATGCTACAGCATTTTAGTGTCCAGCTCTCAAAGTGGCCAAACCACTTTCTTTAGTCCTTAAGGAAAATTTGCACAGTTATCAAAAATGTGTTTAGCTTCATAGACATAAAAAAAATGTTTTATCTTTCTGCTGTTAAGTAAGCCTTTTCAATATTAAACACGATAGGGAGTGACTTTATTGGTGGCCACTGAGGAAGTACAGATTTGGCACTTCTACAAGCTAAGGACTATTTGCCCTGTAGTCAGCAGACGCTCCAGGAAACCACTGGTTCAAGCCAAAAAAGTCCTCTAGCATACTCTACATGATTGTTTTGACACTTTTGTGTAAAGATTAGCAAATTAAATATAAAAAATAAGTAACTTTTCGCTCTTTTTAAGAACAAGGCTAGCTACTTCAAACTGTTTCCTGCCTTTATGGTAAGCTAAGCTATCTCACTGCTGTCTAGCACATTACCACACATACAGGTGAGTGCTATCATCCAAAATAGGTTTAAGCCACTTCTAATACTTTATCTTTCTTTAGACTATTCTTTCTTTAGGAAGCACCTGAAGCACTTGAAATATAATTTCAATGGCTTCTGACAGTAAAGTTTTAATTGCTGTAATTATCACAGTGTAGGCAGACGGAGCGAGAGAGAAGACAGAGGTGCTGTGCCAGTTTTACTCTTCAGACAGACAAAGATGAAAAATTCTTTTTCTTACCTTGAGCAAGTCTCCCTTGTTGAAACTGAGCTCATCACCCTCTGTGGCACGAAACGTGTACAATGCCACCGCTTCCATGCTGAAAACAGTACCGGCACGCTCTCACATAAACACACACGCACACACACACACACACACAGTCAAAAAGACACGCCGGGACCCCCACTAATGCCCCTGGCACCAAGGTGGTAGTGCTAGTGGGCAGGGGGGCAGGCAGGGATGAAGAAGAAATGTGAGGAAGAAACAGATAAAAGAAGAGGATAGAGCAGAGTTAAGGGGTAGCAGAAGAGAAGAAGAAGTGGAGAGGAGAGGTCTAGTCTGTTCACTGAGCAACAGAGCGTTTGAGAGCCGGAGCAGAGGATAAGAGAGAGAGTGAGCTCAGTGAGGGGAAAAACACGACTGGCTGCTGCTCAGCAACACACTGCCATCAGAAACATTCAGAGAGCGAGAGAGAGAGAGAGAGCAAGTGACTAGGGGCAAAGGAGTGGGAGGCACTTCCTGTGTATATATTTGTCTTACACACTCAGTGCGGCTTCTGTGGAGTGTGTGTGTGTGTGTGTGTGCTTCAGCTTTTTCCATTATGTTCCGTGTGGTTTGTCGTTGCACTTCTGTCATCGTGCGAATTCAGCTTTAGTTTCACACCTTTGAAGTGAAAGGTGAGCTCACGTTTGCTGTTCCTATATTTAACATCTGTGAAGGCTGAAAACTTCCGGATGGTCCAGTCAAGTCAGGCATTTCAAAACGTGAAAAAAAAGAGTGATCGCTCTATGCCACAGAACAAGCTGAGAGATTACCGCATCGGTTTTCCCCTGACACCCTCTTCCTTTCATCCTGCTGACCGTACACATACACCGTGTGCTACATTTCAATTCTTGAGTAGCTTTGGTTGAGATTTCCAAAGCATCTGCGTGACAGTGAAGGCGTGTCTGATGCAACCTCTGTGCCAAAAATGATAACTGGGCAGCTGAGTGAACCTTTTCAAGATTTATTATTAAAGAAAAAAAAAGATTATAGCATGGATGATAAAACCAGCTATGAGGTTTTACATCATATCGTCGGTATTTATCATCTATGGACTGACAGCAGCAGCGGGCTGCCAGCTTCATCTGTCTCAATTTATGTCACATGCTGAGTTAAATTCATTGTTCCAGCAACTTCTCTGGATTGATGCTAGAAATAGTGGACGGTTAAAAGCAATAGCTTTTTAATTCTGGAGGCCCGTTCTAGGGGTTTGCTCAGATTCGTATGTGGTGAATCAGAAGCCCTGTATACACTGTATGCTTTGGGCTACACTGTAGGAAATAAAACATTGGGAATCAGTGGCTGTGGAGATCTCAGCTTGATTTGCCTATTCAGGACGATTATACTGGGGACAGTTAAAAGATCTGAACCTTATAGCCCCAGACGTCTGATTGGGTTATACACACTGAGCAAGTCAGAGATGTATTGAGAGGCCAAGCCATTGAGAGCTTTATGAACTAGTAGGAGAATTTTAAAGGTAATTTTGTATTGAACTTGTAGACAGTGTCTGTGTACTTGTAAGGATCTTCACCGTCTTTTGTATTATCAAATCCTCTTTCTGATGCTTTGGATAACCCTTCAAATAGAGCATTACAGTAGTCTAACCTTAATATGAATTTTCTAACTTTTAGGTTTTTTTATGGTAGAAAGGAGTCCTGGTGACCTTATTGGTATGATTATCAGTTATCAATTGAGACCACAGTCCACAAGAGTTCTGAGATTCCTACCTTGCTCTAGACTTTGTGGACCAACAACAAGTATTTCTGGCTCATCTCTGTTTGGCTCTAAAAAAGTTTGTAGACATACAGCAGTTAATGTCATCGTTTACAAAATACAGAATTGAACTCAAGATTTTAACTGATAAATGACTTCTTCAGGATTTTATCTGGACATTTTGGCAGTAGTTTGGTAAGAATGTGAGGCAATGCTAGATAAATTCAGAGGGAATGGTTTTGGAAGCATTGGGTAGTTTATCAATGGCTGGGAATAAAAGAAGTGGAATTACCCTGAGTATTGTTAGTCAGTTGGGAGACATAGGATTGCCTGCCTAATTTTATTCCATTGTTGCAGTAACAAAGTGTATTTTTATTGATTTCAAAGACTTGTTTTGCCATATTTACATTCTCACTGTAGACTGCATACATTAACAGTTCTGACAGGTGCGATATGATCGATAGACTGAGAAATGTCATCACATGACAACAGTACCAGTAATGTGTATTTTGAAAATTCACTACTAAATGCACTTGCACTGATGTAACGGCTGTTGATAAATCAGTTGGTGTTAGTTTTGTCAGACGACCAAAACACTTCTGGAAATATGTAATAACGACCCGAGACAGTAACAACCAGAACATTTGTCACTGTGACGTCAAGACCTCTGGAACCAATTAGATCAAACATGTGACTTTTAGTATGAGTGGGTGGAGTTGCATGTTGTTAAACATTAACATTAAAGTAAACTGATGAAATATTTTGAATCTGAGTTGCTGCTGGTGTCAGTGTGAATATGAAATGAATTAAAATAAAGAATAATGCATAAAAAAATTTATAATTTCAGAAAAAAAGTTCATTAATTCTTTCCATAAAATCACATCTCAGTTTAGCCGGTTGGCATTTATTAAGGAGTACAAGAGATTTACAACTAAAACTGTTTTTATATATAACAGCGACCAGATCGCCTCTCTGTGTGGTGTAAAGGTTCAAAGCTTTAATTACTGGGTGATGTTTTAGCCAGCTCTGTGTTAGCAGTATAATCAAGCCAGGTTTCAGTTAGAATCACAAAATCCAGTTTATTACCATCCATCCATCCTCTTCCACTTATCCTTTTAGAGCCAATCCCAGTTGTCTTAGGGCAAAATGCAGGGCACACCCTGGACGAGTCGCCAGTCTGTCTAACACATAGACACAGACAACCAATTTAGAGTTTCCAATTAATCTATTCCCACTAACTGCATGTCTTTAGACTCTGGGAGGAAGCCATAGTACCCGGAGAACCCACGCAAACACGGGAAGAACATGCAAACTCAACACAGAAAGACGCCAGCCTGATGGTGGAATTGAACTCAGGACCTTGCTTTAAGGCAACAGTGCTGCCCGGTTTATCACTAATAATGATATAACTAATAATCAAAGTCTTATTTGGAAAGTCCTTTTTGCCACATTCTACAAGCAGCCAATCAAACTCCCTCCCAAATGAGCCTCCACACTTCATGATCTGTAGATATCGTCTGGATGGACTTAAGAAGAAGAAGAGACAGAGAGTAAAACATAGAAGAGGAAATGCAAAGTAAAAATACAAACGGCTCTAACTACAATGAGATTAAACAACAGGGAAGTTGTAGCTGTTTCTTTAGCGTGACCTGTCCAGGAAATCCCCGGTCAGCTGCGTCACTTGCCTGTGCCACCAGAAGGAGGAGTGCGGGATGTGAAGGCTAGATGTGAGGTGATGGAAGAATAGAAGAGGAAGAGAAAGAGAGGAAGTGGAACTGCCTGCTGCTCTAGGGCTGAAGCAACACCCTTGTTCTTAAGTCTTTTCCTTCCTGTGTGATGATGTCTTGTGCGTTTGAAATGCTGGAGGTGAATTAAAAAATTTAAGGATCGACATATTCTACATCCAGACATTTTTTTTCTGTATTTTAATGTGTGGTACACCTCGCTGTGTTTCTGTGTACAGCTCTCCGGCCTCACTCAAACGTTGTGGGTGATCCTATTTTTTTTTTGCATTTTTTTTCTGTTGGTTGAGTTTGTGTGTCCGTAGGTGGTTCTCTTCTTTGTCTCAGGCACTGTGCTGTTCACTGCTCTTTTCTTTTGTTTAGGCCCCTCAGCTGACACAATGACATCACTTCCTGTGTCCTTTTCCAGGAAAGCGTCAGATGTTTTAAACACCAAGTTACAACTTACATAAACAGCTGCCCGTACACAATGGTGTGTTTTCTGTTAACAGTGATGAATCCTTCATGCAATGTGACTGATAGGCCATTTTTAACAGCCCTGCAGTACACTGTGTATGTGTTACCCACAACACAGGCAGCACATAGTATGTAAACCCAGTGCTTTTCTGCTTGGGTGACATTTTCATCAATTTCATCAACATTTTTATCCTGCCGGGGGCACTAATGCAGGGGGGCTTGAAATGGGTGAACAGGTTTGCGTGTTTGAGTGAGCTGGCGGAAGTCAGTGGGCAATGGCGGAAAAAGCAGGTGGGCACAAAATCGCTCAACTTCCCCTCAAACAAATAAACAATGCCTCTCAGGATCTGTGCATTCTCAGGCCACATTTGTCTACAGCTCATTCCTACCCTCAATTTTCTTTTGCACCTATATGCTTGTAACCCCCCCCCCTCCCCCACCCACCCACCTCCAATAGCTGTCATTATATTGTACTGCATTGTCCCCACGATGCTTTTTAATCTCTGTTCCTCTCTTAGCCCCCACCCCCACTCCCATTCTCTCACTTGCTTTTTTGCTCTACCTCGCTTCCTCTCTCACGCACTTACTGAACAACATGTGGCAGGAAGGGCATCTGAGCTCACAAAAAAAAAAAAAAAAAGTTTTGTGAAGCCAATTAGAGAACTGCCTCCTTTATTTGCTGCCCAGGGTCAACATTACTCTATACTTTCTGTCAGTGTAAATTTGTGTCATTGCCCAAACTGTCCTGTGAATGTTTATATGAAAAAAAATGTTTTTGTTCATTTAGAAGAAAATTATCTTTTTTAACTTAGAAATTTCTTAATTAAATAGTGAAAAAACAGGCACTTTTCTGGCATTTAATTGTTTAATTATCACTTAAATGCGTTGGGGAGGTGTTCATCATCAGAACAAAGTCGCAAAACCTGTGAAAATACAGTGTATAGTTCAAAATGTACACCCTCCTTCACATTTTCCGAAGCAGCCCAACAGGCCGGATTTGACTATGCCTGGTTGTTCTGGCCCTCTGGCCTTATGTTTGACCCCTCTGACTTAAAGGGCACGTGTAACTAAAGTGGTTAGGTATGTAAGACTGAAAACATGATTCACCTCTGTCTGCAGGAGTGGTTTCACAAGGATATGTCTGTAGAAATGTGTGAACAGGTGGGTGAAAAAGTGAATTTTTCAGCCACAATGGTCAAGAAAATGTCAAACTGGTAAGAGGTCATGTATGGATTTGCATCTCTGCAGCTGAGGAAGGCTGACTATATGGATTAAAAAGTTGCCTTTATAATGAAGGGTTGTTGTTTTTTTGTTTATTTTTTTACTAAAAAGAAAAAAAGTCTGCTCTCACAGTAGAGGAGTTGATCAGGTGGGTTCTTTATGCTAAAAATGTGTAAATAACAACTGCTGGGGCTGTTTTTCTTCCACTTACCTTCCTTCTCCAGGTATAATCTACAAGAGCTCCTCACAAGCACTCTACCATTTGCATATGAAAAGATTTAGCTAATAAACTGTCAGGAGTGGCAAAAATTATACGCTATCCTATTTCATGCTTTCTGCCCCCCCCCCCCCCCTTCTGCTGATTTAGGCTCCATCTGGAACCAAGTGCGCTACTTCAGGCCAAAAACTGACTCCTGCCAGTCTTTCCTCCTTTTCCTCCACGTTACATAAGTTTTGCAGGCTTCTCAAAGTGATGCACCAGTTATATTCATGCTTGAGCTTCCTTAGGTGAACCTAATGTGTTTGCACATCCTGCTGAATAAAATTCAAATTAATATGACTCACATGCACCGCTTGCCTTTGTAACTGAGATTTACCGCATTTGGTGGCTGAATTTCTGGTGTGTGATAAACGCCACTCGGTTATATAATAATCAGAGGTGTGGACTCGAGTCACATGACTTGGACTCGAGTCAGACTCGAGTCATTAATTTTATGACTTTAGACTTGACTTGAAAAAATGTTCTAAGACTTGTGACTTGACTTGGACTTTTACACCAATGACTTGGGACTTGAATTGGACTTGAACCGGTTTACTTGAAAAGACTTGATATTTTACCCCAAATATAAAATTTAACATGCATATTATATGGAGATTGAAAATGTGACGTCATTCACGGGTAGAACCGCAAAGGATTCTGGGAACTCGTGGCAAGCGGTACTAGCGCACGCAGGCTTTCAATTAAAATCAGTTATACAGCGATAAAAAGAAACACAAAAATGTCAAGAAGCTGTTGTATCATTAACTGCAATAGCCGGTCGCATGACAGCCACGGGAAGCCGACGGGTAAAGAGATCGGTTGTTATCGGATTACGTCGTTGAAGAGAAATTGTTCGAGCCATGTTTCCGAAGTAACAACGACGCGACGGATGGCAGCCATTCAAAGATCAAATATAACGTCCTAGAACACTCCAGCTCACAGGTTAGTCTGCTCCAAGCATTTACACAAAGGTCAGTCTGCTGTTGTAGTTAATGCGTCATTTTTCTTAACATAATTGGTGATATAGGTTACAAGCAAGTCTGGCGCTGAACAGAAATTGTCGCGCTATGCTCCTTTGTTTATTGTGCATAAATAGTGAATTGTCCTGACACAATATTGCGTTTCGCTTCTGTTATTATGGTACACTGACAAAAACATATACTTTTATTCACAGGATAAAACAGGTTTTTTGTATCACTAATTGCCCAGTACGATTACAGCATACAATATTGTTGTCACTGCTACATTTCTGTGATGCTACCAGAAATTATTTCCACTACTAATTAATTACCGTTGAGCTCAAAGGTTATATTAATAAACGGTTAACGAATGTGTATTTATGAAGACGATTTGTGAGACTGGTAAACTTATGATACGTACGATGGTCTTTACTTTCTACACGGTGCATTTCAAGGTCCTGCACCCATCCGTCGGTAAACTGTACCTGGGCTTGTTGCAGTGACCTGAAGTTACTAAACTTCATGAGTGTATGCACTCACTCCAAGAACCGTATAATTATAAATATGCATATAAATATGCTAAGATGAGATAGCTGACTTCATCTAACTAGCAAATGTTGTCCAGGCTACGTTGGTGATGCAGTTTTTTTTTAATGTGTATGATATTTTTGTCATGCGATTTTAAAGCTGGTCCTACAACCGCATCCAAGAATAACATGCAGCTTATCTCAGAACTGTCGGTGAAAATTATTCTTGGAGCTAAGTTTAATTGAGCTGCATTTTAAAGAGGTGCAATTTCACAATTTGTGTATATTTTCTAAGTTCACTATTTTGTATGTGTTGAGAAAAACACAGATTTTAAAATTACATGGTCTAATATTTACATTTAGCATAACTGCAACATTATTTTTTCGTTGTTTTTTTTTTTAAAGACTCGAAAGGACTTGAAATTCAAAGTTTCAGACTTGTGACTTGACTCGGACTTTTACACCAGTGACTTGAGACTCGACTCTGACTTGCCTGACATTACTTGAGACTTGACTTGAGGATAAAGACTTGAGACTTACTTGAGACTTGCAAAACAATGACTTGGTCCCACCTCTGATAATAATAGTGTAAGATATGGTAAGCTGCTAACAACTAATGATCATCATGAGCTTCCCCTGACTGTTGTTCATGTGTCACGCATGGTGGCATCTAGACTCAACGAATCATGTGTTAGTGACTGCAATACTCATTCTGCATGAGTAAAACTATGCTGGGTCAGTGCATCTGACCATGGATGGTGCAAGACAAGCTAATGGCCCAGTGAGTCTCTAATAGGGCATGAGTGTTGAGAATGAGGGTGATTATTTTGTGGAGGGTGATTTTGTAGGGGGTCACATATGGTGATTACATATTAAAGGTCACACATGTCTGCAGGGGGTTCTAGACAGCCCTCCTAAGTTTAGTTTGTGCTCACATTACAGACACACTCTCTGACTGTTTTAAAAGTGGGACGCTCCTGACCTCTACTGGCTGACACTGGACCTGCATGTACTTTAAAAGGGCACATACTCAACACATAGCACACTTCACTTTTTTGTTTGCACAGACTGACCAATCAGAATTTAGTTTAACTTTCAAAGTTTGTCTGATAAGAGGAGATAGTAAATGCCAAGGTGACATTTTCTTGTTGTTTGTTTGCAAAATAACTGCTTGAGGTAGCTTTCTCACCCAACCATGAATGTCACCTTCAAGCTTCTCTTTGATACCTGTTGCAGAAGAACAAAGGATTTGCCACAGTTGCCACAATTACATCTATTTTGCACAAAGGTTTTGCATTTTTGTGTTGGATGGAGAAATACAGCCATGGTTAAAATAAAAGAAAGTACATCCTCTTTCAATTATGAGGTTTTAAAATAATATGGTCTTAAACTTCAGTAAAAACAACCTCAGGATAAACAACAACAGATGCCATATTACACTGTGTCATTATTTATTTAAACAAAACTGAGCCAAAATGCAGAAGCAGTGTGCAAAAAAGTGAACCCTTATTACTTCCATAGGAATTCAGAGAGTAGCAGCCAGATGCTGCTAATCAAATGCACTCCATTAACTGATCCTCACCAAGTGTGAGCACGCCTATAACAAGCAGAGGTTTTGGCAGTTTGCTGGTCTGGTGTGCTCAGGTCTGTGTGTGGCCATCAGTCCTGAGAAGAAAAGGCATCAGCTATGAGCTTGTTACTGCCCACCAATCTGAGAAGAGTTAAGGCCATTTCCAAACAATTTAAAAGTCCATTCTACAGTGGCTGAGGTCGCCAGTCTGTGGCAGGGCTAACAAATCGAGACAGACAATCTTTCACAATCACTTTCTGATCTATGGTTTGTTTAGAATCAGCAATTAACCTTACTCCCTGTGTGAAGATGAACTATTTGGAGAGAACATTAAAGTCGGCATAAGAAGGTTTCAGACTAGAATTGAAGCCAGGACCTCCTAGTGAGGCGACAGTGCTAACCACCACGCCTCCAAGCTCCCCTCAAAGACAGCACAACAACACAAATGCCTCGTATCATCTGTCAGTGGTCATGGTTTGGGCTCATTTTGCAGTTGCAGGACCTTGCAGTCATTAACTTGACCATGAACTCCTTGGTATACCAAAGTATACCCAAGGACAGCAGTAAACCGAAAGCCTAAAACTGATCAAAATGTTACAGTGGGACATTAAGAGAGCTGTGTATACACAAAAACCAAGAATCTTCAATGAACTGTAGGAACACTGTAAAGAAGAGTGGACCAAAAGTCCTCCACAACAATGTGGATGACTGATAAAGTCACAAGAGAAACCATTTCTTCATGTTATTGCTGCTAAAGGTGGTTCTACAAGCTACTGAATCATGGTAGCTTCTGCATTTTGGCTTAGTTTAGTTTATGACACGGTATAATATGTCATGAGGTTGTACTTTATGAATTTTAAGACCTGGTGAGGATTAAATCATGTATATTTGAGTAACACAAATATATATCTTTGACAAGATATCCTCTTGCCATGTACCAAACCTTCTTTGGTACACAATCCTCTTGTTAACAGGCTCCCATCAGGAGGGGCTTTGCTTTATATAGTGGATGTTGGCAGTCTAGTAAGATGAATCATCAACTTGAAATACTCCTCTAAAAACACCAACATAGGTCTTCGTGTTAAAGGTCTTGAGTTAATAAGTAGTGTGCAGTACAATTTTTTTTCTCGCACTCTGATTTGGTCTGTTCTGTTCAGGCAATAGCTTTAGAGCAGGCCAATTACACAATTTCAAAAACCTGTTTGCACAAAGAGTCTATTTGTTTTTTTGTTTTTTTTATCACTCTCTCAAGCAGAGACCAGCGAGTGCCAAAAACATCTCAATCAGCTTGGCTTGGGCTTCATTTAATTGGCTTATCCTTTCCACCGAATATGCAGCAGGAGGACACAAAAGCATCAGTGAACTTTAAAGGTGGCACTCCCAGCCAGATTTAGCACTTTACTAGAAAGCAGAGCTGGGTCGACAGTATCGATACCAATGCTGGCATCTGTATTGGATCGATACTAGCGTGATAGGATCAATACTTTATTTCTGTCCCCAAAGTTCACTATCTATCTGACTGAATTGTGTCTTATAAGATAAGATAAGATAAGATAAGATAACCTTTATTAGTCCCACACGTGGGAAATTTGTTTTGTCACAGCAGGAAGTGGACAGTGCAAAAGTTATGAGGCAAAAATTAGAATACAATAAGAATAAATACAGTACACAACTGTACAGAATAGAATAAAATAAAATAAAATACTATATACAGTAGAATAAAATAAAATAAATATACAATAAGATAAAAATAGAATACAAATACTATATACAACTGAGTAAAAATACAACGATGACAGAAAGGATTATTGCACTTAGTATTATTGCATATGTATGGATGTGTGTGCTTGATCAGTTAAAGTCTTTATTATGGAGTCTGACAGCAGTGGGGAGGAAAGACCTGCGAAATCTCTCCGTCCCACACCGTGGGTGCCGCAGTCTCCCACTGAAGGAGCTGCTCAGTGCTGTCACAGTCTGCTGCATGGGGTGGGAGATGTTGTCCAACAGGGATGACAGCTTAGCCGCCGTTCTCCTGTCACTCACCACCTCCACTGGGTCCAGAGGGCATCCTAGAACAGAGCTGGCCCTTCGGATCACCCTGTTCAGTCTCTTCCTGTCCCCAGCAGAGATGCTGCCGCCCCAGCAGACCACGCCATAAAAGATAGCAGAAGCCACAACAGAGTCATAGAATTTCTTCAGGAGTGGGCCCTCCACTCCAAACGACCTGAGTCTCCGCAGCAGGTACAGCCTGCTCTGCCCTTTCCTGTAGAGGGCGTCTGAGTTATGAGTCCAGTCCAGTCTATTGTTCAGATGAACACCAAGGTACCTGTAGCTGTCCACAGCCTCAATGTCCATACCCTGGATGTTCAGTGGTTGCAGTGGAGAATGCTTGTGCCTGCGGAAGTCTACCACCAGCTCCTTGGTTTTACTGGCGTTGATCTGGAGGTAGTTCAGCTGGCACCAGTCCACAAAGTCTTGGGTCAGTCCTCTGTACTCCTTGTCGTCCCCATCAGTGATGAGGCCGACTATTGCAGAGTCATCAGAGAACTTCTGCAGGAAGCACTGGGTGGAATTGTGGGAGAAGTCTGCAGTGTAGATGGTGAAGAGGAACGGAGCCAGAACCGTTCCCTGTGGGGCCCCCGTACTGCAGACGGTTCTTATTTATATATATATATATATATATATATATATATATATATATATATATATATATATATATATATATATATATATATATATATATATATATATATATATCAGTTCTTATATTTAAGAACTGAAAAATAATCTCAGACGTACTATGAAAAAATGTCTTAAACTTTTTGTGTTGACTGTCACGTCTATTTTATTTATTGCCTAAAGCACATTTAATAACCGAAGTTCACACAAACTGCTTTAAAGACAGGTGCATTTACATTCTAGGTCCCCAAAAAACCCAGTTACAAAAAGCTAAAAGATGTGCTTTTTTTGAGAAAGTAAAAGAAAAACATCACAGTAATTTGGTGGTCATTAAAATGTGTTCAGAATTTGCAAATTGATGATAATTTTAAATGTCATGACACACCGCTCTCCCCTACATAAGCTGTCCTTATAAGTTAAAAATACCGATATTGGTATCGGGAATGCTGGCCCTGTATTTATTTGGTATCGATCATAACAAAATTTGCAGTATGGCACAGCAGTAAAAACAGCCAAAGGACATCACATCGGTCATACTGACGTTTGGCTGTTGTCAGCGTTGCAGATTCGTGACATTTTGATCCCTTTCTATTTTTAACTTACACACTTTGCGTCTACAACCTACATTTCTATTAATAGCTCACTGCGCACTTTTTTACTAAGGCATCTGCGTCTATTCATAGATCTCGGTTTGAAAAAAAGATAAAGCGTGTTGTGCCACGTGTCTGGGACGTGTGACGTGTTGTCCCCCTCCCTCTATTTAAATACCTGTGAAAGAAAAAGCGGTTGCGCAGAGACTGTGGGGTGGAAAAAATTAGAGCGATGGAATGCGGTCCTACAAAGTTTGCGCTTTGTAATGACACACCTGCAGCGGACAATCCCTGGCAGTGACAAATCATGACATGCACGTACTTGTGCATACTCCGTTTATTTCCTTTTGGCTGCTAACTTTCTTTGACGAAATTGGAAAATGGCTCCTCAAAACTAGATTTACCAGAGAGGACTGTTCGGTTACTAAAACAAAAAAGCTATTCCACAAAAAAAAGAAGAAAAAAAAGTAGTCCAGCACTTTAATATAACCATTCTTATAGTCACGCATGTCCACGATGTTGTAAATCGTTCATGTGAAAACTTGGAAATTCTAATTATCACTTTACAGTCACTTGCTCAGGGGCGCGCCTTTTCCCCCTCGAGGGTTTTCACGAGGGATGAAGGGTCTGTCTCTATCCCTGCCAAGTCAAGCCCACTTGGTCACACCCTTCCCGGCCAACCCCCAACCCCTACACCCCACCTCCTGCTCTGCCCGCCATGTTCTGTAGGAGGAGGAGATACGTGTAGTCCTGGCTTTAGCTGGCTTAGCACTAGCAGCATATAGCTAGGCGGAGGCGCAACAAGCTCCTTGAACGCCCAAATAAGTACTCCTGTCTCGGTTTCCCCCTTCTCTTTTTGGAATTAGCTACGTTTTTTATTGGTTTGACTTCCACTTGGAGTGACACGAGTACCTAAAGTATCCCTCTCAAAAATTCTGGTAAGTTACCTTCGGTTTTCAACACAGTCGCGTTGTTTTGTTTTTCTGGGGTGTCCTGTAATCCAGTTTGCTATGGTGATGTCTCCACTGAGCTCCCGTCTTGGATGCTAGCTTGAAGGATCGCTAACTAGCTTTACATGCTAGTTGATTGTCCTAACATAGAAAGTACTTTATGAAGCTAACGCGAACGATTGTGCGTTACAGTATAGAAGTGGTCATAAAACCGGTAAATAGTAAATTGTGTTACATCTAGATGGTGAGTGATCAACAGTTGTGTTGTTAGTAGGGTGCTGGAGGGGATGGTGTGTGAACTGGCTGTTCTAACACAAGCTCTGCTAGCTTTGATTCAACTTTTCTGAAAGCCAAGATTTGAAATCGTCTTGTAAATTGACGCTAGGCGGTGGTTGGTATCTCGGGTGCAAATATCTGTAAGTGGAAAAAGTGATTGCTGCAGTGTATTTTTAAGCTACAGCAAACTTTTCCGGGTTATGTACTTTTCCAGTGAGCTGAAATGTGTAGTCACCGCTAACTCAATCAATGCTAAGCACTAGAACTTGCCGCAAGTTTGCACTCAACTAGCTGTAGTTAGCGGCAAACCCCTTAGTAGCAAGTGTGGTTGCTATTCTATGTTAGAGTAAGCTCGCACTATTTTATACACATACTTATTTCACCTCTATCACCTGGATTTTTTGACTGAACGGATTATAAATAACATTAAGGTAGTTTACTAGCACCAAACGAATGTTAGCTAAAGCTACTTTAGCTTATGTGCTAACTATCAATCACGTCAGTTCAAGGAGGCGCCGTGATTTTAAAAAAAGAAAAAAAGAGCCACTTAAATTATTTTTATTTTCTCTACCGAAACACACATGCTGTTATAGAGACGAGGGCTAGACGAGAGCATACTACAGTGACTCAGCAGTCCAAAACTTAACGTACTTATTGATATTTTTAGGGAGACTCGTTACGACGTGGGCGCTGTCCGTTTACTCGCCTGGTTTCCGACAAGCAGCGACTAAAGTGTTTGGTTTTTAGATCATTAATGCTGGCAAGGTTTTCTTTTCTATTTTCAACATAGTCAAAGATGTTTGAGTAAAACCTCTCTTTTCATAGTCGCACTGAACCCGTATTGATGTGGCCTGAGAAGAGGGGCAGCGCTTCCTTTATTGTCAGGGTGGTCAGTCAGTTACGGGGGTGACAGATGCATCATCACGGTCCTCCTCCCGTCCCTGTCTTGGCTGGCTTTGTTTCTCTCGGCTAGCAACATAGGACAAAAGGTGGGGTGATGCGTCGATCAGATGGTGGCCTCTCCTCCTGTCTCACTGTCTCAGAGTGCACGGTTGTAATAGCTCACTTAAACCCACTTTAGTACTGTTTGAACAAGTGTTAGTGCTTATTTGACGCGAGTTTGGCTTTTGGGAGCTTAATCCTTGTGTCTAGGAGAAGATGAAGATTAATTACTTATGAATGTTGCTCTTGGTTGTACCATATGTAAAGGGATGGTTAAGGAACTGGCTGGATGCCATTACACAGCCTATTATACACAATGTCATTCTGAACAGACAAACATAGTCTTGTCACATTCACACACAGGCGCCCGGTTGTGCAAGCCTACTATCTCGAGATCAGCTTTACTCATTCTGTGTGACAAGGTGGACCTGTTCTCAATGCGCTGATTCTGAGCCCTTAATGCTAATCACAGTTTACCTAGCTTTTGCCAAAACACACACAAGATAAGTTGGACTTGTTATGATCTAAGGTGACTCACTTAAGTCAAGTGTTCTACGTGTTTCTTTGGGATATATTCATTCAGATATTTTCTAGGACATGAAAAACCCATTCATCTTCGCCAGGCAATATGAACATGTTTGGCTGAAAAACATGAATCATTCTTTGATCTAATGATTGGGGTGATTTTGTAAAACAAGGGTTAATTTTTTACCCTCTTACAGTTAAATCCTATACATGTGGTTTGAGAAGATGCCTTAGTGGGTTCTCTCTTGATGCACAATGACATTCAGATTCTGTGAAATCTGGTGATGTGAAGCCCCTGGGTGATGTGAATGAAGCTGAAAAGTTAAGTTTGCATCAAGCGGGATTGCCCTGTAGGTTGTGGATTCTTCTTCAGGTGAAAGTGAGAATCAGAAATGAAGGACTGGTGTATTGATGCTGTTTGAGGGCTACAGGGCCTCTTTGCTTCTATGTCACCTTTATGTAGAGAAATGGGGGGTAGAACGCGTGGAGAAAAGTGAGTGAAAATGTAGGACTTAATGGTAAGTTAGGAAATTATATTTCTGTAACTTGATTCCAACTGTCAGCTATACACATCTATATCCTATTGCCGGTCAGGAGTTAACATTTATGGGTTTCCTCATGCAAGCAACATGAGGCAGAACTTCTCATTGCGTTTGATGTGAACTAACCGTAATGAAGGGGACATCATTATTGTTCCCTTATTTGGTTATTTCCTTGTCCGGGGTAGATTTCTCTCTAGCGATAATAGCAGTGCACAGAAGCTTGTTGAAAGCTATAGCTGAACTCTAACCTCAGGAACAGATTGGGCTTGGGTCTATAATGTTGTATCTCCTCCATGATTTTGTTCTGTTCTCCTCGGCTTCATCCTGCACCGGGAGTAATTTGTGTGCACACAGTGTAGGATGATTTTAAAAATTGCCCAATTGCTCTCTTTGCCGTACCCATGACTGACTTCCTGCCTGCCTCGTCCACCACCCATTGTTTAACTTCCATCGTCTCGCTACATTAGTGGACCAAAGAACTGCTCCTGAAATGTGCTGTGGTGCATCTAGTGGAATTGCCTTAAGTTGCTGTGACATGTGGCATGAGTGGCTGTGATATGGGTACCCCAGTGGGAATTGAAGGGTAGTGTTTGGCCATTACTCATCGTCTGCCTAAATGGGGGAGGAAGGAGCTTAAGAGACGCACCCACTCTGGGTTGCAATCTTTCCGTTGAGAGCGGGCACACTGGTGCACCGGGGAGAAGATGGACCCATTCATAAAGCAAGGCATGCTAGGATGTTTCTGCTACTAGTGTCACCTGGTT
The DNA here is from genome assembly GCF_963969265.1 of Rhamphochromis sp. 'chilingali'. NCBI lineage: Eukaryota > Metazoa > Chordata > Actinopteri > Cichliformes > Cichlidae > Rhamphochromis > Rhamphochromis sp. 'chilingali'. Next base: position 21,684,631 of record NC_137942.1, read on the forward strand.
TTGGGAGACCTGCACCACAAACTGGAGTGTAAAAGAACTCCTGTCTTATGGAGTTTCCCTGACTGCCTGTTCTAAATGAATGAATTGATGTAACTCTTTGGTCCTTTGCGTGTGCTGTGTGCACTAACAAGTGACAAACTAATATATACAGGACTCGTTAGTTGTGGGTAAATCTCAAACTTTCAGTTTATTCACAGAAAAGTCAGAAAGGTGTGGTCTTTTTTTCTTTTCTTCTTTGGTCTCAAAGAGAAAGAAAGTTGTAGTTCTGTTCAGCCTAATGTGTCTTACTTCATGCTGATGGTGTTGATACTGAAACGACATATTGCACATTCCTGCACTGCCGGCACAGCAACAACTTCTGAGCACTTCCTGCCAAGCCAAGATTAAAGCTTTTGTAATGATGGACCTCTGGTGCACAGACATTAATGTCTCAGTCACACGTTTCTTTCCCCGTCTGTATCTTTAGATATTCGTAGTTTGGCGATACAGATTGTTAAATACATGACAAATAATTTCATTTTATTTAAGATGAACACTCATTGCGTGCAGGTGATTTGTTTACAGTTGGTCAAAGCCGGAAGGTTTTATAAGTAAGCGGCATTACAGTATTATTATTAAATACTGTTGATGGAATTCATAGAAAGTTGTAGGTATCTGTGACATGATTTGCAATTCAAAAAGGGAATATCTCATAATGCGCTACTACATCACTGCTGCTAGTTCATGCTGTTGAGACCAATCGTTATTCCTGTCAGGCGATACACATATTTATTTATTTATTTTTGGGGGGAAATTTATCACAACTGTTCTGTGTATATTAGTCCATCAGTTCACTGGTATCTTATTTGGATTTGTAAAAAAGTGTTTTCCACAGTAAGGCCTCATTTGTTTTTTGTTTTTTCTGCTTTTGACCTTTGCATGTAACAGTAAATGGCACTTTGTCCCATTTGACTATGATGGTAGTGCGGTTAGTGTTTTTCTCAGCCTGTATTTAATGGGTTATTTCTGTTCCTCTTCCTCCTTCAAAATTAGTCCAACTCTATGGCCATAATAAATGCATATTTGGTCTGTTGTTTGGCTGCAGGGCACAAGCACTCTTTCGCCTTTGCCTTCTGTCGCATTCTAAGGAATGATCGCTGGGTATTTTTTACTTATTTACTTCATTTATTACTTTGTCTTCCAAAAGTGAAAATCGCCAAGGATTAGACAATTGTTGCATGAAAAACCAGGCGATATTAAAACACCACATATTTAAATATATTATAAATGGCTTTGTGTTGAAATAGAGAACAGGGTGGACTAACAGCTCATCTTTAATGTGTGTGAGTCAGATACAGACAGGCCAGAAAGAAAAGAAGGAAGAGACTGAATGGGTGGCGACAGATGTGTTCGAGTTCATCTGGTGCCGTTAAAAAGCACACCCTGGACTCAATTATTTCACGCTTAAACTGCTACCCCGCATTGTGTGCTGGCGGTTTGACGGGATGATGACATGCTTACTGATTTTTGACATACTTATAACCTGCACTGTCAGCATGAACACATATTTCTTTAGACACGCACACAAACACAAGTCTTGTGTGCAGTCTTCTTTTGGGATTGGCGTGAACTAAGCACAGAAGGACTGAGTGAAGGCAGGCTGGGGATATCTACTGGCTCTTGTGTGTCAGGGGTGGGGTGGGGGGTTTGTTCCGGGATGTGAATGGGGGTTGCAGGAGGGTGGGATGGACAAGACAGACTCTCCTCTCTTCCTCCTGTCTGCTACGGGTGAATAGGTGATTATAGCAGCAGATGTGTCATTAGGTCTGAGCAGTATTCATGCGGATGCAGGGTGAGGAGGAGGGTGACGAGGGAACGTTCAGAGAGTGTGTGTGTGTGTGTGTCATGCTCTACAGGAATCACGTTTCATTGGCGTTAAGTGAATTTATGGGCTGTGCCAAGTTGTTTTCTTATCCTTGTTTCTTCACCCCCGTCCCCTCCAGCTGTCTTTCCATGACATTGCTAGACAGGAAGCTCCCTGAAACAAATGCATGCACAAGTTGTCTGTATTTAACTTCTACATACATTGAAAAAAACGCGTTCTTGTGCTTAATAAAGTCCACACAGACTTGTACTTATGTGTATGAAAGAACTTTGTTGGGCTTGTCTGTGCACGCCTGGCATTGAGCTCTGATCAATGAAAAGGATAAGTCATCATAGGTTTGCCTGGAAGGCATCGAGGCAGGCAAAACAATGGGCACCGACATCCCAAACTGCAGTTTATTACTGATAACAGTAATAACTGCATTTGCAGTCCAAGCACAACTCTGTTAATGGGGGCTTGCTGTTCTTTTCCAGCACCAGCAGCAGATTTAAACGTGTTATGTAAGCCTTAGGTGTTGCATACTTAAGCGAGTTTTCACGGTCAAGAGTTTTTCACATGGCACTTGGGTGTGTACGTTACGCCGCTGTGAGTCTCCGCCCACTATCCATACTTGTCTCTGTGTCTGGCAGGAAGTGATTAGTGGCTGCTTTGCTGATCTTTTAGAAACAAGTACTGAGGCATCATCAGTCACTTCTGTGGTATTCATCTGACTGGAAATGGATTATCTCCCCTGCCACCCACCAGAGGGTGGAAACTCATTCTTACTGTTAATGCTGTGAAGATAAAGGCGTCTCATTCTCAGACTTGTTAGAGAATTGTGGTTGAATATATTGGGGAATTAAAAAAGCAAAGCTCTTATTTTATATATACAGTGCTTATTAGACCACCTGTTGTTTAAAAAAATGTTTTAAAAAATGTCACAAACGAAATGTTACTGAAATTAAGTTTTTATACCCAGAATTTAAGCCGACACCCTGGACTTTTCTGAGAACTCAGAAATTACTGCTTTTTCTGCTCAGCTGTAATTTGGCATCCTAATCAAAAAATAATAATATGCTTCAATATTTTTTTTCTGCTTTTGAAAAACAGTAAAATCAAAAACAATAATTTTATATTTTAGCATTAAAAATAAAAATTTTATTAAAGAGCTTGTGCACACTGATGGATTAACCATTTCAGTGATTGCCAATACTGTTAATTTAAATCTTTGCAAAGATTGTGGTCAAGTTACTGCTGGTGAATTACATTGATAACTTCTATGATCTTAGAGCAATATTATACATACACGTTGCTCTCTGTGTTATATTTACACCATATCAGGTTTTTTTTTTAAATCCCTGAACAATATTTTAAGGACTTATTTGTACTCCATAACCTGGTGCTCAAGATTAAAATGTTAGATTATTGCAGACCTCTTTATATGGCATGTTGTTTCATTGTAATTGTCTTCACATTGTCCTCCAAGTTCACACAAAGAATATGCACCTGAAGCAGTCTTGGAAGTGCTGGGGAATGGTGTGACCACACAGATTTGTTTAGTTTAACAAAAATCTTCACCATCCGTCCTAGTAATTTGCCATCGTGTCAAAGTTACTGTAAACTTAAGTGAAATTATAAAAGTGGAAACAATTCTTGTTCACAGCACCGTGACTTTGTATGATATAGAGGGGGCATGCATGGAAATTGCTTATCTAAGTGTGAAAGTATGAAACATGTTTGTCTAGTTTCAAAAAGCGCTTACAGCTGCTCTTGTGATTACACATCGATGTGAGCTTACTGTTTAGCTGTGGAACTTCATGAAAGACATTCAGATTAGCGTGTGACTTCAGCTGTTCAGAAATCTGAAATATAGCAACGCGTAGGTTTTTCTTGGGCTATTGAGGTTTTGAGTTGTTATTGCTGGCATGTGACATTACTTTAGGGGTGTGAAACTTATTAAAGAAGATGCATATTAAGCTGATGTTATGTTTAAGATACTCTGAGTGATTGCAAGTATTGTAGAGTGTGCTTGTTTTTTTTTTTGGTTTTTTTTGGGTTTCTGGCCCTTGCCTATATTTGTTTTTCATATTGTTCTGTAAACTAACCTGTTATTTGTCGTCTTGGTCTAGGTGATGGCATGGTCATGTGTTCAGCCGGCACTGTGGGTGTGGAAATGGTTTTAACAGACGCTGTGTTGGAGGACTCGGGAACACTGCACTGGCCTGGAGGAGCCTCATAAACAACCGCGTACATCCACAAACCGCTTTGTTACAGGAAAACATTAACAAAACACCGCCGTGACAAAGGACACAGAAACGCGGGCAAACAACACAAGCTTCACCTGAAGGGCACGTTTGTAACTTCTGGGTGTGTGTAACCCAAATATTGTTGGTGTCCCAGCTGCTCTCCTTGTGTGAGAGTGTACGTTTGATTTCTTGTCTGTCCCATCTTAACCGCCACCATGCCAAGCACCATCCGCCGGCAGATGAAGAACATGGTTAACAACTACTCCGAAGCGGAGAAGAAAGTCAGAGAGGCCACGTCCAACGACCCCTGGGGGCCGTCGTCTTCACTCATGTCGGACATCGCCGACCTCACTTACAACGTGGTGGCCTTCAGCGAGATCATGAACATGATCTGGAAACGACTCAACGACCACGGCAAGAACTGGCGCCACGTCTACAAGGCGCTCACCTTGCTTGACTACCTGATCAAGACGGGCTCAGAGAGAGTAGCGCTGCAGTGCAAAGAAAACATCTTCGCCATCCAGACTCTGAAGGACTTCCAGTACATCGACAGAGATGGCAAGGACCAGGGCATCAACGTCAGGGAGAAGAGCAAGCAGCTAGTGGTCCTACTCAAAGACGAAGACCGCCTCAAAGGAGAGAGGTGAGACCTTTTTCTTTTTTTATTATTATTATTTTCTTGCAGCAGAGTGCATTGCCGTCCTTTCTGCACTTCTGCTCTTCTGCTTGCAGCACAGGCATCAAATCTTAGAGAGGTCAAACCAACCACGACCTTTAATACAGAGGAAGCAACAAAGTTCAAAAGGCTGTCTTAGTCTACGTGACTAGATCAAAACATCTGTATTACGCGAGAGATTCTTATGTGTAGTTTAAGAGATCCATGCCTTCTTACTAAAACAGTTAATCCTTGGAAATAACTCTGTAACACTTCTTATCTTTATCACTTGTAATGTGTGCAAAGAATGTTGCTGGCTACAGATTTAATACATTTCCTGTCTTAACAGTCTGGCATGACTTTGTTCTTTCAGTGATTTTTATTTTATTTATTTTTCCCCCCCTTCCTCCACTTCAACTCGGTGGCGTATTTAGAAATATGTGATCACTCCAAGACTTGCAGTTTTGACACCTGCCTTTTTAACACACACACACACACACACACACAGTCTCGAACTGTACACAGAACAGAGAAAATGTTTTGGTTGCAACTGTAGTGTTTCCAGTATTATCTTAATTGGTCTGTGGGGATTTGTTTGACAGCATGTTTAATCTAAAATAATCATTTTGGCACTTTAGGATTGAAACCACTTGAAACCCTGATTCTCGGGGTAATTCTGCTATTAGATGTTCTCGCTTTGTTTGGTTTCATGGCTCCATCGTCGTGTCACCCTAGTATCTCATTCTTATTCGTTCTGTTAGACCTAAAACTAGAGTTTCTTAGCTTAAGTCAAGATGATTGATCACAGATATTAATCATATATTATCCCTTTTGTCCTGCTAGGTCTCAGGCTTTGAAGACCAAAGAGCGTATGGCCCAGGTGTCCACAGGGAGCAGTCATATGGGATTTGGCCGAGGCTCATCTCAACCCAACCTCTCCACTTCCTACAGTGAAGAGTATGGCAGATCAGAGGGATCACCTGCTTCCTACCATGGTTGTGAGTACTGGATTATAATTACCAGTCGGCTTAACACATAGAAAGGTGTCACGCCATATGTTTAAGCAAAAAAAAAAAAAAAAATCATGCAGTGCACTCGATTATGGTTACTGTATCACAGTTGGTGTAACTTTGACCTACATCCTGAAATCTGCCCCTCCCCCTGTCCTATCTCTGGCTAGCGCTCCTGCATTCCTTAATTCTCTCTTTCCCACACACACACACACACACACACACACACACACACACACACACACACACACACACACACAGAAGAGGAAGAAGAAGAAGACCCCCCAATCATCTTTTATCCACATGGCAAAGGAATCTGCTTCCCTTTATAGTGATGCACTCGTTTCTCTAGAGACGCATGACAGTGACAATGTAGCAGAGTGCACGGAAACCACTAAGGGTCAGTTTTATAATATTTCAGACCTCTTGTCAAAGCATGAAATAATATCCCTTTCATTCCATGATGTAGAGTAAATACAGTACAGGGTTGTTCATACTCAGTGACATCTTTAGGTGATTTTGCTGGAGTTTCTAAACGGAACTCTTTTCCTTTCACACTCTAACCTCCCACCCAGTTCTTTGTACACAGCAGGATGACTTTGTGTCTGTGTGTGTGCGTGTACGCCTATGGATGTGGGTTTGTTGCCATGCATTTGGTTTCAGGCTGCCCAGACTTGTCTAGCATCCTTATGGAGTGTACACCAAGCTCTCATTTATGGCCCACATTCCTGTGTGTACATTGTGTTTGAGTGCGAGGCTCAGAGGCGGAAGCTACAGCAGCTGAGTCATCAGTGCAGAAACTGATGGAGGATCTGGCCAATAGGCGTTAGGCTGTGGGAGTTGCTAGGGGAGATTTTTGGGATTCCAGACAAACTTTCTGAGTATTGTTATCCAGACAGGGTGTGAATAAATGGCCGTGTGAGACTGTAGGTGTAAAGCCGGCCCCCAGTTACCAAAATTAACCTCACCCTGGGCCTAAAAATCTCTACATTTTATCTTTTATCTTCTGTGGTTGATTCTTATACATTTGGATAATGGTGCCTTTTTATTTCAGCATTTTAACAAGTAAAATACATAAAAATAATCGGAAAATATCTAATCTAAAACATCTAGTAATTACTGTCCAGTAATTAAAACAAAAAAAAATATTTGGCAGGTTTTATAGAAATAGTTTTATAGTGTCACATACTCATGTGCCACATACAGAAGAGACAAGGTTTGAAACCTTGTCTCTTCTGCCACTTATCTAGGTCACAGAAGCAGTCTAATGGGTCAAATTATGGTTAAGTGAAGGTAGCGCGTAGGCAGCTGCATAGAGCATCTGTTGTCAGATGGGGTTGATATCAGAAATAAGTGGCACAACTGGTTTGTGGGCTACTCTGTGTTGTTGCTGGTCCATCAGCCAGCTACAGAGAAGAGTGTAGTTCTAGCATACGAGTTCAACGGTGTGTTTAAAAACATGCTGGATGCCAGTACACATTGCAACCAGTATGCATTTGACTAACACACAGCATCATCCACATGTGCAGTGTGCAATGTGGATGCATACAAAAACACCTCCAAATGTTAAGTACATTTAACAACAAAAAAAACCCCCTGATGTACAAAGACAAGAGACTGTGTCTGCAAGAATGGTGGCTGCTCATGGTTCTCACACATAGAAAAAACTCTCGTGTGCAATTAGCACCACATAAATCCACGCAAGATGACACAAGTGGTCATCAGCCCATTTCAGCACAAAAACCCAGCCTCCTTCTCTTCATAGCTGGAATTGCATGGTGCTCATGCAGCCTTAATGTAGTTGGATGCCTTAGCTTTTGTGGAATTGGAATATCATTAAAGACAGCATGAACCAAAGTGGAGATGCTAAGATAAGAAATTATTTAACTAGCGTCTTATCAGCTCTTTAAAGATTGAAAACTAAGGATGTTGAAATGTTTTCTGAAACCAGGCAGAGATTTGTCTGTAACATATGCCAGAAGACTTGATTATCCATATATGGTTCATTCCCACAGTGGTGGGTAAGGAACTGGTGTGTTTTAGTTGGCTTTCAGTTTTTGTTTATTTGCCTTTCTGTTTTGTGGCAGCTCAGTATGTCTTCAGGCTCAGTGGTCTTTTTAAATCTAACAAGAAAAAAGTATTTTTCTTCTGCTAGATCACTGCATAGCATGTGTGTGTTTATGACATAATGGTAAATTTACTAGGGAGTCAGCACGTGTTCTTCAAGAGCCAAAGCTTTTTTTTTTTTTCCCCCCCCCTCTGATTTGTCAGACATAATTGTGTTTGTATGGTTCCACTGTGTCTGTTTTAGCTTTAGTACAGCTGTTCAAGGCAGGCATAGATGAGGTTGAAGCCATAGCTCACTGTTCCAGCTAAACAAACACCTTTTACCTCAGGTACTTTCTCAGGAAATGCATAGTCTGGAGTCGGAGCAGCAGAGACACGGGTTTGATGAGGAGCAAGGAAAGGAAGAACATCAGAAATATGGAGCTAGCGCTGCCACAAACGATTATTTTGATAGTCGACTAGCCACCGATTGTTTTTGCGATTAGTCGACTAATCAGATCATGCATCCATTGGACGTAAAACATACAGCTTATTCCACTAGCATGCATCTGCTTTTATATAACTATCAGCTTACAGCTTGAAGTGTTTAAGGTATGTGCTAACTAAAAATAAAGACAAGCTCACAGTTTATTAAACTTTTAATGAAATTGAGATTGTCTCGGTGGAGTTTAATAAACTCAGCCGTCTGCTCCTTGCTATCTAAAATATAACAGGACACTGGAGTAAACTCTCGACCATCTCACACTTCTGTTTAATCAGTTGTCTGCTTGACGTTTATTCGGCTGTGTGAAAACTATAACTTTAATCTCAGCCAAACCGATTTACTCAGGAACAAATAAAACGTTGAAAAAGCCAAATAATAACATTTTTAAGTTATCTAAGTGACTTATATATCATGTTAAACCTGAGTAGCGAAAGACCGCGGGGGGTTTGAAAACGATGTGCCGGGAGTTGAACCTTGACCTCCGGGCCAGCTCATCTCCGAAAATGTCGGAGCACTTTTGTAAATATGTGATGTCTTGATAAATCAACCAGATATTTGATGTTTACACAGCTACATTCTCGCCTGAAAATATCCGAAAACTTTATTTTGTGACCCAAAAAGAGTAATATTAAAACTAAGTAGCTGCCGCCATCGTTGGAAACTGGAATTGGCTGAGCCACGCTATGAATTCTGGGATAGGTTGGGTCACGAAGGACACACCCGACCCATCCTTCAAATCTGGGGAAATTAAGGACGCATTTGTCGGCTGCATTTGGAGAAGTCTTCGAGTTTGGACAGCCTTCGTCGCGTCGCTGTAATGTAATCGGCCTACAAATGCAGCCCCTGAATTTGGACACAGCTACGATACTGGAGACTGCTTCTTCTTCTTCTGTGTTTAACAGCATCTGGCATCCTTGTAGATGTAGTGCTGCCATCTTCTGTTTCAGTCCGTTATTACACTCTTAAATCCTACTATTTATTCCTGCATCTTTCAGAATCTCACAAAGCTTCAAACGACGTGTCGACTATTGAATTAGTTGTCGGCGATTTCGATAGTTGCCGTAATCGTGACTAGTCGACGAATCGTGGCAGCCCTATCTGAAGCCAATACCTAGAAAACCTGCACAGGTGTGGTTGTTGCTGTCGTTGTTTACAACACTTTTTGTACTTGCATGGGATTTTGAATATGCACATTTCTCTGAGTCTGCAGACTTTAACTGAAGACTTTTGACTGTTTTTTGGCTAAACAAAAACTTGTTTTCGGTTTTTGACTAACCTAAAACGGTAAAGGTACAGTAAGCAGTGGAAAGAAATGTAGTTGTGCAGTTTATTGTTATGTGACAGTATCTGCTCTTGTGGTCATTTATTGCATAGTTTTAGAGTTTCACTCAAATAAAACACATGCTTGACTTTTGGTACTCTCTTGAATGAAACGATTTGACTTTTGCGACCATTCATCGGATTATTTCTTGAAGCATCCAGAGTTGACAGTGGTGAAGCTTTTTAGACACTTTTGTTAATGATGATCTTCTATGTAATAGATAAATGAGGCTTTTGTTTCTGCAGAGCACGGGCTACATATGAGCTGTTTTTGTGTTACTGGCTATCAGGTTTCTTTAACCATTTCAAAGAAGACTGGGCCTCTTCATTTTAAGGGAAATGTCTTTTTTGTACCATTTCTACCATCTTCTTATGATGGAAACATTTGATCGGGCAAATTGTCTGTGTACGTTTACAGATAACTTGCTGATGTGATATGTATTTTCAAAAATGTCTTTTCAGGGTAGGAGGATGTTAGTCAAAGTGAAGTTTCAAAGTTAGTCGCATCAAAGAGTGAAACTAACATTTAGTCTTTCCGCACGTCATATTTGTGTTACTTGGGTTTTTTGGCCTTGGGATTCTACAGCTGCTCAGGGTTCGACGTATATTTAAAAAGAAATGAAGCATGATTATGATCATGAAAAAATAAGTGTGCATATTTGTAGCCAAATTGGCAGTAGAAAAAAAAATAATGGCTGGCGTGTTTGTGTGAAGGAGAGAGGCGAACGAACGAAAAACAAAAGTACCCCAAAGGGAAAATTTGATCAGTCCTTCTTTTTTTTAGTAAACAAAACAAGTAACAGGTTAAAAGAAAAGTGTGTGTGTGTGTGTGTGTGTGTGTGTGTGTGAGAAGAACTATCATCACATAGAAAAGCACACGTTAAGTAGAAAATCCAGGTCATTATACATATATTCTTTGCACACCCACAACATTCACGGAGAAATAAAGTCAAAAGAATGACATGGCAAGAAAAGACAAATATGATGATGGCCTCTGTTTCCCATGGAAATGAGTTTGTTTCCACACTGAGACACAGTCACACTTTCAGTTCAGTTGAAGCCGCCATAGTGAGTGTCTCTCTACGCTCTTTCTTATTATGTTCAAGCCAGCTGGCGTGTATGTTTGTTTGTTTGCCACGTGCGATGTCTGCGTGTTTTGTGCTGCCACATGGCCCGACTTAATCCAATAAGCTGAACGGACCTATCGTCTCCCACGGGCTTGCAGTGAAGACCTATGATCTCTCACTCTCACACACACACACACACACACACACACACACACACACACACACACACACTGTGCTTTCTGTGCAGGCTAATAAAATGCTAAATGTGTCTTGCATTACTACTGGATATTGTGTGATTGCATCTGTTGTGACAGAAGTTGTCTTAAAGTACCTGTTAGGGAGTTTTTATTGTTTTATTCGATTATGCTTCAAATGTTATGTTACACATATTTCACCAGACACAGTTTTCTGTAGAAACAGGAAGCTGACCCTGTGACACTGACATTTACCGCAAGAGACTAGTACAGAAATACATATCCGCAGAAGTTGACTTGCATTATATTATTCTTAGAAATTGACTTGCAACACACATACTTTGTGACACACACACACACACAGCTTACACACAGACAGCATCAGGACCTGCATAACAGGAAATGTGATTATATTTGCATATTGACGATGTAACCTATAAAAATAAACGAATGCTGCAGTACGGGGTGACTCTCTGAGTTTCACCCGTGCCGCACGTTATCAATCTCAAGTGTCTCAGTGTTGTTTACTCACCTGACTGTTTGTTAACTGTAAATCTCTGACAGTACCAGTTAGTGCATAATGAACTGTGACGTCTTGCCCTGTGGCAGTAACATTAACATACATTCTGAATTTGCTGCTTAGCTACGTCTCCTAACGCCGGTTCAGAACTGGAACAGGCCAGACCTCAGACCAGCGGAGAGGAAGAACTGCAACTGCAACTTGCCTTGGCCATGAGCAGAGAGGCTGCAGAGCAGGTATGCACACTTTGTCGCACATGCGTATGCTAACATGCCAGACATGGCTGTTTCAAGTCGAGGTGGGCAGATTGATTTGAATATCGAATATATGTCAGAATACTTTAATAATCCCAAAGGAAACTGGATAGCAGCATTGGTGTCAGTATCAGTTTCTATCATTAAAGTTTGTTTGTTTGTTTGTTTGTGTTTTTGTTTTTTTTTTAATGAAAAGGAGGGGAAAAAATACCTTAAACTTCCACTATCAAAAATGTCTGAAACCTTATGTGTTAACGGTCATGTCAACTATAGGACATTGAGTTGACTTGTGTTGTTTAAAAGTGCTTCATGGCATTCTCACACCAATAGTTTGTTTTCTCCGTATCAGCTTTTGCCCCATGGTTTGTGCATCACTGCCAACAACATGAGAATGTTCAATTCACCTTTTGGCCTGATGTGTCCGGCCAATAAGCGGAAGGAAGAAAAATAAAAAATAAAGGTGGTGTGTTCTGGACTTCTGGAGAATATGGAGAAACTACGTTAATTTAACGTAAAGTTTCTAGCCCATAAAGACATTTGCAGACCTCTAGTACCGTGCCACATCCTAAAGAACAAAGCATATGTGGCAGTGGCAAGTTGTTTAGCTCAGAATTGCGATATACTTCTGGTAGTTGGTTCAGATTGGGGGCCAAAGGGGAAAATGAACCAGAGTTTGATTAAAGCTGACTAAACGCAGCAGGTGTGAAAACAACCTTAGAGAAAGGCACACTTATATTCCAGGTCTTCAAAAAGCCCATATTCAAAAACAGCTGAAAGGAGTGTTTTGTTGTGTTAACTAATTATTTATATAGGAAAAAAATCACAGTGATTTAGTGGTCATTAAAATGTCTTCAGAGTCATGAGCTTTGTATGTAAGCTACCCTTCTAAGTCCACAATTGGCATTATTGGCCCTGTATTTACTTTGCATTAGCTTGATGTCAATATTTTCAGCATTGCACAGCGCTAGTTTTCAGTAAACATACAATAAATGAGCCTATTTTGCAGTAAAAATAAGATTAGTAGTACAAAAACACATCTTTAATTGAACATCACTTTGAAAAATGTCATGTTGAGAAGAATGAGATAAGTTACACATGGGTTGGTCTTTCTGTGTGTGTGCAGGAGGAGCGCATACGCCGAGGAGATGACCTGAGACTACAAATGGCCTTAGAGGAGAGTAAGAAAGAAGGCCCAGGCTCTGCAAAAGTTGCCAAGAAGAAAAAAGAGGTAAAAAGCACATAAGCGTAGTGGTTGCGGTGACTCAGTTATTCCATTATCGCAAACACGCTCCTGAAATAGTCTTGTCTCTCCCCATCTCCTTTTTCTGCCTCACCCTGTCTGCTCCCTTCAGTAGCCGTAATGAAGCCGCTAACTGGCAGCAGACTGCCGAGTTTATTTGTCATTATTCTGCCTGAATAAGTGCCCGGCTGCAGTTTGAGGCCACGGAGAGATAAAGAGTTGAAGACGTACGGTTGCACGACAATGACTCATGTTGTTCTCAATGCGTAATGACATAACTACCCTCTATGTTTGAACAGTATTCATGTGCAGGATAATGGCCAACGGATTGTCTTTCCTACTTTTTTCCATTTCATATATTCCGTGTATATCTTCAATCACCCCCTTTGTATATTTCCTCTTTTGTCTCCATGCTTAATTTTCCTTTTATCTGGTCTCCTGTCGTTTTGTTATTTTCTAACCCATGGGTCTCTCTTTGTAGCCACAGTCCACTTTGATGGATCTAATGGATGTCCCCGAGCCTGGTGCCAGTGCTGACCCCTGGGGCACGGGAGCTGGGGCCGGAGCTGCTGCTGCATCAGCTGACCCATGGCAGCCTTATGGTATATACATACACACACTCTTGCTTTCTTGAAAGTTGTTACATCATGTGAGATCTACATACTAGGGCTGGGCCATATTATACTGTTCAAGGTAATACCGGTACAAAGCTAGGCAACGATAAGAAAATGACATCACGGTAGAATATGGGTAAAACGCGCATGCGCAGTGCCGAAAAAGCACGGAGAATGCACGGTAACGGAGAATGTGAATGGGGAAAGTAGATTGAGTGAAAAGGATGAGCCAGAATTGTTTTGTAAAAATGGTGCAGCTTAACTGGTTTGGTGTTTGTCCGTCAGATACACAACAAAGCACTTTTTTTTGTAGAACATGCAAGTGGGGCCGCTGTATTTGTCGACTAAGGTGCTTGTAAATCTGGAAGTAATCTGGGTCCTAAACTCCGTCCTTTAAAGTCCCGAAGTCAAACAAACGTCACTGAGAGTTTAAAACTGTCTAAATTCTTTCACCTTTAATGAAATGATCATCATTGCTGCTTTACCAGGTGTAACTATGAAGTTTAACATCCAGGCATCCATGAAAACAGAATTCGGAGTTAGAAGTTAGCAGGAAGTTAGCAGAAGTTAGCTCGCTAGTTTCGCTAGTTACCTAAACATGATATAGCATGTTCTGACTGAGAGATTTCTGAAAAAATTCAAACGTACAGCTCTGCTATCACTTCCAACATAAATGAAGACAGAAAACTAAACAGCAGTGACGTTTGTAGGGTTACTGAAGTTGGGCTAGCTGGTTTATAATGATGTGCTACGTGATCGCTAGCGACACAGCTATGTTAGCACAACATAAACAGTGAAGCTCGAGGATGAACGCTAACACTTTTCCACTCGATAAAAGTTAACGTGAAGGTTCCTCATGGTTAGAGACAAATGCAATCGCATGGCAGGATGCTGTAAAGAGACCAAACTTCAGTCAGGAGAACAATTGAGACAATCCATCCACAATACGAGGTTAGTCAATAATATACTGCAACAACAAGGGAATAGAGCAGCTGTGATAGAATACAGCATTAATGAATCAAAGGTACAGAAGTGGAAGAAGCAAGAAGAATGAGTTGAATAAAGTTTGATTTATCTGACTGCTTTGTTTCGCTTAATGTGCCTTATAATCCCGTGCACCTTATGGTCCGAGAAATACGTATTTGACTTTTTTATTTGGCACACTGTGGTTTCATGTTGCAAAGCACCTCTTTTTAACTTCAGTGGATATTATACATGGTTATGCTCAGGATATGTCAGCCCATTTCTACTGGAAATACCTTTTGGTTAAACTTTCAGCAAGGAATTTGCATTTGCACTGTTAAATGTTTATATAGCTTTAATGCACATAAAAACAGCTGCTTGTTTAAGTAAAATGAATGGATCAGGTTTTTTTTGCGCTAGTAAAGTTGTGGAGTTGTATTTTGTCTCGCAGAAATTATATCGTTATCGCAAATTTTCCAAATATATATCGTGATATATATTTTTGACCATATCGCCCTGCTCTACTACATACTATCACTGAAAAGTTTGCATGTGTGTGAAAGAGATTTCTGCTCTCCACCTGCCGCTTGCAGGACTGTGACTCTTTGTTACACAGGAATGCTGCTCCACTGGCTCAGCAGCATTACTGCACTGAGGGTTGGGGAGGGTGAGAGTTAGCGGAAGACATTGTGAAGGAAGGGATCATGATGCTGGGAGAAAAGCAGGCTCGGGGAGTCAGATATGTAATAGTCCTCTGTCATGATGAGGTTGGCGTGTGAGAGGGAGTGTCTATGTGGATAGATTGAACTGAAATGAACTATGCAGTAATTACTCAGTTTATTTCAGTATTTGTTAGTCTCGGGTTTACAGAAAATTTGTTTAAATGTTTGATTAAGGAAGGGCATGATCGTTTCTGTTGCAGCATAATCACAGACGAAATCACATATGTGAGATTTTTAGATAATTATAACACAGATTCTTTGGAGTCCTAAATGAAATCACATGATCCCTCGCACTGTTTGCTCTCTGTACTCTGTGAAATGTACCTAATGATAAAATTTGAGGACTGTTGAAAGAGCGGCAGCCCAGAAATGAGGGAGCTTACTGCGTTTTTATCCCTTATCTGTCGTGTGTTTGGTTGACCGTTCATTCTGGATTCTGTGATGTAATTCGGTAACATAAATAATTTTTCAAGGATAAGGTGCTTGTTGGTTTTCCTTCCTCAACTCGAGGCTGGACTGATGTATTAAGTGAGGCCCAGGGGGGCTCAGCGCATTAAATTAACCCTGCTTTTCACCAATTCACTCCCCTCTCTTTACCTGTATATACCTTTAATCCCTCACCCACAGAACATTGAATGTCTCCCCTTCCCTCCAGGATCTGCCCCTAAGCCAGCAACCTCAGTGGACCCATGGGGCACTTCTACTGTCCCACCCATCAAGAGCAGCGATCCCTGGGCGCCCAACTCCATTCCTGCTTCTGACCCATGGGGTTCTGCAGCAGCCCGCCCCAAACCCTCCAACACAGGTAACCTTCTCCCCCCCCCCCCCAGCCCTAAACATAGCCAGCTTTGCTGCCAACTAAGTACCAAGGTGACCTGTCATGTTGCTTCTTACATTGTGATTAATAAATTAAAGTTGCAAGTACACAATGTTTTAAAAAGAATCATCCGATTTCAAAGAGCTTTTTAAAAATCTTGCGGTGACTTTTAGAATACATGGCTGAATTTAAGTTTCACATAGAGAGCTTACAATGTTTACAACTGTGCAGTGCGTTTACCTCCTGACACACAGCATGTGTCCGTGTGATTGGTTTGCTGTTTGTCCGTCAGATACACAAGTCGGTGCATCCACTGCTGTCGTTATGTTACCCACTGGCAATCATGTGAAACTCACGAATCCCTGTATGTGTTTCGATTGTTACCGAATTAAAGCACTCTGAAATTGGATGATTCTTGTTTATACTTTTTTGTACTGTATAATTTTCCAAGGTTTTAATGAAAATTCAGTCGACTTGAAGACTCAAACTCACAACAGAGCAACACAGCACAAAGTATTCATTGTCATTCATACTCATATTGTATTCCATTTGTCTTTTTATGTATTTGCTCTGTGTTTATGTGAACTTTTGTCTACTTTGTGTATTGTCTTGTATTCTTGCATTTGTGTATGCATTTTCTCCTTTCAGGTAGCTTTGACCTGTTGAGCACATCCAATGGTACATCCAAAGAAGACTTCTCAGAGTTTGATAGCCTGCGCTCTTCCTCCTCTGTCCCCACTGGTACTCACCCTGTCTTTGTCTCTCTAATGACATGGAGTCTGTGTTGTTGTTGTTGTTGTTTTTTGTTTTTGTCAGTGTCTGTCTGTGCAGATGCGTTGCTTCTGCATGGCAGAGACACACACATGTCTTGTGTTTATATGTCAGTATCACCAGACTGGAGCAAAGGCAGCATTATAACCACTAAAATTAGGTTTTTAAGCTGATTTGGCAGTAATTGTATCAAATTGTGGCCGGGAAACAGCTCTTTGCTCCAGTCTGGTTCCATTTCACTGTGGTGTAATCTGGGGCAGCTTTTGAAGGTACATTGTTAAATAAATTATCAGACTCAGTTTAGGGAAACCCTCTCAGATATGACCTGATTCTTGTTAAATCTCGATTTGGGAATTTACATCTAAATTTAAACTAATCCTATTCACAGCTCCATTCAGGTCTGTGTCTGATAAGGTTCCAGTGAACAGTTTGGACGGTGTTATTCTCTAGTCTGAGTGTGGGAGGATGATGACTTTTGCTCTAGCTCAACACTAACGCAGCACTAATGCAGTCCAAGAGGTGGTGAGGAAAAGAATAAAGTGAAGCGACCTTCTACGGAGCGGATTTGAGCTCCAGCTGAAATCTACAAGATTTATGGGGCATTGTAGGCCTATCTCATCTTACCATGGCTGTTTCTAAGATCTGCTACACTTCATTTCTTATTTTGTGGCAGCAGTTTTCATCTTTGACATTTCCGTTTGTGTGTGTTTGTGTGTGTGCATGCGCGTGCTATTGCTAGTAAGCTGGGTTTATGAGTGCATCAGTGAATGTCTCCACTGCTATCTGACTGCTGCCACAACAAACAGCCAGGCTGTCTGCCTCTGATGTCTTCTCATAATAGCGTCTTCTGATCATTTTATGGCATCAACTCAGTTTCGTTTTACTCTCAGTCTGAATCTGGTTTGCTCATGTGCTGATAAACATGTCCGCTAGTAGGTCGGCGACTCTGAGAAATCCAAATGGACAGCAAGTTTAGAGAACAAAACAAAATAGAATACCACAGTAAATCAATTCTTTTTGTTCAAATACTACTCTTCGGTATCGTAGATGCCTTCAATTATTTGCCGTGCCCGACTGGAGTAGGCATTAAATCCATAATGCTTTGCCCAATTCTGAAAGCAGCTCGTTCAGCTGTAAAATACGACTACCTCTACTTTTGTTCTTCAGGTGATATGGGCATTGCATCTTCTGTCCCCTCCCAACTCAGCCTGGCCAGCAGTAGCAGCCTGGACATATTTGATCCCCTTCCCACCTCAGCATCTACTTCCATCATCACAAACCCAACTAGAAAGACTCCTGAGTCCTTCCTGGGTCCCAATGCTGCCCTGGTCAATTTAGACTCTCTGGTGACCAAACCGGCCCAGCCTGCGCCAGCTGTCAACCCATTCTTGGCTTCAACAGGTGGGAGAGCAAAGAGAATGTGAAATCTAATATTTTATATATTTATTATTATTATTTATTTATTTTCTAACAATCTTAGTGGGATGGGTGAAGAAAGTGTTAGCTTTGAAGTATTTTAGCGAGTACTTTATATAATGTCCAACTGACATAGCCCAACTAAACACAATGTACTGTTGTACTAATGTGTTTTCTTCCTTTGTTTGTTATCCCCTCACTTTATTTAGGTGGCTCTGCTCCAACCCCGGCCAACCCCTTCCAAGTGAGCCAGCCAGCTCCCCCCACCCTCAACCAGATGCGCGTCAGCCCGATGCCCTCTGGCTTTGGCAGCATGGCAGAGCCCATAGGCCTTTCCTCCATGCCTCCTCAGCCCGTCCCCATGGTCCCTCTGACAGGTATGGCCCCCATGGGCCACTCGATGCCTGGAGTGGGTGCTGTGGGAGGCATGGGGATGAGCGCAGGGATTCCATCCTCCATGTCCATGCCCCAGCCCCTGATGAGCATGCCCCCCCAGGCTGGGACTCAAAACACCGGAACCACCAACCCGTTCCTTTTGTGAGAGGATGACAGGGAGAGGGACATCATGGAGTAACCCTTCCTTTTACTCTTCAACTTTAGCCCCTCAAGAAGCTTCAAAACGAACAAGGAGACGTCTTATCTCAATTATCCATTTATAACCAACTCCAAGCCAGAGTCCCAGCAGGACCCTCTCCTACCTTACCACACTCCCTAACTCCTTTCTTCTCTCTTTCTTTCTCTCCTACAAGCTGCCTAGTCCTGTGTTCCATGCTGATCTAATGATAATGTTGATGACCACAAAGAGTTTGCATCAGTCCACAGACTTTTAAGAGTAGCGTCAGTGTTTACAGTTTTTCCACTGAGGCAGGACTTGGCCACAGTCTCTCCTCCCTGTCCTTTTCTCAATCATTTCTCCCTTACTTCTTCCCTTTAGGACCGCTCCTCTCCTCTTCTGTAGTGGAGTGACAGGAGAGTCTGACTGTTCTAATGCCAGGATCTTATCTCTTCACTAGAGCTAATCTTTTATAAGCCCTGCCAGCTGGTGTGTGTGTGTGTGTGAGAGAGTGCACATCTCAGTACTTTTACACTGTGTATTTTCCAGCGAGTCAACTTCCACTCACTGGAGTAAAGATGAGAGATGGTTAGATGTGTTTATACTCTGTGTGCGAGTGTGTGTGTGTGTGTGTGTGTGTGTTACAAAGCAGGAATTTTGCACAATTGTTTGCTTTTTTCTTCTTCTTTTGTTTCTTTCTTTTTTTCTTTTTTTTTCTGTGACTGTTGGGCTCACCGCTACACCTTAGCTTAGGGAGGACGTCCAGCCGCTTAAAACAGCCGAGTCGACACACACACACAAACACAAAAACACAGTGCCTCGGCTCATGGTCACAACTCTCATCTGGTCACTTCCTCTAATCTCTGAACTTTCTTCAGACCCTCCAGATGACCTTTGACCTCAGTGGTTCACAGGAATAACAATGAAAGCTTCTCAGAGGAGATGTTTTGTTTGTTTGTTTTTAAATATCTGTGTTTTTGCTCACATGCAAGTGTACTGATACTAACTACTACATGTTGAGCCCCCCCAAAATGTTTGTAGTGAAAAAGACATGAACTGTGGTGGCATCAGTATTTTTTGTTTTTTTTGCTATATAAATAGGATGCAGTGAGGCATCATGGGACAGTTTTGTTTTTTTGTTTTTTTTTAATTTAAGTTTGTTTCAAGGCTCAAAGGGATACGTGTGGAAGGAGGGTTGTGTTTGTGTGTGTATGTCTGTGTGTATATGTGCGCGTTTGCAGGAGAAATGCATTTAGTTTCCAAGTGTACTTTCATGAACAAGTTTTCCCATTTCTCAGTCTGATAAGTGGAAACTGATTTGGAATTAGTTTCTGAAGTGGAACTCAAACAAGGGGCAACTTAGGCATCAACGACCTTAAGTGTGTGTGTGTGTGTGTGTGTGTGTGTGTGCGCGTGTGCGTGCCCGCATGTTTGCAGCAGATATCAGTGATTGTTGCTTTAACAAAAAAAAATATATTTTAAAGCATATGACAGACACTTGGCATTGTGGGAAGAGTTTACCTCTGACTGGATTTGCTGGCGTTAATCTATCTACAGGATTACATTACCTAGTGGGAACGCACGCACTCACTCACACACACATTTTCAAAGGGGGTTGTTCCAGGATCAGTCTATTGATAGCACAGGGAATCCCACAGCAAACAACAGCGAGTCATGTTACGTAAACGTGCGGTTGTTTTCTTGTGTTGGTTACTTTATTTTGTTTTTGTTTGTGTTAGGTGTAAATCCATAGCCAAGCTTATCAGAGTTTTGGAGCTGTGTACCTAGCTAAGCCATGTGTCATCTTTATTTTATTTTTTTTCCTGTTACTCTAGTTTGTGTCACCCTATGGGTAGGCTATGTAATTCTCTTCTCTTAGAAGCACAACTGTTACCAAAGTCATAGCGACTGTGATTTCGGAGGATGCCGTACTCTGATTACTTTGAACAGTAGAGTCACCGCTTACTGACATTTCCCCCCTTCTCTTTCTGTTTATTGACGCTCTTGAGATCAGAGACTCCATTGTTAAAATGTTTTATATTTCAGAGCTGTTTTACATTTTGTTCAGAGTTTTGTGTAAGAAAGTGTTACTGTTGGCTGAACATCAGCACATTTACTGTCAGCGAGCCGAGTGTCTTGTCTTTCGTCATTTTGGTTGTGAAAGGTGGGTTGATGACATTCAGCTATGGATGAATTGCACCTGGTGTACAGACCCTTTTTTGTGTAAGTCAGAATAGTTTCTTCAGATCTTTCTCAATAACTGCCAATGTGACTGTGGAAAGCTTGTTTTTCCTTCCTTGTTAATTTTTCTTTTGATATGGATTGGCGCCCCCTCGTGGTCTGCTCTGGTATGATAGCTACTCTGCAGGACCGTGGAGACATCCACTTAAAGCAGACCTTCATTTCTCTCAGGCAAAAACAAAAGGAGGGGCAGCTCCGACCATACGTGTGCGTATGCTTTTCACGAGGGTGGCGGTGGTGATTGCTTTTTACGTTTGGGGGTCCTGAATGAATGAATGGATGCAACCCCTGCAGACCAGCAAGCATTTTTACATTTTTTTAATCTCAACTAAATATATGCAAAAATAAAAGAAGGAAAAAGTGAACGAGATAAAAACAGACTTAACGCTTGATGTGTTTTGCAGGATAAAATTTGCTAACTAAGTCTTGTTCATGGAAACACTACTATGATATTCTAGCTCAAGATGTGTCACCTTCTCACCGGCCTTGTCTTTCACTGCGGGCCTGACCTTAAACTTCACTCTCAGCAATTGCAGGAAAGTTTATAGAAGCGTCGAAAAGAGAACAAAGGCTTCGAGCCGTCGCGCTCAAACAGTCTGAGAACGCTGCAGCCGGAAAACGTTTTTTCTTGAATCCCTGGCAGCGTTGTTCACAGTCGTGACTATGGTGCAGTGAAAATGTGGCCTGTGTGTAGCGAGCTCCTCTGTGTTACATTATGTATTCACTATGCTTTTATCAAGAGGACTAACTGACCTTACAGGCTGTCTGTCTTTGTATGCATAAACAGCCTCCTTTATTCTTTTCTTTTCGTGTCTATTTACCTTTCTCATAGTACTGGGAGCAGGCTGCTTTTTCTTTCCTTTTTTTTAAATTTTTTTTTTTTTTTTTATTGGATACGTGCTCAACCTGTTGGCATTATAACTGTATAATATAATTTATCATTTGTACTATTGTAACATACTGTTCTTCTGTATACCTTATTATTCTGTGTAATGGGTTTTTGTAGGAAAAGTCATTGTGGTATTTTAACGACATCTAAACAAATGAACGCAGCAGGCTCCGCACCCCTGTCGGATGAGGACAACTGTAGCTGCAACTGGTTCAAAATAAACTGTGTATCACTTCAGCTCTGTCCGCTCTGTCTCTCCTTGCATGTTGTTTTTAGGGCTGGGGATGTTTTGCCCACAGACTACAGCGATCTGTGCTCAACATGTGTAGTTTATTTGTGTTAGAAAAGTTTTAAAAAAACATACAGTAACAGTGAAAAAAATCAAAAATGGTACAAAAGGTATAACTGAAAGCACATTAGTATAATTCCATCTCTACACAATATTTCCAGATGCGCACATTATTGCTGGTGTCTCATTTGAACACGGGATTGTCACGGTGAGGGGAAAAAATGTCGCCTTAATGAGGAGATGTGTCATTTGGCCCAAATTTCCTTCAGTCTGTTAATGTTACCACATGTTTTATGGTTGTTCCTCTGTTGATCAGCCAGATGTGGCAGAGGGCTTGTTTGCCGGGCCTGATGGTCCCGTCTCATAGTCCATCTTCTTCATGTCTTTAGTCATGATGAGAAAGGAGACTGACACAAAGCCTTGTGAATGAACTCTAGTCACTGCAACATTAAATATAAGACACAGAGTTTTTGTTTTAGTCCAGAGCCTGGAGTAACTTGTGTGATTTGATCTGTTGTGAATCTAAAGGCTCAGTCACTAGAATAAGAACTGCGATAGGAGAAACAACTATTTCAACAGCAACAAGAAGTTAATAGCACTAGACTGGACTCCTTTCGGGTTCCCTGATGTGACTTTAGCACAGCATGCTAGTTTTGGGACTAAAGAAATACAGACAAGAGCCACACACCTTCTCTGCCCTCACCCTGGGCCACCACTTTAGGATCTGTGTATTCAGGCCGTCGTCCCGTCAACCACCTGAACAGAGGAGAGGAAAAAAAATTGTGAACCTTTCTATGTACGACAAACTGGCTTAAGAATATGCATTTAGCTTGAGATAAACTCAGTTTTCTCAGTCTACTCTGGAAGGCTTTTTAAGGCAAGTTAACCATAACTTGATACTTTGATACAAGTGGCTAAAACAAGAGGAAGAAAAGCCCTTAAAAAATGTGCTGCTGCTGTTTTATTTCAGTTACACTGTCAGGACAACAAATGACATAACTTTGGCATGCCACCAAAGTTATGCGACCTTAGGTTGTCAGGAGATAACGTGGGAATACCTTTGTTTGTGTTTTTCCGCATACTGATCACAGAAGCAGGAAAAACAATGTTAATTATTCTCACCATACAGGTAATAAGAGCCTATCTTTAGCTCAGGTGTTGCGCAGTTTGTACTGCTCTGAGATCATAAGCCACCCGAGCTGCTGGCAGAGAGATGAGAAGACCGCACACATCTCACCCTGTGAACTTCTGAAGTCTCCATGTGGGCTCAGGAACAAACATGGGAATGGTTTTCGTATGCCTGAAGAATAAAAATAAGGTTATTTTCTGTTTCAAGCTCTTCCTGCTGAAAGAAGCAGGTGGTGTCTACATGCTGACATGGCTCAAAGGTGAGCACGAGTCATTTGAAAATGGTACTTGTGTAGGGCAACCCACCCCCCAAAAAAACCTAATAAGTAAATGAAAGCAGTACTGACTGTCCTGGTGTGAAGGGGATGTGTGTTGCTCCGTAGCCTCTGACCACATCGTTGCCAAAAACATCTGGACCATAAACACTCACCACAAGCTGAGGCCCTGGAAAATGAACCCATTAATTAATACATAAATTCTGTCTACAATAAGTTTTAGATATTACTTCTATTTATATTTTCAGAGCAGATCATCTGCCTCAATCTCACCTATCTAACATTTTCCTCTGTGGTCTTCCTCTTTTCCTCCTGCCTAACAGCTCCATATTCAGCATCCTTTGTCCAACATTTCCACTTTCCCTCCCTCCATGCCAAACTCTGTCTCCAAACTGCTCAACCTGAGTGGTCCCTCTAATATGTTAATTTCCAGTCCCGTACATCCTGATCACTCCCAGACTCCAAACCATACATCATAACAGATCACACCACCATCCTTTAAACCTTCTCTTTCACTCATGCTGCTATCCTTCTTTCACAAATCGCCCCTGACACTTGTCTCCACCCAGCCTGCACTCTCTTTTTCACCTCTCTTGTGCACTTTGGACGGTTGACTCTCACATACTTGGTTGGCTGTCTGTCAGTACTACAATTCATCTCTTGTCACTCTATCATATACTTTCTCTTGATCTGCAAAGACAGTGCAACTAATTTGCCCTTCTCCTTCTAAAGGACCTAATATTTTTGTCAACAGAGGGCAACTGTTTGCAATTAACCACGTGTTTTTGAGTGTGTTTGTGTAATGCTCACATCCAGATGGATTTGTGCTCTTAAATGTTGTTGCCAGTGGGAAGTTCCATATCAACCTGTGCGAAGCTTGGCTGCTTTTACTAGCAATTTGCGTGATGCCTTCCTCCAACCCCTATAGGACGAAAACAAACAAACACACGAAATTTCAGTAGGGGCTGGACTTTAACCATTTGTTATTTAGTAAAGACTTCATGACCCCTTTTCAGGCTAATTGTTCCTTTACTATATATAAAACTGTAATTTTATATTGAATCTCGAGATGCAGAAAAGGACTTGACAGCTACTCACCGTGGTGGGAGCCCAGTCGTGGCCGTAGACAAAACAATATTTGCAGTACAAGTTGTCATACTCTGGAAACTGAAATACAACAAAGATAATATCAGCTTTACACCTGTACACAAGGGTAAACGAACTGAGAAATGAGACGAATCCATGGCACAAGTTACCTCAAAGGGTGCTAATGCTAGCTGAACAATCAGCTGCTAGGCTAGGCTAAAACACAGAAAGCCCACTCACGTTCGCTCCCTCAATATGTCCGTTCACCGTAAGAAGAAACACGGATGGGTTGCTTGCAGCCATTACGGCTTTAGTTAGTAAACCAGAAGCTGAATGCGTTTCTCTTTCATGAAAGATTCAATCCGCTGCAGAAGAATCCTGCTGCTGATCATTCCGTTGCTAGGGCGACGCTTTTCCTCCTCTCTACGGAAACCTGCTACATCCAAACTGAACGGTCGCGTAAACGCGATAAGGAAATGTTAACACTGTCCACAAGATGACGCCACTGTACCAAACACCGAGTAACAGGAGAGCATCCTGTAGCTTTATATAAACAGTGAACACTATCAGGCTGAGGAGACGGTAATGCGCGTGGTCACATAGTGTACTAAGCGGGGCCACGAGTCACAACATATGATCAAGAAGCAGAGGAAGTGTGGAATGGAGGAGCACAGCATTACCACATTAGTGTTCAGTGGCTTCGATTTATGGCTAGGATTTATTACCATGTCCATTCTTGGGAACAGAAGATGGCAGAACTTAATATGTTGGTTGTCAGCCATTGTTTAAAAACCAGTGAGGAAGAGGAGAAGCCTTCCAGCACATAGGGAAAGTAGAGGATAGTGGGAGCAGTTGTAATACACTTCTGCATAAACTCTCAGGGACAAAACTGATTTTGATGTAAAAACTTTCTGGATCTGCACTATTTTTTTTTTTTCTTCTACTGTTTAAAATTTACATGACAGTGAATTTGAACTTGCATCAATTTAAGCTTACAAACTTACTTGTTTTTAATTTACATCAGTTTTAAAGATAATCTTGAACAATCATGTAGATGCTACTAGATAGAATATAAGATTGTAACGCTGATGTCGGGGTTAATGTCAACATTTAGGACTGCAGGCGCCTTGCTTCTCTGTGTTGATGACTGACTTTACTGTTAAAGATGACATATTGCAATAATTCTACATTTAAAATGACTTCCTAAAATAAAAAATACATCTTTTTGTTTAAAATAGTGCTTACATGTTGACAGAAGGTGTCAGTTTGAAGGTATAATAGCAAATCTTGCATTATTCTCTTAAAATCTCTTATGTCATATGGTAATATCTTAAAAAAAATCAGTCAGTATCTGTTGTCTATATTGATGTAAGTTACCTTAAAAACAGTTTTAAATTGTAACTTATACTCAGTTCATAGGATTATGTTATAGTTACCTCTAGAATAGTTAGGCTTTCTGGGAAAATGCCTTCAATCCACAGACTAACCTAAACATACCTCCAAGAGCTAAACCTTTCTATGTACGTTTTTAGATTTGAGATATAGTGTTATTTGCTTCATTTTTACAGTCTTGCCATCATAAGTGAAAATGTACAAATTGTACTATTAGTGCACATATGTAGTGCTTAATAAATGTATTAGACTATATGTCATAAAAAGAAGAAAACACAAATCGTTTAGAAATCTGTCAAAAACTTGTTTCTAAAATAAAAATTGCATTATTATTTATTAGGTAATTAACAGACTGGATTCATATTTTTCCACCGGACTTCTCTGAGGTGTCAGAATTGATGAATAAATCAAGCATAAGATTCAAGCACTGAACCGATTTTTCTGTTCAGAAATGCAAGTAAATAACTGTAATTTGGTGCTTTAATTAAAAAAGATTAACATGATTTATTTTTTTTTCAGCTTTTTTATAGAACAGTTCATTTGAAAGTTCATGGATACAAGAATAATTATATTTTAACATTAAAAATGTCATTTTGATTAAAGAGCTTGCACAGACTGGTGGATTAACCATCGCAGAAACAGAAGAAATTATTTTGGCAATTCAGGACAGCATAAAACTTACACTGGGTGGTGTTCTAGTAATTTATGAAGTACTGTATATGTTCCTTTTCTTAAAAATGACTAGTGTGCTTGAAGTAGTCTTTGAATTATGAGGGAAAATGTAAAAAGTTACAATTACCCCAGTCTCCCCTGATGCTTTCTCTCTAAGGATATTCGAAAGGGTGCATTTTCACAAATATTATGATATTTTCCTAAATCTAACCACATAGTTTAATTGCCTCAACAGCACCAGAAAAGTGAAAATTATATAGAAATATTAAACTACATGGCAGAAAGCTTTTCTGGGAGAAAACCCTGAGAGCAAACCACGTACGATCAAACTACACCGAGGACCTGGTTGTTGCATGGCTGGGAGCTTTAAATGAAACCCAACGAGTCCCATTTCCAAATGTCAGGTCTGCCCTTCCATTAATCAAAGTGCATGACAACGACAAGCATACACTGTATAAACAGCATGTATGTGATGAACACATTGGTAACCCTAAGTGCACGAACATCGTGTTCTTTGTCAAGCGAATGGCACTCTTGTTTCTGCAAACAAAGATGGAAATGTGCAATTGTGGTTTGCCTCGCATTCAAATGCATTATATGGCAAACACACATAAACAGAGTGCAGTGTTTCCACTATGTTCAACTGCGTAATGTTCAAATATGAAACAAATATAAGAGGGAAGTAGTATTTAGTTAAATTAAGTGGAAATGTGCTCAGCACTTTACCAAATTAACATTAAATTGTACAACATTATGGTAACAGCTGGGTTTGTAATGCAGTTCCACTGAGTTTATTCAGATGCTACTACTTTTAATTGGAAAACATCATCCACTATATTTTCTCTGTTTGCAACATGCTGCCACATTTTCAGTCAGGAGGATGTGCATTCATGTTCACGTTAAGAAGGTACAACGTTTTGCTTAAGACATAATACAAATCTGCTCCTTTAAAGATCTTAAAATGAGATACATACACCCTCAGATGAACTAAAAACAGGACAGAAACCAGCATGTTACCGCTTATTTAACAAATATTCCATATGAATCAAGTAGTTAAGTAGCAGCCAATCAAATGCACTTGATTAACTCATCATCAGCAAGTGTGATGTGATGACTTGTGCTTGTTTTGCACCACAGGACCTGGGCACTTTGCATTCATTTTGTCCACCATGAAAAAAATGTTTTCTCGGGTTAAATGTGAAGACCATCTGTCTGACGGCTAAAGCTTGGCCCAAATTGGGTCATGAAACAAGACAATGATCCCAAACACAACACCAAATCTAGTGCAGAATCGCTGAAAAGGAAAGGAATCAAGGAGCTGCAATGGTCCAGTCAAAGTCCAGGCCTCAAACTGATTGAAATGCTATGTTGGGACTTTCAGAGAGCTGTGCATTAGTGAATACCCGCAAACCTCAATGAACGAATGTAAGGAAGATTACCGATTACTACAAGCTACTAAATCAATCAACAAAAATCATCAAAGATGTTGTTTGGGCCAGACAACACACCTGACATCTGCCCTTAATATGGTCGGGTTAGCTGAGTTGTGGCGGTCAAATCTGGGCCATACAGTCATTGCTATCTGTGGTAACCTACAATGATTGATGGGAACTGCAACTTTTAGGGGTTAAGAGAAACCAAAAGAGCAAAAGGCACATTAACAGAATATTCATATTCACCTGAACAAAATCCAGAACTTGACAAGATCACTGGATTGTCTCAGTTGCAGAAAGAACAAAGACTCCAAACACGTTTGGCGAGTCACTTCAAGAATATACCTGATGGATAGAAGTTTGTAAAGGTTAAGTTAAGATACAATATTACTGTCTAGCTGAAGTCCCATCTCAATGTGGAGCTAATTGCTGTAAAAACATAACTGGTAATATAGGGCAGCTGGGCTAAATATGTATGAAACTGTTTCACGATGAACCACACTGTAACTGCGCATTTCTTTTTAACTAACAGCTGAAACTGCATCAAACAAAGCCTCCCAGGTGCAGCTGCACCTTATAATCTGGGCTTGCCCACCAACCCTTACCAAATTAGAACATGGCAAGTGTTTTAAGGGGACTAAGTCTGCAGTGTGAAAATATTTTGCGATCATGCAAAAAGAAAACTGCTGCAAAAGGGAGTAACGCTTCGAATCCACCAGAGACTACTTTGTAGCAAATCTAAGGTAAGTCTGATTTATAGTTTTTCTCCTGCTCTGTTGTTTCTCTGTAGCCTCGATGCACTCTTTGCACTCTTTCCACATTACAATATGTCCTGTGGTTTAGCCACTCAACCGGTTTTGTTCATCGAAAATCCAGCAGTTCTCAAACTGCTTTTGAAAATGTTCAAAAGGAAGAAACACTGTAGTCCATCCCATAGATGGAAACACATACAGAAGATCAACCGATTGCGTGTTTGAGAATGGAAAACTAGGCATTCAGCAGCGAAACCCTGTAATATTAGTGGTCCTATGTCCTCATCCACGGTGACACAGACAGTGGTAAAAGACAGGCTGCTCATTCGCCCACTTCAAAATAATACTCAAGACCTCACTGCAGCCATTCCTTTTTACATTTCAAAGGACTGGATGCCATTTCAAATTGTCCAAAGGTCTGGCTTTGTGAAGGTGATGAAGGTTGCCATGCCTCCCTACAAAGTGCCATCACAAACATTATTTTTCAAGACTGAAATCCCAACCTGTACAAGCAGATTAAAGCTGCTGCTACATAAAATAAAACTTCAGTTCAAGGTACATGCTTTGCAGCAAGTGCGGGGCTGATCTACCACAAAATCAAACTTTTCAGTCTCTGTTACCTCAGAACAAGCTGGCATCAACCCTGGAAACACTGTTTCCACAATATTAGATGAGTTTTGTTTCTCTGGGTTTTTTCAGTATGCTAGAAAAATACCTGAGCTGCATAACAACAGAGAACGCCAAAATATGTCTGAGGCTTTCAAGGTGTCTTTAGATCTGTGACTTGTGGCGTTTTGGCCGTTACTTGAACCTTGCTTTTAGCTGAAAATACTTGATGCTTCCAGTTATTTAGTCAACGGCTTCTTCTAGCTGGAAAAGGAGCATAGAATGCAAAACAAAATACAGATAGAGTGACCCAGTAGGGATCCACACATAAGCAGCTGTACATATTTGATGCCTAAAGGTTTTCTTCTGCGCTTTCTTAACTTATAAATATGACAAATGGCAGTTGCTTAGGGTGGAAAAAAGAAGGAAAAAAAAGCTATTGAGCGATTGTTGGGGGAAGTTGGTATGTTTGAACTATTTGATCCAATAATTTTATAAGAACTACAAGACAAAGATTTTTTTTTAACTCATTTTACTCAAAGTTCGGCATTTAACATGTTGATTTATGCAAAGTGGATACAAAGTTGCCTTTTAATTGCAAGTTAATTTTTCTATATTTCAAATTTTTACCTCTTACAAGGTAATGTGTTGATACTCTTTGTTCCTATTATGCATTTATTATAATCATTATTTTTATTATTTTAATAAAAGTCCATGTTGTCTGGTGGCTTTTGCAATCAACACAACACATTTATAAGTTTCTTTTTTCAAAACTGCCCTTAAAGAACAAATTTATTTCTATTTGCTAAACAGAACAATACTTGATTCACATTTTTTTACATTTTAAATCCAGTTATGACATCAGTTCAGTTCAACCAAATCACAACAACAGGCAAATTTAGTTTTTATGGCTGATGGTTGGGTTTTTTTGTTTGTTTGTTTTTGTAACGGTATAAACAGTGACAGGTGATGGATTGGCCAGAGGCTGGCAGTGTGTAAAAATAACTGGTGGTGGCTATGGGGGAGCTTCCAGAGGCCAGCAGG
Source organism: Rhamphochromis sp. 'chilingali' (assembly GCF_963969265.1). Lineage (NCBI taxonomy): Eukaryota > Metazoa > Chordata > Actinopteri > Cichliformes > Cichlidae > Rhamphochromis > Rhamphochromis sp. 'chilingali'. The sequence continues at coordinate 21,715,194 of NC_137942.1, forward strand.
TGGATGAGGGAAGGGGAGGCAGGAGGAGGAGAGACCCGAGGCGGCCGCCGGTCCGAGTGTCAGGTGAACTGAACTTCAGGTAAGAAGTTATGACCTGCAGTCTATCTGGGTCAGATATAAACCAGGTTTAGGTGGAGTTTATTTTCGTTGTGCTGACTTTTTACAGTCAGTTACAATAACTCGTACTGCGCACTAGCTAGCATGACGGAGTTTTTATACAGCTGGGTGGGTGCTATGATGTTACTGATAGTGAACTTTATTTTATTCATGAGGTTAGTTAGTAGAGTTTCCAACCGTCCTGTAAAAATGAAATCGTCCCCTATTCAGAGAAAACATTACGCGTTTCGTATTGAGCTGAAAAGGAACACAGTTTGTCCCGGACTTCAGCTAGAGTGAAAAAAAAGACACAAAGCTGGAGTTATTCTGTGTCTTTGCTGCACAGCTGCCTCGTCTTCTCTCATTCTTTCTCCTCTTTCTACTTCAATCATGAAACTGATCAATGGTCAACTGATTGGTTTTTCTCTCTTGTTTGTTTATCGCCCACTTTGCGCCAAAACAAGGAAACCGGCGGATGTCGCGCTAAACAACAGCAGCACGTTTAAGCTTGATCAGCTGTTGTTAGAATTTATTTAATATTAATTTCTAGTATCAGCTGATGTTTGCTGGAGCCACAGCTGTAAAAGCTGCTGGTCATGATATGGTTTGGTTATCTGGTGAGAGGGAAACATGAAGATGAAACCAGGAGATGTCCTCACTGAATCATCAGAGCTGAACAGGTGATGGAGAAACAGGTTTAGGTGACATGAATGAGTTGAAGGGAAGTTATGAACTGTTTCTGAGAGACAAATAACACCAGGATCCTTTTTTACGTAGCTGACAGCTGGTAACTGTGCAGGGGCGGGTCTAGCAAAGTGTTGCCAGGGGGCCAGGTAGAGCATTAACAGGGAAAGGGGGGCACAAAGAAATACTTTCTTATTTTCATTTAAAATGTCTGGCTGTTATTAAATAATTATCAGAAGCTTACAACCAAAGTTTTCATCTGATGTAAAATGTATAGAAATCATGCATATACCAACAAGACTGTACATCACTGTCACAACAGCATTTGTTTTCATTCAAAGACTTTATGGTTTTTCCTATAATACCTGGTGGGCCGGTCTCTGCGTGCGTGTTCATGGAGCTGCATTTTCACCTGCTGGACATCACTACCTGACAAGTTTAACTGTCTTCAGAACATTGCAGAGGCCTTGGTGACAGTGTGGAGCTCTACACACACGAAGAGTGTCCTCAGGTATCCGTGTGAATGCTGGACACTCGGAGACAAGAGATCACATTAACATGTGCATCTCTGTATTAACAAATATGTCACGTTGGCCCAGTTTATTTTTCTTATCATTGTTATGAGGAGACCATAAATAGCATTTGCATTTTCTGTTGTACAGTTCATTTGCTGTTATGGAGTTCTTGTTATGGATAAAAAGTCTTTTTTGTTTCAGAGTAGCTGATAACTATTCGCTGATAGCTGCAAACATCTGCAAACAAATATAATTCTATAAAGTTGTTCTATATAGTGTGTAACTGTTAATATAGAGCGTTATTAAATTTATTGCTAATGCAATCATATGGCACATCTTCTGAGGAAATTTTAGATGGCGCTCATCATCAGAAAGGTTGCCTACCCCTGTTCTACAATAATGTAGAAAAAACAGATAAAATCCCAACAATCATACGAGCAAGCGCCTTGGCAACAGTGGGAAGGAAAAACTCCTTTACAATGGGAAGAAACCTCCAGCAGACCCAGGACCAGGGAGGTGCAGCCATCTGCCTGACCGGTTGGCAGTGAATGAAGGAAGACCGGACAAAGACATGCAGTGAGATTAATAATAACTAATGATTAAATGTCAATCCTAAATCACTGACCATTTAGCCATTCATAGAACTAGCTACATTAAGAGTAGACTACTTAACTCGTTACTTAATAGAGAGCTTTTTAAAGAACTTAGAAAGTGGAGAATATCCATATCTGCCAGGTTTCATGAAACAAAAAGTGCAATTTAAAATTGCCCCGCTATTATCAGCATGATTTATTCCTTTAGTGCTGTTCAGAGTCAAAGATGGCCCCTCGTGTCTTTCTCGAGAGATGAAACATTATTATTACTCCAGAAGAATTAAGCTCTGTGTTATTACAGAGAAGGCTTTGACACTAATTTATTTTGAAGCCACTGCGTTAACATTTATTATTCATAACACATTTATAATTTAGCAGTATCTAAATGATGAAGAAGTCAAATTTTCCAGACTTTTCAAACCCTACACCTTGAATTCACCGCAATGACGGTGGGGTTGGGTTCAGTGGGATGTATCCTGAAACGCTATCAGAAAGGACTTTGGCCTCAGAATGGTGAATAGGGCAATAATTAGGCTACATAGTTATTAGCTGCTTTTGTTCACATAATTAGCCATATTTTAGTTTCAGCGTAGAAAATCAGCTGTTTCTATCCACATTTTTTTCTCTCTGTCTGATAGGCGTCTGTGTATTCTGCTGTCAGATAGTCTGACTGAATGCTGAATGCTGTCTCCATTCTATTTGTTCCACTTCAACACCATCATCCCCCCTACAATGGAAACCTCCTTTCCTCTCACCTACTGCATCCCACATCTCCCGAACCATTCCCTCAATTGATGAAGCTCAACAATGAAGCAGCTGGCAAACATTTCTCCCTTTTACTTCCAAACCCCATGCATCACTTCTCATCTTTATCCCAGCATCTCCCTAAACCTCCTTCCCATCCTCCCACCACCTCACTGTCCCTCCTTCCTCTCCTCCTGCTACATTTTGTCTCTATTTGTTTCTCCACCTTCCATATTCCTTCTCTAATATTCATCATTTCCCCATTGCTTTTAACCTCCGCCTACCTCCATGTCCCCAGCAGCTTTCCTGTTTTCCTCTCTCCTCATCTGAACCAGTTACATTCTTATTCTTTCTCTCCTCAGTCATCCTTCTTCCTGCCAACTGCCTGATTTAGAGGCAGACAGCTTTATGACTAACAGCCCATTTAAAGCTGCAGCCAGTTCGAAGGGGTCAGCTGGCCTGTATGGGATTTCATTTTTCCCCCTTTTACCTAAAAACTGGATAAACTGTAAAAACTGGAGTGCTGTACACAATGCCAATGTTCATATTTTGAAATATAACCTCTATATACCATCACACACCATTCATCTTGTCACTTAATAGTTGCTTGGAAATGCCTATTGCTTACATTGGAAAAACACACATTTCATTGGATACAGTGGCAAATATTTTTATTTATTTTTTGTTGCTTTTTGGTCTAACAATGATCTCATGCCTGGAGGCAGTCTCTGGGAAAATGTCTGGATGAAGTGCCCTTCACAGATGAGTGTGAGCTATCCGGGACAAGGGGGTGCGGAAAATAGAAACAAATGGAGAGAGCAAAAGAATGAGAGGAAAAAGAGGGTTACGCCATATTTCAGACTTCCTCGTATAAACACGCACTGTCTCTAACAAGCTGTCACAAAACATTACTTATGACAAGCAAACAACAGGAGCGAGACATGCAGATAGAGTTCAGTATCTCAAGCTGTGACTAATGGTTTATGACCACTGGTGAAGCTCATAGGAGGAGACCTTCACACTTAACCTGCTGCTGAAGTGTATGCAGGGCTGAGCAGCTGTGTGTGTGGTGGGGGGGGCAGCCACAGAGAAAGTGACATAACCAGGAAGTAAAAGAGAGAGAGAGAGAGGTGAATAAGCAAAGTGGACAGGAAGGGGGGGGGCAGAAATAATGTTGATGGAAATGGAGAATAATAAATAGAGAAGAGAGGGAGAAAAGAAATTGAAAAGGGGCTGGGGAAGTGTGAGAAACAGCCTGCTGAGAAAATATTGAAAGAATGAGAAATGATTAGCAAATTGGCAGGTTAAAAAAATCTGAATAATAATAAAAGCACTGCTCAGCTATGGTTCCCAAATCCGGGTGTTTTCACTGTATGCCTAATAACAGCTGTTCTGGACTGTGTGGGTGTGTACATACAGCTTGACATCTTTTTCAGCTTTGCTGCGCCTGCTGCGCTGAGACCGCTTACACCTTTATCACTTTTACAGGTCGTTTTCATGGTAAATGTTTCTATTCGTCATTGTAGGAGAAGCGCAGTGTTGCTAATAACATTAAGTGTGGCTCTCCGCCCTCGCGAGCCAGCACGCGCGGCATCAGGACCCTGAAAACAAAGCGGTGAAATGGAATTCAGCCATCTTCAAATGTAATATTTATACCCATGCTTTTTACTGTGACATTTCAAAATATCTTTTGAGAAAAGGCTTACTGCATTCTTAATAGAAGTTGCCCTTCAGAGAGCTCATACAACCTCAAGAAGAGCCCTGCTCATTTTTAAAAAGACCCTATTAAGCTGATTTTGATCCCATCTTTTTTTGTAGGGATCTACTATAGAATGGTTCATTTTCATGTTCTAAAACCAAATAGTTTTCTTGTATTACACATTTCAGCAATCCTTTTCACGCTGCTTTTAGCTGCTAGCTAAAACTCCTATTGGTAAGTCTACTTATATTCTTCTAGCTTTCTCTCTAAGTGGTCATTTTACATGTTAATGCTTCAAAATCACAGCAAATCTATTATATTCAAGTTAAATGAATGATGATTTTTCTAGAATATGTTTATGTAATAATATTGTTTGTAATGTAAAATAGCTTCAAAGTGGTAGCTGGTTTGCGCTGTTTACTTTTAAACTGCTGCTTTTTTTTGGTCACTTTTTAATCCTTGTTCTGTGTGACAAAGGTTAACAGGGAAATATTTAGAAACGTGTGAGTAGCAACAGCTAAAAGGAATTTTTTCTGCATAACTTTATCAGTATCTTTCATTTTGGAGGAATTTTGGCCCTTTATTCTTCACAATGACATTCATTTGCGCACAATTCTCTTCAGGTTCAGCCACAGCATTTCAAACAGGCTTATCTGTTGATTGGACCATTGCATCTTGATTATTTTTTTCTTTTTCAGTTATTTTATCCATGTTGTAGATTTGCTGTCATGCTTGAGATTGTTGTACTGTTGTATGGCCCAATTTGGGCCAAGCTTTAGCTGTCAGACAGATGGTCCCACATTTAACTCTACGTAGAATACTTTGGTACACAGAGAAGTTCAAGGTCGATAGAATTACTAGAAGGTGCTCATTTCCTGTGGCTGCAAAGCAACCCCATACCATCACACCTGCACCACCGCACTTGACAGTTGGTGTGAGGTGTGTGTGCCATTTTAATTTGTACTGTCATAAACTTTAACATTATCATGCTAACTGGGGCCTATAGAGTTGCTTTAGAGCTCTTGATCTTTTTGGGGTTTTTTTTATAGTTTGTCCGAGTTTTGCTTGGTTTTCTGGGATACCTAGTCCTTTTTTGGCTCAAAAGATCACGACATTGTGTTGATGGACAGATTAATTTGTAGTAAAACCAAGAATGTTCATAATAGCGTCTCCGCTGCCAGAGAAACATCCATAGTTTTCATCCCTAGAAGTTGAGTCACTGGCTAAAATAAGCTGTCTTCATGCCGTCCTAACAAGACAGATTGTGTTATATTATCCCTATTTTCACTAGATGTCCATTAATTCATAAAGTAGCTTTTTATGAAGACAGCTACCTGTGCAATACCTAATATATCCTACCTGTCCAAAAAAAGAGAAGAAAAAACACTCCAAACTGTCAGCTGTAGTCCTTCACATTCGGTTTAATGAGATGTTTCTGTATCTGTCTTCTCCTCAGTCGAGCTTCTCCAGCTCGTTCTCTGTTACTGGCTAAACTATCTGCAGTTTCTTGTCTGCGTCATCTTCTTGTCTGCCTAACCTGGACTGCTTTATAGGGTAGCTGAATTTTACAGTTTGGCGTGCTCGTGTGTTTGTGCATGTGTGGGGCAACCCAGATAGCAAAGACTATTTTTCCCAAATGTGGCCCACATCTTCTGTTTTTTTTTTTTTTTTACTTGGGTTGAGTGTAGCTGCCACTACCCACCCACAGGTCTACCATATACGGGCTAAATGTCATTCAGACTACATCTGGCCTAGCCAGCACCTGCTGTAACCCATTTCAACCCCATCTCGTCAGTTTTTTAGCCACACCGGCTCACCATAATTGATAGCAAGCGTAACTTCGGACTACACCAGGCCCATACGACATTAGCTGATGCCTTCACTGGTGCCAAAAGTAGCCCAGATTAGGCCCTAATGAATCTTCTATCTGAGAAGTGAATGAGTGAGTGAGTGAGTGCCCGTGTGTGTCTGTATGTGTGTGTGGTCTGTCTTTGGCCCAGTTTGAATGTTGTATTCCCTGTGGGAGAGGTACCAAAACTCCACATCATATTTTTAAACTGCCCTCCCCTATCTCTGCCTCTCCCTAAATGTCTCTCTGCCTAAGACTCTGAGTCCTTTTTGCTCCCATGTGCCTATCTGTCCAGAATGAGGCTGGTCTCTTTGGGCTGAAGGGTTCTTTTCAGCTGTTGTGCACATTGGTACATATTTTCTCGTTAAAAAAACACCCCCCCCCCCCAAAAAAAAAAATAAATAAATAAAAACAAAACAAAAAAAACCCAGACACTATTCACACCTTAAAAAACTAATTTGACAGTATGGAAAATAGTTCTTCTTGCTGACAGATGAGAAAACAAATACAATATGTTCATGAAGGTGAGGCTACTACCAGCAAACAGCTAAAGACAGACAATAACGTGGTTAAGTAGGCTTGTAACAAAAGAACAAAATCTGCATTTACATGTAAACCTCGCTAACTGACATGTGATATCTTAGAGGGTTGGTGATGGCAGAGGGATCTGTTTCACTTTAGTGAGCCAAATCCTTGAGATATGTATCAGAATCCAGTATGCGGGAATAAAAAGTTAGAAATCTAAGCATAGTCGTCACCTATTCAGCTGGATAAAAACTGTCTATTCAAGAAGGTTGCTTTCTTTCCATATCTACTGCTGAAAGGCTAAAATAACACTCTGGTACTGATACCCCAAGCAGCTTTCGCCTCATCTCCCCTTCTCTGAGAGGTTGTACTGCCCGTAGGCTACCATCCAGCTCTGTAACCTCTACTGTCCTTCACTGAGGAGCCGATCATAAGAGGCAGAGGAGAGGGAGTGAACAAGGTGGTACGAGAGAAAGTTATAGGGACCAAAAAAAGATAAAGAGATGAGGCTACTGGTTGTAAAAGGTTGCCGCTTTCAAGTATCATCAAGGACTTAGCAGGGGAGAAAATCAAGCAGCTGTTGAGGAGGGGATGGGGAAAGGACAGATAGATCTGAAGAACTCAGAGGGGAGGTAATTTAGATATTCATCACCAGAGTGAGTCTTTAAGGTCAGCCTGGTCTACTGAGTGCACCAGTGGCGGAGTAATAACTGATGATGTTGTTGGCTCAGGTTGGAAAAAGGGGCAAGTGGGAGTAGGGGGAAGGGTGAGGGAGAGGTTTTTATGCATTCCAGACTGCCAGATAGGAGCTGATTTATATAATGATTTATGTAACACAGTTACATTTCTGTTGCTCTGATTCTTTTACCTTGAATTGTGACTCGTTCAATTTCTTGTTCATGTTCTTCCACTTCCATGTGTCTGTGAAGGTTCTCTGTCATCCAGGTCGTCGTAGTCTAAGGAGCTTGGAAAGAAAAGAGTCTGGACTTCTTTAAGTTGCTTGAAGACGTTTCACCTCTCATCCAAGAAGCTTCTTCAGTTCTAGGGTCACATGGTGAAGAGTCCCAGATTTAAACCCCGTGGGAGTAACACCCCCAAAGAGGGACAAAAGGACCCCCTGATGATCCGCTACCTAGACTGGGTGATATGACCCAAAATTCATATCTCGATATTCTTTAGCTGGATAGCGATATACGATATATATCTCGATATTTTTTTAAAGCCATAAAGTAAGAACAAAAAGACAGTTCTTAATCAAAGCTGTCTCCCAAATCTCACACAGGCACTTTTATTATCATACAACGCAGATGTAGAAGAAAAAATTACTCAGAAATAAATTATCAGCATTTATTAAATAATAATTCTCCATAAATAAACTAAAACAATGTTGTTTTTGTGCATAACAAAAAGCTCACAATTGTGCAGTCAAAATGTAAACTAAAAGACGTTGAGCATAATAACAAAGACAGATTTCGCAGCTGCTCTGTTCCCAAGTTCTACTGCGTGACTGTCAGCCTGGAGTTTGAAATCCTCTTTGTAACCACGTCTCTGAACAGGTGCCATTTGTGGTCCTTATACACACACGGTACAGTAATATTACGTTGAAGCAGAGTACGTATCACTCCGCGAGGCTCCTCGGTAGCCGTAATGCTACAACAATCCATCAAGCAGCGCAGCTTCGTAGCTTACCAAAGTCATACCAAAACATTTTTTGAAAGGTTTCCTAGCACTGTGTACCACATAAAATCGGTTCAAGGTTCGTAAGCACAACCAGAATTCATACATAAGGTGGACTGTCGATTTTTGAGAAAATGAAAGCATTTTAGGCCGTCTGTCAATGCGTTAGCCCGGTTAGCTCGTTAACGCCGTCCAGCCCCACACACGGGGTGATCCGTGGTATCTCGTTAACGGAGATTTGCCCTGTTAATGCAGTTATGGCGTTAACGTTACGCTGACAGCACTAAAATAGTAATCTTCAAATGTTTTCTTTTTACTGACCAGCTCCTCTTTGATAGCTGCCGTGTGCATCTTGTTGCCTGCAAGTGAAGCGATGGGGGAGGGGGAGTTGTGTTCAGTGAAGGAGACATTGTCTCTACGCAATGTCTCTACATTGCGTAGAGACAAAAGTGGATGAAAGAGAGGCAAACTTGCAGCTCCACAAGTATAATTATAACGTAACATAGACTATATCGATATAAACAATATTGTCACATCTCATATCTCGTATAAAAATATATCGATATATTTAAAAACCTGATATATCGCCCAGTCCTATCCTCTACCTAATCTCATGAGCCAAGTGTTGGTCACAATCACCCAGGGTTTCAGGTGAGCTCATTGTAAAACCTAGCCCCACCCTATCATGTGATTTCCTGAGGTCAGATGGCCTAGGGTGTGAGTGGGCGTTAAGGCGTCTGGGAAGGCATCTCAAAACTGGATTATAGATGGCACACAGTTGGTGTCGTAAACCACCGCCTCTGTTCAAAGATGGCCGCTCACAGTGGACATAAATGGCTTCTTTCACTCCTCTTTCAAACCATCTGTCTTCTCTGTCCAAAATGTGAACATTGGCATCTTTGAAAGAGTGACCTTTGTCTTTTAGAAACAGATGGACTGCTGAGTCTCCGTGGAGGTGGCTCTTCTATGTTGTGCCATACGTTTGTGAAGTGGCTGTTTGGTCTCTCCAATGTAGAGGTCTGGGCATTCCTCGCTACACTGTACAGCATACACCGCATTGTTAAGTTTGTAACAATCTGCAGAGGTGAAACATCTTCAAGTAACTTAAAGAAGTCCAGACGCTTTTCTTTCCAAGCTCCTTCCACTTCCATCCTTGACAGCTGGTACAGTGTTCTAAGGTTTGAAAGCCTCACCTTTATTCTTCCCATTGTGACCAAATAACTCAATCTCTGTCTCATCTGACCATAAAACTCTTCTCCATTTTGCCTATCCAAGTAGGCAACTGCAAATTTCAATACAGGTTGAAAGTGTGGATTTTGGACCTGGGGCTTCTTTCTTGGTCTGCATCCTCTCAGTCCATGACCAGCATTTTCTAGTTCATGGCAGACTTGAGTCTTTGTGGATTCTGGGTTGTCAAATGTGTCAATGAAATGACACAGCAGCTTATACAATTTCCTCTCATTTGAGAGCAACAGTTTGTGTCTCCTTCCAGGCATTAGCAAAACATGCACTTACTTGTTGTTTGAAGTGATGATCTTGGAATCTGAAGTTGTTTAGAGATGGCTCAAAGAGACCTTCCCAGGAGGAGAATTCTGTAAATTTCAGTCCATTCTTCTAAATTTCAAATTGTTTTGAGTATTTTTCAGTTCCATAAGTGCTGTCCAACAAATTCTTTTTATATTAGCAAAGAGAAACTACCAGTTCTAGTAAATTATTATCACTAACAGGAGGTTCATAGGCTTTGGTCTTATCAGGTTAAACAGTCTAGAACCTTCAGCATTACTTATTAAGACATTCAAGTGAGTGTTTGCATATATTTGAGCCAATATATACTTTTGACACTGTATAGATTAGAAAAATATCCTAAATAAATTCAAACTTGTGCACTTAATTCTTGTTTTTTAAAGTAATTAAACATGTATGCTGCACAATCATTCAACCCTGGAAAACAAACAGTTCAAAGAAATCATTAAAGGACCAAAATTATCATGACATTCGTGCCCATGATGAGTGTATGAAAAATTCTCAGCACAACTGTATTTACAGGATAAGAAAAAATATCCTGTTATCATCTTGCTTGATAACATAATTATCTGCATAAAGTCATAAAATGAGAACATTAAAGTAACATTAAAGTAACATTAAAGTACATGAAGTACATGAAGATAGGTCACTGTACGTTTCTATTCGTCAGAACAGCCTGTAACAGCTTTTGTGAAGGAGCACACACAGAAAGCCGTAGCATCCCATGTCGCTACTCTAATTTCACCTCATTATTTGTACTCACAGAGATTACAGGAAGGCTCAAGATGCCGTGATCTACTTGTTCGTTTTCCAACTGATAACCTCCTATATCTGTTCCAACACCTGGCATTTCTGGAGCACAGCTGAATTTGCTGATTTAACAATGTTGCACCTGGTGGATGACACAATGAAGAATCATCATTATGTTGCTTTGATGGTCTCCAGTAATGTCTGCAGTGAACTAGAAGTGTAACTCATCAGATTTGTCAAGTGCAACACTTATGTGGCCAGAAGCCCAATACACTTACTGTAAGTTTCAACCAGAGGCCATGCTTTTCAGCTTGGTATGAGCGTGCTTGTTAAGTAGCTTATGTCTCAGCTTCAAAAAGAGCATCTGAATTTCATCTGATTTATTTTTCATCTGGCCAGTATCATCTAAAATAGGCTCCAGTCAAGCTGCAGTAACCTAATTTCAAAAATGTGTTGTCAAATTGTCAACAACTGCCTCAAATAACCCATTGAACCTGGTAAATCATAGATAACATAGTATCCCATGTTATTATGCCCAGTGCTAGATTAAGAATAGACATGTTTTAGTGTGACAAAAACATGTTTAGAGATACTCAAACACAGCATATCAGCACAGACACCTCATACCAACTGTGGTGGAAGGGTGATGATTTGAGCTTCTTTTACACCACAGGACCTGGGCACCTTGCAGTCAGAAAGTCTACCATGAACTCCTCTGTTTAGCCAAAGCTTGTCCCAAATTGTGTCATGTAAGAGGCCAATGAGCTTCATGACAGCAGGAAATCTACAACAGAAAGTCTTAAAAAGAAAAGAATCAAAGTGTTTTGTTAGTCAGAGTTCAGATTTCAGCCTGACTGAGATATGAGACCTGTGCACGCAAACTTCAATAAACTGAACTTATAAAGAAGAGTGGGCCAAAATTCCTCCACTACAATGTGAGAGAGCGATAAAGTTATTAATAAAATGAATGCTTCCAGTTATTGCTGCTAAAGCTGGCTCTACAAGTGGCTGGAACATGGAGTGTACACTGCTTCTGCATTTTCATTTAGTTTTTGTTGAATAAATAAATGCATGGTGTAATCATCGTGTCGTTGCTCACTCGACTAATGGTCAGACCTGTTAAGGACTAGCAGGTCTTAAAGCAGCTAGCAGGTAAAACTCTAGAATTTAAACAGGGTGTACTTTCTTTTTAGCATGATAATATGACCGCATGCTCCTGCGGGCCACAAAACTTTATGACACAGCAACTGTGCTAACGGGATGATCTTGATATGGCTAGGGAAATAACCAGGAAGCAGACATGCTAATATGATTTATATCACATTCTAGCTCAAAGGAGTCTCGCAGAGATCGATAGAGAAATTGGCTTTATAGTAGCTGTCAGCCAGTGCATTTCAATTTTACAATATTACGCCCAGGTTGTTTTGACATTCTGGGCTTCTTTTAAAGTCATCAACATCTTATGTAATGTGCATGCATCTTGTGAACATAGTTTCACTGTAAGGGCTCTAAACCTGTAGCCTACTTTGACTGAAACTTGATCTGTTATGAAGCTTTTCATTTAATCACGTATACGTGAACATTAATCTATACAATATAAGTGTTTGCTTAAAGATTTTGTATACTTTGTGAGTGTTTTGGGGAGCTTTTTGATCATGTATTTACAGTTAGTTCACCCAAGTATGTATTCTCCATCCATCATTTGCTCCATTTTTCTTCAACTGCTTTTCAATATTGCCAGTCAATCCAAGGGCTATCGCAGTCAGATACATTCACACTTGCAAGTTATCCTCGAGGTTATGTTTCTCTTTGAATTTGGTACAGGTGGGTGGACGATAAGTAACATGTAAGTTGAGTGGCACACAAACACACTAACTGATTCCATTTATCCATCATCAATTCATCACGCATCTGTCCTCCTCTCTGTTATCTTATCTCGTACTGACATGTCTGACATCTGACTTCCATTATCACAAATATCAGCTGGCCAGTGCTCTGCAAGGACACACACACACACACACACACACACACACACACACACACACACACACACACACACACACACATATTCTCAGCTGCCTTATAGAGCCAGAGAGACTCCAATACAGGCATGTTCAGACACACAAGCTGGTGGTAAAAACAAAAGAAATCCAAAAAAACTGGCACACGCATAGAGGTATGAAATTGAGCGTGGAAACACACACGTCCCAAATATACAAGCATAGTTCTTGTTTAATGTTTTTACAGCTGGTTTTTTATCATGCATCTCTGGTAGCATTTCCCTGAAAAGAAAGAAAATCATTACATGAAGTCTGCATTTTATTTTTTTGCTTACAGAAAATAACAATATGGCCTCAATAAAATTTTGATCGATAGCAGAAATGACTCAAGTAAACAAAACCGCCTGTGCGACTGTGTCTGAGTGAGCGTCAGCAAATGAGTAAAATAAGAGAGGTCAGGTACAAGTGTCACTGATTTATAGCTGGCGTCTGAAGGCTCAAGAATTTATTATGGAAGACTACTAGTAATGTAAGCATAACTGTATATACAAAAAAAAGAAAAGAAAAAGAGGGTGTGGGGCAGAGCATTATCATTAATATGGCTCCTCCATTAGCTTGAGTGCTTCTGTGACAACATAATGGCCGTCGCCCAGACAACAGGGTCATCACAGTTATGAACACGCCCGGCAACTGCTAGTGTCGACAAGTTCTACGTGGGTGGAGCAGTCTCTTCAACTAAGATGTGTACAGATACTTAGCTTGGGCAGGGCAATTCCTTGGGATTCAAGAGGTTTTCAAGCTAATTAATAATAAAAGTGGGGATGATGGGAAATGAAAGAGAAAAAAAGCATGAACAAGCAAGAGAGCAAGAAGGACTGCAGGGGAAACAGCTAGTGGATGAAAATGAGAAAGTGCGATGGAGGAGCCTTCCTGTGAGAGTTGCTTCCGAGTCAGCGCGGCTACAATGGAGTTATACTGGTCCATTTTCCCAAAAAGCATCTTAGTGGTAAGATGAGCTGTTCCATTATGAACCGATGGACAGAGAAGCGCTTAAGATGGTTTCATAATTCACCGTCCATTAAAAGTGGTTTGAATGTAATAGATTCTTGGAAGGATGAGAAAGGGAGGAGATGATGTAGACGAAGAAAAAAAACAACCGATAAAATAAAAGTCAGCATTATGATTTGTTATATAGAGGTTTTCCAAACTATGCCCATTCGTTGGGAGCAGGTTAACTGAGGCAATCTCGAAATCCTCCTCACTTGTAGATTTTTACAACTCCCCCTGTGGGATCCTGAGGCATTCCCAGGCAATCAGCTGCACAATCCTATCCGGCCTGTCCTGGGTGTACCCCAGGGTCTTCTGTCGGTTGGTGTTCCATCTTCTACACCAGGGGTCAGCAACCCTGGGCACGCGTGCCACTGGCACGGGAAGGGTTAACTGATGGCACAACCATAGCTGGACTGGCCATCGGGCCCACTGGGAAAATTTCGTTGTTTTGTTTGTTTGTTTTTGTAATGGTATAAACAATGACAGGTGATGGATTGGCCAGATGCTGGCAGATGTGTAAAAATAACTGTTTGGTGATGGCTATGGCGGAGCTCCCACAGAGGCAAGCAGGTGGATGAGGAAAAGGGGAGGCAGGAGGAGGAGAGACCTGAGGCGGCCGAGTGTCAGGTGAACTGAACTTCAGGTAAGAAGTTATGACCTGCAGTCTATCTGGGTCAGATATAAACCAGGTTTAGGTGGAGTTTATTTTCGTTGTGCTGACTTTTTACAGTCAGTTACAATAACTGACAGTAAAATAGCTAGCATGACGGAGTTTCTATACAGCTGGGTGGGTGCTATGATGTTACCTCTCCTGTTTCTACTTCAATCATGAAACTGATCAATGATCAGCTGATCGGCTTTTCTCTCTTGTTTGTTTATCACCCATTTTGCTCCAAAACAAGGAAACCGGCGGATGCTAAACAACAGCAGCACCTTTAACTTGATCAGCTGTTGTTAGAATTTATTTAATATTAATTTCTAGTATCAGCTGATGTTTGCTGGAGCCACAGCTGTAAAAGCTGCTGGTCATGATGTCGGTTTGGTTATCTGGTGAGAGGGAAACATGAAGATGAAACCAGGAGATGTCCTCACTGAATCATCAGAGCTGAACAGGTGATGGAGAAACAGGTTTACCTTTTAGGTGACATGAATGAGTTGAAGGGAAGTTATGAACTGTTTCTGAGAGACAAATAACCCCAGGATCCTTTTCTAAGCAGCTGACAGCTGGTAACTGTGCAGGGGCGGGTCTAGCAAAGTTTTGCCAGGGGGCCAGGTAGGGCATTAACAGGGAAAGGGGGGGCACAAAGAAATACCTTTCTTTCTTATTCTCATTTAAAATGTCTAGCTTTTAACAAATACTATCCAAATCGTACAACAAAAGTTTTTATCTGATGTAAAATGTATAGACATCATACATATACCAACAAGACTGTACATCACTGTCACAACAGCATTTGTTTTCATTCAAAGACTTTATGGTTTTTCCTATAATACCTGGTGGGCCGGTCTCTGCGTGCGTGTTAATGGAGCTGCATTTTCACCTGCTGGACATCACTACCTGACAAGTTTAACTGTCTTCAGAACATTGCAGAGGCCTTGGTGACAGTGTGGAGCTCTGCACACACGAAGAGTGTCCTCAGGTATCCGTGTGAATGCTGGACACTCGGAGACAAGAGATCACATTAACATGTGCATCTCTGTATTAACAAATATGTCACGTTGGCCCAGTTTATTTTTCTTATCATTGTTATGAGGAGACCATAAACAGCATTTGCATTTTCTGTTGTACAGTTCATTTGCTGTTATGGAGTTCTTGTTATGGATAAAAAGTCTTTTTTGTTTCAGAGTAGCTGATAACTATTCGCTGATAGCTGCAAACATCTGCAAACAAATATAATTCTATAAAGTTGTTCTATATAGTGTGTAACTGTTAATATAGAGCGTTATTAAATTTATTGCTAATGCAATCATATGGCACATCTTCTGAGGAAATTTTAGATGGCGCTCATCATCAGAAAGGTTGCTGACCCCTGTTCTACACCAACAGCCAAGTATAGGTGGCAAACTTAAATCAACCCTCCTCCCTTTAAAAAAAATAGAAACAAAAGAAAAACAGAAACCAAACTCACATTTTCCATGTCATGTTTCTTTAATTAGGAGAAACCAGAGCCCCTGCCGATTATTATTATTGTCCCATTTGATGTCTTTAAATTTCCGTCCCGACTCATCCGTGTGCTCGAATGTCGATTGCTTTTGACAAGTTAAAGCTAAAATATCTCAAAAACTATGGACTGCCAGTGTGGTGCATCTCAGAAAGCATTTCTCTACCTAAATACAGCCTCACAGGAGTGATAACATGGCTTCAGACTCACATTATTAACACCAGAGGTCGAGAAATAGGTGATACAAAGAAGACTGGTGAAGATGAGAGAGATGATAGAAAAAGCTGTGGAGTGGCCGATCGCCTCAAACGACTGCAAGAGTACAAACTTTATTACAAAAGGACATATAGAGGTTTGAAATACGTTCTAAGCAAGATTACTATGTTCATAAACTCGTGAGCAAAGCAGCACATACAGTTCCATCACAGTGTGTGTGTTTTTACATTTGAAACGTAAAGAGTAGCAGGCAGCGTCCCAGAGGCCATAAAATCTATATTTCAAGAGCTGCAGAGCTGCTGTAGGCTTCTGCTGGGTGCTTTGAAGACCAAAGCGGGGTGGGTGAGGAAGGGGGAGCTGGGTGCGGTGGGTTGAGGAAGGGTGAGAAATGTGGTGGTGGGTGAAAGAGACAAGTCGGGAAGTAAAGTCTAGAGGCAGGGAAGGAAGGACTCTAACACACATGACACATGTAGTTAACAGCTGATGGGAAAAGAAGGAAAACTGAACTAATCATAAAGACCCATTGGAGCAATTTTTCCAAATACTATGAAAAATAAAACACTTTGAGCATCTCTGAAGGCACAAATTATGGACAGGGTTTATAAAAGATCATTCCCAATATGTCCATGACTCTGTCCATAACATTTTTTTTTATAAATTGGTCTAATAGGACAGAAAATACTTCCAGTGTCTTATCGTGTGTCTCATTCCAAGTAGTAAAAATAATCAAATAAGAGTTAGTCACTGAGTTATGAGAATAATAATATTTGGATTACTACACTTTGATGCAATGTTGTGATAGCTAATCCTAGCCTTTTATGGTTAGCACACGTCTTTGGCCCCACAGCAAGTAGCAACTTTGTTTCTCCAGTATGGGAAACATGTTAAACCTGTATGTTGCGTGCAAGAGTTAAAAGGCCAGGAATGGTGGCCTTTATCACCAAGAAGCCTTACCATTTTATGACGCACAATAGGACCTCAACTGTTTTCTCGCTATCTTCCTTTTAAAGGCCTCAATGATTACAGTGGCAGAGGTTGTGTTAAAGCAGTAGTCAAAGAAGTTTCAGGAATGTGCTGGTGATGTAATGGTGTGGGGATATTTTCTTTGCCAAGAGTTGCAGAAACACCACAGGCTACCTGAATACATCCTTTATGACCCCAGTGTGCTTCCAGCAGGATAACACACCATGTCACAAAGCTCAGATCATCTCAGACTGGTTTCTTGAACATGACAGTGAGTTCATTGTACTCAAATGGCCTTCAGATATCAGTCCAATGGAGGTTTCTGTCACGGTCTGACTAGGGCAGACCGTATGTTGCAGGGAAGGACTCAAGCGCAGACCGAAATGAGATATGAATAACAAAACAAGCCGTTTATTAAGGAAAGAAACGAGGGTACAAAATAATAGGGAATCGATGAAAACTAAACAATGACCTAAACTGGGTGAACTAAAACGAAACATACAAAACTCTAAACATAACGAACTGACAGGGATACCTGGAGCGGAGACATAGGAACAACGGAGCAGTACATAATTACGTCACAGGAGGAGAGTAACTGAACATGATGAACACAGACACGCCAGACCTCTTCACAATAAAACAGGAAACACAGTGAGATATAGACATGACAACCTGAACTTGACAACATAAGCCACAGACATGAAATACATGAAAAGCAGGGGAGACATAACATAGTGGAAACACGAGGGGAAAATAACTAGAAACACCTAGGCATGATAGACTTAACATAGTGGGAACACAAGGGGTAAAAATTAACTGGAAACAACTAGGCATGATAACGATGAACTTAGGAAACCTGAAGGCTACATAAACTAAACACAAAACGCTGGGTCAGCAGACCCAGGATCATGACAGTTTCTCATGTTGTTCGCCATATTGGATGAGATCCAACCATCGGTTGCTCGGAGAAACATGTTTTCCTCCACTTAAAGAAGGCGCTGAACCAAAACCCTCCTAGTGGTTGCTTTGTTTGCCAGCACATTACCATAGTTGCCTGTAGTTTTTCATGTGTCTGTACATACTTGCTACTACTAGCCGAGTGTTAGTAAAACTAGAAATGCAAAAGAAAGAAGCTTCTGTTAAGCTGTGAAAAGTTCAGAGAAGGTTTTCCGTCAAAGTTGTGCCTCAACAATGCAGCCAATATCTTTCAAAGGGCGTTGAAGGAAAGCCTACTCCATTTCAAATTGTCCAGTGTCCACTTCAAACCACGACCAAAGCAATCATAATTAAAAAAAATATGTATCAATCTTGGTCAATAGTGGAATAAGGACTGCTTGGGGACTGGTTGCCAACTGATTGGGGAATACACATTCTGTTTAGTTACCAGTGGTTGCCAATGGATCACTGACTTATCTGTGGTTTCATATGACTGGGACTTTAGTGTAATTTTCCCAGCGATTGCCACAAACTTCCAGCAACCACTCACAATCAGTAGGGGAATACACATTTTTTGACTGGTGGCTGGATACCAGTCTCTGGCCAGTTCTGAAGGCAAAACAAAGGTCACTGTACCTAACAAAGTGGCAAGTGAATGTATATTAAAGTTAGATCTAACAGTCTCTGTCACACCAATGGCTGAGTGAATGGCTTTAATTAGTATTTGTAATGTCAAAACCCTTATTAATTCATATTAATTATTAACATCACAATGACGAAGCAGGTGGCCTTTAGCATTCATAGCGCGTTAGCTCTGCTTATGCAGAATGCACTGAGGGCTGGTGGGGATATAGATGTGAGCTGATATGTGAGATATTTTCAGGTGATATTCTTACTGACAATGTACCTTCCTGAAACAAACATTGGCACAAAATAGGCAGCATGGAACATGGAGTGAATAATGTAAGTAATGGGAGGTATTTATATATTTATGTGATTTCCCAAATGACATTCTTTCTTAATCTACTCAGTTATTTAGCTTCTTTTTCAGACTTGAACTGCAATCCAGGAAAGGATTTTGATATTATGCTGAGAGAAGGGCATTTTCTGACCACTTACGGTAGTAGATCTCTTATAGCCAATCAGAATATAAGCCAATGATTGTATTAATATGCACATATATCAGAAAGAGAACGACTAAGAAACATGTATATTATTATCAATCCTACTGCACTTCATGTACATATACAAAAAAAGAAAAATCCTGGTGTACATATATAGCTTTTTGGCTTTTTTGTGCACTATTTTTATTCTTTTTTCCTATTTTTTCATTTTCTAATATATATGTGTAACTCACCTCCTGTAAAAAGTGAGTTTCCCCAGTGTGGGATTAAATAAAGTCTTTGTCTATGTCAAAGATGATGATGATGAACACGTTGAAGTTCAGCCGAAGGGTTGTTCGCGTCTGTGTCTCTCTGCAGAATTCCCACACTTTCTGCATGTGCGTGGGCGCGTGCACGTTTGCATGCACGAGCGCGTGTGCTCACAAGCATTAACTCGTCGCAGAGAGGATGCTTTACACTCTCAAACAGTGCAGTCTGGTCGCATAGCAACAACATCAGCCCCCTCCCCTCCTCTCCCTCCATCCCCTGTTCCTCCTCTTCTTCTTCTTCTGTTCTGTGCGAGCATTTGAACTATAGCGTAACCTGAAAACATCCTTAACGGTTTCGCACGCTCACCTCTGAGAGTGCTGCTCCCGTTCAAACGGCAACATGGCGCACATGTGTGCATTCGAGTCTCTGTCTCTTTGTGTCCCTTCTCTCTGTAGATTTCACAGAGCCGAACACATGAAAGCAGAAGATAGAGGAATAAGTCCTCCTTCCAGCTCTGCGGTATTACTGAGAGAGAGAGCGCGAGAGTCACACAGGAAACCAAAATCAAGACTGCAGTTCAGCTTTATACTGTGTGTAAATTTTGATGTGATGTTTTTACTCTTAATATCAGTGTGGGGCTTTAAAATCTGGCTTTAGAGTTTTCTCCTTCAGAGTGGCTTCCTTTTTTTAATATATATATATATTCTTCAATTTCTGTCTGTTTTTCCTCCTTCATCTTTCTTTTCTACATAGATCACCTCTGCTCTTGTTGCAAATTGGGATTTCTGCATGTCTTGACAATCAAATTACACCCCCCTCAGCCACCCCTGCTTTCTCCCCGCTTTCCCTTGTGGCCTAGTTAGAGAAATATGCATAACTTCTTCATTTACCCCTGCAGCCAAAGCAGTACACTAGATAATTCACTGTACTAACAGATGCTGCAAAACTGCCTTTTATTATCTACTTGACTGCTGTGATATCCTCCTGATGCTGTGCCACTGCCACAACTGTCACCGGATGAGATGCTGCTTTGATGTACTGATGCATGTAACGCATGAAGCCTAGAGCCATCGTCTCCATATTGAACAGTAATCATTACAACAGAGTATGCAATGAACGTAATTCAAAAAACCGAGCAAAGCCGGGCGACTGTAGCTCCAGATTAGCACTCGTATCTGGGGTGTAATTGTGTGTTTAAAGATGTGACGCCGCATGCATTTGTTTGGATTGCAGTGCAGAAATGCCCTGTGCTGGCTGTGGCAGGGTGCGTACAGTTTTGTGCATTTAACAATAGGCGAAGATTGGATTTGAATAAACATGACTGTAATGTGGTATCTCACTGCGCAGCCAGCAGAGAGGTTGTTATGACCCAGTAATCCAAACATTAATAAAAAATTTTTAAAAAGTTAAATTCTGCCAGAGGAAGGCAAAACAAAGCAGGAGTGTCAGTTACATTACTTCGCATAAAGGCAGGATTTTTAGATGGAAAACACATCATAACATTTATAATAAAGACTGCCGTTGTTGTTGTTTTAATGGCTCAACATATTGCTTGAAGTGGTGAAAGCCTGTCTTGGATTTCTGATATTATGTCCTCCCACCACAGATAACACGCTGAGGCATGATGATAAATGCCTTTCGCGGTGTTTCTGCAACACGCCAAAGACTTTAATGAATTTAATGGTTGAAGATGTAAACAGAACAAAAGAAAAGGCAAATTTTATCTTGTGTTTAATTTTTAAAGTTTGTGATAAACTATAAACTTGTGATGGTTTTAGATTTTGTAGTAGTTTTGTTCTGGTCATCATCCAAGGTGTACTTGCCTGTGTCTCCTTTTTTTTCCACTTTTCTTTTTGTGTCTTTTACATAGACTCCATAAAGTGATTGATGTACTCTAGCCTTCAAGTCAAAAAGGTGAAAGCAGCATCTTTAACTGGCATTCCTTTATTGACCAGCAGGGGGCGACTACAAAATCCTCCTGTGTAAAGTCTATGATTACTGCTCTCATGATTCTTGAGTTTTTGTACTCGCCGTAGCCATACACCATTGCACACCTCTTAGATTTTGCAACTCATACTGGCCTGGTTGTAGACCTAAGTATGTGGTTGTACTGCCATTTCAATCTTAGTTACATTATTCAGAGTGAGATGCTGCAACAGCTTGAAAAGACTTCCTGGAAAAATAAAAACCTCCAAAATTTTTTTGCTATTGGTTTCAGCATCCTTGACTTTCATACCAGCACTAATCCAAAGATTTAGATTTTGTCTTAGTGATGACACCTATTATTCAAGAGAGCACTGTAACCAGAAGAAGAAGAAGAACCCGCGCTCTCAGCACCAGTATAAATTGTGACTGGGCTGTGGTCCTGAAGATAAAGTTTCACTAGCTGGGCCCACATCCTCATTTGAGGTTTGACAGGTTTTAGTAGATAAAGGTGTGGCGTGGACGTGAATCGAGCTGCGGTTTGGGGAAGGCCTCTAAGGGGACTGGCGGGGCCTCCCGGGTCTAGCAGATCCCCATGTACTAAACAGAAGTGAAGAAGTTAAAGAATTTAAAAGGGTAGGGAGGGTGGGGAACATAAACGAGACTGAACCACTTGTAGAACTGGGGGAACATATATAGATAAGAACCAGAAGGAGCTTGTTTGGAGGCGTGGTCCTGCTCCTGAAATTCTGATACTTTGTCTCCAATGAAGATTGTGTCCTTTGTGGTTGGCATACCTTGTGACCTACAATTCACAACTGAGTGTGCGGTGTCCCTCAGTTTCTCAGTTTCCTCCACCCTTCATTCATAACATCTTCTTTTGAGAAGCTCAGATTGGCCCAGGGCTTCAGAAACAACCTTTGTGGTCCCACGGGTCCATGTCCATCTTTGACAAACAGTCTTTTACTGCTTTACCTTCTGTTTCAGTCCTCTGTCTTCCCCATGTCCTCATTAAAGTGGACTTACACTACATGTTTTAAAGCTAATTTACAGCATGGAGACCGACTCTAAAACACTGTCATACATTTAAGTCTGTGAAGGTCTCAGTCATCCAGGTCATGGTCTTAATCAATCTTAATAACTTGAAAAAGCAACTTCTTTAACTTTGTGAAGATGAACTGAAGAAGTCTCTTGGATGAGAGCTGAAACCTCTTCACATTAGTGATGTGCGATACCACTGATTTCCTTTCCGATCCGATACCAAGTAATATTCAGGGTGGTATCGACGATACTGATCTGATACCGATACTTTGTACAAAAACGTATTTTATTTATTGTATCTCAAATTATAGTTTCATAATGATTACAGGACATCAGATTACTTGTTCTTATCACTTAATAATGCAGAATTCATCATATAGAAATAAAGAACCTGAAGTTGTGCACTATTTGAACACCTTGCCTGCCTGCACCTGTCCCTGTCCCTCTCCTCCTCAGTTCGCCTCAACATACGCTCGTCATATTCTGTGATATGATTTACTCTGAGGTGTTTGACAAATTTTTGGTGTTGCCACAACACCTCACTTTCTTGCCACATGTATCGCAAACCACGTCTCGGCTGTTTGTGGATGTAAAATACGTCCGCACATAACTCCAATTACGCTCAGCCATTGTTGTGAGTGTGCACGCCAAGGGGTTGCGACATTTATACAGCCATATTTTGCACATGACTATGAAAGGTGGAAGAGGAAGTAGTTCCTTCCAATTGTAGACAATCCGAATGAAATAGTTTCTTTCCACTGTGTTCCTGTTAATGATAAACTACAAATTTACCCTAAATTACTAAAATATCGATATTTTAATGTGAGAATCGATTCTAGAACATGGATGATTGGTATCGGAGGAATCGATATTTCAGTATCGATCCGCACATCACTACTTCACATACTTAAAGAAGTCCAGTTGCTTTGTTCAGTCTAGCTCTTAAGACTGTCGTCGATTTAACACAGTCTGTGAGGCTGGGTTTAAAAAAAACAAGTGTTTAACATATCAGCTTCGTCATCGGACAGGCTCATCTTTGTACTTGCTTGTTTTATGTCTTTATGACTATGCCTTTGTTCCTCCTCCTGACAAAACCATAACAAATCCACGTTTTAATATTCACAGACGGTCACCTTTTGACCTCATTAATATAAACAGTCATCTGCGGTGATGAACACAAAGACACTACTTTCCAGTACCTTCAAGTTAAGCATGTTAGCTTATTGTTTTGGGCTTGCAGCCATTTATTCTTATGACTCTTGTTATGTTTCCAGCTGCAGCAGGTGGTTGTTTTCAGTGAGTTCAAAAAAACAACAAAGCACTCAACTGCACACTACCTGCCAGGCAGCAAGCAGAATGTACTGTATCTAAATTATAGCAGCAGATAACTGAACGTACTCGAGCAGTTAGTAGCTAAGGAAACATATTTTTCTCTGAGGTTGAAAGAAAGAGCAAAACAGAGCTCTTAAAAATCAATCAGGGTCATTTGAAAGTACTCTGACTGTAAGCTGAGGCTTCTAGTTCTTGGTAATTTTATGTACTGAGATTGATGAGTCCACTCTGCATGGAGGCTAAATGTGGACGTGGACTTGTGCAGGAAGACATTGACAACGTCACTAAATTACTTGAGAATCAGCAGAGGCGTCACTGTGATGATGATGAGTATCAGAAATAAAGGTGACATCCTACAGTTCAGATTAATGATGCTGTACATAGTTTGTATCGGATATCCTAACTTGCTGATGTCCACTCAGGAAAAAAAAACAAAACAAAAATGATTGTTTAGGGGAGACAGGGTTATATCTAGTGTGTGGTGTGAAGATGTTTCCACATCTAAAATATATGACATCACAAAGCGATTGTTCACTATGAATATTGAACCTGGAACACTTTATGCTTTACGAGGTAAAGCAAGTCCGTCTGAAGTCATTACACCCCGTTTGCTCAAAACGAATGCAAAATGACACGTATAAGCAGGATGCTACCACCACTGCCATAAACACACATACTTTTTTTGTCACGGCAATAAATCTGAGGGAAATTTAGATGCCTGTTTAAACCCGGATGATGAACGACAGAAAAAAACTGAAATGACTCCACAACAAAAACCACATCTTCTCTCTGATAGGGGTTTATGAAGGACGGATAGAGAATATGGAACGGATTGTGGGGAGGAAAGCAAGAGATGTGCGGACAGAATAAGGTACACCTGAGCATCTAAATCTTCTCGGTGTGGCTGACAGTCCTGGGCTGACTTTTTGTGTCCCCGCTCTACCTGTGAACAGCTCACACTGTCACAGCAGCCACCTTGCGAGCAACTTGAACTGAAGTAACAAGACAGTTTTGGGGCTCGAGGGTTTCTTCACTGCAGTGTCCAGAGACCATTTGTCAAACTCTGCCCTGCATGGTGACTCAAATCTCTTAGGGCAGCAGTCTTTTTGTTTTCTCTCTCTGCAGTTTTCTTTTAAAAAAATAAAGCCAATCTTTGGATAAAATTCCCATATTTTGTTTAGGATATTTTAAACTCGTCTGGATAAAGGTGATTGCACCAGCACCGTGTCGTGACATGTTTAAGACTTCCTGGTAGAAACCTTTGAGAGAGCAGTCTGAGAACCTGCAAAACATAACACTTAAGTGACCATTTTGGCAGCAGGTGGTTGCCCCTCACAGCTGATTGCATCCTTGACAGCTGTAGCCAGGAGCGCGCACGTGGGCCCACGGCGACAGCACGCACGTAGAGAATTGCATTCATGCTACACTGAACTGACATTCTATTAAAAAACTAGAATATTAATGAGCGAATAATGAATCGATAACAGCCATCACGTGTTCATTAAAGGAAATGTAGGAAAGGGGAGGAGAAAATGAGAGCTAGTGTTGATGACAGGCAATAAGACTACCGAGAGCACCACTCGTGTTTGGCCTAGTGTATTTAAAACAGAAAAAAAGAAAGTAATCTGTGTGTCTCACGCTGCTGCCAGAGGTGCAAATGTTCTCATTTCCTTTCATGAGAGGATTTCACTTGAACACAAGATGAAATTTTTAAAAAAGAGAAGAAAAGACATTAAATGGGTTGCTTAATGAGGCTGTTAGTGTCCAAAAACTTTTTAATTCTCTCAGTTATTGAGTGTGCTTAGTGTCAGTGTACGTGTGTGTGTGAGTGTATCTGCCTTGATCCATATTAATCTGCTACTGTCTAATCCAGACATGGTGATGGTGCCTCATGAATTAAACATAACCAAACTGGGGAATATTCAAGATATTTAGTGTTACAAGATAGTTAAACTAGTGCCAACGTCGACCGCCCGTCCATCTATCCATGTCATGGTGAAATGGAATTAAAGGACTCAGGTGCGAGACTCCTTGCAGAGTGACAGTGAATTTATTCACAGTGAAAAGGTGAGTCAATAGTTCGAGTCTGTAATCCAGAAAGAGCAGTGCAGTTATACGATGACTTCTCCCCGCAGTGACAGTGCTGTAATAATCCAAAAACCGCTCCTATGACTTCTCCCCGCAGTGACAGTGCTGTAATAATCCAAAACCGCTCCTTGTGCCGGCTCCTCCTCCGATCTCTGAATCCTGAGGGCAGATGAGAAAAGCACACGCACTGTAATACAACCGTCTCTCTTTCACAAGCGGAGTATACTAGCCACGATTACGCTACCCGGTTTAGTTCAACGTTCCAGCGTTGGTTGTGACTCGACTGCACCGTTAAATAGGGCTGCTTCAGATCAGTTGTAGCCGGCGAAGTAATTACGTCCAGGTGCGACGCTTCCAGCTCCGGACCCACCCCTCGGTCAGCTGCCGTGCCGTGCCACGGCTTCCAGAGGTACATGTCTCCGCAGCAAAACATATGCACAAGATGGAGAGGAGACACGACACAGTACACACAAACACCCCCAAAAAGTGGCAAGGTAATCGGTGAGGACCACCTAACCGTGACAGTACCCACCCATCAATGGGAGCCTCCCGGCGACCGACCAAACTTGTCAGGGTGCCGGCGGCGGAATTCCCTCACCATGGCGTCATCGAGAACCGCAGACCGCGGCACCCAGGAACGCTCTTCCGGACCATACCCATCCCAATCCACCAAGAACTGAAAGCCCCTACCGCGGCGCCGGGCATCCATAATGCGGGAGATGGAATACGCCGGGGCGCCGTCGATAATCCGGGCGGGTGGCGGGGGCCCGGAGGGCGGGCACAAAGGGCTGGTCCGGACCGGTTTCACCTGGGAAACATGAAACACATTATGAATCCTCATGGCACGAGGAAGGGCCAAGCGAACAGTCACTGGGTTCAGAACAGCCTGGATCGAAAAGGGCCCAATGAAACGCGGGGCCAACTTCCTGGATTCAGTCCGCAAAGGAACATACCTGGAGGAGAGCCACACCTGCTGCCCAACACGATAGGCAGGGGCAGGGGTGCGGCGACGATCAGCCAGCCTCTTATTCTGTTCCGCCGTCCTCAACAGAGCCGCCCGAGTGGCGCGCCACGCTCGCCTGCAGCGTCTCATGTGATGCTGAACGGAGGGGACGGCCAGCTCGCCTTCAGTGATGGTGAGTAGAGGCGGCTGGTACCCCAGCGACGCCTCAAACGGAGACACACCAGTGGCCGCCGACGTGCTGGAATTGTGAGCGTACTCGACCCAAGCTAATTGGCCACTCCAGGTGGATTGATTCGAGGACACCACACAGCGCAACATAGACTCCAACTCCTGGTTCGCCCGCTCCGCCTGACCGTTCGTCTGAGGATGAAAACCTGAAGACAAACTCACTCCGGCCCCCAGTTCCGAACAAAACGCCCTCCACACCCGAGAAGTAAACTGGGGACCCCGATCAGAAACAATGTCCCATGGCAGTCCATGTAATCGAAAAACATGATCAGTGAGGAGCCGAGCAGTCTCCAAGGCCGTCGGGAGCTTAGGCAATGCCACAAAGTGCGCAGCCTTGGAAAAACGGTCTATAACAGTGAGTATGGTCGTGTTACCTGACGACGGCGGTAGACCGGTGACAAAATCCAAAGCGATGTGCGACCAGGGGCGCTTGGGGACGGGCAGAGGGTGCAAGAGACCGGCCTGGGGAGCACTGGGGGTCTTATTCCGAGCACAGGTAGGACAGGCCGCCACATAGTCCCGAACATCCCTGAGGAGAGAGGGCCACCAAAACAAACGTCGCAAAAAACTAATGGTGCGGTTCTTACCAGGGTGGCAGGAGAACTTTGCGGTGTGGGCCCAGTGTATAACTCTGCCCCGGACCGTTGTGGGGACGAACAACCGTCCATCCGGGCCCGTCCCTGGGTCTGGCTCCTGCTGCTGGGCCTCTCTGACCATCCTCTCAATCTCCCATGTGATGGCCCCCACGACGCATGAGGCGGGCAGAACGGGTCTCTGCCTCTCTTCGTCGTCCATGTGGGGCGAAAATTGGCGTGACAGAGCATCGGGCTTCGTGTTGCGTGATCCCGGTCTGTAGGTTATAGAGATATTGAAACGTGTAAAGAACAGGGCCCACCTGGCTTGACGAGCGTTGAGACGCTTAGCTGCCTGGATATACGCCAAGTTCTTATGGTCTGTCCAAATCACAACGGGGTGTTCTCCACCCTCCAACCAGTGCCGCCATTCCTCCAGGGCCAGTTTGATGGCGAGGAGCTCCCGATCGCCCACATCATAATTTTGTTCCGCTGGAGTCAGCCGTCGAGAGAAAAAGGCACATGGGTGCAGCTTGCCCTCCACCCGCTGGGAGAGAACGGCCCCCACCCCTGAGTCCGATGCGTCCACCTCCACCACGAATGGTCGGGTGAGGTCAGCCTGGATCAAAATGGGAGCAGAGGAAAACAGATGTTTCAAATGAGCAAACGCCCGCTGCGCTGAACTAGACCAGAGAAAAGGCTGCTTGGGAGAGGTGAGCCGCGTGAGAGGAATGACCACCGCACTAAAGTTTCTGATGAACTTCCTATAAAAGTTGGCGAACCCGAGAAACCTTTGTAGTTCCCGACGTGTCTTGGGCTCGGGCCACTCCACCACTGCCCTCACTTTGGCAGGGTCGGCTCGCAACTGCCCCTTCTCCACAATAAACCCCAAAAACGGCACAGACTGAACATGAAACTGGCACTTCTCACCCTTGACGAAAAGCCGATTCTCCAGCAGACGCTGCAGCACCAGTCTCACCTGTTTCACGTGTTCGGCTCGGGTCCTAGAGAAAACGAGGATGTCGTCTAAATAGACAAACACAAAGTGGTTAATAAAGTCACGCAGCACATCATTAACCATAGCTTGGAAAACAGCGGGGGTGTTGGTGAGTCCGAAAGGCATAACCAAATATTCAAAGTGCCCCAGATGGGTGTTAAACGCCGTCTTCCATTCATCCCCCTCGCGAACACGAACCAGATGGTATGCATTACGGAGGTCGAGTTTGGAAAAGATGGTCGCCCCCTGGAGTAGTTCGAACGCTGAGGCCAGAAGAGGGAGGGGATATCTGTTCTTGACTGTAATCGTATTCAGGCCCCGAAAATCTATACAGGGGCGGAGAGACTTGTCCTTTTTCTGTACAAAGAAGAATCCAGCCCCCAGCGGGGACGTGGACGGGCGAATTAGACCGGCAGCAAGGGAGTCTGTGATGTAACGCTCCATCGTCTCACGTTCGGGTTTTGAGATGCTGTAAAGCCGGCTGGTGGGTAATGGGGCGCCGGGGTGCAGATCTATCCCGCAATCGTAAGGGCGATGAGGCGGGAGTGACACTGCCAGGTCTTTGCTGAATACCTGAGTCAAATCGTGGTACTCCGGAGGGACGGCTGAAAGATCAGGTGCCTTCACTTGAGCCGCTGGAGTTAGGGGCAATAAACTGGGCACCGCTGCACGTAAACAATGTTCATGGCACCACTCGCTCCATCCTGTCACGCGTCCCTGCGCCCAGTCGATCTGCGGGTTGTGTTGTGTGAGCCATGGGAACCCCAAGACCAATGGTGTGCCGGGGGCTCTAAACAGAAACAGGGAAACTTTCTCGACATGGTTACCAGAAAGAACTAAGGTCAGATCAGCTGTGCGATGAGTTATTTCTGCTAACGGGCTGCCGTTAAGAGCCGACACTTGAAGAGGCTCCTGGAGGGGAACCGCAGGAAAACCCAACCTCCTAGCGAGCGATTCGTCCAGAAAACTCTGTTCGGCCCCAGAATCCACTAATGCACTACACAGATGGGTGTGAGATTGAAAAACCAACTTAGCAGGACAACTCAGATGGGAGGCAGTGTTCATGGTCGCACCCGTCAGTATTCCCACAGCTACTGACGGGCTTGGTCGTTTCCCCGAGAGGGGCATGCGTCAGCAAACTGTCCCTTCTTCCCACAAGCAAAGCACTCACCCGTCAGGCGTCTCCTCCTCCAATCTGTGGAGCTCAAACGTGCACTGCCTAGCTGCATAGGCTCCTCCGCCTCCGTAGGTCGCGGGTCCGTCCCTCTCCATTCCAGAGCCGGCAATTCCGCCCGCCACCCAGCGCCTCCTGGTGTCCGCCTGCCGAACTCCCGCAGGTGGTCGTCCAACCTAATACATAAATCAATCAACGCACTCAAAGTTTTAGGCAAGTCTTTTGTAGCCAACTCACGCTTCAGTCCATCATTCAGACTGTTCAAGAAGGCGCCCCGGAGCGCCGTTTCCTCCCAACCAGTCTCCTCAGCGAGGATCCAGAAGTCCACCGAGAAGTCAGCGACACTCCTCCGGCCCTGCTTCAAGGTAAACAGCCTATGCGCAGCGCTGTCAGGGTT
Organism: Rhamphochromis sp. 'chilingali'; assembly: GCF_963969265.1. NCBI lineage: Eukaryota > Metazoa > Chordata > Actinopteri > Cichliformes > Cichlidae > Rhamphochromis > Rhamphochromis sp. 'chilingali'. The sequence continues at coordinate 21,745,266 of NC_137942.1, forward strand.
AGTTCCTTTATCAAAAACACTACGAAATTTGCTCAAAAACTCAGTGTAAGAAATCTGAGGCTGGGAGTTCAGGACCGCTTGCGCCCACTGCAAGGCTCGGCCTGTCAACAGCTCCACCATCAAGGCTATTTTAGAACCATCAGTGGCGTAGGCCTGAGCCTGCTGCCTAAAGATGAGGGCACACTGCGTCAAAAATCCCCTACTCTTGTCTAATTCTCCAGAAAATTTTTCTGGGACAGGCAATGAATGTTCCCGTGGTTGCGGAGGAGGGGAGGGGGGCAGTGGGCAAGCAGCAGCGACGCTGATCGGGGGTGGCGCTGGTAAAGGGCCCCCCGCAGCTCCAGGCGGAGATAGCAACATACCTTTTAACTCCGTCACAACCTGGATTAGCGCTGATTGCTCCCTGGAGACATGGTGTAACATTTTCTCGTGGCGTTCTAATTGCCCCGCCTGGAGCGACAGCTCGCGCCGCCAGGATGACGAGTCCGCTGAGTCCGCTTGGCTGGAACGTTCTGTCATGGTGAAATGGAATTAAAGGACTCAGGTGCGAGACTCCTTGCAGAGTGACAGTGAATTTATTCACAGTGAAAAGGTGAGTCAATAGTTCGAGTCTGTAATCCAGAAAGAGCAGTGCAGTTATACGATGACTTCTCCCCGCAGTGACAGTGCTGTAATAATCCAAAAACCGCTCCTATGACTTCTCCCCGCAGTGACAGTGCTGTAATAATCCAAAACCGCTCCTTGTGCCGGCTCCTCCTCCGATCTCTGAATCCTGAGGGCAGATGAGAAAAGCACACGCACTGTAATACAACCGTCTCTCTTTCACAAGCGGAGTATACTAGCCACGATTACGCTACCCGGTTTAGTTCAACGTTCCAGCGTTGGTTGTGACTCGACTGCACCGTTAAATAGGGCTGCTTCAGATCAGTTGTAGCCGGCGAAGTAATTACGTCCAGGTGCGACGCTTCCAGCTCCGGACCCACCCCTCGGTCAGCTGCCGTGCCGTGCCACGGCTTCCAGAGGTACATGTCTCCGCAGCAAAACATATGCACAAGATGGAGAGGAGACACGACACAGTACACACAAACACCCCCAAAAAGTGGCAAGGTAATCGGTGAGGACCACCTAACCGTGACAATCCATCCATTCATCCTCCGCTTATCCGGATTGTGGGGGCAGCAGCCTAAGCAGAGCAATCCAGGCATCCCTCTCCCCAGCTGCCTCCTCCTCCTCACACTGTGGGGTTCCCAGACCAGCTACAAGATATAATAATATAGACTCCCTGGCTCTACCCCAGAGCTTCCTTTGGGTAGGAAATGCCCTGAACACCTCACCCAGGAAGTGTCTATGAGGCTACCTAGTAAGATGCATGAACATCCTCAACTAGCTGCTCTCGATGTGGAGGAGTAACGTCTCCATTCTGAGCCTCTCTTGAATGACTGCACTCCTCTGTAAGGGCGAGGCCAGCCATTGCTGACATTTATATCTGTAATCTCGTTCTTGTGGTGACTACTCATAGCAGGCGTTCAGAGGTGAGGGTACGGACAGAGGTCAACTGGAAAATGAACACATGAATATTTACAGTATATGCACAAAAGCTATTGTTTTGCTAAGATTTAACTTACTTTTTTTCTGTGATTTCTGACACTTTTCTATATCATTTGTTTCTAATTGTGTGGAAATCTTTTGTAACTTCAAGCAATATGCGAGGATATCATGTTTCACTGACTAGCAAAAGAAAGTCTTTATAATGTCATACGAACACAATATGATTGGTTAAAAAGTTTGCGATGAGCCAGGTTTAAACTTCCTGGTTCATCTTACATCTTCACTCCAGTTGGACATCATTTCCCTGTGAGGAGAAAGGAGAAACAACTCCTCCCTACGTATACACACACCAGAATCTGTGCCCCGTCCACTGTGTCCAGTAATTTCCCACTACAGGCTTGTATGAGTGTGGCATTTTCTTCCAACACCATTAGGGATGGGTATCGAAAACCGGTTCTTGTTGAGAACCGGTTCCCACTGTTTCAATTCCTTGGAATTGTTTGCCATTTTTGCAAACGATTCCCTTATCGATTCCAGTCGCCCCGAATGACGTCACCACGTTGCGGAGCGTCATTTACCTGGCAGGAAACACGACGGCTCAAACGCTCAAAAGTTTGGTTATACTTTACGAGAACGGATGATAACTTGCAATACTTGCAAAGTAGATATTTCATTTAAGGGAGGAAACACTACGAATATGCAAAAGCATTTGCTCACAAAACACACGATGACCTTAAATGAATGTCGTGTTTTTAATTCCGCTCCGGACTCGTGAATCTCAACCCAGCAGCAGCGGTAACGTTTGCACGTCCTCTCCCGTTAATGCGGCAGGTAAATCATCAACTAACATTACATATTATGTTAGCGCGATCTGCCTTATTACAAAACCTGCCATTAATGTGCATTTAGGTGACCATGATGAGAGAGACAGACAGAGTCTGGCTGGCTCAGATGCTGGCAGTTCTCGCTGCAGTCTACCGGTAGCGTCTCCTTTCAGGCCAGGATAGACGAATGTCACCGAGCAGTGACTCAGTTTGTGGTAAAAGGCTTGCACCCATTTGCCACAGCAGATGCCCCCGATTTTAGGTAAGTGAATGTGTTTAATTGTAGGCAGGGACATTACTGGATATTCTTGTGTAATTGCTACAGAATAATTTATGTTATACTTTGTTATTGCTACAGAAGAATATTTATTTTATTATTTTACATTTACAATTTTTTTTTCCTGGGGACCCTGTGACACCCATTGAAGAGCCATAGGCTGGATCTCTTAAGATCTCACTGTTGGGTTTGTAAGGCCATGTTACTCCTAAATTTCTACCTTGTTCAAAGAGAAGATATAAAACAAAGTTCTAAGCTAATCGACCTTAGTGTTCTCCTTTTTAAAAAAAAGAATCGATAAGAGAATCGATAAAGAATCGAATCGTTAAACAGAATCGAAAATGGAATCGGACTCGTGAAAATCTTATCAATACCCATCCCTAAACACCATACTCCATATTATCCTATAAAACATAAATGTGTAATAAAAGATAAAACATAAATGAGGTTAATTCCTGACAGTAACAAGCAGAGGTATAAAACTAAAGATTCAAACTTAAGGAGCAAAACCAAACAGAGAACAGAAAATAAACAGCAATTAAAAATCCACAAACGCAACTCCCTGTCCAAAACGGGAGCACAAGAGTGCACAAATCATATTTTAACTAATAACTGTCATAAATGTGCAGATACTGGTCTGGTTAATTGCATGGTAAATGGACTCATATAGTGATTTTCTAACTCTACTAGAATTCTCAGAGCACTTTAGAGAAGTCTCATTCACACATTCACACGCACATTCATATAGATACTTTTCTTCCACATCTGACTCGTTTATATCAAACCATCAACCTTCTGATTAGTAGATGACCTGCTTTACCTCCTGAGCCGCAGCCACCACGTACGCATGTACATTGTGCTTATAATGTCAAATATGTTGTATTTTTATCACGTATTAGAAGTATAGAAAATTTGACACATCTCATTTTGTTACTGCCCAAGCCCTTCTGATGTTTCCCAAAGTACAGCAATAAGGACACAGGGAAACATCCATGTGCTTTAGCAAGTCGTGATAAGAACCAGAAAAGAGATTTATTTATTTCTCTGCAGTAGAAGTAAATCCAACACAAGGACCCTGATAGCTGTATTCAGAGCTCAACGAGATAGTGAGGGATTACAAAGGTTGACCACGATAGAAGGGATGCTACAGCATGACTATCCCCCACAGACCACACTCTGAAGTGTCACTTGTAGGATAATGCACGTTAACCACTTCAGCTCGGCTACGGCACAGATAACCTCACAGAACATCTCTCAAGGACACTGAAATGGGCTCCTTGTTACTGTCCAAACTCCCCCAGATGCCTTTTCTCTCTGCTGAGAAATATGACCGTATGACATGGTCAGAGACAAGGAGTCAATCCAGAAAACACTCATTTAGAGGATACCAAGAATACCAATGAATATGTTTTTTTGAGGAAACTTTCTAATATGCTTGATAAATGTTGTGACTGGTATATAGCATTCACTGCTGTGATGAATAGGTGTGATTTGACTCCTCATAACAAGAGCCAGTAAGATATAGAGAGCAATGTCACGTTTGTGCTTTCAGCATCTGTCAAAAGTATTCACTACCCCCTCGTTATAAAAATAGTACATTAAATGTGTCATTTATTTATTTTTTAAACCAATTTTTTTTAGTTACATGTAAAAGTGAAAGCAGAGGAGAGAATTTGGTCATTGCATTGAGTCTCCTTTTCTGGAGAGCCTTCACAAGTGAACAGGAGTGCGCTCACCACACGAGCCCACACACCTGCACTTTTGAGTGCCATGTGAGTTGTGTTTGCCCACATCCTTTTGTTCCACTTTGAGTGGCTTCTCTAAGGGCGTTTTCACACCTATAGTTTGTTTGCTCTGGTCCGACTCAGCTGATGAGTTTTGAATCTTGTAGCTTTTTCCTGTGGCTTAAAATGTTTCCACACAGAGAAAAGTCCAAGCGAAAAAACACGTTGCTGCAAACCACATGACAATATTCAATCTGCTTATTGGCCAGATGTGTCGGGACAGGAATAACAAAAATAAATACAGGAAGAAGGTGTTCTGTGCTCTGGAATACTGGAGAACATGGAGAATTTATGTTCATTTCACAACTAGCTCATACAGATCTTTGCACATCTACTGTGCCTTTGTGCATCCAAGGATAAAGCATACATGGCTTCAGGAAGGGGTATTGCTTAAACTTGCATCGTGCACCTGGTAGTTGGGTCGGGTCACATTCACACCATAATTAAACGGTCTCGGTTCACTTGTTTTGGTCCACACCTCAGTGTGATTACTGACTTCACATCTCCACAGGTGAACTACACCAAGAGGGAAAACGAGCAATTCTAAAAGGAAAGGAAATGAACCCCCACACAGAAGCAGGGATCTGATGTCTGGGAGAAAAAGGCCTGTTTAAACAGGGGCAGGGCGAACCTCGTTACTCATTACACCATCCCAGCACGCAAAGGAGGTGAGAGAAGCAGAGGAGGAAAGAGGAAGCAAGCATTCTATGCACAAAATTCTGCTTACATTTGTATGTGTCATAAATCAAGTGCCAACATTTTCTTGCATGCGTTTGACTTTTTATATGCACACTTTGATTTTAAGTAGCGCCTGTTTCTGAGGTGGAGACGCATTCAGTCGTGCTTTCATGTACCCAAAGTGACTTGGCTGAATATGAGAGGATATCATGTTTCAGTCTATATTGACTTTACTGTCTAGCTATTATAAATGATTCCAGTCCATTTTCTGTATATTTGCAGCAACATGTTGAGCAACGAGACTGGCGGGTGTGCGATATGACTCGTATGCGTCAGAGTCTGTCAGGCAGCCTGTTTGTGTGTGTGTGCGTTTATTGTGTCTACATGTCTGTGAACATACGTGTGCATGTGTGTGTGACTAAGAGAGAGAGAGAGAGAGTGCTAGCATTTGCAGCTGTTCGCTAAAGAATTCAGTGTCCAACAGTGGACGTAGAGGTGGATTCTGGGAGTGAGTCTTCATTACTGTGAAAAGCCAGGCAGCTTCTCTACAACGCCACACGGTGTTGAATTTTAGACCTCTTATATCCTGCCAGCTCTGGTTTAGTTCAGGAATTAAGGTTACAGTTTAAGACTAGAGCTGGGATTAAGATTTTAGCCCCTTAGCTGCAAAGCATCCGTGCAAGTGTGTTTGTCTTAGCGTCAGGTAACTGCACCTGTTCCATCACAACACGCGCGACTGAGCTGCAAAAATAGTGAACCACACAGACAGGTTTTGTATTGGCCTCAAACACACCCAAACCATGACTCCCCATTATACGTTCACTCTCCATCTTTGTTTTTTTTTTCCCTCTCATGTTGCTCGCCGCTCTCAAACGATCATTGCATCAATATGTGCTTCATACAGCAAGCAGCTGGTTATTTGCTTTGGAGATATTAACCTCAGCCTGGCTCCAACGTATCATTTGTCATGTCATTGCTGTAAAGGTTGACAGGATTTTACAATAGGCAGCAAAGAACAACATATTAGACCATTTCCTCATTTATGAGAATCTTGATAAGCTTCTGGTAGTATTACACGCTAATGTAGACTAGAGTAGAGTATTAGCTCTATAAAACATAACTACTGTCACTTAAAAACCAAGGATCATATTCTGTTCATTGTTTCCATTTCATGTTTTTTCTCCTTTCCATGTATTTACTCCATTACTTCAATGTTCTGCCAATCCTCCACAACATGATCATCTATTATTATTAATCACTCCATCACCCCCTCCTTCCTCTGCATCTCTTTATAATCTTAATTCCCGAATTCTTGCTTTCTCCCTCTTCCATCTCACTTCAATTAAGCTAAACTCACTGTAGTGGTAAATACCAGCAAATACTGCTCTCATCAGTACTGATGAGAGCAAAAAGCACCAAGCCTGTTGAGAGTTAATGCAGATAAGCAATAATTATTTCCTGGAATATACTGTATACCACACAACCTCACTTTTCTTGCGTCAGGCTTTATCTGTCAGTTGAGTGCATACGTTCTGTATTGGTCACTTATGCCAGCTTTTTCCACAAAACAAAGCTCTTATGTTACGAAATTAAAAAAAACAACCTTCCCACAACACTTTGCTGTTCCCGGCCCATCCCATAAGGTCACTCTGTCTTCTTAGCTGATATAAGACTACCCCACCCCTTTCTGTATTTATAGTTTTTTAGATACATGTTTCAGATCATAAGATAAACATTTAATATTAGATAAAGAATACCTGAGTACATACGACATTTAGCTTTAAAATATGATTTAACTTATTAAGTGAGGAAACTATCCTTTATGAAAAAGGAAATAATTTCTTTTTAAAGTTCTTGCTGCCAACCAGCTGGCACAACCAGTTATTAGGTTTAGGGGGCAATTACTTTTTCACACAGGGCCACGTAGGTTTGGGTATTTTTTGTCCCTTTAATAAATGAAATCATCATTTAAAAACCACAAATTTGTTTGATAATCTGAAACATGCAGGTGTGACAAATATGCAAAAAACTAAGTTTAACACATCACCAGTTTTTTTTTTTTTGTTGGTTTTTTTTGCACTTTTATGACTGTGGCTGAGTATATTACGTGAACGTGGTTGTAATCATGCCTACCAGCTCATAGTGTGTTTTAATATGGTTTGTTTATCCTTAAATGTATTGTGAATGGCCTGGTACTAATGTAGTGTTTTTCTACTCAAAATACTTTCTTACTACAAGCCTCAACTCCTCTGAGCCACAGAAGGTAGAGTAGGTTAGAAGGTAGTGTAGCCTGTGAAGTTGGCCCAATGTGTGGGCTTATTTGTAATCCCAAAAGGTTGATTCTGTTCATCTGGACGTAGCGTTTTCAGTGGAAGAAACGTTTTATCACTCATCTAAGTGACTGCTTCAGGTTACGTCCACACGTACCCGGGTATTTTTGAAAACGCAGATTTTTCTCTGCGTTTGCACCTTTCGTCCACACGTAAACTGCGTTTTCGGTCACCGAAAACGGAGATTTTTAAAAACTCCAGCCAGGGTGGATATTTTTGAAAACTCAGTTTTTGCATTTATGTGTGGACGAGAAAAACGCAGAAAACGCAGCGTCAAAGCTGTGCGCCTTTTTTGACGTCACACTGTGCGCCACGTTATTGTTTCAGTGAAATGAATTTCTACAATACTGTTACTGTTAATTGTCCTCTCTGCAGTGTTTAAATGCTTACATATACACACACAGTTACTGTCCCTCCACACATAGGACTCGGTTCTGCTTCTATGCCCCATCCTTGTTTACTATTTCCCACTGAGGCTTCTAGACTTCTGATTGGCCAACATTTCTACACGGTTAGGAATATATCGCCACCTGTTGCTTTGGCATGTTCCTAGCAGCGTTTTCCTTCATTTCTGCCTTTATGTGTGGACGGGATTATTTTTTAAAATGAAAACGGAAAATCTCCCTTTTCAAAAATACCCGTGTACGTGTGGACGTAGCCTCAATCTCAGCTGACTGCAGGTTTCCCCAATCTTATAAACAGTACATTTGCACAATGACTGAAACCAGCCCACCGAATGAACAATGGGCTTGGAGGTCAGTTCCTTGATCATTAATATGCAAATTGTCATGACCATTGATTGACAACCACTGATCAATGGTCATGAGGACCATTCACGGAGAGTTGGGGAATAGCTGCAATCACAGCTTTGTAAGATGGCGAATTCTTCATCTAGTGTTGTGTCTCACTCAATGACTCCTATAAAGACACATTCTGATTTAAGCACTGATTTCAGTTGCTGTGATTGTCTAGAGCAAGTGATATTGTCTAAGTGAAAGACAGTTCATTGCCTAGATTGACTGAATGATCTAAGATGTGCTACGAATCAAAAGAGAGACATTGTTTCTTTTTTTTCTCAAAGTATGACATACAAAGAAAAAAATGACAAAGATTGACAGCGTGAGAAGGATGTACACAGTTTGCAAATCCTCAGAGTGAAGGGATTTCTGCCAGAGAATTGAATTTAAGAACTCTCAAACCACCAGAAAAAAAAGGAGAATCGAGATTTTGGGGGCAGGCTACAGCGATGGATGCTTTTCCTGCTGCCCCCCTTAATAATCGAAAACCTTTATTGCAACTTGTGAGGCTGGGCACTGCAGAGGCACCACATTAAATGCACACGTACCTCTGTTATTCTTCATGTGACACATTATCTCATACATTAGGACAGACCCTCGCGCAAATAAAACGAAAAATTAATATTTGATGTTTGAAAAAAGATGCCGCGAGGAAAAAAAAATACTTCAAGGCTGATACTTTACAACCATCTGTTTAAATTAATAGCCTTCTGTGAATAGTGCTGCCAGGTTCACAGTGTAATGACATTCAATGTGTAATTGTTACCAGCTAACAGAGCTGGAACATGCCGGAGAGCAGAATTAAATAATTTGACATGCAAATTCAAACTGGCTTGGCCACACAGTTTTGGCCGTAGTGTTCTCTGCACCAGCTGGTCATTTCTGAGCCTTGGCTGGTTGCTCAGTAGTGGCTATACTGTCATGGTGCGAAGCTGCACAATTTGATGCCTTTAGTCACAGAGCGGTCTAGCGAGCGCCGTAAATGTCACACCGGTATAGTGATTCCCAGCAGATTAAAAGTGATGAAAGGCTGAGATTTTTAAAAGAAATAAAAATAGTATTTTCAATACTCACTGTACAGAGTGAGAAAGTATACCCATTTTGAAATTTAAGTGCATATTTTAATGGGAAGTTGATTATTTTCACTGTGTATTAGAAGTCATCTGATATAGGTTGTGGCTATCACACAAATCATGGGTTAATAACATACTCATGCATTTATTGCATTTTCCATATAATCGCAGTCACTTAAATGTTTATTTTAGGCAGATTTTTTGCAAAAGGTTTTCTGCTTGTCGCCGCAATGCTCTGCAAAGACGGTCTCTGGGATTACGGTTTATCACTGGAGACAAAAGTATTTATGTTGCTACCATAAATCTAGGCCACCAGGAGTGCAGGCCAGTGTTTCTCTAATGCATTTTAACAGTTTGAAATTTTACTGCTGACTAATGACACTTATGTAAGGAAGGGCAGGCTTATATAATCACTGTCACAGACAGCAGGAAGAACAAAGAGCAGATTTCCTGGTCTCCTGTGTCTGATCCTAATCTGGCTCCTGACATTTAAATAAAGGAGATTAATGTCATAAAGTGAAATTGTTTAGGGCTAATGACAGATCGGCCATCACCTTTAAATACCAAAACCATGCACAATTGTTTTACCCTTTTTAACAATAGGATCATTGGCTGAATCCTGACCTTCTTCCCTGATGAGCCTCAGATGATTCTGTGTTGTTGTCGGAGCTCAGGACTATAAGACATAACAGCAGCTGAATTAAATATAACCCTACATCATTAAAATTTCAGTTTTTGGCTAAAGCATTGTTTCAATCCTATCAGCAAAAGACGAGAGAGCAATACTGCAAAAAGTTTGTTGTATTTTTTATTCAATCAGTTGTAATTCTGTATTATCAAGTTGTCCTAAAAATTCCCTGAAAAGCCAGCTGATCCAAAATGCTACAGCGAGAGTACCGACAGGGACGAGAAAGAGAGATTTCTCCCACACTGGCTTTTCGTCTTTGGCTCCCTGTTAAATCAAATCGAATTTAAAATCTTACTCCTTGTATACAGGAGTACATATGTATACTTAAAGACCTCAGAGAACCGTATCACACCAACAAAGCACTTCAATCTCAGACTATTCGCTTACTTGTGCAGTATTTATGTATTTAAAGCCTGCAGTTCTGTGGAACAAGCTCCCAGTTTGGATTCAGGAGACAGACACCGTCTCTACTTTTAAGATTAGGCTTAAAACTTTCATTTTGGCTAAAGCATATAGTTAGAGCTGGATCAGGAGACCCTGAATCCTCCTTTAGTTATGCTGGAGCTGGGGGTTTCCCATGAAGCATTCTTCACTCACTGGCTCCCTTCCACAGTGTCTTTTGTCCTGTCTCCCTTCCCTCACTCAGCTGGTTGCAGCAGATGGCTGTCCCTCCCTCAGCCAGATTCCTTCTGGAGGTTTCTTCCTGTTAAAAGTGAGTTTTTCCTTCCCACTGTTGCCAAGCGCTTGCTCATAGCGGGTTATCTAATGGTTAGCGTTTTGGCTGTATTATTGTAGCGTTTTTACCTTACAATATAAAGCAGCTTGAAGCAACTGTTGTGTGATTTGGCACTTCATAATTATTTTTCATCTTTTTTTGAGTAGTAAAGGAAAATACTGTGAAAGGAATAAATTTAAAGCCCACTTTGTATCATTTCATGTGCAGAATCCCAATGAGGTTCAGTGGATTTCTAATAAAGAACAACCCCTCCTCCAAACTCGAGCCTGATCACTTCATCAATATTCTATAACCAGCCCTGACCTCTCTGTGCGCCCCCCCCCCCCCCCCCCCCCCAAAGTTGCACATACACAGCAGGAAACATGATGCTGAAGGAGGAATAAAAAAACCCCAAAAAAACAATTGCCCTTTTGGTAAAGATGGTGCTGCTGCTGTTGTTCTCCACTCTGACAGCCCAGGTTTGGAGTAGCAGTCACTGTGTGTGTTTGCAGCATTGTGCCCTCAGCGTTTGATAGGTGAGAATGTGACTGCGAGGGAAAGAGAGTCTTTATTGCAGACATCCATGATTTTAAATCTGTAGACTCATGAGCTGCATTTACAGCTGAACTGAGAAACTGCTATGAAAACGTGCGTTTAATGAATAATTCTTATACTTAATTAATTAAACAAACGTCACTGTCAGAGTTTACCCGACTCTGTAAATTTAAAAAATAACTTGAAGGCAGCACGGTGGCACGGTGGTTAGCACTGTTGCCTCACAGCAAGAAAGTCCTGAGTTCAATTCCACCATCAGGCCAGGGTCTTTCTGTGTGGAGTTTGCATGTTCTCCCCGTGTTTGCGTGGGTTCTCTCCGGGTACTCTGGCTTCCTCCCACCGTCCAAAGACATGCAGCTTGTGGGGATAGGTTAATTGGATAATCCAAATTGCCACTAGGTGTGAATGTGCGAGTGAATGTGAGTGTGAATGGTTGTCTGTCCCTGTGTGTTAGCTCTGCGACAGACTGGCGACCTGTCCAGGGTGTACCCCGCCTTTCGCCCTATGATAGCTGGGATAGGCTCCAGCGCCCCCCGCGACCCTGAAAAGGATAAGCGGAAGCGGATGGATGGATGGATGGATGGATGGAACTTGAAAACAAGCCAGAGGTTGGTGTATATTATGAAATATCAGGTTGGCCATTGAATAGTCTGACATTTTGGAAAGTTTGCTAAAAGTCAAATGAAGGTGAGCACTTGTGAAAGTAATTCTACCAACCACTTAACAAGTAAGCAAAATAGCTAGTTTCCCGAAATGATTCAAAATTCCTTTAAAATACTTGTAATAAATAATTTTATCCTTTCAATAGCAGTTTATTTTTAAACAGTGAATATTTGGATTAAGAAACAGTACTCTTGTTGTCCATCAGGTTAATGCTGACTGTCTCTACAAAAAACAACTTTTTAGCATTCAAATGTTTTTAAATCCTCGTTTATTGGCACTTGCTTAATCTCAACCCATGCCTTAACCCGAGCCTAACCTCAAACCGAGTCTCCACACTGAAATATAATGATGGTTTTATGGAGGTCCTGGTTTTTGTTTGTTCCCAGAGGGAAGACAGATTCCCATAATGTGTCAAAGGAACAGATTTATGTTCCAACAACATGACTAATAGAAACACACACACACACACACACACACACACACACACACACACACACACACACACACACACACACAATTTTCCTGTTCCACAGTGCTGGGGATTGGTTTACACACACACACACACACACACACACACACACACACACACACACACACACACACACACACACACACACACACACAATTTTCCTGTTCCACAGTGCTGGGGATTGGTTTACACACACACACACACACACACACACACACACACACACACACACACACACACACACACACACACGATAAACCTCTTTCCTTAATTACCTCAAGCCTGTAAAACTCCTTTACACGTACATTTGTAGTCACACATACTGCACACATACACACACAGACACACATATAATTTTACAGTTGTGCACTTAAGGGTATGTAATCTTTACTTACAGCTCAGTAGTTATTGACAGCTGACGTATCACACCTATTCAGCTCTCCTGTAACAAGAGGCCAAAGGGTTCAACGATGGGTCATCTGGAAAACCCAGTGTCGTCAACCACCTGTTTCTTGTGTGTGTGTGTGTGCGTGTGTGTGTGTGAGTTTCTGGGCATTTTGTGTGCTTGCTTACACAAAAGAGGGAGCAGGAGGAGAGCGCGAACAAGTGAGTGATTGATTTTATTTGACACTGTGTAAGAAACATAAATAAAATGACTGCAGGCGTGGAGGCATGTCAGCAGGAGCAGGGATAGCTGTCAGGACTATTAACAGCTCCCAACTCTGTTGACTTCAACGTCACTTTTTAAATCCCTTAAATCCTAACTCACAATCCACAAGTTTTAAACTTCAATTTACAGCCACGTCTTCCAGTCGTGTCATTGTGGTAATTCGATGAAAAGCCAGTGATGGATGGGCCTGCTAAGTAGCATACCTGCACCGCCACAAATCAAATGTCTGCTGCACTGACTAGCAATAGAGCCTTTTTTAAAATTTGCATACTAGAAGTGTGAAAACTATCATCATTCCAGTCCAGGTTCAAATTTTCTGGAATTAACTTCTTCACAGTGGCATAATAAAAAATTGGGTATAGTCCCTACAAGAAATAATCCATTTCATATATTTCCACTGTCATCCATGCTCCAGTTATAGTGGCTATGCCCCACCACTGGATAAGACTGAGGTCAGAGGAGAAGGGGCAAACTGATAGGAAAGCAGCAGTAATTCAAAAACCCCTTGTTATACCGAGGTATGCAGAAGAGTATCTCTGAATGTACAACAACTGAATGTACAGCAGCAGAAACATAGAGCTGCTCTTCTCAGTTAAGAGCAGGAAATTGAGGATACAAGGTTAAAAGGATAAAATTTGGACAACTGAAGATTGGAAAAACTTCAGAGATTGATGTAAATAACATGAAAGCATGGATCCATCATGTCTGATATCAGTGGATCAGGCTGCTGATGGCGGTATAATTGTTTGAGGGCTGCTTTAATGGCAAACTTTTGAGGCAGCTTGTACCAATTCCTACCTCAGAATTGTTGCTAACTATGTCCATTCTTTTATAACCACAGTGCACCGATCTCCTGATGGCTCTTGGTAAATGGACTAGTTCTTATATAGCGCTTTTCTACTCTGAGTGCTTAGAGTGCTTTATATAACACAAACACTTCGTCATTGAGCAACTTGGAAGTAGTATCTTGCCCAAGGATACTTGGGACAGGAGCAGCCAGGGATCAAGCCAATTAGTACATGACCTGCTCTACCTCTGGAGCTACAGCTTCCCCAACAGGATAATGCACCATGTCACAAAGTTCATATCATCTCAAACTGGTTTGTTGACCATGACTGTACTCAAACGGCCTCCACAGTCACCACATCTCAATCCAATAGGGTACTATTGGAATGTCATGGAAGACTCACTTCTTGGATGTGCAGCAACTGTATGATGCTGACATGTAAGTATGGACCAAAATCACTTAAGAGTATTTCTAGCTGCTTGTTGAATCTGTGCCATGAAGATTTGAATAAAAGGCTGGGGACTGTATGTTATTGCATTAGAGATGTAGTGTTGGAATGAAGCACTTCATTGATAGCTATATTATGTTATTGTAGCTGCTTCCAACCTGGAGAAGTGCACATTAATAATATATAAAATAGTTGCTGCAGGGGTCTCCATTACCAGGAAGGGTAATGCATTAATACAAAAGCTGAATCAGTGTGATTTTGACAGAGGAGCAATAAACAAACAGTACGCTGGTGCTGACAATGCAATCAATATGCGGATTAGCAAGGAAGCCAAATAGCATGTGGAGTAGAAAAAGATGGATTTTTCATGAGGACGAAACAAAAACAACTCATCACCTAGTAAATATCCATGAGTGCCAGATGAAAAGAAAGAAAAGAACTTTGATTTCAAACTCACATAACGCAACATAAACGGGTGCAATGTCAAGTTATTCAACAGTATAAAAGATGAAACTGACAAAAATCCAAAGAAGTGGAACAACGAGAGAGAGGAAACATTAGGAGATGACAAACTGACAGACTGAAGAAGGAGACACAAAAGACACACCAGGGAGAGTGAGAATAAGACACAGGTTAGCTCAGTCAAGACAGCAAAAGGAACAACGAAGGGAGGCAAAAACACAAGAAGACCCACGTGGGAATAATATTTAAAAGAAACACTAAAATATTAGTTAAAAACAGAGAAGGCATTAAAAAATTTATATACACTTGTTTGTAACTCATAGTTGTCATATTTTATCTCATCTGCATGATGTTTAGTAGGGTTTTCACTATGTTTCGTGATTGTTACTCATCCAAGATGGCTGACAAGTTGATGTCACGTGGTAAGCAGTCACGTGTCCGTAAAACCTCTATAGAAAGGTGCGCAACAGATGTGGATAGCCTTGAGATAAAGGTGTAATTCTGATGCCATGCAAATCCCTGGAAAGATTTTAACAACCCTGCAAATCCTTTACAACCCAAAGCCAAGCTACTGTTTAAGATTAAATTCCCTTTATCCCAGGAGGATTAATGACATAAACTCTTTCTCCTCTCTTCTAGATATTTTACTTACAAGACTACTAAAAGAGGTTTATTTTTTAAAAGTCTTTTAAAAAATTTTCTTTTCATTCCTTCCAAAAAAAAGAAACCTTGAACTTTACAACCTGAATAATACTTGCCAAACTCCTGGAGGAAGTTTATTCTAAATTTATAACCTACACAAGTGACCATTTACTATAGCAAAGGGTTTGTTCAAAAGGCTATATTTGAAAAAAATATATTTCTTTCCATTTTTAAACCAACGCTACATAAATCTGTTTAAATCTGCTATGTTTAAATCATTTGGTAGAGGTCCCATTACGTGCCCTTGAAGTTGTCCCTCTTCAAGTTATTCTGGATCTACTCAAACCGGGAAGTGTTGAGTCGGAGACTGTAATGGTGTAACCCCCAAAAAACTCTGGCACAGTCAACACCTGACAGGTTCAGGTGTATCAGGACTTTCCAGTTGAACAAGATGTTGACAATGCCCCTCTGTGGGACCAATGAAGAATGCAGGACAGCATTAATGTTGAAAAGAAGGGAAAATGGGTTGGAAATGGGTTCTGACTTGGAAATTGAGACCTAACTCTTATGATGATCCCATATATGAAATTCGGCGTATCAGACACAGAAGTTGACTTCGACTTCCACAGTGAACTAAGAAAAGAGATTGTGACCTTGAAAGGGGTAAACTGACAAACCTTTTGGTCACCTTTAACATGCCACTAACCTTGAATTTGGCCATGAACTAAACATCTTAACAGTACAAGTAAAACAGCTATTGGTTTAATTTGAACTATTGGCAGGATTTCTTTCCCTCAGTGATGGCCAAATTCCCACTGATGCTTTTTTCTCCATCAATCTTGATAATTGTAACTCATTATTCATTAGACTGCACTCTAAATGCATCAAAGAACTGTAACTATGGTGTATAATTACCCTATTCTTGCTTCACTATACTACTTACCAATGGTCTTCAGAATTGATATCAGGTTGTTTTTCCTTTCTTTTTAAAAAAAACAACAACTTCAGTTTAAATCACAGAGAGGCCTTGTTCCAACTTAAATTAGGGACCTCCTCAACCATTACAGCTCACTCTCAAATCTGTAGAGCAGCTGTTGTTCTTGGTCCCAAGTTCAAGGCTTGAGATGGAAGGCAGCAGAGCATTTACCTTAAGGATTTAACAATGTGGCACACCTTTCAGCTGACAAGAAGAAAGTCTTATCGTTATCCTGAAAAGCTCCTATTTACAACAATATAGTAGGTCTTGAGAGACATGAGTACCTAGCTTGGCTAAGAATTTGACCTTGACCATTGTTTGCCCAAGGTCAAAGTTGACCTTCAAGAAACCATATCAAGTAATATATCAAATAAAAGGGCACAGAGGGAGCTGTAAAACACACTTTTTATATTTTCAATATGATCCCCTAATATATCACAATGATGCCATAACAGGCTGACCTTAGCATTTTGTGATCAAAATATGATAAAACATCAAAGTTTTAGGTGGTCCTTGCCATTTGGGCCAAGTTGAGCTCTTCAAGTACTGTTGTTGTTGGAAAGGCTGTCAGCTGTGTGGGGGGGGGGGCCCCTTGTGGCGAGAGAGCACAGTTGCACTATTGAGCACATGTTCCAGTGATCAGAGTTGGAGCTAGCACATAGCAAGAGCCGCCTGGCAGACTGACTCTGCAGGGGGTGTCTACACACGGTGTGAGTTGTGTGCATCGCTAAAGAACTGTGAGTAGACGTGGAGCCATGCCTGAAAAGGACAGTTTTAGTCTTTTATGCCAATTAGACATTTAGTGGATGTAGAAGTGCAATGTGTATCGACCTGTTCGCTATGTGGCTAGTTCATGCTACTAATGCTACCTGTTATGCTACATACCTGCTAGCTGTAAGCTAAACGATTTGGTGTTTGTGATATATTGTTGTTGGGTGTATTGGCAATCAATGTCATGTACTGTAAGGGTTTGGGAGTAGTGTATGAAACTCGTGCATGTAGATGTTCATATAGGAATTCCCATTTGTAGTTCTGGTTAGATTCGAAGAACGCTAATGCATCATAATTCATGACTTAGATGTTTATTACATTCAGTATTCTGTATATGTTCTGTTCACAGACCACACACACCCACACCCCTCACCACTCTGTAAGCCTGCGGTTGCATTACTGTGTTGCTGTACTGAGCTGTTAAGCTGAGGAATCACAGTAAAGACGGTATAACCTTTATCTGTGCGTTCTGTGTGTTCTGACCGACACCCCAAGGTGAACACCACTGCTATTCAGCCAACGCCTATACAGTCCTGGGTTCAACCCAAATTAACATTGGTCCTTCGAGCTGGAGGGTGCTTTCCTTGGATCCTAAAGATGCAGCCTAGTTTCTTCTCCAGTGAAGATGTCTCAGAATCAACTCGCCCAAGGCGCCAAGTACAACCTCCTCCCTACCTTGCAGACTATGAGGTGAGCTTGGTGGGCCACCAACGAGACATGACACCCTACCGTCACTCGTACACAGCACAGTATGCACCCGGGCTAGAAGAGCAAAAGCAGTACGTGCCATCGGCAGTGTCTGTACAGACCTCCCGCTCGTCTAGCCCAACAAGTCAGCCTGGATGGGAACACACCGTGGATGAATGGACTGCTTCCTCGAATGATCTGCAGGATATGCGGCAGCATGTGCCCAGTAGGGATGGCCTGAACCATCAGCCTCCTTCTCCTTTCCATCGACCATGGGAAATGTCTGCAGTTTCGGGTTCGCAGTATGGTATGAATGGCAGACCTCAGCCTTACGCCCAAACACGTGAACCAGACAGAGGTGGTTACCTGTCGGAGCAACGGGACCAGAGATCACCCCCAACACATGTCCCCCCTCTGTCTTCCTCCCAACGTATGCAGCCCATCAGTGTCCCCACGATTAGTTCCCATACACATAGAATAGATGCACGAACGAGTCCATGGCCGCAGTATGACAATAGGCAGGACATCCATGCTCAACAAGAATACCAAAGGCCATACTTTCGCCCACCATCAGCTCAGAGTATTCCACCCAAGGATACTACAATGATTGATACATTGGATAGGATGATGGGTGAACTACAGCTGTTAAAGGAGCAGACACTGACAGCTAGTCGGCCAACCCCGCCATTCCCCAACAGTGCACCTTCCTTTCGGTTTGAACATCCACCTATCATTCCGCAACATTTGAAGCCTCCTTGGCAGGAGCAGTTTTCTGCTAGTGCTTATCCCAGTTTCCAGAGTCAAGCCCCCACCAACATCTGGAGCCAGCAGCCCGTCGCCGAGGTATCAAGACCTATCATAACATCATCGCAATATAAACCTCATCCATCCCCAGCCTACCAGCCACCACATGTAATGGCACAAGAGAAAACATACAGGGGTCCAACTCCAAGTATTCCTGATCTCATTAAGAAGGACCCAAGCGAGTTTGCCCGGTTAAAGATCGCACTTGACAATCTACTGCCACCGGATGGGACAGAGCTTTTCAAGTTTCAGATACTGATGGATCATTTGAAACTAGATGAAGCACGTCTCATAGCTGATGCATATCTCAATTCTCCATCCCCCTATACTGACACCATGGCAGCCCTATCGGAGAAGTTTGGTCAGCCCCACCAGCTAGCCCTCAGGAAGATTGCCGGTGTTATGGATGCACCGGACATTCGTCGCGGGGATGTGGAGGCTTTTGAAAGATTCGCACTGCAGATTCGGGCTCTCGTTGGTATGCTGAAGACCCTTGGTCCGGATGGCGAAGTGGAACTGAAATGTGGCTCTCATGTGGCACGGCTCCTCAGTAAGCTGCCAGCTGAAATGAGGTCTGAGTTCCGGAGACACATGTGTCGCCATCCAGGGGTAGTATACAACCTAACAGACTTTTCAGACTGGTTACAGCTGGAAACATGGTGCCAAGATAGCAGTACCCAGCTTGGGGCTACAGGGCAGAAGGAGAGGGTCATCCAGAAACCAGAGCGCCTGAGAGAGGCGAAGTCAGTAAAGCGCATGGCCACTATCCTGCATGGCTCAGAGAACCTGCCGACGAAGCAGCCTGTCGAGTCGGTGAGCAGCAAACCAGCTGTCCATAGCAAGAAGAAAGGCCCGCTGAAAGCTTACTGCCCCTACTGTGATACGGAGGACCATTACCTGAGTCAGTGCCCCATATTCCAGTCGTTTGATAAGGCTCAAATCATAGACTGGATTAAGACAAACCAGCGTTGTTGGCGATGTGGCAGATCACATCAAGCAGCACAGTGCAATCTGAAGAAAGCTTGCAGCCTATGTCAAGGCAAACACCTTCAGATCCTGCATGAGGTCAACGCCAAGAGTGTGAAGGAAGGTACTTGCCTGGTGAGCTCTGCAACTGAAATACTCCACCTAGATAAACCTTCAGATTCTACCCGTGTTCTGCTTAAAGTGATTAGAGTTCTCCTGAGAAATGGTGACAAAACTCTGGACACTTATGCCATCCTGGATGATGGCTCTGACCGCACCATGCTGCTCTCCTCTGCAGCTCAGCAACTGGGCCTAACAGGCACACCTGAAGACCTCGCCCTGAGAACTATCCGTCAGGATATCCAAACGTTACATGGGGCCTGCGTTTCATTCACACTGTCCCCTATCATGCAGCCCCAGAAATCCTTCCACATAGCTAATGCCTTCACTGCCCAGCGGCTTGGCTTAGCTGAGCATTCATATCCAGTTACCATGCTCAAGAGAAGGTACCGACATCTGACGGACTTGCCCCTACAAACCTTCAGCAGAGTTTCACCCCTGTTGCTAATTGGGGCTGATCACCCACATCTCATAAACCCTATAGAGCCTGTGCGCTTTGGATCACCAGGAGGGCCAGCTGCGATGCGAACCCGACTAGGATGGACTCTGCAAGGGCCTGCAAAGTCGCTTGAGTTACAGTTAGAGTCTCAACAGTGTCTCTATACCTCCTGCAGCCCCCTATCTGTTGAACTCCAGAGGAATGTGGAGAAGCTGTGGCAAGTGGATGTTCTACCATATAAGAGTGAAAAGGAGGTGACAAGGTCGAAGGAGGATCATGAAGCCCTTCAGATATTGGAGGCCAGAACAAGGCGCGTGGAGGTTAAGGGAGTGCTCCGGTATGCCACACCCTTATTGAGGAGGAAGGATGCACCACTTTTTCAGGCCACCCAAGAGGCGACACTGCCCAGCCTGAGGAGTATGGAGAGACGTCTGAGCAAAGACCCAGTTAGGGCTGCTGCATATATGGACGAGATTGAAAGGTTGGTGACCTCTGGGTTTGTAGCCAAACTGCAACCGGAGGTTGCCTCTCAGAGCCAAGAGAGTTGGTACATACCTCATCACATGGTCCAGCACAATGGCAAGAATAGAGTGGTCTTTAATTGCTCTTTTCGACACAAGGGACTTAACCTGAACGAGTCCCTATTGCCTGGCCCTGTCCTGAGCCCTTCTCTGGTTGGAGTGCTCCTGCGCTTCAGAGAACACAGCATTGCCATCAGTGGTGACATAAAAGGGATGTTTCACCAGGTGTGCCTACTCCCGGAAGACAAACCGCTCCTGAGGTTTCTTTGGCGCAATATGAATCGGGATGAGCCCCCTCACAGCTATGAATGGCAAGTCCTTCCCTTTGGGACAACATGTAGTCCCTGCTGTGCCTCCTTTGCGCTACAGCGGCATGTCCTCCTGCATAGTGAACCAGGAGAGGAGGTGAGGTTCTCCATCGAACGGTGCTTCTATGTGGACAACTGTCTACAGAGTGTTTCATCGATTGAAGAAGCCCAGCAGTTGGTCAAGAAACTACGGCAGCTTCTGGCTTCCGGGGGTTTTGAAATTCGGCAGTGGGCTAGTAATAGGCCAGAAGTGATTAGTCATCTGCCATCCGAGGTACGGTCAGACAAACTGGAACTCTGGCTGTCACAGGACCGACAAGAAGCGCATGAATCAACCCTGGGACTGAACTGGAACTGTGAGACGGACACCCTCAGCCTCAAGCACCGACCCATTGACTATGGAGAGCCCACTATGAGGAACATATATCGAACCCTGGCTAGTCAGTACGACCCACTTGGGTTCATCATTCCCTTCACCACCAGGGCCAAGATTATTGTACAGCAACTCTGGGACAAGCATCGAGATTGGGATGACCCCCAGTTACCTCATGATTTGCTGCACCAGTGGAAGACATGGAAGGGGGAGTTGGTGCATTTATCAGAGTTAACATTGCCACGATGTTACACACTGCCGCATATGGATCTATCTGACATTGCAAGAGAGGTACATATCTTTTGCGATGCATCAGAGCGAGCCTATGGCTCTGTGGCTTACCTGAGATCAGAAGATCATTATGGTAATGCGCAGCTGTCATTCCTCATGGCCAGATCACGGGTTGCTCCAAGGAAGCAGATATCTATTCCCAGACTCAAACTCTGCGCTGCACTCACTGGAGCCCAGCTCGCAAAGCTACTTCAGACAGAACTAACGTTCAAGGTGACCACATGTACGCTGTGGTCTGATTCAACCACTGTCCTCAAATGGTTGCATTCCACATCCTGCCATTTCAAGGTGTTTGTTGGCACCAGGATTACAGAAATTCAAGAGCTTACTAACCCCAAAGACTGGCGATATGTGGATTCTACAAGAAACCCAGCTGATGACATCACAAGGGGCAAAAGTCTCACTGAACTGGCCAGCCCAAATAGGTGGACTCAATGACCAGATTTCCTCCTCCTACCTCCTGACCAGTGGCCCTCCTGCCCATCGTTGGGTGCATCAGACCCAGAGGATGGCATCGAGCTAAAACGTTCTGCCATATGTCATATGGCTAACACGACCCCGGGTAATCAAACCCCAGAGGCCCAGCAGTTCAACACATGGGCAGAATTAGTAGAAGCCACAGCTAAGGAGATTCAAAATGCAGCAATGCAGGGTGACCCAGCTGGGAGTAACTCATCTACTGCAGGGGCCTACACCGAGGCAGAGCAACAGATCTTGAGACAGATTCAGATGGACTGTTTCCCAGAGGACTACCACCTACTACAAGCAGGCAAACCTATACCGGCTAACAGTCGGCTGCTATGCCTAGCACCGCAGTATGATGCCAATCATAGACTGATCCGGGTTGGTGGCAGGCTGCGGCGAGCAGAGAGCCTTGATCTGTCTGTTGTACACCCTGTGGTCCTGGATCCCACCCATGTGTATACCAGACTACTTATTCAAGATGTGGATGCAGGTCTCGGTCATCCTGGCCCAGAGAGAGTATTCGCTGAGCTTCGGCGGACTGTATGGATCCTGCGAGGTAGAGAGGCCGTTAAGCGGCACCAACATAGTTGCATGGATTGCCGTAGGTGGAGGGCAAACCCAGCTTCTCAGCAAATGGCTGACCTGCCGCCTGCCCGCCTTAGGCTGTTCAAACCTGCCTTCTATTCGACTGGCATGGACTGCTTTGGTCCTTTCTGTATCAAGATAGGCAGACGCAGGGAGAAGCGATGGGGCATTTTGTTTAAGTGCCTCACTACTCGGGCTGTCCATATAGACCTCCTGACATCCATCGACACTGACTCCTTTCTGATGGCCTTCCGAAGGTTCATTGCGAGAAGAGGGAAACCGGCAGAAGTTTACTCGGATCAGGGGACAAACTTCAAAGGAGGGGAAAAGGAGCTCCAGCAGGCGTTCTCCATCATGAGTCCGGACCTCCAGCAGAAACTGGCTAAGCAACAGGTTCGTTTCCGCTTCAACCCACCTGCAGCACCCCACTTTGGAGGCACTTGGGAAAGAGAAATCCGCTCTATCAAAAACGCCTTATACACCTCTGTCGGCTCTCAAACAGTGAGTGAGGAAGTACTCAGGACCGTTCTTACAGAAATCGAGGGTATCCTGAATGCCAAACCCCTAGGTTATGTTTCTGCTGATGTGGCTGACATCGATCCAGTGACCCCTAACTACTTGCTCATGGGGCGGCCTGACAGCTCCCTACCTCAGGTAGTGTATCCCGAAGAAGAAGCGCTAGGGAGGCGAAGATGGAGACATTCGCAAATCCTGGTGGACAGATTCTGGTCATCTTTCATCAGACACTATTTGCCTAATCTCCAAACTCGCATGAAGTGGCAGAGACCCATGGAGGACATAACAGAGGGAGCGGTTGTTCTGCTGGTGGATCCACAGCTACCCAGAGCATCATGGCAGATTGGGAGAGTGACGAAGATTCTTACTGGTTCTGATGGCCACACCAGAACAGCAGAGGTGAAGATACATGACAAAACATACACCCGGCCTATAGTACGTCTGATTGTGCTTCCGGCGATCAAGGATGAGGATGACCAGGTGGGGGAGCCCTCGTCTGTATAAACAGCCTTTCCATGGGGCCAATTTGCACCGCAAATTGGGGGGCGGCTATGTTGGAAAGGCTGTCAGCTGTGTGGGGGGGCCCCCTTGTGGCGAGAGAGCACAGTTGCACTATTGAGCACATGTTCCAGTGATCAGAGTTGGAGCTAGCACATAGCAAGAGCCGCCTGGCAGACTGACTCTGCAGGGGGTGTCTACACACGGTGTGAGTTGTGTGCGTCGCTAAAGAACTGTGAGTAGACGTGGAGCCATGCCTGAAAAGGACAGTTTTAGTCTTTTATGCCAATTAGACATTTAGTGGATGTAGAAGTGCAATGTGTATCGACCTGTTCGCTATGTGGCTAGTTCATGCTACTAATGCTACCTGTTATGCTACATACCTGCTAGCTGTAAGCTAAACGATTTGGTGTTTGTGATATATTGTTGTTGGGTGTATTGGCAATCAATGTCATGTACTGTAAGGGTTTGGGAGTAGTGTATGAAACTCGTGCATGTAGATGTTCATATAGGAATTCCCATTTGCAGCTCCTTCAGTGGGAGACTGCGGCACCCACGGTGTGGGACGGAGAGATTTCGCAGGTCTTTCCTCCCCACTGCTGTCAGACTCCATAATAAAGACTTTAACTGATCAAGCACACACATCCATACATATGCAATAATACTAAGTGCAATAATCCTTTCTGTCATCGTTGTATTTTTACTCAGTTGTATATAGTATTTGTATTTGTATTCTATTTTTATCTTATTGTATATTTATTTTATTTTATTCTACTGTATATAGTATTTTATTTTATTCTATTCTGTACAGTTGTGTACTGTATTTATTCTTATTGTATTCTAATTTTTGCCTCATAACTTTTGCACTGTCCACTTCCTGCTGTGACAAAACAAATTTCCCACGTGTGGGACTAATAAAGGTTATCTTATCTTATCTTATCTTGTAGTTCTGGTTAGATTCGAAGAACGCTAATGCATCATAATTCATGACTTAGATGTTTATTACATTCAGTATTCTGTATATGTTCTGTTCACAGACCACACACACCCACACCCCTCACCACTCTGTAAGCCTGCGGTTGCATTACTGTGTTGCTGTACTGAGCTGTTAAGCTGAGGAATCACAGTAAAGACGGTATAACCTTTATCTGTGCGTTCTGTGTGTTCTGACCGACACCCCAAGGTGAACACCACTGCTATTCAGCCAACGCCTATACAGTCCTGGGTTCAACCCAAATTAACAGTTGTATTTCACTTTTTCAAGTGTTTCCTGATTACAATGTGTCTTTTTATGTCAGTAAAACAATGATAACTAGATATAGGTGGGGAATTGAAGTACTATAATCCAAAATTGATTCTAATTGAAATTATAATTGCAATTCAACTGTGTCTACAGTGTTACATCAAAGTTCAAACATCTATCAAGCTAAACCACTTTTATGAATTCTGCTCAGTGGAGCAGATAGTGTTGCACAAGTGGCCCATTTGAATAGCAGAGATTTCTCTCCCATTGTGTCACTTTTCTCTTCTATTACGACAGGATGAGCACTCGCTTGGTAAATGCATTTTGAGAGTATTAGAACCCACATAAACACACAAGGAATAAAAAGAGAAATATGGGCCTTATGTGTGCATTTACCCAAATTTGTGTGTGAATGGATTGAGTTTGCAAGTGCAGGTATGGTTGTGAGTGTGTCTTTCAAGGGGTATTGGTGTCAAAGCGTGCTAAAGGTTACATCTAAAGGAAGAGAATACTCTTTGTCCAGAACACCTTGAGGCTTCACTATTTTTCTCACTTGCATTCATTACACATCGTTGGAGCTGTCTGTAGTATCAGTTTTTCTTTATTTTAATGGGCCTTCAGTAGTTTCTGATCTATTAAGTCGAATATAAAGCTATAAAGGCTTACCATCCACCACAGAAAAAGAGATTTACAGTAACCTCTAGGGCTGGGCGATATGACCCAAAATTCATATCTCGATATTTTTTAGCTGGATGGCGATATAAGATATATATCTCGATATTTTTTTTTTAAAGCCATAAGTTAAGAACAAAAAGAGAGTTCTTAGTCACACTGTGTCCCAGATGTCACACGGACACTTTTATTTACATACAGCGTAGATGTACATGAAGAAATTACTTAAAAATTAATTATCAGCATTTCTTAAATAATCATGGTCCATAAATAAAAGAAAACAATGTTGTTTTTGTGCATAACAAAAAGCTCACAATTGTGCAGTCAAAATGTAAACTAATAGACGCTGAGAATCAGTGGCGGCTGGCCCATAGGGGGCGCTCGGGCTCCGCCCCCCCAAATGTGGAGGAGTAAAAATATATATTTTTAAAAAATTCATCAATGATAGTTTTACTATGTGTGTGCCCATATACAGCCAGGCGTATTTTAACATTTTCACCAGCTGACTCATTAAAGTTCAACCAACAAACGGTGTTTTTCTTCTTCTGGGGCGCTCGTCAAAGCGCCCTTGATATGCAGCGAAATAGCCTATCATTAAATGGTTGCCAGGGGAAAATAATAAATATTTGACCTATCAGCGTCGCTGAATTAAATGGTTTGGGGGCGCTTAAAATTGCGCCCCTGCAGAAAACGCGCGAAGATTTGCTGTTCTAGAATTTTACCTCAGTCAGTAGCCTAAGTGAGCTATAAGGTCAGAGAGAGACGATGGCAGCGGTATTGTTAACGGTTGAGGCACAGCCTCCCCCAAATTCGGTTAGATCGCTTCTAACCTACCCTTTTGCCAGAAGGACAATGGCAGAAAAACTGCAAGTTAAAGAGTTGGGACCTGACAAGCCCGAAATTCAACTAACCCAGGCAACGAAGGAGAAGTCAAAAGCATACAACAGGACTTTTTGTCGGAGTTGGTTCCAGCGCAAGTCGTGGCTGACGACTCAGCCACGCTGGCGCTGGCGCTCTATCAGGTTCTGATGGAAAACAACCTTCAAGACACATTCACCGAAACTGTAAGTCTTCTTAACATCCTCATCACCACACCAATGACAACATCAGAATCGGAGAGGTGTTTCTCTACTTTAAAGAGGATAAAAACTTTCCTGAGAAACAATATGGCTCAGGATCGGCTCAACGCTCTGGCTATGCTGTCCATAGAGAAAAAACTCACACAAGAACTTCCTGATTTCAACACCAGGGTCATCGAGAAATTTGCCACTCAGAAAGACAGACGAGCAAAGTTCTTGTACAAATAAGAACCCTTAACCATATTTACTCTCTTTCTCCATCCCTCTCTCTTTCTCTCTTTAGCCCACCCCCCCCAATCAGTTTACAGTTGTTGTTTTCAATAGTTATTTTTCATTCATTCAAAAAAAAAAAAAAAAATCTGTTCATGTTC
The DNA here is from genome assembly GCF_963969265.1 of Rhamphochromis sp. 'chilingali'. NCBI lineage: Eukaryota > Metazoa > Chordata > Actinopteri > Cichliformes > Cichlidae > Rhamphochromis > Rhamphochromis sp. 'chilingali'. The sequence goes on from NC_137942.1 coordinate 21,772,361, forward strand.
ATTTTTACAAATCTATACAAATGGCCAGAATATGGTTGTTCATTTTTACAAATCTATACAAATGGCCAGAATATGGTTGTTCATTTTAAATTTAAATTAAAATTGTGTTGTTTGATGTACTCATTAAATGGGTCATTTTAGTCGATATCATAAAAATTGCCCCCCCTGAGATTTTTTTCAGGAGCCGCCACTGCTGAGAATAATAACAAAGAGACAGATTTCACAGCTGCACCACGTCTCTGAACAGGTGCCATTTGTGGTCCTTATACACACACAGTACGGTAATATTACGTTGAAGCACAGTACGTATCACTCCGCGAGGCTCCTCCACGGTAGCCGTAATCCTCCGACAATCCATCAAGCGGTGCAGCTCCATAGCTTAGCAAAGTCATATTAAAACATTTTTTGACAGATTGCTGAGCGCTGTGTACCACATAAAATCGGTTCGCGGTCAGTAAGCACAACCAGAATTCATACATAAGGCGGACTGTCGAGTTTTGAGAAAATGAAAGGATTTTAGGCCGTGCAGCTCCTCCGGGCTGCATGTCGTTAGTGCGGTTAGCTCGTTAGCGTGGTTAGCTCGCTAACACGTTGACGCCGTCCAGCCCCACGCACGGGACGATCCGCGGTAACTCGCTAACGGAGATTTTCCGCTTTCATCTTGTCATTGCCTGCAGGTGAAGCTATGGGGGAGGGGGAGTTGTGTTCAGTGAAGGAGAGGCGAGGCCGAGTAACGTTGCGTAGAGACAAAAGTGGACGAAAGAGAGGCAAACCTGCGGCTCCACAAGTATAATTATAACGTAACATAAGCTATATCGATATAAACGATATTGTCACATCTTATATCTCGTATGAAAATATATCGATATGTTTTAAAAAACTCGATCGCCCAGCCCTAGTAACCTCCCAGCTGCAGTGCTTCAGCCCTGGATTAAAGGTTCCAGTGGACCCTGCAGTATAGACTGTTCAAAGAAAGCACGCAATCACCAGTGATTATTACTGGTTGGTCAGCCTGTCTGACCAGTGGTGAGGCAGACTAGCAATTGAAGGCCTGAGGGACATGCAAAAGTACTTGTTGCTTTAGTTATTCTCTGTAGGGTTTTTAGGGCGATCGTGGCTCAAGAGTTGGGAGTTCGCCTTGTAATCGGTTGGTTGCTGGTTCGAGGCCTGGCTTGGACAGTCTTGGTCGTTGTGTCCTTGAGCAAGACACTTCACCCGTTGCCTACTGGTGGTGGTCAGAGGGCCTGGTGGCGCCAGTGTTCGGCAGCCTCGCCTCTGTCAGTGCGCCCCAGGGTGGCTGTGGCTACAATGTAGCTTGCCATCACCGGTGTGTGGATGACTGGTTGTGTAAAGCGCTTTGCGGTCCTTGGGACTGGAAAAGCGCTATACAAATACAGTCCATTTTTTAAAAGTAGTATATTAAGGTAGTCGCGCATCTACATTTCATCTGGGCAGCAGACACTGTAAAGCAGGGGTGTCGAACTCCAGGCCTCGAGGGCCGGTGTCCTGCAGGTTTCAGATCTCATCCTGGGTCAACACACTTGAATCACATGAGTTCATTACCAGGCCTCTGGAGAACTTCAAGACATGTTGAGGAGGTCATTTAGCCATTTAAATCAGCTGTGTTGGATCAAGGACACACATAAAACCTGCAGGACACCGGCCCTCGAGGCCTGGAGTTCGACACCTGTGCTGTAAAGGACACCCTGGACAGTCACGTCTAGTGACAATGATACTTATTTTGCAGGTAAATGAATGTATTGAAATATTTCCTGATCTTTCTACCTGTGTAACATTTTTTTAATTAAAAAATGCTACTTGTACCAGCTCCTCTAAAGCTTAGTAAAAAGAAACTGCTGGTTGCCTGGCAACGTTTACAACAATGCCCCAGGAAGTAGAAATAGAGCCCAAAATTATAAAATAGAGCAATATCACTCAAAAGTCTTGAGCCATACTCATTTCTTTATATCTTGATAGGAAAATGGGAAGCTGCAGTGATATACTGAAACTCGGTCCACAAAAATTGATTTTATGTTTCGGGAAACAGAGTTTGTAATTCTGACGATCATAAAGTCAATATTTGGTATCGTTATTCTTCAACACAGTCTCTCTTAGGCAGCTTTCTTGTAATTTCTTTAAGTAGTCTTCAGGAACAGTTCCCCCGGCTTCTTGAAGGACATTCAAACCCCTCCTTTGGATGTCGGCTGCCTTTTGTTCAATTCTCTGTCAAGATGATTGCACGCTACTTCAATAAAGTTGAGGTCCGGGCTCTGGGGAGGCCAATCCATGACTAACAGTATTCCACAGAGGTGGGACCAAGTCATTGTTTTGCAAGTCTCAAGTAAGTCTCAAGTCTTTATCCTCAAGTCTCAAGTCAAGTCTCAAGTAATGTCAGGCAAGTCAGAGTCGAGTCTCAAGTCACTGGTGTAAAAGTCCAAGTAAAGTCACAAGTCTGAAATTTTGAATTTCAAGTCCTTTCGAGTCTTTAAAAAAAAAAAACGAAAAAAAGCATGTTGCAGTTTTATGCTAAATGTAAATATTAGACCATGTAATTTTTAAATCTGTGTTTTTCTCAACACATGACAAAATAGTGAACTTAGAAAATATACACAAATTGTGAAATTGCACCTCTTTAAAATGCAGCTCAATTAAACCTAGCTCCAAGAATAATTTTCACCGACAGTTCTGAGATAAGCTGCATGTTATTCTTGGATGCGGTTGTAGGACTGGCTTTAAAATCGCATGACAAAAATATCATACATAAATAAATGATTTTTTTTTTTTAAATATCATTTAAAAAAAAAACTGCATCACCAACGTAGCCTGGAAAACATTTGCTAGTTAGATGAAGTCAGCTATCTCATCGTAGCATATTTATATGCATATTTATAATTATACGCTTCTTGGAGTGAGTGCATACACTCATGAAGTTTAGTAACTTCCGGTCACTGCAACAAGCCCAGGTACAGTTTACCGACGGATGGGTGCAGGACCTTGAAATGCACCGTGTAGAAAGTAAAGACCATCGTACGTATCATAAGTTTACCAGTCTCACAAATCGTCGTCATAAATACACATTCGTTAACCGTTTATTAATAGGACCTTTGAGCTCAATGGTAATTAATTAGCAGTGGAAATAATTTCTGGTAGCATCACAGAAATGTAGCAGTGACAATAATACTGTATGCTGTAATCGTACTGGGCAATTAGTGATACAAAACAACTGTTTTATCCTGTGAATAAAAGTATATGTTTTTGTCAATGTACCATAATAACAGAAGCGAAACGCAATATTGTGTCAGGACAATTCACTATTTATGCACAATAAACACAATAAATAAAGGAGCATAGCGCGACAATTTCTGTTCAGCGCCAGATTTGCTTGTAACCTATATCACCAATTATGTTAAGAAAAATGACGTATTAACTACAACAGCAGACTGACCTTTGTGGAAATGCTTGGAGCAGACTAACCTGTGAGCTGGAGTGTTCTGGGACGTTATATTTGGTCTTTGAATGGCTGCAATCCAGTCGCGTCTTTGTTACTTCGGAAACATGGCTCGAACAATTTCTCTTCAACGACGTAATCCGATAACAACCGATCTCTTTACCCGTCGGCTTCCCGTGGCTGTCATGCGACCGGCTATTGCAGTTAATAATACAACAGCTTCTTGACATTTTTGTGTTTCTTTTTATCGCTGTATAACTGATTTTAATTGAAAGCCTGCGTGCGCTAGTACCGCTTGCCACGAGTTCCCAGAATCCTTTGCGGTTCTACCCGTGAATGACGTCACATTTTCAATCTCTATATAATATGCATGTTAAATTTTATATTTGGGGTAAAATATCAAGTCTTTTCAAGTAAACCGGTTCAAGTCCAATTCAAGTCCCAAGTCATTGGTGTAAAAGTCCAAGTCAAGTCACAAGTCTTAGAACATTTTTTCAAGTCAAGTCTAAAGTCATAAAATTAATGACTCGAGTCTGACTCGAGTCCAAGTCATTTGACTCGAGTCCACACCTCTGGTATTCCATTGTGTGTTTTTCTATCCAGATAATATAGTACTGCAATGGTAGTCTGTTTTGAATCATTGTCATGCTGAAAGCATTTGGTAGTAAGATGCTTTGCAGATGGTATTGGATTAAAATCTGCATTCATAATTCCATCTGTTTTGCAAAGATTCCCAACACCACTCGCTGAAATGCAGCCCCAACTGTGTTTTACAGATGGACTTTACTGTTGTACCTCTCTCCTGACTTCCTCCACACACATTGGCAACAATTTAAAGAAAAATTCTTTCATTTGGATTCATGAGACTTTTTGCCACTGATTTTTAAGGGTTAAGGAAGAGCAAAGGTAGAGGTGGGGTGCAAAGCGGCTTGGAAATGGGAGCACAATCAACTATTTAAATAGGATCCCTTTATGAGATTTGCTACTTGTATGTCTAGAATGATGTCAACTTAGCGATTTAGCTAATCTTCCAGGATTGTGACCTCGTTCTTTGTACTTATTCGACTGATGACAAAAAAGGACAAAACAGTCAACCTGCTGCTTTGGTTGCTTTGATTTAACAACTATAAACCTTCAGGTATCTTCAGGTCCAGTTTGAAATGCACGAATGTACACACTCCATTTATCTATATGTATAATTTTCTTTAACTCTTTATAGTCTTGAAAAATGTGGCTATATATTTGAATTTTTACCCTCACCTCTGACACCTTTATGGGAGCTTAAGAGTACTGAAAGCTGCAAAGTGCAATTATAAAACATTAATTCTAATAGTAAAGGGTGTCAAGAGAATTAGCAACACATAACTTTTTTTTTTTTTTGGCATAGATAATATAACAAAGGCAGGCAGCGTTATAAATACAGAGCACTACTTGTTCCGTGATGGGAATCTAAATGTTTCACGTGAACAAAAAATAAATGATGTAATTAGTCGCAGACTGGATTGGAGACGTGTGTTTCTAGCACTGCTACACTTCTCTCTGCTGGAGAAATACAATTGTGCCCCGTGTCTGAATCACATTTCACTTTATTTAACGGAGCACATTTATGTGTCTCAGGAAATTATGCTAACAGTTTGGTGCCAGGCAGAAAGAACATGAGCGATAAATTAAAACCGCAATGAATGTATGAAACCACAGTTTCTGCTGCTGCGTTAAACCCAACACACACACACACACACACACACACACACACACAAGCCCATTTCGCTATCTTAGTGAGGACCTTCATTGACATAATGCTTTCCCTAGCCCCTTACCCTAACCCTAACCATTAAAGATGAATGCCTAACACTGACCCTTACCCTAAACCTAACCATAACCTAATTGTAACCCTGACACTAAAAGCCTCAAAAATGCCTTCAAATTTGTGAGGACCAGTGTGTGTGTCCTCACAAGTGACTGTTGGTTCTCACAAGTATAGTAGAATGCAGATTACAGTCCTCACAAAGACAGCTAGACAGGAAAACACACACACACACACACTTCATACTAACACTCTCTCTTTCTCACTGACTTGCGAACACAAACACACACCTGTCAGAGAGCAATGTTTACCCACAGCGTGATCTGCCTGAAGGAGTATTTTCCTGGTAATTGGACCTGACCATTAGGTGTCCTGCAGTGCTGCTTCTGCCTCTGTAGATGCCCAAGTTTCTGTTCCCTCGGTTTGGATGCTGTCTCACACATCATGTGATTAAATCTCATTTGATGTTGTACCGTTATTAAGTTAAATTAATTTATGTAAGTGTCTTGTTTTCATTATCTTACTCAGGCTTGTCTGTATTACCCTTTTCAAACCACCCACCACCACTCAGTCCCTTCCTCCTCCTCCCTGCTGACTGCAGGTTATCCCACAGTCTCTCTAAACCAGGGGTAGGCAACCTTTCTGATGATGAGTGCCATCTAAAATTTCCTCAGAGGTCAGTGTGCCATATGATTGCATTAGCAATAAATTTAATAACGCTCTATATTAACAGTTACACACTATATAGAACAAATTTATAGAATTATATTTGTTCGCAGATGTTTGCAGCTATCAGCGAATAGTTATCAGCTATTTTGAAACAAAAAAAAAAAGACTTTTTATCCATAACAAGAACTCCATAACAGCAAATGAACTGCACAACAGAAAATACAAATACTATTTATGGTCTCCTAACAACAATGATAAGTAAAATAAACTGGGCCAATATGGCATGTTTGTTAATACAGAGATACACATGTTAATATGATCTCTGGTCTCCCACTCAGAGACACAGGTCTCCGAGTGTCCAGCATTCAGACAGCTACCTGAGGACACTCTTCGTGTGGGAGAAAATCTGTTCACACAGATATGTAGAGCCAAATACTGTCAATAAGGCCTCTGCAATGTTCTGAAGACAGTTAAACTTCTCAGGTAGTGATGTCCAGCATGTAAAAATGCAGCTCCATGAACACGCACATCTATGGATTCCAGCTGCTTTGATGTCGCATTAACTGGCATTAACTCATCCAGTTAATGCGAGACAAATCTAGCTGCTCATTAAAGCTTTCTGGTTTGATCAGAAAAGAAAACATTGGACCATATGCCTGAAAGTCCCAAAAATGCATTGTGAATTCTGTCTCAAGTCTATGGATGTATCCGTGTATTTCCGTGGTGCTGATGCTGCGCTGAGCGGAAAGCTCCTGAAGCTTTTGAAGTGTCGGAATGTGGAAAGCTAACAACTTCCCTCTCACCAGTAGGCTAAGTTATTTTTAGCCAATTACAAGTTGAATCTGGTAGTTGGGGTTGTTAGCTAAGATACCATCATTAAGAAGAGGCACAACTAATGTGTCTATGCGAGCTAATTTGCGGCGATTTATTTTTTTAATGCACCTTCTCAGATTAATTCACTGTGTGTTGTGCCCAGGGCTGGACTGGGACAAAAAAATCGGCCCGGGCATTTTGACCGGCCCACCAGGTATTAAAGCCATAAAGCCTGTTGGTATATGCATGATTTCTATACATTTTACATCAGATAAAAACTTTGGTTGTAAGCTTCAGATAATTATTTAATAACAGCCAGACATTTTAAATGAAAATAAGAAAGTATTTCCTTGTGCCCCCCTTTCCCTGTTAATGCCCTACCTGGCCCCCTGGCAAAACTTTGCTAGACCCGCCCCTGCACAGTTACCAGCTGTCAGCTACTTAGAAAAGGATCCTGGTGTTATTTGTCTCTCAGAAACAGTTCATAACTTCCCTTCAACTCATTCATGTCACCTAAAAGGTAAACCTGTTTCTCCATCACCTATTCAGCTCTGATGATTCAGTAAGGACATCTCCTGGTTTAATCTTCATGTTTCCCTCTCACCAGATAACCAAACCAACATAATGACCAGCAGCTTTTACAGCTGTGACTCCAGCAAACATCAGCTGATACTAGAAATTAATATTAAATAAATTCTAACAACAGCCGATCAAGCTTAAATGTGCAGCCTTTGTTTAGCGCGACATCCGCTGGTTTCCTCTTTCTGGCATGTTGTGGAAGTTTTCCATTAAATAAAGCCTGCAGACGAGCGGTGAGCTGTAGCTAACATTCTTTAATTAAAACACACAAAGAACAGACAACCAAGCTTGTGGAGAGCCTACATGACCGTGGGGCAGACGGTCAGCAGAGTCTCCCGAGCCTAACATGGCTCTCAGTTAAATACCTTCTTCAGGAACAAAAGGCAGTACACAGCTGTTTCATACCTTAAGGTTCACACTCCCTTGCTACCTCCCAGAGTAAGAGAAGAGACAAAAGATTCTTCCTGTGGAGTTGTCTGCTTTCCTCAACTTCCTTACTAGACCCCCACCATTTGTCTTATTGTATGAGTGTGAGACATGTTAAAATCCAGTGGCACCAAGGTATCATACAATAAAATAATTTGATTAATACATAAGTAAAAGAAATTCCTATACAGGCGCAAAGTGGGCGATAAACAAACGAGAGAGAAAATCGATCAGCTGATCATTGATCAGTTTCATGATTGAAGTAGCAACAGGAGAGGGAGGGGAGCGAACGAGAGAAGAAGAGGCAGCTGTGCAGCGTAACGACAGAATAAATCCAGCTTTGTGTCTTCTTCCGTTCTACCTGAAGTACGGGACAAACTGTGTTCCTTTTCAGCTCAATACCAAACCCGTAATATTTTCTCTGAATGCGGGACGATTCCGTTTTTTACGGGACGGTTGAAAACTCTAATAACTAACCTCATGAATAAAATAAAGTTCACTATCAGTAACATCATAGCACCCACCCAGCTGTATAGAAACTCCGTCATGCTAGCTAGTACGCAGTACGAGTTATTGTAACTGACTGTAAAAAGTCAGCACAACGAAAATAAACTCCACCTAAACTTGGTTTATATCTGACCCAGATAGACTGCAGCTCATAACTTCTTACCTGAAGTTCAGTTCACCTGACACTCGGACCGGCGGCCGCCTCGGGTCTCTGCTCCTCTTGCCTCCCCTTTATTATTATCTTTACACACCGGCCAGCATCTGGCCAATCCACCACCTTCCATTGTTTATACTGTTACAAAAAAAAAAATCATCGACCCACCGAGCAAATGCCCGTTATGCCCGATGGCCAGTCCAGGTATGGTAGAGCCATCAGTTAACCCTTCGCGTGCCATCAGTGGCACGCGTGCCACGGGTTGCCGACCCCTCCTCTAAACAGTCTTCTTGACACTCAGCTTCTTCATCTATACCCTTCCTGCCTTTCTTCCTCCTTGTCATAGCTATCCCTCTGCCCTTGATAATCAGTTTGAGGTCGAGCACTGACATTTTAAATTTTTGCTCCTCTGGCCTGTTTCAACTTTGTGCTTCTTTGCACCAAACTGTGTTTCTCCAGGATTAGACACATCATTTTTCTTTTGTAAGAATAACTGGTTATGTACCAGAAACTAGGAAAGATCTTACCATTAAATAACTGTTTATTAGTTTGTTAGCATGCAAATATATTGATGTTTTCAAATCTCAAACAGTAGACTAAAATTGTGGACTGAATAAAAAAATGCTTTTTTGTGCCTTGAGTTGAGCTGAGCTGGCTTCCCCCGTTTTGGGGTCTTGACTCCAGATAACATGAGGAGTCAATCTGACTGAGAAAACACTTTGGGAACTCCTAAATCACAAGGCAGGCCCGGCCTAAAGCATTGCCTGCTTTGTCTTCCTTTCCAACCTTTCCATAATTAATAGAAATAAAACTCATGTTTAATACACCCATATACAGAGCAGTATGACAAACATACCAAAAATGTGTCTTTCCATCCAACATCCCATGGCGCTAAAACAAATAAAATAAAAGTGGAAACAAAGAAAGTAGAAACAACTGCAGTTCCTCTAGGTGCCACAAGAGGCCGTGCCATCATACTTGCCCATGTTAAAATGCCCAACTTTATAACTTTAAAACGCACATTTACAGCCTGCTACAACAAAATGGTTTTGGCCTCTATAGATAGTTACCTCTAGCATAACAACTCTAAATAGGGTGTATAATTTCTTTATAGCTCATCGAATAACTGAGTTAGGGACACATCACATAATAGAGGCTACACCTCCAAGGTGTCTTTTACTGTTTGTCCTGATTAAACTCGCCCTCTTCATGTTGTCTTCATGTGCCATTAGAGGCTTTTGAAACATCTGTAATGGATTATCTGACCAACATTATGGCTTGATGTTTTTCCCGAAATTAACGTTTGTTGGTCCATTACTTAGTGTAATTAGACAATCTGTGCATCTGTATGTTGCACCCACAGAGTCTATGAGTGCAGTTTGCTAACCAAGCTTGCTACCATTAGCTAATAAATTAGTGCTAAACCATGTCATCCATACGGACTACAGTGGAACCCCGACTTACGAATACCCCATTTAATGAAAAATTGAAGTTACGAAGGCACTTAACGGCAATATTTCTGTCCGTGTTACCGCAAAATGCCCGCGTAACGTAATCCGCTGGCTCTGATCGGCTGAGCCTAGAATGCCTACAATGCCCACAATGCCTTCCGAATCATGTGACAACACCCTTGGCTTTCGTACTTGTGCTTCGCTGTTCCACTTGAAAGACGTATTGTTGTTGCCGTTAGCATTTAGCCTATAGCCTATTGTTCACTCAAAAGGCGCAATGGGTGCTTCGACTTACGAACATTTTAGACTTACGGGAATGAATTAATTTCGTAAGTCGGGGTTCCACTGTACATACTTACATAGCTTTCTTACTATAAGCCTCTTTTGTCTATTCACACAAGCACTTTTTTCTATGCCTAAGCACTTTGCATTCACATGAATACATTGTGGCAAACTCAAGGTTCTTGCCCAGGGATACTTTAACATGCAAGAGAAACCATAATGTGTTAAGTAATTTTTGGCAAGAAAAACCAATTTGGCTACAGCAAAGACTGGAACAGTGAAAATGTGGAGTCCCTAACCAGTAGGTGATGTAACTGTGGATTTATAGTCCAGTCATATTTTGCACATATTTTCTTGTCTTTTTTTTGTGAATGAATGAACATTTTGTACCCTGATTTTTATCATAGTCTTGATGATCTGATTACCAGACAAGCCCAAGGCATTATACACATCATTTTTATATCTAGTCATAATTTAGGGTGTGTAAACAGCGTGGTGGGTGCTGTGTTTTGTGTTGTGGTCAGAATTTTGTAAATATAGAATCTGATCTCCTAAAGTCTGATCTCCAAAGTTTAAATGCTCTTGTAAAATAGCTTGCAGACGACTATATGTGAAGGCTGAGATAGATCAGAGTTTAATGTTTACTTTGAGAAAAGTTGTTTTTTTTCACCAATTCAGTGTTGTTGCCAGGGTCCAATCTTTCAACCTGTTATTTTCATCCCAAGAAAATTACCTCAGCTTCTGCTAGTGACACTACAAAACATTTAATTCCCAGACCTCTGGAAATGTGAGCTGGTTCTCAAAAGACAGCCGGGCAGGACTGGCTCTGCACCAGCACAATCCCCAGCACTGTGTCAGTGAAAAAGAGGTGTTTGCTGCTCATGTTAGGAATTACCAGGAGAGATTTGGTTATTTATTTTTTACTCTCCCATCAAATAAATTTCAATTATCAAGAAAATAATTCACAATAATTCCTAGAGTGATTTTTACTGCCATCTGGATTGACGTCTGCTGTTTCACAGAGTTAGTGAGTGACACACCAATTGGATTACAAGGGCTACATAACCAGCAGCAGGATAGAGCAGCATTACTCTCCAGATTACATTAGATGATTAATGATCATCAGTGGAACAATGGGTTGTTTCTGCAAACAAAATGCAACCCAGAAAGCAAAGTGACACTACATTATGCACACAAGTAGATATATACAATCAGTTGCTAATTTCTTAGGCACTCAGCTAAATGTAACACAGTCTATTAGAACAGCAGTATTATCGACTGCATGTGTAAAAGATAAACCAACACCTCTGAGTGTAACATGTACACTGCAAATCAACAGCACCACAAACATCCAAACATACATCACAGAGTTGAATCAGCATGTCTGTAAAGGAGCAGTCAAATGTAAACATTTTAACCCTGATGTAAGTAGGATTACTTGCATTTATTTCCCATTATATTGATTACATTGGCAGCCCAAGTTTCAAGCACCCTAATCCTTTATGTGTTGGATTAATTTGGAGTTGCAATGGGCTCTGAAAGCAAACAGTGGTCACAAACTAATCAGCAGAGAACAGCTGACATCAGTACTTCATTAATCTCTCCTCACTGCATCAACCCTGCCCTTCCATCTCCATGCCTCCATGCAGCATGTCACCTTTGCCCCCCTCCTTACAGCCTGTCTAGGAATCCCCTTTGATCTGTAGTATGACAGCAGCTGCGCTGTGCGGCTTCCCAGAAAGCCTATAAATCAACTGACAACAGCTCTTTCTTGCTTGCTGTACACACACAAACAAACACTTGGTACAAATCTCAAAGGCACGCACAAAGTTTCTGAGTGAGCAGCTGGTTGGTCAGTTTACAAGTCAAGCCTATAAAGTGACGAGAGCATAAATGACAGTGGAAATGCACACAAAGCCATGGGCAGGTGGGAACTGGTTGAAGAAGAGTGATGCCAGGGGTGATATATCATCCTTCTACGCTTGTCTATGTCTGCTTTATATTTACCAAATATTTTGCAGTGTAGGTCTGTGGCTGGTGTTCGGGCAATAGAAAGGTTGGTGGTTTAAAAAGCTTTTGAACAAGAGGCTAAACTTTTCATGTATCATACAAAAGCAGTCCCACAAAAGTCTACTCACACCAGGTAAAGTTTGCCATGCCTGAGCACTTTTGACCCACCAAAGTCTGGTTCATTTGATTAATGCTACTGCTGAGAAGACCTGGTTCAGTTGGACAGACACCCAAGGATAGAGCTGCGTGTCCTCAGTAACTGCCTCCATAAAAAATTATTTGTTAAGTGATTAAATCTTAGTGAGAAAACAGCATGTCACTGCTTCTAAAAACTGCTCCATTTAAGCCCCAAAATGTGTAAAACCATTGTGCTCTCAACTTTTTAAAGGTGTATGTGTGTGAAAATGAGTTGAAACTTGAAATGCTGAAACACAACTGTATTGTAGTCAGATCATAAGCACAGTGCAGGCCAGCGGAGAAGTGACGATGGGGAACACTCATGTCAAGGCAACCATGCCTACTGTGAGTAAAGGGGAGCTAAAGTGGGATTTTAGAAGTGGAGGAAACGTAAAGTTGGGTGTATCGGGTAAATGATTTACAAATAAGTGATGAAATAATCGGTATTGTGAGCTCCAGTCGATTTTCTTTAAATGACTGTGATCACCTGAGCTGTGCCGTTGCTGCTGGTGCTATTCTGAGAATCCAGCCTAGTCTTACGGGAAGTTGTGAAATAGTCAAGAAAAATCAGTCTCTTTGGTCGTGTTCATAGACACAAATGTGTAAGCACTGTATTTAAATAGGAAACATATTTTTCTTCACTGCTTTGAAAGAAGGGAAGAATTACCATGAAAAACCAACAAAACAAAGTTTTTAAAAAAGGTGACAGCCATTGTATTTTAACTCAAACCATGAACTTTTTCTGAATCTAATCTAGCAGTTTTTAATGCCTAAGCCTAACCAAGCAGCATATTTATCATTTATTTAAAAATAATACAATTAATGTGTGAAAATATGTAACATGTATGACTCGAAGTTGGGTCCATGGCTGTTGCAATAAGTCAGTTTGTGAAATTTCTTCCAAATGTCTGGGAATCTCAACGAAGTTTCACACGAACATCGTCACATAAACCGACAATATTAACATCCATATGTTTTTATTATAAATATGTTACCAGTTCTTTTAATTTTGATCATCCCCATGCAAATGCGACTTTACCTTCTCTTTTTCTGTTTGTTTCACATGTCACGTTTAATGTAAATTACCTGTACGTGACTTCGACTCGCTATTAAATACTTAACGAAGAAGAAAATCACCTATCATGAAACTACATGAGAGAATTTGACAGGCCAGCCAGCAGTAACCAAAGAAGGGCAGAAAACCTTAGTGAGTGTTCACTTGACACAAGGGTTCATGTTTACTGTGTTAGATCATCAGCTTCAGAGAGTTTTTACTAGTTTTTCATAGTGAACACAAACATAGTTAACACAGCGTGCAGGGCCCTGAGCTACATTTTCTGCAGACAGCATCACCGCAACAATGAAATGTAGATGACTCACAATAATATTCCTTAAGAAAGACAGCATAACAGAGCTCAAGGCAAAATCATACCAACAGCTTACAGAGTCAACGCCATCTGTTCTTAGAAGCAGCACTCCGATTGGTGGATGCAACGTGATTATAGTCTGGGCAGGCGATCCAGCACATCCAGCATCACATATTGTGTAGGACAGGACTATGTGTGTGTGTATGTAGGTCATTATCAGTTTGTTCTCACACAAAGGCTATATTCAGATTTGATCACACTGCTGGACAATAATGCCTATGTTATAAACAGAGAGTAATGCGTTACTGTAATCTGATTACTTTTTCAAATAACGAGTAAAGTAAGAGATTACTATTGCAAAAAAGGTAATTATATTACTGTTCTATAAGCACGCTGTGTTACTGCGTTACTAAAACTGTGATTTTTTTTGCGAGAATGTCTCATGACAGTGACGTAAGCAAGTGCTACGTTTGTGACAACAGCTGTGTGCAGATCAACAATGGATCATATATCGAGTGCGGAGAGAGTATGAGCGTGCAGCGTTTAAAGCGTGGAAGTACTGACCTTACTTTGAGTTTGATTCCGTAAAAAGTGACAAAAACATTAGTGTCCGTTGTGCGTGGGAAGAAAAACTTCTCTTTACAGCGGAAGAAAAACCCTTAAACTTCCAAGCAAGCACAGAGTGTGCTATGATGTAATGGGAAATTCACAGAGAAACTCGCGGAGTCTTCCACTGACCGCTGCGGCACACCTGCACCAGAGCACACCTCCGCCTACCCCACTCCTGCTTTACAGGTGAAAATAGAGCAACAGGACCGCTGAGTCTTTGATTTTATTTATTTTCTGCTGTGTTTTACTTGCATCTATTTGAAAGACTGAGTGTAAACACAAAAACTATTCTATTTTATGTGCTGGAATGTGCAGAAAATAGGTTTAAATGTTAAACAAATTTCTTCCAGTCAGAGAATGTTGCATATAATTACATTTTTGCTTGATGCATAAAGTTAAAAGATTAAAACTAATAAAACAAGTTTTAAAAAGAGACTTTTCCACTGGATTACATTTTGTATTATGGATTATGCAGAAAAAGTAGAATTGGGCTGAAAGATCTATCGCTTTATCACCTATTCAGGTTGTAAATCATGTTTTTAAAAAGTAACTAAGTAAATAATTACTTTTGAAAATAAGTAATCAGTAAAGTAACGGGATTACTTTTGGGGGAAGTAATCAATAATTAGTTACTGATTACTTTTTTCAAGTAACTTGACCAACACTGGTTATAAACACATGTTTTACTCTACAGCAAATAGCCACACACAGTGTATCACAAATGCACATGGCTCAACAAACCAAATACAGAAAACCTTTGAAAAAGAAAAAAAATGACATAGAAATTCTCATAAACACAACTACAAAACAAGAAAATAAGGGGAAACAGACATAGAGTGTGACTCCTTAGTGTGTCACTGGGAGAGCGAAAAATGGGGAGGATTAGCCACCAGAAGCTGGCAGGACAAGGACCTCTTGGCCTCACAGACACTTTCGCTCTGTCACACACAAACACACGCACGCACACAGGAACTAGGAAACGGATTAGTGAGTGGGGCTGTTTGGAGGCAGATCGGATGAAATTGTGATTCACCATGTCAGGTCACAGACTTGTCTGCTTTTCTGTGTGTGTGTCTGTGCATGCATGCGTGCGTGTGCGTGCGTACGTGTGTGCCGCTGTCTCATTAGTAAGAGCAGTAAGGCAACTCTGTGGAGGCGATGCAGCCACAGACCTTGTTAGAGATCCATTCCTCTAACCTCACAATCCTCAAAGGACATAAACGAATGCACACACACGTGGACATGTGCACACGCATACACACACATACACACAGTGCACATAAATGCTGAATATCGTAAGCATAATATTTGATAATTATATCTAATAAGCCACATTTATTGGGTTTGAAAAGTGTGTGTGTGTGTGTGTGTGTGTGTGTGTGTGTGTGTGTGTGTGTGTGTGTGTGTGTGTGTGTGTGTGTGTGTGTGTGTGTGTGTGTGTGCATTTTGTAAAAAGAAAATAGGATGACGTAACTAAGCTGAAAGTCTAGTGTACACAGAGTATATAAACCAACAGTGAATGGCATCTAGCTGTAATTTGTGTTATAGCTATGTGTCTTTCTCATTTATCCAGATTAAAAAGAAGAAAATAAAAAACTAATTTCAAAAGCACTGCATGAAAGACAGAATTATTCCAAAAGGTAGCATGTAACAAACTTTGAAATGATCAAAGGCAAATGAATCCCTTTAGGCTGTTTATTGGCTCCCATCGTAGCACAAATATGCTCACCCCCTTAGGCTCAGAACCTTAAACAGAGCACGTGAAGTGCACAAATTTGTACACAGTCAAGGGTTAAACCCAATTATCCTGGATCCAACCACTTTTCTTGTCTCTAACTCCTTTGCACAAGGACCAGTCACAAGTATATCACTGAATTTGATCACTTGTTACAGCAGTGTCTCTGCAGTATTGTATTCACAATGGCCACAAGAGGGTATTTGAAGGTCCTGTTCTTCCTTATCTTAGGATGATCGTCATAAATTATAAGAGTGCATCAAAAAGCCACAAAGGACCATTACTCAAAATGCATTTAATACTACAGTCATTACTGATTACATCATTGTGTTCAGTGAGCAAACTCAATACTATTCTTCTTGGACAAATTTATTTTTAATGCCACCTTATCTGTGTCACCAGGCCCCCAAATTTAATGAAGATAGAAGTCCTATAATAAAAAGTGATTTTAAATCACTGGATAGAAAATTACACAGTGGAAGACTATCAATCATGGGTTGGCCTTCACCAGAGTCTTGACCTCAACATTATTGAAGCAGATTTGACAGAGAACAGAACAAAAGGCAGCCAACATCCAAAGAATAGCTTTGAATGTCCTTCAAGAAGCCTGGAGAACTTTTCCTGGAGACTACTTAAAGAAATGACATGCAAGCTGTCTAAGAGAGATCAGACTGTGAAGAATAAAGGTGATCATACCAAATATTGACTTTCAGGCTTTTTAGAATCACACAAGCTCTGTTTTTATTGCGTTTTTCCATAAATTGCTGCAGCTATTGTCCCAGGAAAATAAGTGTGTTGGGCTTACAGTTCTTCTGCAGAGGACTGTATATAATGGTATCTTCAAGTTGCTTGAAAAGAGAAATATTTAAAAGGTATACTTTGATTCTAAAAGTTTCATGGTTTGGTCCTAAATGTCAGCAGTCTGAAGGTACCTTTGAAGTAAACACAAGTTTGATGCATGTTCACCAAATTGTATAAATGACAATGTGCATCATTTTCCTCTGCAGGTTAGGATGTTGGGCTGTATTGGCTGTGAGTCATTACATATGATGCAGAGTATGGCAACAATCACCTGAGCAGTCAGAAACGTGAAATTGAACTCAAAGATTGTTGAATTTTCCTTCTAAATCAGGTTCCTGTTAGAATTAATATAAACCAGCTAATTCTTCTTAGTGTGAATCTTAGACGTGAGCTCGGAGACAGATGAACACACTTGTGTAGTGGATGGTATCAGTGACTTATCCAGATGGTAGGGAAGCAGAGGGTATTAGTGGATAATGTGAAGGAGGGGGAGGCTGGTGGAGCCCTCAGAAGTGGCAAGAGGGTAAAATCTCTCTGATTGGAATGCACAGCTGCACTAAGACACACACACACACACACACACACACACACACACACACACACACACACACACACACACACACTCGCAAACAAACAAATGCAAAAAAGCATATCATTACACAGCTGAGTATGGTGATGGGGCTGCACAGAAGTTTCTGGAAGTGTAGTGAGACTTTGCAGATCTGTGTGACTCAGCACGGGAAGTCTGCTACTTCCTGTCTGTCTCCTCATCCCCCTCTTTCTCTCTTTTTTTTCAAATCTCTGTGTCATGCCCAGCTCATTTTTCCCTACACCGTCTCACTTGTAATAGTGTGTCTCTTTTCAGCTCGCACACCTTCTAAAAAAACCACTCCGTTATTTACCGTCTTTGTCTCACGTTATGTCTACCTCTCTGCGGGAGCTCCTAATGTGACAGGCAGTGCAGACTCATCTGACAACTGTTTCAGATGCAGTCAATGGAGAGGAAAGTCTAGCAGAAAAACGCAGTGATGGATTTTAAAAGACAGACAGAAAAGAGTAAAACCTCAAATCAAGTTCACCTCACTTGTTGCCTTTTTCTCTATCCTTTTGAAGCCACTTATTTTTAAATAATCTGGACCTAAAACAGCATCCCATAATGCTTCATGAATTGTGTTAAATGAGGGCTGGAAGGAGTTAGTAGTGCATTGGCTTCCTGTTAAGTTTCGCATTCAATCCAAAATCCTGCTGCTCACCTTCTGAATTATTAACAATATAGCTCCGAGCTACCTGATTGAGCTACTTAGATTATACACCCCTGCTAGAGTACTAAGATCATCTTCCCAGTCACTTTTGGCACAGCCGAGATCCTGGCTGAAGACTAGAGGTGACCGAGCATTTGCCTTGGCTCCACCCAATCTATGGAGTAACCTCCCCATTGCTATCCGTGAGTCTGATTCCATTCAATCCTTCAAATCGCAGTTAAAAACCCACCTATTTAGCCTCACTTTTTCTACCAGTTAATGATTGTTTGTTAGTTAGTTTAATGCTTATTTCTATCTTCAGTCTATTCTTAACTACTTTAACATGCTACCATGTTGGTACTTTGCCATAGCCTTCATCCTCCTTGTTACTTCATCTTACTCTTTTGTATGTTAAGCACTTTGATGCACCCCTGGTTTTTAAATGTGCTATATAAATAAAGTTTGTTGTTGTTGTTGTTGTTGTTGTTGTTGTAGTAGTCATTACTACAGAAACTGGGCATCAGGGGTGGATCTACAGGGAGCAAGGGGGGGATTCTTGCCCTCCCAGCTGCCCCCTCAACCTAAAATACCTTTTGCCCATGCAAGATTGTTATTGATTTGCCAGTGAGTACTGCAGGGTGTGAGTGAAGTTTTTCTACTTTCAAGCTTGTAAAAAAAATCACCTGTGTTAAAACTTTTTTTTTTCACATTTATACCTGAAAATTGTCTTTGGTTTCTTAGAAGAGATGATGATTCAATAAATAGATTTAAAGTGTTTTTTGTGGATGTTTTGTTGACTCCATTTACATTTAGGGGATTTTGACATACTTATAGGTCTGCCTAGACCTCTTGCTCCTCCTTTGCCCCCTCCATGTAAAGTTTTCTAGATCTGACACTACTGGGCATTAAAACTGTTATTATAGTTAGGTCAATTAATTTGTCAGTAATAAAGACACACTTTTGGTAGTTTTGAGTCTTTACACCACCACAGTAAATTTGAAAAAAGTAAAGTGTTGCATGAACTTTTTATATTTTTATACACAGCCCAGCATTTTCAGAGGCTCAAAATTAATTGGACAGTTGACTGACAAGCAGTTTCATGGCCAGCTGAGGCCTGTTCCCTCATTATTTCCTGACAAATGAAGCAGACAAAATATCTGAAGTTGAGATTTGTATTTTCTAGCTTTTAACTGTCCTTTTTAGGCACAAAGAGATTTTCATCCCAGTATTATACAACAGTCCTTAGATTTGAAATGATCTTAGCTCGTCCAATTAGTTTTTAGCTTCTGAAAATGGAGGAGTGTGTATCAAAATGACTTTTATCTGTTTTTTGTAAAAACCTTGAATAAGAACTGTAAGTCTGAACTTCAGTCATATGCTGATTGTTTGGTTTAAAATCACTGTGGTTGACAAATGTGTTACTGTCCAAAAACTTGTGGGCATAAGTGAAAAATAATTCTCTCATAGGTCCCATATTTCCCTCGGCATCACTAAAGAGAGGCATACAGAATCCTGAAATGCATTTCAATACAAAAGTGATTGTAAACAACACTTTAGTTCAATAGCCTGTACTCCGTGGTATCTTAGATTAAAAGCTGTTACCTGGGGAAATACCATATTAAAGACAAAAGCTAGCATCACTTAAAAAAAGTGACAAAACAAATAAAAATAGAATTCAACAGATAATTTTAAAAGGATCCGTGTTAGCTCCATATGTGGGCTCCCAAAAAAGAAACATCACACATCATTTTGAAAAGATAATTCCTGTCACATTTCGTTCTTCTGTGGATTCATTTCTGTTCCCAGTGCAGCCGAAACTCTGGACCTTTTGATTTACGTTTTTTTTCTCCCCTCACAAGCTGTTTCCTGCACATTGAGTGTCTGAATTCAACTTTTATTTAGATATTCATTACAGTTCACCTTTAGAGTCAATGTCTGACACTAACTCCAAGTTTATTATTTTCTTTAATTAATTATTTAGATGTTATTTTACTGTTTAAATATTATTTTAAGGGATTTTAAGGGAAAAATATAAAAAAAAAATACGTGATTTTACATGACATATTTAGTTTTTTTCATTATGTAAGCGTTTTATAAACTGTGACACAGCTTTCAACCGTTTTTACCAGTGTGATGTAACAGTGGTGTGTTCTTTCCCAAATATGCAATCCAATTAATCCTAAAGTCAAACGGGGAGTTTTATTTTGGAACTGGAGCTGTGACTGACAGAATTTCAATAAGTGAACGTTCAGGAAAATTAATTGTTCCCCGTCTTCTACTGACTTTGTTCATGTCCCAGTTTAGTTTAGCTTTGTTTTCCCTAATGTGAACAGCCAAACGCTGTAGGAGTATTTTAAAATCTGGATCTGGACCATAGCTAAATAAAGAGAATTCCAAAGAGCACGAGCATTTTGTGAGAAATTAACTGTTGGATGCCCTGGAAGCTTCATCTGTCATTCAGCTGTCCCTTCTTATGTCCCTTACAAGATGTTTAAAATAAAAGGACTCATTAATAATGACTAAAACAAACTAACTTACCTGAGTCAGACACTGGACACAAGTCAAATGGACTTGGGTTTGTGTGTCAGTATATCTGACTTAATCTAACTGGACTTTCTGTGAGTGTCAGTGATCTAGAGCCAGTCCAGTGACATGATGTAATTAAAGTTTAGTTGTGTTTGTTCTGGTACAATGAAACTGCGAAAGCCTCATTAAATCAGTTAGGGTTCAGGTTTAGTGATGGAAAGTCTGGGAAAAGTCCTTCCTAACGTTGTTATAATGGTGTTACACCAACGTATTGCCAGTCTTCCTCAGCGCCTTTTTCCTTCTGTTTTTCCAATCATAATGTCCTTTTCTTAACTTCTTTATTTGTCTTCCAAAACTGTTCTTTTAGCCCTTTTGGCTGTGCATATTATTGGTAAAATGCGTCTCCAGTATTACACTTCAAAAGCACTGATTCAGCGACTGTCCTGTTTCTTTATTGTCCAACTTTCACAACTATAGGTTATCTTGGAGAAACTCTAACAGTGTATAAGCCTTCATTTCATTGGCAGAGAAATGTCCCTAGATTTGAAGACTTTATCCAATGATTTCCTTGTTGCCTTACGCGGTTCATCACCATCTATGTGGACCATGATGGCACTGTTGTTTCCAGTTAGTCAGTCTTTAAAAAATAGATTCTCATAAAATAGATGCAAGAGGGTATTTCAAAGTCATTAGCCATCCAGTCATTGTGAAAGCAGCTCAGGGGGACTGGGGGACAAGGAAAGTTGTCTTTGCCTCTTAAGTCATCACATCACAGTAATCAGGACAGCTGGACAACAGCTCAACAGCCCAGTGGCCCAGCGACAAGGAACCATGGTTCTGGAGGTGTATATACAGGTACAATGACAAAGACACACAGTGCAGGTTTGATAGTTCAACAAAACCACTATATTTACATTGTGTCGTTATAACTGGGACACAATGTAAACTAAGACCTTTAGTATGGATATGACAATATTTAGAATTTAATAGGGTAATAATTAAAGTTCTACAAATATCATCCTGGTGATCACAATTAGGTCCTATTCCAAATTTATCATTGTTTTTCAGAAACTGGATATGCAAATATTATTAAGACAGTAGTTGTAGTGATTCATTGAAATGTGAGCAAACAAATGGAAATGGAGCATAAAAGGCAAAAACAGAGTCTGTATTAATCTAACAAGTTTCAAAGTCAGTATTTGGCATGGCCATCTTTAATCTTCAGCACAGTCTGAACTCTCTTAGGCAGCTTTCTTGTCATTTCATTAAGTAGTCTTCAGGAATGGTTCTCCAGGCTTCTTGAAGGACATCCAAAGCTCTTCTTTGGATTTTGGCTGACTTTTCTTTTCTCTGTCAAGATGATCCCACACTGCTCCAGTTATGTTGAGGTTCTGGGCTGTGTTCATAATTCAATCGGTTTGGGCAAGATTCCCAATTGGATTTGGATTCATCATCTATCCAACCTGTTGCCACTGATTTTCAGTCCAGTTCTTGTGTATTTGGCAAACATCAGCCTTTTCTCTCTTAAGAATGACTTGTTGACAGACACTCTTCCACTGAGATCATTTCTGATGAGGCTTCAGTGAACAGTAGATAGATCAACTGGAGGGCCAGATGCATCTCTCAGGTCCTGTGTTGGGTGTTTGATGGACTTTTTCCTACCGGCAGATACTTTTCTGTCCTCAACTTGTCTGGTTTCCTTAAGAACACACTGCAAACAATGCTGAGATATGCCAGATTTTTTGACTAATAGCACGTTGTTGATGCAAAAATACTATTTTATGCCTGTCAGACTGTGTCATTTTTTGACTAAGGAAATTATGTGTTTTTTAACAGGCTGCTACTAACAAAGTGGAGAAAGATACAATTTAAAATTGATTCTTTGCTAAGTTGTCTGTTATGTATAGACACAAGACTCACTCATTCTCTGAGTTATGGATTTTTTTATGATTTAAATATTCATAGAAAAACCTTGAGAGACCTCAAGAAAGCCCGGAGAACAATCGCTCAAGACCACTTTTAATAACTTCCAACAACGTCTGGCTGCTTGGAAACAAAAACTAAAGCCATATGGGTGGCTCTTTTGTCTTTTGCACGGCACCGTATCTGTCTTAGCTAGGGTTTATAACTAAGACACATGTTCTGTAGACACTGCACATTTGACACATGGCCTCTTGTCTGTCACGGTCAGCTCTGTGTTGCACATAAACCAGATAGCCAAGAGTTTGTGTGGGTTGAGTTGCATCAACAAAATAAACTTTAAAAAATGCAGATGTGGTTGCAGTTAGACAACAAATGTCTTTCATTCGCCATGTGAACAGGTTTGGGCAAATCGTGTCTTTTTTAGAATAAGGGCAAAAAAATCCAAACATGTTTTGTTATACAGTCAATGAGAGAAAGGGCTTTTCTAACAAGAGGCCAAAGGATGGAATAGTCAGTATTTAAAGGGTTGCTGCTTTGTATGATTGTTCATGTATGTGTTAATATAATATTACCCAGAAGGCTGCCAGATGCTGTTATACAACAGCAGATTATAATCCTGATGTTTCTGTCATTACTGCAGCTATGACACATCATTGTCTCTCACTCTCTCAGTGTCAGCGTTTGTGCACTGCTCTCTCTCACTCTTCCTATGTGCGCGCATGTGTGTGTGTGTGTGTGTGTGTGTGTGTGTGTGTGTGTGTGTGTGTGTGTGTGTGTGTGTGTGTGTGTGTGTGTGTGTGTGTGTGTGTGTGTGTGTCCCACTCCATCTTTCTTTCTCTTTGATTACCTCTATTCCTCTCTGTTCAGTCTCTCCCCTGTTTCACTCTGAGCCTCTCTGTCTCTCTCTGGATCAGTTTGAAGTCTACCAGTAGGGGTGTATATGTGGGCAGCAACCTGCAGGTCTTTGTATCGAAAATGAGCTTTACATTTCAAGAGGTTAGCAGGTAGTCAGCTCTTGTCTATGTGTATGTGTGTGTGTGTGTGTGTGTGTGTGTGTGTGAGAGAGAGAGAGAGAGAGAGAGAGAGAGAGAGAGAGAGAGTGTGTATGCATGTGTGTGTGTGCGTGTGTGTGCATAGATAAAATCAGACAGGGTGCAGACAAATGTAATCACACTCCAGCCGTAGAGCACGAATCAGATCCACTTCTTGAAGGCATTCCCACATCAGTTTCATCAGGTCTTTTTCTATTCAAATGCCTGAACACAGATATGATTGGTTTTAGGTGTTATGACACAGAATCCAAATTTAATGAAGAGGAAGATAAACCAAGGAGGCAGGATTGCATAAGAAGGATGAATTTAAATGTTTTAAAAAAATATGTAACCTCAATAACTAATACATTAGTGAGTCATGCTTGCATCTTTCTTTTATGTATTGACATTTACATACAAGCCATTCGTTGTCTGTCTGTGTCTCAAGACAAGTGGAAACTCACTAAATAATCACCGCCTCAGACACCGCACTAATCAAAGTCTAAAGACTCTGTAATGTTTGTGAATGAACCCCAAGATTCATTTCTCAACCAGCCACTGGTTATCTCTATGATATACACTCCCTGGCCACTTTTTTAGGCACACTGCATTAGTAGCAGGGCGGACTCCCTTTTACCTTCATCTGGGACTCTCCACCATTTGACCCTAGAACTGAAGAAGCTTCTCGGATGAGAGGTGAAACGTCTTCAAGCAACTTAAAGAAGTCCAGATGCTTTTCTTTCCAAGCTCCTTAGACGCGTGTACCAGACCATGTGGCCTCTTTCAAGGTTGGAGGCACTAGAAACTCCATCCGCAAACTTCAGGTTTCAGGTGTTGCTCTTTACCCATGAAGCAAAACTATTAGCAAATGAGCTGCATCCTTCAAGTCATAAACACTGAATATTGATAACATGAGACTGAAACATTTCGGAGTGAAACATACTGATTGTCTGTAAGTATTTTAACACTGAGTTCAACCTTAGAAGACTTTAATGTCACTGAATGAGCTTCATGAGCAAGTGAACAGTCCTAACTGTTGAAACACACGCATGTACACAGACACACACACACATAGACACAGGTATCGTTCTCATGTCAACATCTGTGAAGGACAAATTTCCCTCTAAATCTGGCTGTGATCCTGCTGCAGACTCTGTGGGTGGGTGTATGCGTGTGAGTTATGTAACTGCTTCCTCTTTCTTTTCTTGGTGTATTTATGAATGCACAGATATTTTTTCCTCTCCCATACCCTAATTAGAATGATTACTTTGGCACGCAGACAGACATGGGGTATTAAAAAAGCTCATCCTTTTCTCTTTCAACCATCCCTGCTTTACATTTTTTCATGCCTCTGTTTACTCCACTCAGTTTGATTTCAATAATACATCAAGAATATGTATATTTTAGTTGCTTTGTGCAATATTCACTCACGCACAGTATAGAAGTGCCTCATAGCTGCTCAGGAACAGAGGAACAGACCTCACATATACCAGCAGGTCTAACGAATAGACACCAGCAGAGCAAAGATGAGGGAAGGACAAAGACAACCGTGTGAAAGTAAGCTAGATCAGAGGACTAGCCTAGCCGAGGCAAAGATAATGGCATCGATGTAGAGCTGCGCCTCAACTTTGTTGATTTTATTCATTACTTTTGTCTTTGAAGTCTTTGTTGTGCTTTTGCCCTCCACATCTCAAGAGATCACATGTCAGTCAACACATGCAAAACCTAGAGATGCTTTTCCTTGAAATGTTTTGATAGGAAACTTGGCTTTCTTTGAAAATCCTGCCATTTTCCCTTTCACTGCTCACTCTGACCCTTTTCACAGTTGCGTAATGTAATGCACTCTTGCTTTCAGTGGAAAAGTAGTCAAACATGAATTTTCTAAATGACCCAGTTTGATATATTGCTTCTAAACGCCTTATTTACTTAACGTCACCAATTGTAAAGCACGATTTGACGTCAAACATTTTCACTTTTTCAAACTGGAAAGCTTTTTGAGACAGAAAAAAAACATTGTTTTGTGTTTGCAGTGGCTTCAATCTCACCGCAGCGCTTCAAAAGTCCAACTTAGCAGGAACAAGCAATGACACGAGATGAGGAAACCGGTAGGAAAAGGCCGGATGATGAAAGTGTGGGAGTCGGAGTGGAGGATGGTGGATGATGAGATGGGATTGGATGGGGGGTGGGGTGGGGGGGGGGAGTTGCAGATGTCAACCTGACAAAGGAGTATTGATTATCTTTGGGAAGCACACGCGCTCCTATTGATTTGGAGCGTTGGCAAATGAATTGCAGTTTGTGAAGAGATGTTTTAATCCCCAAAGATGTAGGATAGTCTATTATTTGTCTCCCTTGCGGAATTTGTAACCACGTGTTGTGTACTTGCAGGTATTTCGACTCAGAGTTGATTTTGTTGTGTAATAAAAACAGAAACAAGCTGATATTATCAGCTACGGTTCTCCTTTGAGGAAGAACAAACTCCTGGAGGGGGGTCGGTAGAGAAAAAGCAGTTAGTTGACGAGAGAGGGAAACACAGGTTATCCAGGCCTCGTACACACAGCTGAGCAGGGCGTCAGAGTGGAGCCCGCATTAGCAAAACTCTCATAGGAGCCAAGCATAGAGTAATGAAGACAGAATTCCAAGTTTGCATGTACGAAAGCCTGGGGAGGGAGACGGACGGGTGGGAAGGAAAGACAGGTGTTGGGAGGGGGATGAGCTTGAAGAGCTCGAGCTGTCTGCATACTAGTCACTTTTTCTCACAGCTGAGAATGAGAATGGACACACACACTCACGCTCACGTCTCCTGTTGCACATGCAGATGATGGTAAAGAGTGATTCAGCTGAGCTTGTGGCTGATTAAAACCTGGGTAATTAGCATTTTCACAATATTGATGAGGAGAGCCAAAAGGGACATTTAAGAAAACCCATTGTCCCTTTAGTTTCACATCTTCAAAAACTCCTTAATTGGCTTTCAGGGTAATGGCTCAAACACCACAAGCCACAGAGGAGAACATCAACCTTTTGACAATTTATAACTTTGATCAGCTTAGCGATGAAAAGGTTTGGCAGCTGGCTCCCGTACTGTACACGAGCCCAGCATTTATACATTATTTTCCAGTATAACTGATGCTCCTAGGTGATCTTTGCACTACATAAAGCAGCTCTATTATTATTATTTTTTTTTTTTTTTTTTTTTACTATTTAATTTGTAAAAATGTGTATACACACACACACACACACACACACACACACACACACACACACACACACACACACACACACACACACACACACGTAGGAAAATATTTAGTATACACATCCAGAAATGCATACACTATTATATATTGTACATATATTTATTAGTTTCAGGTTGGCCATTCTTGTATTTTGCTCGTTTGTGTTGTTGTGTTTGCACATCTCTGTTGCTTGTGGGGCTCGCACACAAGAATTTCACTCGCATGTGCTGTGCCAGTGTGCCTGCACATGTGATGTGACAATAAAAGTGATTTGATTTGATTTGATTTGATTCTCTAACGCAGAACTGTTCAATATATATATATATTTTTAAACCTGTATTACTTGCAGTGTGATCATAAAAGGTCTTGCCAAAAGGTTTTCAAAACCACAAAGATCATTGTCAGCTGAAGACGTCTGCAGAAACGGCCAGTACTTGTCCTTTCCTGGCTCCAGTTTTTAGGCTTTTGGCACCCTAACTAGGAATTCAAGAAACTGAGTTCAGAGATTTTTAAAGCAGGGGGAGGAAGATTTGTGGTGTGGGGTGGCTTTAAGTGTCACATCTGGTCTGATTCACCTAGCGCTGCATTTTTGGATTTTGAAACGTGACGAGCCAGTCGCTATGTTTACTGCAGCACACAGACGATAAAAGCTGTGTGCATCTTTGCTCTGCATCAGTGTCTGTTTTAGAGTAAAGACGGTCAAATTTGATATAATTTACTGCATTGTCGTGCTCGACTTCAAGCTTTTTGCCCCAAAAAGCAGCAAAAGCTGAATATTGATACTGTTTAAAAACTCAGTGAAACCCACTGGTGTACTTATAAAGTGAACAACCAACTGCAGAATAATCAGGCTAAGTAAAGACAAAGATACACACAAAGATTAAAAAGATTATGTCAGATTGTTGACCTGCCAGTGTACTTAGCCATTATGTAATACACAGACACACAAAACAAAACAATCCCCCAAACTACTTTCTCTCTGCGCACAGATGCTAATTATTTTACATAATGTTGCCACTAGAATGCTTGCGCTTCTATATTTTACGATGAAAGACTTTCTCGATTCCCAAGTTGACCCAAGCTGAAGTGTTAAGCATCTGCTTTTTTTTAGAGTTTAAAGTTTAAAAAGCTCTTGGTCTTTCCCTACCACCTTTTTCACATGTTACCAGTCCATTAAACAACCATTATCACTTATTATCATGTGTCACCAGTGGGCTTGAAGCTCAAAATCCCCTCATTTCTGGAGGTATTGAAAGACACTGTCTGCTTTAACAAAAGAGAACCACAACAAAGAGAGCTTGAGAGCATAAATCAGACTTCACCCTGCAGACTTGATGTTAAACCCTTTCTTTGTTTTCCCACCAGCTCTTTACCTTTTGTGTCAGTTCCTGTGTTTGATTTATTTATCATTATTATATTTTTTTTTTTATAAATGTAGCTCTTCCACACACGATTTGACAAAGAGGGCATCATGTGACTTGCCTGTGTAAGCTGGGTTTAGTTCTGCTTGTTGGTAATCGGCGTGTACAACAATGCGCCTTTTGGATTTCTATATCTACAACAGGAGTGAGCGCATCATAGGGGATATTTAATTGGGTTATAGCAGTCACAGTGGAGGCTAATGTCCACTTCCTTTGTGTCTCTGCAAACAAGATCGTCAAAGAGGTGAATCTGTTTGACGATCTTATTGTGAGTGTTAAGGTGTTAATGTGTGATATTATTTATCTGCATTAGTTCTATACCACAAATGCATTGATGAATTTTCATTGGTGTTTCTGAAGGACCTTCTACTGCTGATTTCAATTGGTCAAATTCTCCTTCAGTCAGAAAGATTTGATTTGAAAGATTTGATTTAAGAAGGAAGTTTTAAATCTCTCCCAATCGTGGTGTCGGTTATTCTCAAAGATATGTTTTATGGACAGAAAAGCTTTGTTCAGGGCCCATGGCTGCCCAGGAGTCAAATGAACAGTAAAGCACTTTCCTAGTATCCATCCTACATCCTGTTTCTTTCACTTTGCTCCTCCATCTCTAGTTCTCTGACTCCGTCAGCCTTGGATGCTCTTAATTAAATATAGTCAATGTAATTGTGATTGATCATTCAAGCAATATGGGAGTTTAAAGGAGTTTAAATTGATTGTCAAATCAAATTGTGGAGGCGCCGGTTGCCTGAATGAATACAGGATGAACTGTGATAAACATGCTGAACAAAAATATTAAATATAATTATAATTATGGACATGTTTATTGTGGCATTAACCATTTTGTTTGCAAGTGTTGTGTCAATTTTGTCACTGTTGGATGATATGCCTGATGTAAGATTCAAGCTTAATGCCCTGCATAACAGTGCTTTGAACTTTGGTGATATGAAAACTCTGTAGGTTATGTTGCTCTCACTGATGGATAGATGGCAAATTCCAAGATGGCTGTTGTAAAATAGAATTTCCACTCCTCACTAATTTTGGCCTAGGCTGCTGTGAACTTCCTCTGATCCACTGATGTGTTTTTACACCCCTCTGCATTTAATCATTA
This sequence comes from Rhamphochromis sp. 'chilingali', assembly GCF_963969265.1. Classification (NCBI taxonomy): domain Eukaryota; kingdom Metazoa; phylum Chordata; class Actinopteri; order Cichliformes; family Cichlidae; genus Rhamphochromis; species Rhamphochromis sp. 'chilingali'. The sequence continues at coordinate 21,801,676 of NC_137942.1, forward strand.
CTTATAATTTATCGCTGGCTCTCTTCCACTGTGTGTGTGTGTGTTTTTTTTGTCCTGTCTTCCTCCCCTCACCCCCAGCCGGTCCCAACAGATGGCCGCCCCTCCCTGAGCCTGGTTCTGCTGGAGGTTTCTTCCTGTTAAACGGGAGTTTTTCCTTCCCACCAAAGCGCTTGCTCACAGAGTGACAGTGGGGTTTTCTGTTTTCTCTGTGTTATTATAGGGTCTTTACCTTACAATATAAAGCGCCTTGAGGCAACTGTTGTTGTGACTTGGTGCTATATAAATAAAATTGAATTGAACTGAATTAAACTAAATATAACTTCAAATATGTAACATATCAGTTTTTCTTTAAGTACATTTTATACTCTGCAGTGTTTCCATTTTATTTTCGATGACCCTGGAGGGTCCGACTATGAGAAAATCTAAAATGTTCTTTCACTTTTTGTCTTATCTTCCTTTGTCTTTGTCCATGTTTCACGATAAAGTCAAAAACCAAAACTTGCTTCCTTTTACTCCCAGCACGTTCCAGCATTTTTTTTTTTACATTTATTTTTTACTCTAAAGAACAATATAGAAGATATAGGCACCCCCGTCCCCCACCACCACCAGTATTTCCTTTTTGCCGGTATAGTCCTCTGTGTTGGGATTATTGCCAAAAATAATACGGACCGACACACTGTGCATTAATTTCTCTCTCTTTATGCCGTCTGCTTTGTGATCCATTAAACACCGCGGTGCGTGCACGCCCAGCTTGGCTCTCTGCTCGTTTCTCGCGCCCGGGTGTGAGTCTCCTACTGTGCGCCGTATTCCTAAAGCCGGGGATCACGTCACGTGTCACGGCTCCCGGGTCCTGGGCCAAGTTTGTTTTTTTTTAATTCCGTGTCAGACCATCCACGGAGCTTCAGCTCAGAAAGCCACACGCCCCGACCCTCCTGCGCGCATCTCCGCTCCACGCTGCGTAACGAGCACCTCAGAGAGGAGCGGATGGATGGATGCATGGATGTGGATAGATGTTCCCGTTTAACTGAACGCGCCAAATCAAGACGACTTTAAGTGACTTATTTGATTACTTCCAGCGATTTCCAACGACCCTCGGATTACATCTGATCTTTGGCAAGCCAAGGAAGGATATTTTTTTTGTTTTGTTTTGATTTTTTTTAAGCGAGAGAGAAGAGAGGAAAGAAGGAAAGGGAAGCTGAGAAAGGCTGGGTGCGCTAGAAAGACGGAAAGTCACGGATCATGCTTATGGGAACTTCCGATTCCGTCTCAATAAGGTAGTTTAAAACAATAAAGTTCTTCTGTTTGCATGTGATTATTTTTATACACACTGAGTGCAGGAGATAGTCCACTTTTTAGGGGCGAAAAACGGGAAAAAGCACAGATGATGCGCGCTCTGGTGGCTTCTACTTCCATTAATACCGTTTAAAACGCGTATGGAAGTACTTTTACAGCAACTGTTCATATCAAAGTGTTTTTAATATTGTTCGGTGTTTACAAAAGAACCCCAGGAGGAGAGCTTCCAACTGCCTGAAGGGTCAGATGCGCTCTTCTCACGTAACACCAAACGGCGGACAACAAAGCCCGTTAAAAAAGAAAGAAAAAAGAAAAGCTTCCTCAAAAGGGCAAAGTCTGTTAGCTGGATTACGATCACTAATGTTTTTGTTCTCGACGTTATTCCACTTATTACAATAATAATCAGTATTGCTGTGGTGGTTTGGTTTTTTTCCTCTTTTTTGGCGCATTCCCTGCCCACCATTGCGTGGTGTGGGCTAAAAACCTTCAGCAGACCAGAGACAGAACAGTCCATCTGTTCAATCACATAGCAACAGGAAGAGAGAGAATGAGGGAGAGAGAGGGAGACAGAGTGGGAAAAACATCCCTCTACTATTATGATACTCTTATAGTACTCGCACTTAATTGTTACCTAATTTCACTAAACACATTTTCGCATTTCTACTAATTGCTGCAACAGCAGGCAGTTGTCAGTCTGTAGTGCTCCATGGTGCCTTTACTGTGTTATTACTATGGCTACTATGAAATTCAGGCTTGATGTTCTGACAGAGACTCCCAGTTTTGTCTGATGAAAGCATTTATTGTTTGTTTTTTTGTTCGTTTTAAGGGGAAAAGAACACAACTGAGAAGAAAGGCTATTTAAAAAAAAAAAAAAAGCCCATGAAAAGCCTAAAGCCCTGGCAGATTTGTAAAAGGACTGTATTGGAAATCTGTGTTTTAGATTGATTGGAAGCGCCTGCTGCTCAGGGATTGGAGGAGGAAATGGCCTAAGTGTTTATTTGGCTCCTTGTGCGATTTGTCTCCAGTTGCTCTTTGCCAAGTTGATCTTTCACTCGCTTCTTTTTCTGTCACCGTTAATCCTCTACCTTCATGTCTGCCTCCTTTGACTCACCGTGGGCTCCCTCCCCACTTTCCGACTCCCTCTAACCTTCTTCTCTCCTCTGACCTCCCTTCAGAGTGGCTCTGCCTGATGCTCTATCATGACTGATGGCGAAGGGAGAGCGCGCTTTCAGTACGCAGAGTGCCAGGAGCTGGAGGAGGTGCGGGAGGAGGTAAGGCTTGCTGTACCGACATCCTACAGGAATGACGGCCAAGGTCATGAAGATGACCCAGGAAGAAGACGCCCGGATGATGAGGAGGAAGAGGAGGAGGTGGAGAGGACGAGAAGGAGCAGCAGGAGGAGGAGGAGGAGGAGCAGCAGCAGTAGCATTCAAGGAGATGGAGAAAATGAGTGGAGTCCTGAAGTTCAGGGGGATGAAGAACAGGAACCGGAGCTGGAAGTGGAAGATGGACCAACACTGGGAGTTCGCATCACGGCTCCCATCCGTGATCCAGACTGCGTCTCCGAGGAGGAGGAACAGCAGCCGTATCCGGCCCTGGCCCCCGTGGCCTTCTTCTGCTTAAAGCAAACAACGAGGCCTCGCAACTGGTGTCTCCGCATGGTCTGCAATCCATATCCTTTAACATGCTGGAAATCTGACCCTGGTAATCGGTAAGACAAAATATGTCCTCTGCAATGTTTGTGTGTGTGTGGTGGCACGCCTGCATACACGTTTGAGTTGTCAGTAGAAACTTGCTGCTTCTATATAAATACACAAGCACCAGTGAGAGACTCACACTGGTGACACGTGCAGACATGAAGGGCGTGTCTTGGTATTGGGCAAGAAGTAGATGTTACCTGTTGTGAGTCTTTGTCCTTTGCTGATGTGAGATTTGGCTGTTTTACATGCTAAATCTTTTGTGCAACAATTTGCATTTCCCTCTGTGTCTATAAGGTTGGTATTATAACCTCCAAATCTGGTGGGTTGGTTATTTTTAGGTAAATTAGCTTTTCTGTTATAGGACCTGTTAACACGCCTAATTGAGACAGCCCCAAGTACACCCAGCACTCGGTCTGTTTGCCTCTATAGACTGAAAGTGCTGTAACACTTACCTGGGCTGCTTTAGGCTCAGATTCAAGCACAAATTAGTTCCTGGCTATATATATATATTCTTTTGAAGCTCATCAGTCAGTTCGAGCTGTATTCCCTCTACTAACAGTTCTGGCAGCCATTTTATTCTAATAATCAGATATTTTAATTTAATTTCAAAGTGCCAAGTAGTCCAAGTGAAATTATTTCCTAGGAGAAGTGCTCATGTCTGCTTTACTTTCTATTATTACCCCCTCAGCCGAACATCCTGCCGGGATCATTTTCATCTGTGGGATGTTTTAACACACAGGAGCATAAGAACATAATGTGCATCCAGATATAGGCGCTATGAAAAGAAGCTGAAGATGAACCGCTGTAATATGTTTTTTTTTTCATTCGTGATGTGGTTAAGTGGGTGGTGTAAAAACAAAATTAGGACCTGACTCACATTTATTTTCCTAAGTGCTTCCTGAGTACCTGGAATTTAATATAGAAGGTACCAAGAGTATAAAAATACAAGCACGATTATAAAAGTAAACTACATTTATTCTGTCTCTGAGATTCTCTTTGTCTTCAAGTGATTAAAAAACCCAACTCTGAATAGGTGCATTCTGACAAGCTTCTGCTGTGTTCTTGTAGACCTATGATAGTGGAAGCTTGAAGGTGTAGTGAATCTAAGAAGGATGATCTGACGTGGTGTTTGAAGTCGGAGAAGAAAAACATGGTGTAGAAAGGTAGATAAACAGCTAGATAAAGGGGCAACCTTATGCCCACAAATTTCCTCTCTGAGACTTCTGTGTGTTTTGAAGCGGAAGAAATCGAAAAACAAACTTTAAAACGGCGACATATGCACACACACACACACAGTTTTGTTTCAAAGATTCATTAATTTGCCTTCATCATTAAAGATCATTAAAGATTATCAGCTCTAGAGATTGGAGTGGATGATTCATGCGGTATTCAGACTGACACTGTGACGTGGGTCAAACCCACGTTGATGATCTGTCTGAATAGGTCAGTGTGCGTCAGCCAACGATCCCTCACGACCCTCCTCTCGAGAAGAGCTGAGCATTGTTGTGGTGGACCGCTGTTTCTATTAGAAATGTACCAAAAGGAAGTTGCAAGTTGCAAGTCGTGTCTTCTGTCATGACTTGTGGACTTGTGCCTAATGATGGTTTGCTAAAAGATTTGACGCACATGTTTTGTGTTCGGTTGCTTTGGTGATTTTGTCTTTCCGCTGCTACAAGCAACTCTACAAAAGAAAGGTCAAAACCATTGCAGGACCTTTAGCCCTCAATGTGAGCAAAGCCTCAGAAGAGCAACTTTTTTCAATTGATTTAAAAAAAATCAACTCAAACCTTTATTGACATTTCTAATCTTACATATGCACAAATACAAATTTATTGGTCTGACAATACTACAAGGGTTGTCACCGTAGTAGAATTTCAAACTGATACTGGTACTGGGAAAATACTCAATAATCGATGCAATTTTTGGTACCACAGAGACAGAAAAAAGGACAAAATAAAAAAATTAAAAAAAACCAACGAAAGATAAGAGCAATAATGGTTCGTGTAAATAGACTCAGCTACACCTCTGTTTATTTCCTTTGCTTTTGGTGACTTGGCACCATATATTTCATGGTGATCAAATAGTGTTGGTAAGGTTGGCTGTATTGTTTCTGCCTACAGGCAGAAACAATACAGCCAACCTTACCAGTAGACTCTTCTCAGGTTCAACAAGGGGCTTTAAGAGACACTTTTTAGGGGTAAATAATTTGTTATCCTGTTAAATTAATCCTTCCTAATAACATCACTGACAGGTAGGACCGATGATGGCAACAGTAACGTTATCATTTTTTACTACCTATACCTGGTACCTTAACAATAACCTAACTGTCGGCTAATGTGCGGAACTGCTAACAGTTAAGCAGCTAACACCATCATAAACGTTAATATCTGTGTTCAGCAACTCAGTGCTGCTGAAACAGGAGCTTTATTGACCTCGCGGAATTCTTCATAAAGACTTCGGTGTCAGTCTTTAACACGCTTTGTTTTATTATGCCACTGCTAATGTGTTCAGCTGCTAGTGACGGGAGGGGCTGGGCCTGTCTGCTGTGTGTGAAGTTTGTCAGTGAAAAGAGGGAAATATGGTATCAATACTGCTGCAAATGAGTATCTAATCTGATTGCAATCAGGCATGTATTTATTTATTTATTATGACAGCCCTACTTGGTACATACAGTAACTCCAGTACTGAAAAAGGTGACGTTTTTTTAGAATTTTGGTATTGAAAAGCACTCTGTCTGTTTTGATGTCATCACTGTCTGTTACCGATGTAAGCCTTTCTGCAGCATTTCTACCATATATTTTTTTAAACTGAACCCTTGCTTACAACCTAGATGATATTATCAGAAACTCTTTCTCCTTCATGATCTGACCTTTAAGTGAAAAATTGGTTGCCCATGACTCCACACTCTGGTCCCTTGTTGATCTCGTGTCAGCTGGAGTGATAAGAAGACTGTTTAATTGTCCTTGAGAAGAAAACCTAGTATTCCCTCATGGGGTAAAGTGCCAGTGAGCCATCACCTAATTGATCACATGTCTGTAAGCACCAAAAAGCATCTCTACCAGCTTCCTCATTTCATTTTTGTGGATAGTACAGAACTCACAGGGAATTTCTCATGGGGATTAAAATCCCATTTTTTTTATGAGTTGTGCTCGCTGCAGGCGCTCAAGAATTGAGGCGTGAAAAAGTAAGGCAAGTTATGTTCTCTTACAGAACATGCTAATGGCTAATAGAGATATTAAAATGGGACTGTCCTGCAGCGGGAGAAAGCTGCATCTAAAATTTGTTGTTAAATAATTTAAAGGGCTATAACGTGCCAAGCATGTGTTGGCTTCTTCTTTTTAAAAAATGGACCAAAAAGCAAAAAGTGATAGGAAGTCCGGTCGGGTCTTTTTCATCGAATGTTTTGGATTTGGACATAGAAGTCGTAGATGTTATTTGTAATTGTTCACTAAGACGAATACAGCGCCAACTGGAGCAAGCAGATGAGGAACAAAGAAGGTCCGAAAGGATTAAAGCATGTCCAGTTAAGCAAGCCGACACATAGGACTTATGGTTTGGTAACCTGCTGTCCGACAGATGCTAGTGTTGCGTTACATTACCTCTGTTTTGTTCACCGCACTGTAGCAGGGCTAATACTGCAGTAGCTGCTGAAGCAGACCACTACTATGAAGCAGATGCCCCTATGGTTAGCACATGTGCGCTTCACTGCTTGTGCGCTGATCACATGTCTGATTTCTATCTGAGTGCAGACTTATTTATTCATTTTTTAAGATATGTTGTTTGAAGTTGACAGGCTGGGCTATTTGTACCAAGACAGCAAGGCTAATGAATGAGGCGCGTACTGTCACATGCTCGGCCTTGCATTATGACTGCTCGTTTAAAACTGGATACGGGTTATGTCATAAGAGCTGATCTCACCGGACATCTCTCTGTGTTGTATTCCTGCGTGTCTGTGAGTGTGTGGGCGTGCGCGCAGAACCCACTGTTAGCAGCGCAGAGTTGGTGGTCCACAGTAGGTTATGTAAATATTTTTCGGAGCATAAATTCTCTGCCACTCAGCAACAAAATGAATGAACACATTGGGAGAAACGAGAGACTGTAGAGGAGGGGAAAAAAGAAATAAAGAAACAACTACATCCATAAATTTCAAACCACGCACCTCTGAATAAAAGTGTTTTATATCACATCCCGATTCCAACATGTGTAGTCCAACAGTAAAATATTGAATCTGTACTGAGACGGTCATTGATCACCTGTGACAGTAAAAACAGGTCAACAGTTGCTCACAGTTACCAGAATAGCATTTCAGCACAACAGCATTTGTCATTCAACTCAAGTCTGTTCCTCACTGGTGATCAACTAGTCTGCTCATGTCCAGGAAAATGCACACTTAATAGAGCAATTGATTAGGTCTTGATTAGCCTAGCATGCAAATAGACTTTAAAGACAAAATTGGCATTTTTTATTAATTTCTTTTTAAACTGATGAAAGTCACCCTAAAATATATTGGTTTAGGTGATCTCTGAGTACAGCGTGCATCCACTAGATCTCTGTAAATCCCCCTAACAATCTTCTGCTATTCCCAAACTTTTGCACCCAGACATCACGCAGATGTTGAGCGGAGCACTGGATGCCCTACCTGCTCAAGTTGGACATTTGCGTTCTCATGTGCAGCTTCATTGTGTGACATTGAGAAAGTACATGGCTACATTGCACATGTGAGAAATCCTAAGGAGTGACAGTAGTAATGTGGCCCTGAGAGGTCAAAAACACTGCAACTAAAGGCAACATCAGCAAATAGAAAAACGCTGTGCACAAAACACAACAGAAGTTGAGTAAAATAAAATGGAAGTGTTTTGGGGAGACAATAACGTGACAGAGCAGCTGTGGGAGTGACAGAAACCACAACATGTGACATTGCATTGAGACCCGCTTAAAAGAAGCTATCTGTGTTGTGAGGAAGAAAAAGATGCAGATAATGTGTGCTTTAATTGCACAATTCATGTAATACTGCAGGTACATATTTGCTATTAGCCATTTGTTGTTAGCCTGTCACTGGCGCAGATTTTCCTTCATGTTAATGTCTCTCCTAAGACACTTCTGTTGTGTTGCATTCAACCTCCGCTATGTTTTGTGTGGTTTTGCAGCTTTTTTTTCTATTTGCTGGTGTTTTATTTAGTTGCAGTGCATTTGACCTTTTAGAGCCACTGTACAATAGCCCTAAAATATGGACAAAAAGAATGTAGCTAGCTAATGCTGTTTATGCTAATAAACAGCATTAGCTAGCATCAGCGTTCTTTCTTTTGTTTAAAACAACTGCTTTTTAGATGTTCCTGTTGAGTAGAGACCTAAAATAAATCTGACAGTTACATCTGAAACAATCTGAAAACAAATGCAGGATCACAAGAATGAACATTATGGAGTCGCTGATTAGACGGTGTGAAAGAATAACAACCTGAGTCAAGCTGATTAAATCTGGTTCAGGAGCCCAGGCAAGGTTAATCCATTACAGATGAGTTGATTCATCGTGCTATCTGTCTCCATTAGTCATCTATACTCTAAAACATATTAAAGGGGGCCTTTTCACTTCCATTGTGATAGATGTTTCTGCACAGAGATACAAGCACACAGATCACCTGACTTTTTTGAAGTATCAGATGGATTTGATGACTTTAGATGGGGATTTTTTTTTCAATGTATTTAGTGGTAAAAATATCTGTGGATTAGCGGTTCAAAATAAATCAAGTGAAAGAGGTTTCTCTCTTTGTTTGAAGTTTTGATGGATTGGACTTGCTGTATAAAACTAGAGACAGGCTTAAAGCTGCATGAGATCAAATCGGCTGCATGAAGAATGTCAGTCAAATGTAGCTTAGATGAATCGAGGAGGCCTGTTAATGTGCAGCTTGTATCAGCGATAAAAAGGACTATCTTCAGGGCAAGAAAGTTGGCTTGGTTACTACCCTTTACTCCTGCAGTTCCATTCCTTTTTTTTCTTTTTCACCCCTCCTGTTGTGTATGTATGCCTATTTATGTCTTTAAATGACTTCATCTCTGCAGTGTGTGGGATAAAGAGACTTAGCCTTCAAATTAGCAGGTAGTCCTTCTCCGACTGCCCTTCTGACTGGCATCCTGAGGTTTAGGTGTGTATGTGAGACTCGCTTCTCTGCATCCCTCCCTCTCTGCCGGTCTCAGAGCTCGACTCACTGTATTTGTATTGAGCAGTTCATCAGTGTGTGTGTGATTGTGTGTTCGGTGACTCATTATATTTGGCCTGTTCTCATCATAACAGCAGATTGGGGGTCGTGAGGTGCCCATTTCTGCAGAGACAGAGGGATCCTGTCTCTTTGACGTATCAAGTCCTGGCACACCTTGCGCAGTGCTCAAACTGTGCGTGGTTGAGCATCACTTGTGTGCTGTGTAGTGGACAAGGCCCATGCTTTCAAACGTGTTTGGTGTCTGCCAGACGTTATAACAAAACTTTGTTACAAATGTGGTGTAACAAAAGCTTTTAATTTGTCACTCTTCTGCTATTATGTACGTATTTAATCATTAGTTATTATTAATCTCAGGCTGTGTTTACAGCATGTCTATTGTCCTGTCTCCATCTCCTCAACCCAACCAGTCACAGCAGATAGCTACCCCTCCCTGAGCCTGCTTCTGCTGGAGGTTTCTTCCTTTTAAAAGGGAGTTTTTTCTTCCCCCATTTGCTCAAAGGGTGTTATCATGTTGTTGGAGTTTTCACTGTTTTCTTTGTAGTATTGTAGAGTCTTTACTTTACAATATAGAGCACCTCGAGGCAACTGTTGCTGTGATTTGGTACTATATAAAAAAAATTTATTGAACTGACTGTAATGTGTACAGCTCTGCTATACCGCACGCACCTACATCACCTACATATTTCTGCTCTAAATGTAAAATTTTTAGGAACTTTCTTTTTAAATGTAACATAGTGTCGCACATATTTTAAAAAAACAAAACAAAACAACAACAACAAAAAAAGCCGATGTGTTGTCAAAAAAAGAGAAAACAAAGTAGAGATTAAGCTTCATATACATCTTGTTCTGGGTGGAGTTTCTCCTCGTGGAGCTCCATGTCGTGGTGCTTGTTTAGCTGTGGCTGGATGCTAATATAAAGTTATTACATATAATATATGTTATAATAGCATATATAATCGCATAATATAATATGTTAACAATAGCAATATCATGAAATTTAGCAGTATTTCGTTTGATATTGATATACAAAACAAAAAACAAAAAAACATGTAAGTCCTTTATTAAAAAGTCACTTTAAATTTGAAATCACTGACATGGTGGTGGCAGACTGTTTATTTAAAATGTTTTTTGTTGCCATGACACAGAATGAAATATTAGGGTGGTTGCTAAATAGTTTACTAACGTTACTTCGAGGTATAGTGTTATTTACATTATATTAGGTTAAGCATTTACATAGCATTTAGCATTACCCAGTGCAAACATTTTAGCCTGTAGGATCTGGTTGATTTCACAACAGCAATGCCTGGTGACTCAAATATTATACTATGCCACACTTACTGCGTTTCTTACATATACATGATATTAACTAGCGACAGACCTAACTCTGAATAAAAGCTAAGTAGACGTAAACATTAATTAAGCTAGCAGTCACTGTTTGGTTTGGGAAGTCTGCAGCTGTGAGAATGCAGGGGTGCTTCTCACAAGCAGTCTGTTCTTCCTGCTGCCAAAAATAATAGATCAGCCCTGGAAGGCTGAAATTAATACCAGAGATTGAAGACCAGTGAAAATTGTTTGGATGAGAGCATATTGACTAAACAATCAACCACTTGACCCTGAGACCTCAACAACAGAAAGAAAAAAGGTTTGGAAAGGGGAAGTGAAAAATATGATTAAGGGTTGTACAGTAGCGTACACGTATTAGTATTTAAAGGATATGTATTTGGTCATATCCATAGATAGGAGAACTTTTGAAAATCAATATTTAATTAAAATACATTTAGGCAAAATATAAATTGAACATTTTAGGAAATTTTTAAAAAGCAGCTTTGGTACTAGAACTCAAGCTTCATATCACTACTCAGTAGAATAAAATGATGTTTAGGCCCACTTGGAGGATAATTTTTGTTTACCAAAGCATTATGTAGCCAAACATGTTAAGTAAACAAATGTGCATTTCCAAGTTAAAGTGTTTGAAGCCCTTCCAGATATTTATTGCAGAGCAAAAACTGCTGCCTTCGCCAAGTTGTGGAGCAGGGTGTTTACTTATGGTTGGGTTTCCTTATATCCTTTGGGTGTTTTGAGACTTATGAACTATGCAAGAGCTTACTAACTATAATTATTAAAATTGTTTTATGACTTTTTTTTACTTGCAAATCCTAAAAATTAGCAATTTTTTGTGAATATATGAGGCTAATTTTGTCATTAACAGTTCGGGGCCACACTGTGTGTTTCAAAGCTATTTTTAGCTGCGGGAACCTGCCCCAACTGCTAATTTATCTCACTTAGGATTTGTAAAGTCTTGTTATTATTCCAAATACCGGTGCTGTGTTAACATCAACACAATTTACAACCAGTAACAAATCATTGCCACCAGCAGCGAGTCCACAGTAATTTGCATTGGAATCAATAAAGGGCCTTTCACTGGTGTGCTTGTTACCAATGAGAATAAGCCTCTTTACAGTGACCGCATGTTGGCTGCCATCTTTGCTCGTAATGCTTCGCAAGACTTGTTCAAATGGCCACTGTTTGCACAAGCAGTGCTTTGGCTCAGATCTCATGTATGTAATTGGAGCGGGTGTGGCTCAGGTGGTAGAGCGGGTTGCTCACATATGGTAGGGTTGCCCGGCCCTCCCCATACACTGGTTTGGTCCACTGCTCCTCCGCGTGTGTTTGTCTCATCTCAAACAGAAAGTACTTGTTTCTTATTTTTGGATCGTTAATTTTTGAAGCATCGTGCGTAAATGTGTGTAAATCTTTATGCGTCAGTTTGAGCATGCCTGTGAGAGGGCAAACGCGTGTGCTGTTTGCTGTGTGTGTGTTGTGGGATAACTTCCACTGCAGTAGGATCTTTTGTTTATCCCCAGGCTCACTGTTTACAGGCTGCTTCACAAAATGATCTGGAACTAATAGCGCTGATTTTCATGTGTGCACTGGCTGAGTGTGTGTGCCCCCGTGCACGAGAGCTTACTTGAGTGCGCTGTAAGAATGTGCCATTTGGCATTCGCAGAACACCATGTGTTTAGGCAGTGACCCACACCTGTCCCAGGCACAAATGGTCTGTGGAATCAGAGGATCTGCGCTCTGCTGCACTGCACCGCTGTTGTTGTTGTACCGTTACATTACGTCACACTCATTTACCGAGCACTTTTCCAAAATGACTTTGAGTGAAAATAGTACCAAAAAAGACCCTTCTGCTAGCAAACCACATGGTTTCCTGGAGAGTCTGGGTCAATCTAAATGAGTTTTTTAGCTGTTGGTGTTCACTGTTAGAAGGTTCATGTAAAGCAGACTACTAATGGAATACTCCAGAATACGCTGAGATGACCCCTGATCAGTTGGAGGATGAACATTTGACTTTCTTTTTCTTATGATACCTATCTCCCAGTCTTCAGGCACTCCTCATTTCTTTAAATTTGTTCTCACTGCTTTCGCTGAATCTATGGAAAAGTGATGACAGAATTCGACATGCATAAGATAGTATTTTTGCAACGAGGTGATTCCCAAAGAGATATTTGCCAAAAAAGTTGTCATATCTTGGCATGGTGTGAGGTGTCTCCTCAAAAAATGTAAGGAAACTGGATATGTAGAGGACAAAAAAACACGTGTTATGCTTTTAAAAAAAAGTCCTTAAGAAATAAAGAAAAAAAAGCAAAGACCTGAGAGACGCATCTAGCCCTTCACTTGATCCATCTACTCTTCACTGAAGCTTCATCAGAAATAGTCCCAGTGGAAGGGCCACTGTCAAGAAGCCATTTAAAAGGAAGGGAAATAGGGAGAAAAGGCTGACGTATGCCAAATTACATAAGAACTGGACAGAAAATCAGTGTCAACAGGTCTGATGGAGCGATATATCCAGATAGTTCTTATGAAACGCGATGGAGGCTCATGTCATATCGGGTTTTGAGGCTGCATTTCAGCCACTGGTGATAAGGATTGCTTTAAGTTTGGTGGCGATATGAGCACAGAAAAGTACAGTCAGATTTTGATCCACCATGCGATACCATCTGGAAAGCGTCTGATTGGCAACAGCATCATTTATCAGCATGGCAATGATCCCAAACACACTGCCAGTGCAGTAAAAGCGTAGCTGGGTAGAAAGACAAACAGAGAAAAATAAATGTTGTCAAATATTGACTTTAAAGCTCATTAGAACAAACTCTGCGTTTCCCTTACGTACTGTATTTCCGTTTCTGTTTGCACATGTTCCAATACGGTATTCTGACTCTTCACCTATTTCAGAATTACAATACTTTATAAATCAAAGGGCAATTGTTTGTTACAGACACTCACAGATAGTATAGCTCTGAGAGATAGAAAATATAAACACTATTTAAAAAAATGATGCATTATTAAGTAAAAATAAGACAAAAATGTTACAGAGAGAAAACACAACAGTGTGCAGCAGAGACAAGTGAAAACAGGTGAACAGGTGACATAAAATTCTGAGGCATCCAGTGATGCATTGTGGTTGAATGAGTCTTTTGCTGAAGGTGCTCCTGTTGCTGTCCAGCACGAGATAGAGAGGGTGTGAGGGATTTTTCAGTATTGACTGCAACTTGGACTCATTTCTGAAACCTCTGTCGGAGAGTTAAGCTCCACCCCCACAGTGTTACTGGTCTTGCAGATCAGTTTATTGAGTGTGTTGTTATCTGTACACCACAGTCCTCAGTATAAAACATTGAAGGGAGATATAAACTGATTACATAGAAGTGAACACATTCTTTTACTATAGTGACATATTGAGGAGACGGTACAGTGGCCTACAGTGTTCTTTCTGCTCGGTATGGTGTTTCACTCCTGTCAGTCAAATCCCCTGTAGTGGCAATGCCACACTGATTGGGCCTCTGGTACCGCGGGTGGGTTTTTTCAGCAGCTGTTGCCATGGCTGCGCATCATGTTGATGAATGTACGCAGATCAGCTCTGTATCCAGAACATTTCCCGCTACCCTCACCAGGGATATCCATACTGAAAGTGTGAAGCGGTTTCTTTTAATCGAAGCGTTATGGAAAGAAGTTAAAACAAGGCTGGAAACACGAGACAGGGACAAATAGGGCAAACTCTTTAGGAGATGAGAAAGAGGGACTGGGATGATTGGGAGATGCCAAGCGAGCAGAACGTTAAGAAATCGGAGAGGAAAAAGAAGCAAGTGATATAAAACAGACGAGGGAGGTCAAAGACAGAGGACAGGAAGTTAACAAGTGAGGCGAGAACGAGGGCGAGGAGAGAAGGATAAACAGTGCAAAGAGGAGAATCAGAACAGCGGGAGGGATGACGAAAAGCGGCGTCGAGCAATATGAACAGGAGGGTAGAAAGTAGAGAAAACTGGTCTTTTGAAGCATGGCTTGTGCACGTACAGAGCGCTCGGCCAATCACAAGTGCGAGCGATGAACATGTGCCCCTGTGTCCTGTTTTTTTCTCCCCTGCTTGTTGATGGTTGCTGCAGTGAAGATGCAGCGGCGCTCTCAACCTCAACATACAACTCCATTCTCACCCTCCTCCCCTCCCCCCGTCTCCCTTCTAAAAAACAACAAAAAAAAGCTGCAGGTGAAAAATAAAGCATGCTCCTTCTTTGTTCCTCTTCCCTTCTCCTCTCATTGTTTTGTTTCGTCTTGCTGCTAAAATGCGCGCGAGTCCTGACTGCAAATGCATCAAAGCACTTTTTTTTTTGTCACTCTGTTGGAGGCAGAGATCAGTTATGGGCGTTATTTTCAGTGTGCTGCAGTGTGAAATATGCATTTTAATGCACACATAAGCTGTTTTAATACAGAGGGATTTAAAAAAAATATTAATTTTGTGTGTGTGTGTGTGTGTGTGTGTGTGTGTGTGTGTGTGTGTGTGTGTGTGTGTGTGTGTGTGTGTGTGTGTGTGTGTGTGTGCTTTAAACATAATTGTTGGGATGTTTCATTTTCTGTCATGATTTCTCTCACACTGTCAGCATTTGACATGAGCTCACTCCTAGTAGTGTATTGATTTTAAGGTTGAGTGTGTGTGTGCGTGTGTGCGTGTGTGTTTGTGTGTGTGCGTGTGTGTTGCCCTGGTGGGAGGGGAATAGAGTTCAGTGAAAGAGGATTGATCCAGACTATAAAACAGGAGGTGAAAAGACAGAGAGTCGGGAAGTGTAATTGAAAATCTGAGAGATTCAGAGGGGCCACTGGCTCTAACACACACACACACACACACACACACACACACACACACACACACACACACAACCTTAAGGGGTCATGGAGAACTGGTTAGGGGATGTAGGGTTCTTGGATTGCATTAGGGCTGAGATTATCATAGTCAACTTTCTTCATTTCGTCCTCAACTTGGTGCTTAGTATTCAGTTATGTTTTTAGGTCATATTGCTTTGTTGCGCTTGCTATTTAGTAGCTGCACTGCTGCTCCTAATGAGCTTCTTTTATTTTTTTTTATTTTAGTGGGATGCGTGTGTTCATGCTGCTTTGAGCCATCTCCCCACAGTCAGTCTCCACATGAATAGCACAGCAGAGCTCGTCTTGCTGCTGAACACATTACTGCCTGAAAGATGGTTAGAATGACAGAAACACACACACAGGGAAAGAAAAGAGGGACGCAGCACATGACTTGACACTAATCACCTACTTTGCAGCTTTTAAATTTCAGACAGCACTGTTCAGAAAAAATCTTGCACCAACCCAGACACACGCTTTTGTTTGTGTGCGTGCGTGTTGCAGGATATTGATGATTAGGTAAAGGGCGAGCTTGCGAAAAAAATGCAGGAGTGTGCATCCGGCGGCGCACACGTGCACATGTGTGCCTATGCGTATGAAAGAGTAATGTGGAGATGGATGAATAAGTAAAAGATCTGGGAAACCCATCAGCAGCTAGCACTGGGTTGTCATGGCAATGCGGACAGCACAGCACATAGTGCGCGCATGTGTGTGTGCGTTTGTGTGACTGAGTGTTAGAGAGATCATATCACTGCAATGTTTTAGCAAGTATGTGTAACTTTGTTTCAGTCCAGACCTCCTTGAAATCTAACAAAGAGAAGCTTACTTTTCCTTTTTTGTCCTTTCAATCTGCTGCACTCGATTCCGAGTCTGAAATCACTTTAAAGCAAAATACAAAAATATAAAGCAACAGTTTTGTATTCAAGCACAGTGACTTGAGTGGGGTGGTTTTGCTTGACACGCAAACTTTAATATTTGCCTCGTCTTGTTATGCAACCGCTGATGATGTAGCCTGTCCTTCCTGTATTATGCTGTTTGACATTCCTTATAAAGAGTAATGACTGTTTTTATGCCAAATTTACAGCTACATGCTCCTCACCCATCATTGTGTGTGCTTTGTGATAGAGTGATGCTTTTACAGCGGTGGTGTGTTATATAGCCCAATACTCAGTGCATCTCTTTAGAGACCTGAAAACTGCAGCCTCTTCCTTCTGCTCCTCTTCCCCTCTCCGCTCTGCAGTATGTGTTGCCGCTTTTGTCTACAAAATAGGCCTGTGTGCATGTCTGTGTGTGTGTAGGTGTGTGCGTATAAATGGAGACAGTGTACGCATAGACGTGTAGATAAGTGTAGCGTGTGGCGCAACCTAGTTTTACGACATGGCGGTGATTGAAGGTTGATGGTGAAGAAAAGTGCCGGGTGAATTCAAAGTGCATGTGCGGAGTTTAATGAAAGCAACTTCAAACGGCACAGATGTGTGTGTGTGTAAGAGAGTGAGAGTGGGAGGAAGAGGAAGAAGTCTAGGACAGTGGGATTCTCTCAGCAAAGAGGCTCTCACTAGAAACTCTACCTGGTTACTAGGCAACAGCATAGCACTGCTGCACATTGGAGCGCTGGGAAGGGGAGGTGTCTATCTACAACATGTGTGTTTGCGTGTGTGAGTGCTGAGTCAATAGCTGTATTATTTATGAGTATTTTATAGGAAGCGCACGCGTGGCGTGAGATGGACGGAGGGGGTGAATCAAGGGTAAATTAAGGTTGTGTGCGCACGAGGCTCACATGTGCCATAATTGCAATAGTTTGCCGTCATCCTCTGTGGTTAACGGTAAACTAGTACAGGGTAAAAAGTGTCTGACTGTGTTGTTGTGAGGCGGCGGGGAACTGGCTGCCTCCCTTTGAAGTATTGGAGATAAGGTGGAGTGATTCAACACACAGATGGCTGCGTAAAAAGAAAGGAAGGGAAAGGAAAGGGGGGGGGGGGCTTGCTAAGCTGACCCAACATTCATTCTCAGCCACGAATTGCTGCTCATATCTGATTTTCTTTTTGGGTGACTTAGCATCCATTCGAGGGTGTAACCTGCACCAAACTGAACTGGCAGTGAACTCGCAAAGAGAGGTCCAGAGCGGGAGAAGCCGTCACATCTGTTTCATCTGGGTTGGGGGGGAGAGGAGTTTAGCAGTTGTTCATGCTGCACAGTCGAAATAAGGCATCTGACCAAAAACGAGCCATATCAGCAATCTTTTGGTTTGTTTTGGCTGAACTTTTTCAATCTCTGTTGAAAGAATTTGCCTCAGTGAGGTAATTGCAGCTCACTGGAGCTCTGCATTGGACTGAATGGTAACTACTTAAACTAAATGCTTTGCAATCTAGTTAATGTGAATCTCTGCTGTCAGTCTTACTGTGAAGCGCTGGACGGAAAGAGGTGTATGACTGAAATGAAACCCGGTGAACTCCCCTCACTGTAAATGAACAATTGCTCTCCGGAGCAAAGTTGGCATTGTTTGGGTTGAAATCAAAGAGGGTGCACACAAGTAGATGCAGGGTCAACGTGGATGGATTCTTCTTCTTCTGACAGTTCTAGTGATCATTAATTGTGTTGTAAAGAAGAGGCAGTCCTATCAAAAACATGTCTTATTTGCTGTTGTGTGTGTCTGTGTGCATAAGGGGGGCATTTAATGTCCATTAGACCGTAATGAAGGAACAGTGCTCTCTGTGGCTACATGTAGGCTCGCTAATAGCCCTCTATTATCACAGTTCAAACACAAACACCGAAACACACGCGCAGAGGGACGCGTGAGGACGCGCGCACCCGTGCTGTCTTTGTTCGAGTTGAAAGGGCGCTGTGAAGCAGCTGAAGCAGCTGAAGTGCAGGACGCCTGGTATGTGTTAAACAGCCTGTTTTTAGCTGAAGTGTCTCTATCGTGGTGCTGTTACATACTTGTCTGGAGAGGACTCAGCCACACGTCTCAGAACAAAACACTGTTACACTGAATATAAATCCAGCAATTAGCTGGAGCCTCATAATGCTGCTTCAGTGCAAACATGAAAACATGAGGACACTTTGATACAAAAGGATTGGAATCTTTCTGAGCTTTTGTGCTTGGTGATTTTCTTTGTGATACGAAGATATAATATCCGTTGTATACCACTGTGTGGTTTATGTAACACTTAAAGATATGCCCTGAACTATGTAAAAGCTAAAGGTTGTAAGAGAAATTTAGTGAGAGATTAGATTCGGTATTCCCGTAAAATATTTGAACACCTGTCATTTTTTTGTAATTTGCTTTCTTGTATTTTTTTTTAAATTGTTCTTTAGTTATAATACTCTAGGATTTCTGAAGATCTTTCAAAGTGTTTTCTTTGGACATTGGCTGTAATTCCCAGTGTTAATACTAGAGATGGACCGATCCGATATTACGTATCGGTATCGGTCCGATACTGACCTAAATGACTGGATCGGATATCGGAGAAAAATAAAAAATGTAATCCGATCCATTAAATATCACGAAAGCACCTCACAAAACTTGCAACACGCCGTAACTCACCTCAGAACGTTAGCATGTCGGAGCAGTATGCATCACGTGATAGAGCGGCTGTGGCATGCGGGACCTGTCGGTGGTCTGGATAGCATTTGGAGCTTCGCTAGCAACCCGGCATTTCATCTCCGACAAAGTTATCCCCGAGAGAAGTAAAGCAAGTGTGTAAGTCCATCTCTGAATGTTTGTAAAGCATTCCTGCGTTAAGCTTAACGAGCGACTGCCTCTCGCTCTCCGGCTGCTACTTCAATCGTGAAACTGCTTAAATGATCAGCTGATCGGCTTTTCTGTCGCGAGTCCGTCTTTGCTTTTGGCCCACTTTGCACCAGAAAGAGGAAACCAGCGGCTGAACAACAGCAGCACGTTTAAGCTTGATAAGCTGTTGTTAGAATTTATTTAATATTACTTTCTACACCAGGATCTTTTTCTACGTAGCTGACACTGGTAACTGTGCAGGGGCGGATCTAGCAAAGTTTAGCCAGGGGGGCCGATAGGGCATTAACAGGGAAAAGGGGGCACAAAGACATACTTTTCTTTCTTATTCTCATTTAAAATGTCTAGCTTTTAATAAATAATTATCTGACACACAAAGTTTTAATTTGATGTAAAATGAATAGAAGTCAATTACTGTATATAGTGACTATTAAGTCTAATATATATACCCTAGTAAGCTATAGTACTTTTTCCTTTGGGAAGGTACCATCTGTGCAGTCTGCAATTTTGTTGAAGAAAGATGTTGAATCTATTTAATATTTCTTGAAAAATAATTGATTTCTGTGCATTTTTTTTCACACTGCATCAAATTAAGGTTGATTACGTCGATTAAGCATCATGAGGTGGCGCGTGAGGGGTGGTTCCCTATTTTTTATTTTTGTTGTTGCTGGGAGTTGGAACCCTATTAGTTAGGTTGCTTAATATTTACGCTAAGTACTCTTTAAAATACCAGAATAGGGAGGATGGTGTAGGTCTAAGTTTATTAGATTGATCAGTATTGCTGAACTATGAAATATTTTTTTTGTATACAGGTATAACAGAATAGCTTTAGTGTAGTTGTTGTTTTAAACTTGAGTATGAACTTGCAGACTTGCAAAATGCAGCAAGATATTTTAAAAAACAGTTTTGTTGATTAAAAAACACTATATCGGATTCATATCGGTATCGGCAGATATCCAAATTTATGATATCGGTATCGGTATCGGACATAAAAAAGTGGTATCGTGCCATCTCTAGTTAATACCTGGATTGAAAAACACACAATCAGTCATGGATTGGCCTCCCCAGAGCCCAGACAGTGTGGGATGTGAGGCAATGTGGGATCATCTCGACAGAGAATGAAACAAAAAGTGAGCCGACAGGCAAAGAAGAGCTTTGAATGTCCTTCAAGCCCTGAGAACTATTTCTGATGACTACTTAAATAAATGACAAGAAAGCTGCCTAAGAGAGTTCCGGCTGTGTTGAAGAATAAAGGCGCTCATACCAAATATCGACTTTCTAGCTTGTTAGAATTGTACAAACTGTACACTGCACCTATTTCCCATTTCCCCACTAAAATATATAGAAATTACTTTTGCACAGTACTGTATTTCCACACACTGATATATCTGAACATAGTCTCACTGCAGATGACTGTAAATGCATTTGTTACACTTCATGACAGATACTGTTGTGCAGAAGAAAAATGTAATAAAGGAAGGAAGTCTAGAAATAAAACTTATCCAGGAATCTGCACAACACATCGCTCAAGTGAAACTTTGGAACACCTGGTTAGATTTCATTTACAAATGGTTCTAAAATACCATTTTTTCTTTTTTGGCCTCCATATCTTTAGATTATAAATACTCCAGCTAATGCAGCAGTGGGATCACCTTTGCATTCACTGCTGTCTCTCTGTCCTCTGATGTACGACGCAGACCAGAGGTCTCCGACACAAATCTTGGTTGCGTCTTTGACTGCAGAAACATGACTGGAAACCTAATGGAAATCAGGCTGTTTACACAAAGTATGACTCTTTTGTGTGACACACCTGTGATCCACACATAAAACTTTCTGCAGCAGCAATCAGCCACTTCCCTACTGCGGAGCAACAAAGTTAAGCTCGGTGTACCATTTTATCGACACGTGCACATGACTAAAACCAGGCAGACGATAACACGCTGACATTAAATTCATGCAGTGGAAAGAGAGCGGCAGAGCACATCAAAAAGTGACTCACTCATATACGATTTATTCATTCTTCCCTTTTGCTCATTCACTTAACCACTTAGAGTTAGTGGCCATTAGCATGGAGTTTGCAAGCGTGTTTTTATTACATATTGTCTCCTGAGCTGCTCTTCCTCTGGACGACATATGCGAGCTAATAGAATATGAGCGAGTTGCTTTCTGCATCCATGCTGTTTTCCCAAGTTAAAACTTTCTCACGCTGTGAGGCAGAGTGTAGAGACGCAAGACCTCTGGTGGTAAATGTCTGCAGCTTGCAGACAGCTAATTGTGGAAAAGCATCATCTGGTTCTCACCCACTGTTTAGAGCCACCTCGGACAGACTTTCAGAAACAACGACGTTCAGTTAGTTTAACCTGCAATTAACCCAGCAAGGAGAACAATTCAGTGTTTTACTGTGGAAACTCAACAAATACAAATGCAGTAAAGTAAGGCACCAGTTGGTCCTTTATGGTATGATAGTGTGCGTATGCTGATTGTCAACGTTTAGCGTACCTCTGTGGGTTTTTGTGAATAACACAGCGGTCACAAGCTTCAGCCAACATTTGTTATTTTTGTTTGGTTTTTTTTCATCGTCTTTCTATCTGTTAGGATGCCCAGTGGTGTTTATGTGTGTATGCCATAGTGCACTGCAGGCAAAGGATGCGCTAACATGAGGCTCTGTGACGGGCCTCCCACGCACCGAGCTCTGATCTGGTTTCATCCGGTCGGCGGCTCTGTGACGGCATCACTGTGGAGTTTGAGCAGGCCCTCCTTTTGGCTAGCTGTGCACCAGGAGCAGAGATTTAACAAGATGCTGCGCTAATGAACATATCAGAGAGCGATGGACTGAGGACTGTTTGTGTGGGTATGTGTGACAGAGAGGGAGGAAGAATGCGTGCCCGACATAGCGCTTGTCTCTCAGGTCAACTAAGGGTAGCAATGCTCAAGTCCATACTGGTCTGTTACTCGGAACTACACATCAGTCAAGACCAGTACAAGACGGTTACTTCCCCTTTGCAATAAATGAATCAGTAAATGTACTTTAGAACAGCATATTTCAACATCACATGTGAGCGGGAGGAGTGAGGCCAGGGGTCCAGGGCTGGAGGAGGAGCTGGCCCTTTGGTCGAGGTCTGGGCTGGTGGGCTGCTCTGCTGCTGGTGGTCTGTTCGTCTCCACCCCAGTGTGCAGGGGGCCATCTACTGGGTCTGAGTGAAGGGGGAACATCTCCAGGCGGTGAAAGGACCTGGGAGTTTGAATGGGGAGTGTGAGTGTGTGTACAGCATCCATTTCTATGTCTCTATAATTGGTTGTGTGTGTTGAGTGTTTGTGTACGTGTGCATGAGGGAGGGAATGTATACTTGTGTCTGTGTGGGCCTGTTTGTCTATGTGTCAGGTCAGGTCTTAGACTCCCTCTCTCTTAGAGCATCTCAGACTCCCCCAGGTGAGGGGCCTATTTCCCCCACCACCATCCCTCCCAGTGGCTGGTGTCCCTACCCACTGGTGGTTCTCTATGTCCAGGGCTGTGTGCCTGGGTGCTTACTTGCCCATTCCTGGGCCCCCTGGCTCTGTTGGGCCCCTGCTGGGAAGTTGGGTACCCTTGGGTCTCTAGGCCCAGAGCTCACTTGGGCTTGTCACTGCAGCCACCGGGTGCTTCTGCACTGTGGCTGCCAGGTGACACCCCCCAGGGCTCTTCTCTGCTCTTCTCTAGGTGGGGTTCAAGGTTTTCCCTGCAGTGGTCCTCCTGGGGCTCTCACACCCTGGGGAGCCTCTAGATGTCTGGGGCCTGGATCTCCTTCATGCCGTCTTCAGGTCCTAAGAGGTGGGGCTGTGGCTCCCCACACCCACTATTAGACACTTACATGGAGAAACCTTATAATCACAAGCGCGCTCACACAGGTTTTCACAGACACACTATTTTGGGCTGCTGCTACCTCTGAAATATCTTGTATTATAAGTACTGTGTGCTGTTCAGTAAGATCGTCATTGTTATTCATGCATATGTTGGTTGTTGCCGTGGTTTCTCTGCTGTACTTTTTTTCCTCAACAGGTGTTGACGCAGATTCTGAGTGTTTTTTCTCTCTCTCTTACTCTCTCTCTCTTTCTGTTAACTTTCTCCCCAACTTCACGTTCTTTCTTATTTTTTTCAACCATCCCCCATTTTTATCCGTTATGATTGTAATAATCCAAAATAAAAAATCCCATTAAAGTTCTAATAAAAAAAGCTTTTTGACTTCCTGAAACTTATGATGTTATTTTATATCATGTCAATACATAATAAATACAGCAGTGTGTAAACTGTAAAAAGGTGGGTTGTAAAGCAGCTTGCAGATTCACATCAGCTGTAGGTAGACAAAAACAGTTTAAATAGACCACGATGTATTGTATTTAACAAAGGGTATGCAGCTGATGTGCCTGCATTGCAGTGAAACGTGTCTTAGTGGCCTATCAGACTCCAATAAATGTAAAACTCCATCTTAAACCTAAAAGGAAGAAAAATGTCTTTAGTTTGTAGAAAGACTTCAAAGAAACACACATACAGACACATCTCTATCAAAAGAGTTTGTCCAAACCGCAGCAGTGACACTAAAGGCAGTGAAATCAGAACATTAGAGGAACAAACCATGTCACAAATATAAAAAGATACTATTTGTCATAGTATGTCAGCGGCACAAAGCGAGTTTTGTCTTTCTGCTGTCATCTACAGATCACCACCCTGTCAGATTTTACAGTTTCTGTTAATAGACCAGTCCTTACGCAAAGAATGAGGCTAAAGGTAACTGTCGGCCACCCAGACTCATAGTTGTGCTGTCGGTGAAGCTCTTGAAATAGCAAGGAAACTATGTATCTGTTCACCTATATCATGAACTGCAGTCTACAAAGACCTTAAACTCTTGCTGTAAGTACCATAAATGCCCCTTTGAAACATAGATCTCTTTCAAGATTCAAAATCCTGTATATTACACCGCTTGAAGTTATACAATATCATATCATGGATTTCCTGCTAGCTGTTTATCTGTTGTTAGTTTTATGCTAAATGCTTCTAATACCTTGGAAGCCCCAGCCTCCTGTGTGTGTGTGTGTGTGTGTGTGTGTGTGTGTGTGTGTGTGTGTGTGTGTGTGTGTGTGTGTGTGTGTGTGTGTGTGTGTGTCTATATCTGTGTAAATTTTTCCTAACTGAGTTGAACATGATGTTTGTGCGACGTTGCATATTATTTCCTAATTTGGTAACTCACATGGTGAGCTTTGCTGCAAGTCTGTGTGTGTGTGCGCGCGTGTGTGTGTGTGTGTGTGTGTGAAAGGGAGAATGTGTGTATATCTTCACAAGCGTCTAGTGTTTTTTCTGAATGATTACTATCAGGTGTAGTGGATTATGTGAATGCGTATTTGTCAGTGCTTTTGAGGGTATTGTTGTTAAGAGTCGCAGTCGTGCTTCCTGGTTCGTGGTTATGGCAGAGAGCGGGAGAGAGAGGTGACCGGTGAGAAAGCATAAAGCCATCTGGGCGAGAGAGAAATTCAGCCCAGTGAGATATCAGCAGGGAGGAGATAAAACACAATATGATGTTATTTTTAAAACAGAGCCAAGTTGGGATTTTTGGGGGTGAGTATAAGATGACCCCCACCTTAAGGATACTTCTGCTTTCGCTCAAGTACTTGAAACTAACCCACCGAGACGACTAAAACAGTTTTAACCTTGGGAGAAGGGATGTGGCATTAAAAGCTCAGCGTGGATAGCTTCTAATTTTACACATATTCTTGCCCACTTATATTTGTGTCTGTAGTGGTTTGAATAGTGAGGAGGAAACTATAATTCAGGGTTTAAACTAGGAGAAAGGAAAGATGCACTGAGCAGATGTGTACCCATACAGATGCTACTCAGGCCAAAATCATGGGGGGATTGTGGTCAGCGTATTTGGTAACAAGATATTTTTAGAGCACAATCACTTTTTGCAACACAACACTATTTACTGATACATTGCTCACACAGGGAAGAAATACATAGTGGTATTAAACATATCCAATTCTTCAGGTAAAGATAAATTCGCTCAAGATAAGTGTTGTTAGAGATGTTAGTTTCCATCAGACAAAAGCTCAAGGTATCCGCACCATGTTGAATAATGAATGCTTCAACTCAAAAGAATGAGTTTAAGAATGAAACAGCCTCAGCTCAAATATTCCAACATAAAGTTTAACTCTTGGTGTTGTTCTAGAGTTACGATTGAGGAATGCTGTCAGCTTGTTTGACAACTCAACATCTTGGATGCTTTGATTTAAAATGTAAAACAATATTGTCTCCCAGTTAATGAATCCTGGTAATTATAGTGATCCTCTGACTTTTCTTCTACTACTACTTTCTTCTGCTTCTTCTTCTGCTCTCTAAATCCTCCTCTATGCATTAGTCAGTCCGGATGAATATATATAAACTGCCCACAATACCAGGGTTGTCAACATCTAGGTAGCTTTGGAAATGATGACTCCTTACAAATGAATAGTGACATTACGTGTACGTTAGGTATATGTGTATGTTATTCATATTGTGTGTACATTGTTCTTAGCGCAGTGGCACTTTATGATCACAGGTATCTTTAAATTCACTAAACAATGATGCTAAGGGGGTCTCTAACTGATTACTTTTTCTCATACAATGAATATTTAGGCTACGTAGAAGGTGAATATAGTTATGGTGTTTATGAACAGCCATTCTTCGAGTAAGAAATATATGACCAGATTTACTAAATGGGGTAAAATAGCATGAAATGTGATCATAGGTGTGGCTAGTTTTACAGGTCATTTACAAAGTTACGCTGTTTTCTAAACCCAGGTACAGTCAGTTCATTTCAATATTAAGCGCAAAAATTTAATGCATGCTAAATTTTAAGCGGTAAATTGTGTGTTGATAAATCAGCTTCAGTGCTTGATTTAAATATTCTCCTTCCTTGAGAAAGGAACTTGTAAACATACATACGTGACAGGGTTGGTTGCAAAAATTTGAGTTACCACCAGTTATATAGGTATCTTGTAACTGCGCCCTATTTGGAAATACAGACGATACTTTTTTACACCAAAATAGTTTGCGCTGGTGTTAACATGTTAGTAAATCTGGCCTATAGTCAGATTTTGAATCACTGTGATTGAAGATCACCTAAACGCATGTTGAAATCATACATTTAAAAAAATTCAACAACAGAACTCAGTTATGGTTAATAGTGAAAATAAAAGCATTTCCACACAAACACAATGAGAAGAACCAACCTCAGTGATACTAATAAAAAAAAGCCTTCAATTTGCTATGGAGCATAAGGATTAGACTCAGAAGTGATGGAAAAAATTTGATGAGTCCATATTTACCCTGTGTTCAAGCCTGAGGGAGCACTGTTATGATGTGGTGTAGCTTCGTTTGCACAACGTAATGTGCCAAAATGTGCTGGATAAGAGTTTACAGAGTGATCTCACTCTTCCATCATCAATACAAGATCACGGGGAAAAATGAATGGAACTCTGGTGGAAGTAAATACGCTTATGGAAGTAATGCCACAGTGAATGCATGCTTTTTTTCTATCCACAAATTGTCTTGTACTTAATGTGAACATGCTGAATATTATTGCCTCTGAACGTCAACACGTTGTCAGCGTAATCATGTTAACAAGCTGACGATGGGAATTAGCTCAAATACAGCCTGACAGAGTTGGCTGTAGATGCTTAGTTTTGTTTATTGCCTTGTTGATTGGGTTTTTCCCGGCTCAGAATTATTATTAGTTTTTTTTTTGTTTTGTTTTGCTTTTTTTTGGGGGGGGGGGGAGATTTTTATCCCTGAATAACTGAGACCCTTATTAACAAATTGATAATAATGTTATTACAGTATTACAGTATATAGTAAACCTTTGGGTGAGGTGGCGGGTCTAAGCTAGAAAAAAAAACTAGACTTCAATTTAGTTGAGGCTGACAAACTTTTGCAGTGAACTTCATTGCTTTAAATCTCCAATTTGTAAAAAAGTGGCAAAAATTTCAGTAACACATATGAAAGGCCTGGAAATGAGTGAAAATCCCCAAAACAAAAGACAGTTCTTGTGGAAGAAGAAGAAGCTACTTTCAACCACTCTCTTATATACAAGGTATCACCACAGCAGCTCCCCATGTTTCATTTAGCAGATTTTTTTTACCCTTTCTGACGTAAACCCAAAAGGATTTGTGTCTCCTTGTGAGATCAAACCGGGGATCTTTCATTTATTAGGTGTTAGGTGTGCAACCCACTATCTAAGATAAGATAAGATAAGATAAGATAGAACTTTATTAATCCCTCGGGTGGGTTCCTCTGGGAAATTCGACTTCCAAAAAGCACAGCAACGACCGAAGTTACAGTTACAGAATTGTTATATATATATATATATATACACACACACACACACACACACACACACACACACACACACACACACACACACACACATATATAAATACAGAGACAAATATAAATAAAATATACAAAGGGGATAAATAGAATAAATAGGAATAAAAATAAAAATACAAGTGAATTGCACATTTCAAGTATTGAGTCTATTGCACTGTTGACTATTTACAAAAAGTATTGCACAAGGTATTGTACAGTGAGGTGAAGAGGCACTACAGCTTAGTTGTTCCCTCCTTTGTCCTCCTGTTTCCCCTCCCTCTCCCCTCCAGAGAGGAGTTAAACAGTTTGATGGCGTGTGGGACAAAGGAGTTTTTAAGTCTGTTAGTTCTTGTCTTGGGGAGAAGCAACCTGTCACTGAACAGACTCTTCTGGTTGTTAATGGCCGTGTGCAGAGGATGCCCAGCATTGTTCATAATGTCCATCAGTTTCTTTAATGTCCTTTTCTCTGCCACTGTCACCAGAGTGTCCAGCTTCATGCCGACCACAGAGCTAGCCCTCCTGATCAGTTTCTCCAGCCTGGATGAGTCCTTCTTTGCTGTGCTGCTCCCCCAGCACACCACAGCATAGAAAAGTACTCCAGCAACCACCGACTGGTAAAACATCCTCAGGAGCTTCCTGCAGATGTTAAAAGACCTCAGCCTCCTGAGGAAGTACAGTCGGCTTTGGGCTTTTTTATACAGGTGCTCTGTGTTGCATGACCAGTCCAGTTTATTGTCCACCCACAGCCCAAGGTACTTGTACTTGTTGACCACCTCCACCTCCTCCCCCTCTATCTGAACCGGCAGTGGACCTTCTCTGGACCTCCCGAAGTCCACAACCAGTTCCTTAGTCTTTGAGGTGTTGAGTTGCAGGTGGTTTGTGTGACTCCATGCGACAAAGTTCCTCACCAGACTTCTGCACTCCTCTTCCTGATCATCCCAGATACACCCCATGATGGCCGTGTCATCTGCAAACTTCTGAATATGGCATAATTCAGAGTTGTAGCAGAAGTCAGAGGTGTACAGGGTGAAGAGAAGAGGGGACAGCACAGTTCTCTGTGGTGCTCCTGTGCTGCTGACCACTGTGTCAGACGTGATGTCCTTCAGCCTGACGTACTGTGGTCTGTCGGTGAGGTAGTCGGAGATCCAAGCCACCAGGCAGGGGTCCACCTCCATCCTGTTCAGTTTTTCCTGAAGCATACAGGGCCGGATGGTATTAAAGGCACTGGAAAAGTCAAGAAACAGTATCCTGACCGTGCCTTTTCCCCCATCCAGGTGTGAGTGGGCTCTGTGTAGGAGGTACAGGATGGCATCCTCCACTCCGACACCCGCCTTGTATGCAAACTGTAGTGGGTCCTGGGCATGTTGTACCTGTGGTCGGAGGAAGTTGAGGAAGAGCCGCTCTAGAGTCTTCATAAGATGTGACGTCAGTGCCACCGGTCGGAAGTCATTCAGCTCATTGGGCCGGTTCTTTTTGGGGACCGGGACGATGCAGGATGTCTTCCATAGGGCGGGCACTCTCCCCAGTCGCAGACTGAGGTTGAAGACTCGTTGTAGCGGCTCCCCAAGTTCAGCAGCACACGCCTTAAGCATCCTAGGACACACCTTGTCTGGGCCTGCTGCCTTTCTGGGGCGAAGCTTCCTTAGTTGTCTCCTGACCTGATCCACTGTGACACTGGGAGATGTTTGGGAGGAGGGGAGGGGGGGAGATGTCTTGCTGCTGAGAGAGGGATTGGAGGAGGGGGGTGTCATGGTGTCAGGAAGGGGGGGAAGTGAGGGAGGCAGGAGAGTGGGGGGAGGACTCTGTAGTGAAGGTGAGGGTGAGGGTGGGGGGGTTGTGGGCTGGTCAAACCTGTTGAAGAAGTTGTTGAGTTCGTTTGCCTTCTCCACAGTCCCCCCCCCACTGTGCTTTTCTTGGTGTTGTGGCCTGTGATGGTTTTCACACCATTCCAGACCTCCCTCATATTGTTCCTCTCCAACTTCTGCTCCACCTTCCTCCTGTAGGTGTCCTTTGCTTCCCTCAGGCAGCGTTTCACCTCCTGCTGTGCTGCTTTCATCTCCTCCTTCACTTTGCTCCTGAAAGCCTTCTTCTTCATGTTGAGGACAGCTTTGACTTCCTGTGTTACCCACGGTTTGTTATTAGGATAACACCGTACCGTCTTAGCAGGGGCGACTGTGTCCACACAAAAGTTGAGGTAGTCTGTAAGACAGTGTGTCGCCCCCTCTATGTCCTCACCATGTGGGCTCAGGAGCACATCCCAGTCTGTGGTGTCATAGCAGTCTCTCAGAGCATCCTCCTTTTCTGGGGTCCATCTCCGGATGGAGCGCGTTGTGACAGGCTGCCTTTGGACGAGGGGTGTGTATTGTGGCTGTAGGTAAACCAGGTTGTGGTCTGACTTCCCTAGTGGGGGGAGGGGGGTGGCTCTGTATGCATCTCTCACATTAGCATACAGTAGGTCAATTGTCCTGTTGCTCCTTGTGGGACAATTCACAAACTGGTGAAAAGCAGCCAGAGTAGAATCCAGTGTGGCATGGTTAAAGTCTCCAGATATAATAATGAAAGCCTCGGGGTTTTGTGTCTGAAGTCTTGCTGTGACTGTGTGTATTTTCTCACAGGCAGCTGTTGCGTCGGCCCTCGGAGGGATCTGGAAGGAGACAGCCGTGTGTCTTTTCCAAGGGAAACTCTGTTACTTAGTTTCTGCAGAAAAATGTTCCAAATATAGAAAGTAATGGGAATGAGGGTTACATAACAAAAACTCTTATCAAACTGCTATAAAAAGTTCACAAAAAATAATTTACATCTCCCAGTGGTCGATTTATTTTGATGGGTGGTTAAATGAGATGGTCACATTCTAATTGGGCCATAATAAAGGTTGTTGGGGTAAACATGGCTAATAGGAGTAGCCTAGAGGAACAAAGATTCACGGTTGAGAGGAGCTTCAATCAGAAAATGAATAAATGAGTGGTGAAAACAAAAGGTGGAATAAAATGGGAAAACTTAACATTGTTGATGAGTGGAAAAATGGCCTTTTCCTCAACTAGTCTGGACGACACACTCTGAGCTAAAAGACAGATATGTGACAAAAAAGCAATTGTCTGGCAATTGCTTTGGAAAAGATGGCGCTTTTGACCATTAGGCCATTGCTAAAGGAGAGCCTAAGTCTATCTCTGGGACACCAGTGGCTTTGAGGCACATGAGCAGTTATAAACATTTAATTATATAAAACATAACAGCTCTTATTAGCTATTATGAAATCCATAATACTACATATCCATTCAGGGTCATGTGAGGGTGCTAATTCCAGCTGACATCAGGAGAGGTGATGTACACTGGAGAGGTTGCCAGTCAATCATAGGGCTTAATACTTTATATACATTATTAGTAGTTCTAATAGTAAAATATGTATAAAGTTTAATTAACCAATAATTTGCCTTTATTTTAGAATGTTTATTACAGTGTTACCAATAGAATAATACAAGGTGGTGAATAAAAAAAGAGAAGTAAAAGAAAAATATTCATAAAACTCAGTGACAGAAGAGGAGGTGAGAGCATAGTGAGATTGAGTGAGAGAAGAGAGGAGAGTTGACAAGGAAACAATGACACAAGGGGAAAGGAAATGAGATGAGATACAAGAGGATGGGTGCAAGAGGAAGGAGGAAGTGTGGAAAAAAGACTTGAGTTTCCCGCAGCAGAGACAGACTGCAGCAGAGCAAAAGAAAGCCAAGAGATGTTTCACTTCGTGGCTTCATCCACACACAGCTACGAGAAGTGCAGGAGTTTTAAAAATAGTTGTTTCTCTTTCTGACTCTGTGTCTCAGCTGTGATGCAACAATACACACTGCAGCTCATAGTTTTTAATTATTTAATTTTGATTTTGCATAAGGTGTGGGAACACCAGGGGGACTGTGTGCATGCTGTCAGCGAATAAGAACAGCTCTGTGTTCTTTTGCATGTGTGCGAGTGAGCGAGCCCCCCAAAGGCAAAGGCTCCAGATGGCTGTAAAACAATGAACAGTCTTTCTGACCCTCTTGTTACTCTCTCCAATTCAATTAACAGCTGATCAAACCAAGTGGGCGAAAATTGTTCACTTCTAGAGGTTCAATCACCTCAACAACCATGTACACACACACACACACACAAACATGGAATGATGTTCTCACAGACAGTCCGAGGCACGCATAAATATGAAAATAATATGAAAGTACCAACAACATGAAACATACTCACTTAAGCAGATGGGACATCGGAGGATAAATCCGGAGAAAGCAAACAACAAACAACGATAGAAAAAGGCCAGGCAGGAATGGAGAGGGACAAGTAGCAGAGGTAGTGCTCCCATTTCAAATCAATTCAGCTTTATTTATATAGTGCCCAGTCACAACAACAGTAGTCTTTACTTTACTTTACTTTAAAATATATGGTAAAGGCCTTAAAATAATACAGAGAAAACCCTCAAAATCAGTGGGAAAAGAAAAACTCCCCTTTAACAGGAAGAAACCAATGGCAGAACCAGGCTCAGGGAGGGGCAGCCATGACAGATAGGGGTGAGGGGAGGAAAGCAGGACAAAAGACGCAAAGTAACCCAACACAAAACAGTGCAAAGAGGTGAGTGAAGAAGAAACACTCAGTGGATTATGGGAAACCTCCCAGCAGCTTAGACCTACTAAGGGAGGGTTCAGGGTCACCTAATCCAGCCCTAACTGTAAGCTATATCAAAAGCCACATTTTTAATTGTATAAAATTACTGTATGTGAAAATTACACTTTGTAGCACAAATAGGAAACAAGTGAAAGTGACACACCTCCACAGACCATTCCTCTCTTGTCCTTCCTGACTTTCTTTGCTACTGTCACTACCGTTTGCATTAGGATACATTCAGCATATTGTGGCTGCCCAGCTCATCCACCTCCTCCGGGACGCCACATCCCATGGTGCCGTCACAACATGATTTGCTGTATCCCCCTCCATATTCTCAAGGGTGTGGAGGACATACCAGGAGAAGGGAGCAGGTTCACACTGAGCACATGTGACAGACGTGAAGGAGTCTGGAGAAGCCGTGGCAAATGTTATGCTACCTGTAACGTCATCTGTGAAGAGACTAGGGCGCCAGTGTTCTCTGGCGAAAGACGATCAAGCTGCACAGCAATGGTCAGCGACAAAAAGCAAAGCATCTCAGGCCCTCATCCCATGATCATGGAGTCTGTTTCTGACAGTTTGATTAGAAACATGCACGTGGGTAGCCTGCAGAAGTCATTTTATAGGGCTCTGACAGCGCTCTTCCTCCTCCTCCGTGCTCTTGATACTGTGCAGGGAGATGCTGCAAACCTTAGTGTGATGTCACATGTGGATGTGCAGTCATGCAGTCATGAGGGACGAGTAGAGAGCAATGGTCTGTGGCCAACACCTGGAAAAACCATTCCCTTTTGGGAGTTTCCTCATTATTGCCTCTCTAGTGCACCTGTTGTCACTTTCGCTGCAGCAAAGCAGGTGAAATGGATTCATAATGGTTTAGCCCTTAAACTGGAAAGACTGATATCCCTAAAGTTTGACTGAGTGCGTGTTACGCTGTGATGATCGAGTGTTACTTTATTTTTCCCTATTTGAGCACTGTAGAATTTAATCAGGAGGTGTTGCACTGGATTGCATTAGACTTCGCAGGTGTACCTGATGAAGTGGCTGGTATTTCCTCATGTGAGCATTAGGCCTGTGCATTCTGTATGCGAGTGTGTGTGTGTGTGTGTATTCAAGTGAGAGAAGATGCTGATGAGGTTAATGGAATGATAGCCCTCTTACAAGCCCTCTCATTAGGTGTAATGGGGGCCTCTGTAAATTACTTCTGCCACGCACACATGCATGGACAGTGACACACACACATAGAAAGAGACAGGAAATGGGTATGGCAGAAAGTTGGATGTGGTGACATTTGATTTAAAGGAGGCGAGCATGATGTAAAGTACAGGCAGAAATGGGGAGAAATACTTTGGGAGAGAAAGACTCAAAATTCAGAGAGTATTGGGGAAAGGCTAGAATAAGCCAATATTTGTAGACTCATTTAAGAGTCTCCCGGCTGGCCTTTAAATCTGTCAGTTCCAGCTGAAATACTGTCAGTATAGGTTGTAAAATTGGCTCCCTGCGCAGCAATCTCTGCACACCTACTGGTATAGTATCTTGGCTTATGACTGGCCTTTGAATAAAACAATAAGTTCTGTCCAGTCAGCGTGACTCACCTCAGACATAATGGCCATGATACACTGCATGATTGCACTTTTATTGTAATATTCAGAAATTTACACTGTTTTTCTTTTTGCAGCCAGTTTTAATGAACTTAGTTTAATTTTGTGTTAAGTTCAATGGAGACTTTTATTTCTATATTTTCTGTTTTTTTTTCTATCACAGTTGAGGACTTTCTGAATTGCATCTCAACATAAGAATGTAACATTTAGAACATTATGAATGACATGACATGAGCGGTATAAGAGGTTCAATATAAACCCATGGGCTCTTTTATCAGGTACAGTTATTCAACTGCTGGTTAACGTAAGTCCTTAATGAGCTAGTGCATTCAGGCATGTAGACATGATCAACACAACCTGCCAAATGGGACAGAACAATGATTTAACTGGCTTGAGTGTTTAGGTGAGGGATTCAACACATGGAGCCTTAAAGCAGATGGGCCACAGCAGCAGAAGACCTCATCCAGTGTCACTCCTGTCAACTAAGAACAGGAAACAGAAGCTACAATTCTCACAGGCTCGACAAAATTGGGCAACAGAAAATTGGAAAAACAATGTCGGATCTGATAAGTATTGATTTCTTCCGTGACATTCAGATGGTAGCCTCAGAATTTGGCAGGAACAACATGAGAGCATGTTGGTGGTGGTGTTAAGATGTGGGGGGATCTTTTACTCTGCACTCTTTAGGCTCCTTAGTGGCAGCTGAACTGAAACACCACAGGTTACATGAGTATTGTTGGTGGTCAAGTGCATCCCTTTATAGGACAGTGTCTACAGATGGGAATTGAGAACCGGTTCTTGTAGAAAACCAGTTCCCAGTAGTCCGATTCCTTGGAATTGTTATTTTGCTTATCGATCCCGCT
This sequence comes from Rhamphochromis sp. 'chilingali', assembly GCF_963969265.1. Taxonomy (NCBI): domain Eukaryota; kingdom Metazoa; phylum Chordata; class Actinopteri; order Cichliformes; family Cichlidae; genus Rhamphochromis; species Rhamphochromis sp. 'chilingali'. Next base: position 21,836,297 of record NC_137942.1, read on the forward strand.
TATCGATTCCTGCACTTGCACTACAATCAGCTTATTTCACATGTCAGAAGAGGAAATTTATGATGCACTCTAGAGCGTGGATATGAACATTTGTTTTTATTGCACAAAAGGACGAGATAAATGACAAAGTGCAAAACTGCAACCAGGACAGGAACAACCACGTTATGCTGCTAACACAACTTCGTTTTTATGTTAGCATCTGCCAAAACAGCATGGTAACACTAAGCTAGCAAAAAACCCCAGAGCAAAGCTGAATGAGTGCCAAACCCAGCAGCCCGAACCTTAACAGCCAGGCCCTCAACAGGTAACAAGCAGATGAGCAGTCTCCCTTTCTACCTGTTCATGTTATGAAAGCAGAATCACTGGAGATCGTTTTTTTGTGCTGGCTTTCATCTTTGCTTTATGCGATCAGCTTTGTATTTTACTAAGAGAAAGGTCTTAGAGATGTGTGTCCTCATTAGGGATCATTGTTGCTGTGTGGGGTTCTGGCCTCAGGTTTAAATTGTTAAATGGTGACTATGAGACAGTGTGTTTCAGCTGTTTTACAGAGTAACATGAAAGTAATGTAAGGAATAGTATAAAAAATAACTTTTTCCCCAGAAGTGATGTAATAAGTGATATTAATAATGGAAAGGAAAATATTTTTAACAGAAGCAGTCTGTTGAGTAGCCTACTAATGTAGCAGTTAGATTAGCATCACTGTTTAATGTTAGCTTTAGCAAACATTTCAGCTTGTGGAACAAAGCTGTCCCAAACAAAATGGTAACATGCATTTCACAATAATGTAAGACGGATAATATATCGGATGGTGTTAATATAAATTGAAACTTGAATTCTTCAAGTAGATCTGGATGCCGGTCTTTTAGCTGCTCTGCTAAATTGGAAGTATTTCCTCTTCCCAGTCCAAAAAACAGACTAACATCATTTGCGTATTGCCTTTTGGGACTCAATTATCATTCCTTGGTCACCTCCTCCATGACTGCAAAGTATTTCCATAGCCAACTCCGCTTTTCTTACCAATGAGTCGGAGCAGAGCTGTTGCAGCAGTTCCGTCGCAACTGTAGTTCTGTCAGGCTTGCCGAGCTTTCTCCTTCGTCTTCTTCAGCATACAATAATACACTAGAATGTAGCCATCTGAGGATTCTTCAGGTCCCGTTTCAGTGCATAAACTGCCTATGTCACATTACAGTGGGATCACAGACTAAGAAAGGTAGGAAAAAGCTAAACGATAGAGATGTGGGGATAAGATAGCAGAGAAGGTTTAAGGAAATAAAAGGAAGACGAGTTCAGAAGAGGACCGAAATGAAGCAGTCTAGCAAAGCAAGAAGCAGTACAGTCATAAATACAGAAGAGGGAGCAAAGTCAGGTTAATTACATTAGGAATGAGATGAGGTTGGGAGAGACATTGGAGAATAAGCGTGAGAGGGAGAAGTAATGTGTTTTGAAGGCTGAACGAGTGCCGTCATGAGAGAGCATCAATCTTTCCCTCTGCAAGACATGCAATCATTAATTTAGCGTGGAAGCAGCAGGTCATATCTGGTTTGTTTAGTGCACGCAACTCAAAGAGGAGAACATGCTGCCTCTTACACTACACCTGCCTCCCATGTCTTTAACCTCTTAAATTGTATTCATGTATATAATACTACCAGCATTGACAAAGATGCCAAGTGTGTTTCATTCTAACTTTTAAAGCAGTCAGCACAACAATCATCTTTGGCACCGTAAAACACGTCGTGTCCTTTATTCACTCTGCACAGAGAGAGTAAGAGAGGACAGAAAGTGAAAAAGCAATTCACTTTATAAGTGCCTTTGACAGGGAAGATAAATGTGACATTAAAACTCTTTGTATCGCTTCAGCTCTAAACAACCAGCTCTGTGCATATATATGTGTTTCTACCTATGAGCGCGTGAGCCAGAGGGACTATGAGACTATGGGAAAATGACTGCCTTAATCATGTTCAGCATAATGTTTTCAGTTTTTATGCAACTCTGCAATGAATGCCACTTCTGCTGGGGGGAAGATCTGAGCATGATCGGGTCTTATCTGTGTTCTGGTTTAGCGTAAAGATGTACACACAGTGATGTGATGGGAGCTGATTTATCTCCAAGCCCGAGACAGGTTTGACCTTTAACTTCACTAGGGGGGAAGAAAACGAGGGAGCAAAAAGCATGGCGAGAGAAAAAGGGGAGAAGAAAGGAGGTCGGAGGGGTGGCAGAGGAGCTGGGGGGGAGGAGTGAAACTGCTTATTGTCAGTTCTTTGTGATTGCCTTTTATATTAAACACCCATGTTGACGCTTATCTTCACAAATACACAATCACTTTTATAAAATGTCACATTATTGCTTTTAGTTTCTGAAGCTGGCTGTCTGAATGCCAATTTTTGTGAATCAAGACACAGTATGTGTCTACTTAGCACACAGCCTGGAGCTGGTGGAGCATGATTTAGTCTGGAAATCACAGCTTGATCATACTTTGACATGCACACAGTTTAAATTGGAGACTGCACATAAATCTGACAATAAGATATTCACGAGGGCACACATTCTTTTGTGCACTGCTTCATATGTAACTGTATACAAAAGATAGATGTAGCCCCCTTGGATTATCTTAAAGCCTCCATTCTGACATCATGGCTGTTGCCATCTTGCTTTTTTTGTGAAATCAAAGGTTATGTGTCTTTTGCTGCCAACCAAAATTACCAACTGGAAAACACCTTGAAACAGCAAATTGCTACAAAAACCAAGAAAAATGTCACAATGGAGAATTTGGAATTACAAAAAAAAAAAAAACAATACGAACATATTTTGACATCCCAGTTTGCATCAATTAAAAATCTCAGCTAGATGAAGATTGGTTGCAAAATGTCAGGTTCGTCCAAGCTTATAATGGCTTTAACCAATGCCGTACTGCATACTTAAACCATGTGTGTGTCGTGTCGTTTGACCTGTGTTGGCCTCAATTTTTTCCACACAGATAATTCAATAAGGAATCAATAAGAGAACTGACAAAGAATGGGATCAGTAAGCAGAAATAACAACACTGGTATCAGTAAGATCCTGGTAGCATCCACCCCTGCTCGTTAGAGACAACTGAAAAAAGCAGCAGAGGGTGGAAGTATAGACATTTAGAAGGCGGTACTTGTTTCAGAAGTCATAGTTATATGATAGAGTAGAAGGTTTTGTCCATTTCAGGAGCCCCTTTTGCATGTGCTGACCCCAGTTGGAGTCACGTGTGGTGTACTTTTGCCACCAAAATAATGAAAGGGCAGAGAAAAGCTGCACCCCAGGAAATGTTACTCCTGCATAAAAAGTGGAGCTGGAAAATGTTCTGTTCACTGAGCTGTCTGATTTAACAGAGGTTAAATAAAAGAGAGTAATTATGTGCATGATGAGTGTTTCCTTTTTTTTTTAAAGCTGTGTGTGTATGTGTGTGCGTGCAAGTGAGCGACTATGCATGAGGTACAAAGTGAGTATTTGTATGTATAAAGGCTTTAGGCTAATCCTATTGTATTCAGCTGGATCAAAGTTGCTTTTTAAGCTCCATTTGTTGACAATGTGATCCTGCTAATGGACTAATGTCTCCACCAAACACTGGTTTTACATGCTTGGCCACTTTAGATGTGTATTTTTGTGTATGTAGTCACCGTAGGACTGAAAGAAATCACACAGACAAACACACAAAAGGAATTATCTAGTCTTTGGTTAGAGTTCTGACATGCTTCATTGTACACCATGCCAATGATCTCCTCTTAACACACACACTTATGCACGTACACACACATGTACAGCAGGTGGCTGTCAAGTAGGGCCGTGGTGTTCTGTTCAGTCTCCTCAAGCATGTGACAGCTTCTAGACAGCAGGAGAGACATAACGATGGATAAGAGAGGGGAGAAAGTGGAGAGGGGAGCTGCCGGGGAACAGAATAAAAGAAACGAGATGCACAAAAAGGCCGAAGGGAAAAATAAAGAGCTAGAGGACGCTGAGATACATTTTGTGTTGTATTGCCTCTGTACTCCACTGTAAGTTTTCACATCCGCTTTTTGTGTAGGCTTTTCAGTCCTGCTGCAGTGCCTGTGACAAAACAGCAATACATGCAAGTGCAGAAAAGAAACCAGTGTGCTAAAGCAGAAAGTGAAGATGGCCTGTTAGAACTCCATCACCAGGGAAATACAGATGTAGGTAGGCGAAGAGCAGAATATATCCAAACATTTTCAAGAGATCGGTTTGTGGCAGGGATCAAGCTACATGGCTGATATGTGTTTATATGTAATATAGTTTGCAACGTTTCTTTAAAAGCTTGACTATGACTGTTTTCATGTTGGCTTTAAATAAATTATCATCCTCTGCTGATAACTTAAGCACGCGTGTCCCTTTCACACCTAGGTTGGCATGTGTGTATCTGTACTTTCGGACTGCAGGTGGTGACAGTGAGAGTTGTTGTCAGGTTATTCAGCTTGTTCTCAGACTTGACTCAGGTTGGGTGCAGCAGCACATGAAGCTCTTCTACACCACCTATCCTCTGGTCAGAGTAGCCTTTTGACATGAAACAGGATTTAATACTGCGCCCAAATGAAGGCGTAAAAAGTTGGGTTGAAGTCTGTCCAACCTCACAAAGAGATGTTGAGGAAATTCATGGCTTTGTTAGGTGAGCACTGTTAAAAGGGCTTTTCCAAGGATTTGAGAAGAAAGCTCAAGGTCTTCTTCATTATCAACAGTTCCAATATTTTGGGGCTTCAATTGGGAAAATAAAAAGGTGCATATGCCTGTAAACTTAGGAAAAGGTGCTAATTAGTAAAGAATATAAAAAAAATCACATCTGAGGAAATGTTGCCTCAGGTTAGTGTAACTTTAGGCTGCGTCCACACCGCATTGTTTTCTCTCGGTTTTGGCCTCCCGTCCACACTGAGACGTCGTTTTCGCTGATGGAAAATGCAGCGTTTCCAAAACGCTCTCGAAAACGTCTACATTTCAAAACGGTGCTTTCGCGTCGCAGTGTGGACGGAGACTTTCTAAAATGATGACACCTTAGTCATATGATGAAGTCATGTGACCAATTAAACTAAGCTAGCGGAGGGCATTATACAGCAGTTTTTTGTTTGCCCTATTAAAGATTAATATCAGTCTGTACGTGCTCCAGATAGCTTTTCTTCAAATTCTTTAATTCTCACTCATGTTTGCATCTTTGTACCTTTGTGGTACTAGCAGCAACAACTCCACTTCATTGTTAGTCCATTTAAAAAACTCGGTGCTTTTCCTCGACATTTTGCCGCAATGTTTCAAAGAGCCGGAAAGTAAATAAGGGACAGACAGAAATGAGGTGGGTCGAATCTTCTTCCATTTCACACATGCGCAGGACTGGAACGTAAGCGTTTTCGGCCGTTTCAATGTGGAAGCAGAACTCTGTGAAAACGACTGAAAATGCTAGTGTTGACACGGAGCGTTTTCAGACGAAAACGCCATTTTCAAATTTATCCGGGCTAGTGTGGACGTAGCCGGAGTCAAAGGGAGCATTTGTGGTTGCAAGTGCCTGCGTTAACACCAGTGCAACAGGAACGTAGATAAGAAGAAGAACGGTGTTAATGTGTTAACTGTTTTTGGATGAACCGCATCGTTTTTACAGGAATCGAGCTCCTCCACACCACAGTCAAGAGTTTACCTTGTAACGTTTGTTAGCTAATGTATTTAGAGCCATGCTGCCAGGAGGACAAGCAAACTGGGGTTTTCATGTGGACTCACGAGTTGCTCACGTTGCCTGGCTGTCTTCCTGACTTTTAAAAGCATGAAAGAATGAGCCCGGGGACTTACAATCATTGCTATTCATGAACACGATTGATCAAAAACAAGTATGATCAAAAATACATGAACAGAAGAAGATAGTCTAACGATTTGCCCAGACTTTTTGTTGTGATTGCAAACTTGAGGAATTGCTCGCTGTTTGCAGAAGACAAATTTTGTGCTCTCATATTGATTTTGTTTTGTTTTGTTGTAATCTTTGGGTTGTTCAGCTTAAATAATTTCACTTGCCTGCTTTGAGACTTAATTTACTAGTTAGAGTGGCATGAAGTATGGCTTTAATTTGAATGCATTTAAACATTATTGTTTTACTTTTACAGTTTGGAGGGGAATACAAATCTGATAAAGCTTATAAATTATTAATAACCGGTTTAAGAAGTCTCTTGGGGTCACTGGGCATATGGATTCTCAGTGACTGATTACTCTTCTCTCATTAAACTTTAATACTTTCCATTTGTGCTGCTCAAACAATTTAATTGGGAAATTAGGGAGCGATTATGCTGTGTATCTTGCACTGTCTCGGACTGTGACAGGAAATTGCATCAAGCAGCAGACATATGGGAAGTCTTGGAAGCTCCTGACCCACAGCTAGAGTTTATTACTGAGCCCCAGACTTGAACATATGATCTAAATTAAGTAACAGGTCAGATTCATTTTTAAATATATTATTGCTATCAATAAATCCCGACATCAATGTTATTACTATTGTCTTCCTCTCTGAGTGCTATATGATCACTCCGGTACTTTGTTTGTGTATTTTCCAATCGAGAATGCCTGTCCTCAACTTGGAATTAAATATGCAAAACATATTTGGTGTACTCTATTTTTTTTTATCAAATAATAAGAAAATATATCTTTGGAAAGAAGGTGTTCCTGACTTCTGAAAAAACTGGAACATGCAGACCAAGCTCTGTGCTACACTGTGAAAAGACTCCTGCAATTGTCCACCCACACCAGTTAGAGCATTATGGTATGGCTCATTCACACGGATAGAGAGGCTTCTGTACATATTTTATCTGTTTCTATGGAAACCGTAACTTGAGACACAGTTAGCTATGAAATCGATGACATTTACCTGGCTTTTAGTCAAGATTATACGGCATGTTTCGTATGTGTATGATCCCCTCAGATCATGCCAAGATATGATGCAGTTGATTTGAAGAACAGACACACACAAAAACGCACACATATACACAAACTTACCATGCTGCCAGTGTACTTTAGTTAGTGCTAGACAGATTTGGTGCAACAGTGCAGTCTAGTGTCTCAGAGCCAGAGCATTCAACAGTGTTTCAGCAGCCCACTTCTCATTTCGGCCATTATTGTGCTTCTATTGGTACTGAAGCAGAAATTGCCTTATGAAATTGAAATTCATTGCAGCTTGTCCTGGTTTGTATAGCAGAACATTGCAAACACAGAGAAAAGAAAACTTGCTTTTCTCAGTTTTTCTGCCGTGTCACTTCTCACTTGGAGCGGAATCGAGAGAAAAAAGGCATTTCTTCGAACGTCTGATTTTGGGCAGAAAACGATTTTCCGTAAAAATACATTTGCATGCCCCTTGTTTTGCAAATAGGCTGGTAACTCAACAACACGTTGGAGGGGAATGATCAGTGGTTGCGTAACAAGGAGTGAATAAGAAGTACTTTTAATCAATGTGAAACTGCTAAAGGTAACACTTATGTGTTGAGCTGAAGGTTGCAGGGTGTTGTGGAGATTAAGGTCCTTGTGGAGTTTAAAGTGAAGCTTGCTAATAACTGAGGGTTAATGGATTAGTGTTAAACTTTACTTTAAGTGCAGTGAAGCTGTAGAAGCTTTGGGGGAACTGTGATTTGGTTTAGGTATGCAATGGTAGCAACTGCATATGGTGTTGCAGGGTGAACGAGGTACCCATTTAGTTTTTTGCGGCTCTTAGAAAGATTAAATTCAAGACTACTAATTAGTTTTTGAGGATAGGTTCAAAAGCTGAGCATATTTGCCGAAAAAGGCACCAAACATCCGAAGAGGACTTTTGAATGTCCTTCAAGAAGCATGGAGAACTATTTCTGAACACTACTTAAAGAAATGCCAAGAAAGCTACCCAAGAGAGTTCAGACTGTGTTGACGAACAACTGTGGTCATACCAAATATTACATTTAAAGATATATAATTGTACAAACTCTGATGTTGCCTTATTGTTGCTTCCCCTGCAGCTGTTGTCTATTTTTCTAGCAAAATATAAAGAAATAAGGGTTGGCTCCAATTTTTTGCACAGTATTGTACATCATGTAAATGATTATATTAGAAACTGTTGGTTTTAAGTTAGCAGGGTAAAACTATGTTTAGGTTAGCGTTAGTATACAGTTTAAGGTTCAGTCTAACAGTGGTTGTAGTTAGGGTGGTAATGTCCTCTGAAGAGATGGAAACCCGCCTGTGTGTATGTGTGTATAGGAGCAGGAGTGAGAGTGAGGAAGCGTGTGGGCATAAGTAATGAATGTATTGTCACTTTCTATTTGCTATACTAAGGCCTCACTGCACTCGTCTCCCACGAGAGGAAACACTACCTACCTCGTTTAGCTTTAAGGTTGGAGTGGAAGACCGAGGGAAGGAGGGAGTGAAGGGTGACATGCTGAAAAAAAACAAAACAAAATAAAAAATATAAGCTGAAAAGCAAAAAGATTAAATAGAAATCGAGATAGACACAGACACAAAAAAGGAAGGACAGTAGAAAAAGAGAATAAAAGATAAACAGAAACTTTGAGATATCAGATTCAGTTAGACTGCACAGGTATACCTAATGGAGTGGACATCCGGTCTAGGTTTGCTCTGTGAAGTATAGGGCCTCTCTCAAACACACATATACAGTGGGGCAAAAAAGTATTTAGTCAGCCACCGATTGTGCAAATTCCCCCACTTAAAATGATGACAGAGGTCAGTAATTTGCACCAGAGGTACACTTCAACTGTGAGAGACAGAATGTGAAAAAAAAATCCATGAATTCACATGGTAGGATTTGTAAAGAATTTATTCGTAAATCAGGGTGGAAAATAAGTATTTGGTCACCTCAAACAAGGAAAATCTCTGGCTCTCACAGACCTGTAACGTCTTCTGTAAGAAGCTTTTCTGTCCCCCACTCGTTACCTGTATGAATGGCACCTGTTTGAACTCATCATCTGTATAAAAGACACCTGTCCACAGCCTCAAACAGTCAGACTCCAAACTCCGCCATGGCCAAGACCAAAGAGCTTTCGAAGGACACCAGGAAAAGTATTGTAGGCCTGCACCAGACTGGGAAGAGTGAATCTACAATAGGCAAGCAGCTTGGTGTGAAAAAATCAACTGTGGGAGCAATCATCAGAAAATGGAAAACATACAAGACCACTGATAATCTCCCTCGATCTGGGGCTCCACGCAAGATCTCATCCCGTGGGGTCAAAATGATCATGAGAACGGTGAGCAAAGATCCCAGAACCACACGGGGGGACCTGGTGAATGACCTGCAGAGAGCTGGGACCAAAGTAACAAAAGTCACCATCAGTAACACACTACAACGGCAGGGAATCAAATCCCGCAGTGCCAGACGTGTTCCGCTGCTGAAGCCAGTGCATGTCCAGGCCCGTCTGAAGTTTGCCAGAGAGCACATGGATGATACAGCAGAGGATTGGGAGAATGTCATGTGGTCAGATGAAACCAAAGTAGAACTTTTTGGTATAAACTCAGCTCGTCGTGTTTGGAGGAAGAAGAATACTGAGTTGCATCCCAAGAACACCATACCTACTGTGAAGCATGGGGGTGGAAACATCATGCTATGGGGCGGTTTTTCTGCCAAGGGGACAGGACGACTGATCCGTGTTAAGGACAGAATGAATGGGGCCATGTATCGTGAGATTTTGAGCCAAAACCTCCTTCCATCAGTGAGAACTTTGAAGATGAAACGAGGCTGGGTCTTCCAACATGACAATGATCCAAAACACACCACCCGGGCAACAAAGGAGTGGCTCCGTAAGAAGCATTTGAAAGTCCTGGAGTGGCCTAGCCAGTCTACAGACCTCAACCCCATAGAAAATCTGTGGCGGGAGTTGAAAGTCCGTGTTGCTCGGCGACAGCCCCAAAACATCACTGCTCTCGAGAAGATCTGCATGGAGGAATGGGCCAAAATACCAGCTACTGTGTGTGCAAACCTGGTAAAGACCTATAGTAAACGTTTGACCTCTGTTATTGCCAACAAAGGTTATGTTACAAAGTATTGAGTTGTATTTTTGTTATTGACCAAATACTTATTTTCCACCCTGATTTACGAATAAATTCTTTACAAATCCTACCATGTGGATTCATGGATTTTTTTTTTCACATTCTGTCTCTCACAGTTGAAGTGTACCTCTGGTGCAAATTACTGACCTCTGTCATCATTTTAAGTGGGGGAACTTGTACAATCGGTGGCTGACTAAATACTTTTTTGTCCCACTGTAGGAAAATCTACATGCTCATCGTTGGATTAAACAGAGCTTTCTTACATGGGCTTAAAAAAATGAAACTACATTTGCCAGAAATCCGTAATGATCCTGACACGACTTCCTTCTGCAGGTGTTCCGGACATTGGGAACAAGATCAGGATTCATATGTTTACATACAAACACTCAGTGATTTCATTTCTTGAGATGCTGGATATAAACAACTCGGTTTATCCAATTACCAAAGCAGGGATACGCATTCATCCCAATTTAGAGAAATCCAAAAACAGGGCATATTTTATCCTCTGAATTATTTTTGTTTTTTTTACTTTCTCTTTATTGCAGTCCATGTAAGCTCTGTTTCCATGGTAATTTTCAGTAGGCTTATAGTCTGTTTGTTAATGTACAAGATATTGGAGAGTGTGATGCGCATATAAGGATACATATGATGAATGTGAACGTGACCTCAACAGTGAACGTGATGCCTCACTGACAAACACATGGATTCTCTTTTAGTGCCGCCTGCATTGTATTGACACTAGTTAATATTAACCCCTGTACTTCCTGTGAGTACAGCCCCTCCACCCCCTTCTTATTGCCAAATTGAAGCAGTTGCTGTGGCAATTTTGCGGTAACTGCCCCAGGTGCATCCCATGTCGTCAGCTGTTGCCATGGCTGCAGTATATATGGTTTTACTACTGTTTACTGATCACTCTTGGCCAGTGAGGCATGAACTGTACTCAAATGTCAAATAATGTGTTTTCCCTGTGGAAAGTGTTGCGTCATTACAACAGAGTAAAATGTTGAGATGATGAAGTTTGGCGTGAGATTGAGTTTTATAGTAGCACTGACGCAGTACCGACGTAGCACTGACGTAATGCACTGACTGATAACTGCCATGTTGCCTTCCCAGAAGAGTGCATACGTCGGCGTCGACTCTAACCTTAAATCCTTTCAACCTTTTGTGCGTTGTAGTACAGAACTACAACAGCAACTTTCATTCAGTGCGATCAAACATCGAGAGCTTAGGTTGTGCCGAACCAATTAAAGCAATAAAGGCTGTTTAAGTTAAAGAGCACAGTTAAGGAATCAGCTCATTTTGGGTGACGGGGGTAATGTTTTGCATTTGCTCAGGTTTCTAAGGGAATCTATACTGTATGTGTTTTTATCTGGTAATCATCCGCTTATGTAATAGACTGGACGAGAGGCAGGATGAGATAGTCTTTTCCTCCTGTGTTACATTTACTGTTGTTTTCATGCTGTGAGAGCAGTTTAGATGTGCACATAAACCTTCCTTTTCCTTTGGATCAAATCCATCACCAAAGCCAGTCTGCTATGTCTCCTGCTGTCTTGGCTAATAATAACAAAAAAAACCCCACTGAAATATCCTGCCCACTCTCTCGTGGCTGTGCTGTAAAAACCATGAGGACCTCTGGCCCAGTGTGTAGACACCCTTCCACGGCTCTGCATATCCATCTCTGTTAGGCGTGGCAAAATGCTGAAGGTTATTTGGAGAAGCTGCGTGGTGAATAAGTGAAGCACATCAGAAGTTAGCAACTGTTGTCAGCTGCTGTACACTTAGACTGCTACTGTGTGCCGTCATAAATGTTTTATGATGCAGATATCTATTTGTCTATTTCTGTATCAAAAATAAAGCCCTTAATAATCTGATTGTTGGGTCTTAGACATTGAAACTCAAACAGTACCTACATCATAAGAGCATTTCAGCAATAGAGGCAAGCACATACTCATTATACACATACATTATTTTTATTTAAAGGTTAGTGTATTGTCTGTATACGTTCCATTTTTAATCAGTAGGCCCTAAAATTCGAGCTTTTTAATTAATTATTGATGAAAACCTGTGGTAGGATATAGCCACTGTGAAGCCTTAGCTCTTATCTAGCTATTTCTGGAAGCAAATTTGAGCAAACAATGGAGTACAATTCAAACTTTTAAGCTAACGCTTGCTAGTCTGTTTAGAGAAACACATGTTCACTTTTTCCTGAGTTTATCGGCTTACTCACTTGTTTGGGGTGATATTGTATAAAAGATAAAGTCTATTTTTTAAATCTTGGTCATAGTATGTTTCAGAAAGGAGGAGTTTGCGGGATATGGTCATTGGCTCCCATGTGGAGAAATTCCTCTCTGCATTTAACCCATTCACTCAGTGAAGCAGTGGGCAGCCGCCAATCCAGCGCCTGGACGCAGTGTGTTGGGACGGTACCTCAGGCTGGCCGTTTGGTGGATCTGAACCCCTGGTCATGGGGGAACACTCCACCTACTGAGCTATCTCCTCCCAACCACCATCCAGATGGAGACAGTGAAGACACTGATATTGGGGCTTTGGAACTGGGCTTCAGTGGGTAACAGTGTACACAGAAAAATGGGTGACATATTTAATAATCTATGAAACAACCTCAAAAACGCAATCAGGAAGTGCAGATTTTGTCCTTTTTCAGCTAAAGAGGTTGACACTTTTGCTGAAAAAGGACCAACAACCTAAACGTTGGTGATTTTTGTATAATTTTCACTAATTTTATGGTTTTATCAAGAGAAAAAGACAGTATTGGATTAAAGCGGTGTTATATAAGTAAGTAAATGAAGGCACAGCAGTCAGAGAGAGCTTCATCTTACACTTCGGTGAAGCAGTGCTCTCTGAGGACAGACCATTGTAGATCAAAAACCATTGAGTAGTGGAGCCCGGGAGGGAGAAACTGGAGCGTACTCTTTAACTGCATTAATTGCAGGTAATAAATAACAATTACACGACCAGCCGTGTGCTCCAGTTTCCTCCTGGGCTCCGCTACTCAAGGTCTGAGATTAACATAGTTCTGTAATCCAACACCCTTTGGATTGTGGAGCAAACCTTGATGTCTGCGGAAAAAAAAAAAAAATATATATATATATATATATATATATATATATATATATATATATATATATATATATATATATATATATATATATATATATATATATATATAATATAAAATTGTGTGTTTAAGTCTGTGTGCTGAAGGATGAGCTGCAAGGAAATGTGGTTCCTATGGTAACACATCCTAAAAATATGGAAACAAATTCAATTACTCTTTCACTCGATTTCTGCCCTATGCTGCCTCTGATCTCCATTTTGTGTCTCTCCGTGTCCCTCGGTCCTCCCGCTCTCTGTCTGGCGCCTGGTGATCGAGGTGATTTGGAGCAGACTCATAGGAAGGAAGTTGTTGCGTCTAAGTGCCACGGATTTAGGTTTTTAATGAAAGAGAGCGGCGAAACAACACATTCGCCAATCTGTCGGATTTTGGCGGCCTGCGCGTGTGTGTAGGTGTGTGTGTTTGTTTGTTTATATTCGTGCACGGTTGGCTTTTCTGGGGATGAGTGCAGCGAGGAGGAGTTATTTTACAGATATGAGGCAATAAGCAGAAAATTTTTGCAGAGTGGTCAAACCGTGGTCAGCATGAATGTGTGTGAGACGTCACTGTGTCAGCACAGGAAACGTTAAAAGCTCTCCATCGCGTTTCTTTGTTCCTGTCTTGCTGTTTCTTCCTGATACGTTTTCATCTCTTTGCAGTGCCTCTTGTTTTTTCCTGTCAGTCTTTCTGTTAATCCACTTTTTAATCCCTTGTCTCTCTCTGTCTTTCTTTCCCTCTTGGGTCCTTCAGTTCTACTGCAGGGGCGAGGCTCTCTGCTCCCAAATGAAAAACGAAGAGCCAGATAGAAAACTTTTATGGAGGGAAGACAAATGTCATCTTTTAACAGCTCGGGGCTTTTCTTCTACTGGAATAATCCTTTCAGTGCGCGTGTGATAAAAGAAACTTCTCATTATGCCCGAGGAGTTGTGCCTTCTTTATTTTATAGGGGAGCTTATGCTGGATTGGGGAACACGCACACACACACACACACACACACACACACACACACACACACACACACACACACACACACACACACACACACACACACACACACACACAAAGACTACAGACACATACTTTGGACACACCATAACACACGCAGTCTGTCACACAGCCATGTCAGACTGATTGCTGGGTATTTTCAATTATGACTCAGCTTTGGAGTGCAGAAAATGTGAGTTATTCCCACATAAGCATAATGTTTGAGACATAGCTTGTGCTTTTAATGCAGACCAGAGGCCTTGCTTGTTGTTGGACTCAGCGTCTTCACTATAATGACTGCTGACCGCTTGCCAGAACTCTGTATTGCACTGTCAGACTGAAAGTGTGTAGGTAGTTTCTAGTACTTTGTAGTTAATTTGTTTCACTAAATCAGTGCTAATTGATTTTTTTTCTCTTTCACAGCATCAGCATATTGAATAGATATATTTGTAGGTATATTTTTATGCACGTTATGCAGTCGAGTCCAGTTTTTACATTTCTTGGTGTTGCTCTACCAAAACGTCCTGGTGTATAGCGCTTACCTGTCAAACCACAGCAAAAATCAGAGTAAAATTACTAAATTTCTGTGTTTTTTTAACAGATGAAGAAGATGTTAATACTCTGAACCTTAATCCCTTAATTTCCCTGTTTTTAGCAAGAGCTTAGAAAAAGAAGATGCTAGCACTCTAAACCTTAATCCCTTAATTAATTAATGCTTGTGCGCCAAAAGTGAACGAGGATTAATGAAAAAGATGGTGATACAAAGATTACATGAAAGTAATAAATGTGCAAAAATTCTCAAAATCTTTGCACCTGCTTACCATTCATGCAGCATTTTTTATTAAAACACACTACATATGGTAACCTCAGTGTGCTGTAGTTTTTGCAGTGAATTTTTAAAGCATCTGATTCTGACTTTTCCCTGACCGATTACGAATTATAAGGATTGAAACATCTGCCTAACAAGCACAAGATCCTGGTTTTGATTCCAAGAGAAGCCGAAAATTTTTGCCTCCAGGAAGTGTATCAGCTGTAAAAGCTTCCAAATCAAACATGCGGAGCTACCTACATGATGACCGCTTTTGAACAATCGAGCAACTGAAAGTAGATATAAGTAACAATAAACTTTGCATGTGGACAAATAAAAAAGGAGTTTATTGTTTATTCTTAACAGAGAGAAGTGAACATAATTCAATTACAGCAACACCGAACTATGTATGACTGTTTTAGACTCTTAAACTATTGTCACTTATAGCTATCAAGGCTGTTAACAAGAAAAGGAGGAAATGGAAATTCTGGGTCCAACCAAATCTCACGAGAAGGCAGCAGCAGCTAGAATTTCATGGCTTAATCCAGGTGTTGAAGCTGTGTCACAACTTTTTGAGAACTTCTTCTTGTTTGCCCCCCACAGTTTCTTCATTTAACTCCACAACTGAACTGAAACAACTGAAAACCTGACACGGTTGGACTTCAACATATAATACATGGGTCTGCGGTCAAACAAGTGAGCCGATTCAGTGAGAAATATATTTCCTCAAGAAAATAAAGAAGATATTTTAATGCTCAGCTTGAGTTTGGGCTCTTTGTGCCATTTCTTTTCAAGTCATCTTACATAAAAGCACTGGCTAGATAGCAAATATGTACCCAATACTAATTTGGTTTTGCTGTATAATGTTCAACTGTGATCATCTTCAGCACTAATGCAGCAGAGGAACCTGAAGGCAGGCTTATATAATAGTTATCCGACAATGTGCCCGGTCATTTGGGGATGTGGCCAGCTTGTGGATCAGGTGAGCTCACAGAGGAATCTGCCAAGTTTCTTCGCTCGCACATGGCCACACACAAGCTCATATACAGGTTGTGTGCACATACACTATATGCAAATACACAGGCGTTATACTGGATGTGTGTGTGCGGTGTGGCGGATACCTGGTATATTTTCTTCATTGCTACTGGCTCTACATGATGACTGATTTTGCAAGAGATTTATAATAAGATATAACATGATTTTCTTGTTTTTTCTTAAGACGTGCCTGCATGCACACACACACGCACAAGCATTCATCCATGAATATTTATCATGTTTAGCTATGAGAGTGGGTGTGTGTACCAAGTGCTCATGGCTTGGTTTGTGTCCAGATGCCCATATGCTAGCTGGCAGGGCAGGGCATATGGCCATCTGGTGGAAGGTAGAAATACAACCGATAGACTTTGACCTTTTGAGTTGTTTCTGTAATGGTAGATTCTATGGCCAATGGTCATATGATGTCTCGTTCACGTCATTGCAGAAGATGCGTTTTTGTCTGTTTCTGCTGAGAAACTTAAGAGTACATTCATACAAAACCCTGTTTCCAAAACAGTCGTTTAAACTTCTTGAAGAATAGAACTACTCTTTATGTCCTGCCATTTGGTGTATTTTCCACTGATTTCTCCCTGTAAAGGAGGCATTTCCTTTGTATGTTTTTACATTATACCGAAGGAAAAGAACAACTTTGTACTACACTTGTGCTAACCCTGAAATTTTAATAATAATAATGGATTGGATTTATATAGCGCTTTTCAAGGCACCCAAAGCGCTTTACAATGCCACTATTCATTCACTCTCACACACTGGTGGAGGCAGCTACGGTTGTAGCCACAGCTGCCCTGGGGCAGACTGACAGAAGCGAGGCTGCCATATCGCGCCATCGGCCCCTCTGTCCAACACCAGTAGGCAAGTAGGGTAAAGTGTCTTGCCCAAGGACACAACGACCAGGACAGAGAGCCCGGGGATCGAACCGGCGACCTTCCGGTTACAGATACGCTTCCCAACCCCCTGAGCCACGGGGCGACCGTGGCTCAGGGGGTTGGGAACACATGTAATAGGGAACACAACACAATTTACATAGTCATCACAACCACTGCTAGATTTACCCTTGTTGGTTCTCATAATTTGTATCTGTTGATTGCTGATCGCTCTCCTTCTATATTACCTCAGCTGTTGGTAGATTACTTCAAGAAGCAAAACCAGAACTTTCCAGGTTCTTTCAACTCTGTAGGATCCCCCTCAAGCAGTTCCTTTTCACTGCTCACAGATATAAACGCTCACTCCTTGCTTTGAAACACTTTTCTCATAACCATCATTAACAACCCGAAGACTGATAATTAATTGATTTCTTTTAGACCCCAAAAAGACATAGTTAGGTTCAAATTATGTCTTTATTAGGAGGGTCGATGATCTTGAAGTTTAACACAATGGTTAATAGATGCATACATTTAGAAAGGGCTTTGCTTCATTCGTGTATGTGTTGGCAGAGAGATTAAGGAGTAAATGTAAAGGATTACGGTTGCATTATATTACATGGACTGGTGATGCAGTTGGCATGCAGAGGTGGAGAAAAAAGAGGGGGAAAAAAGGAGAAGGGAAATGAGCGGGAGGTGGGTTTTTTTGTTTTTTTAACCCGTTCCCTTGACAATTTGGAGCGTGAGAGTAGTTTTAGGAGGAGGAGGAGGACAAGGACGGCGGGCGCTCAGGCAGGATTGAGGGTAGGGATGAGGAAACGCTGTGAAAGAAGGAGAAAAATACAGAGGAAACAATTAAAGACCAAAAAATGTAAACATGGTGGCCAAAATGCCGACAAAGGACACAAACCACTCCACCTTCCTGTCCTTAACTCTCCTCTTGCTCTTTTTCTCTGCGGACACTTCTCCGGAATCCTCGGACTGCAGTTGGTTACTAAGCAACCAGAATCCTGTTGAAACTGTGTCATAGAGACAGAAAGGAGAAAGGCATGAGAAAAAAAAAACAAAACGTGGCCATCCTAATCGCTGTAATCAGTCAGGATGTTTATGTTTGGCAGTCTTTTACGTTTTGCATGTCATAACCATTAAATATTATCCTATTATACAATAGTCATGACATTTATACGTATAACTATTCAAGTTTCTCAGAATAGATAGATAGATAGATAGATAGATAGATAGATAGATAGATAGATAGATAGATAGATGTGTGTGTATATATATATATATATATATATATATATATATATATATATATATATATATATATATATATATATATATATATATATATATATATATATATATATATATATATGTAGAAGAGCCAGGAAGTTCAGGTGATATGTTTATGGCTTATTTGTATAGGGACAAATATGCCACATACTTAAGCTAATTTGCAATGCCCGTCCCGAGGAGCACTGCTCATCCTGTCAAAACAGTTGCATAATGTCTTCTGCGGCTCCACAGGAGCTTTATCAAGCCTCTGAAAATAACCCTGACGTCATCAAAGTTAGAATAACAGATTGCCTCAATTCGAGGTCGTGACTTTAAAGTTAAGACAGAATTCTTGTTCCAGTTTATGGTTGTGGAAATTCAACAGGGACCGTCTTAATAAAGGGAGCTTTGACTTTAATTTTGAAAAATGTAGATTTAATCAAGATTAAACCCAGTGATAGAAACTAAAAGTCATGAGTCTACTGGTTTAGTTTTGATTAGGTATGTTGTTGTTACCTTATGGTAATACAGTGAAGCATTTCTAGTAATTCAGTAAATTGCTGATTTTTGTCTACAATTTATATATTTATAGTAACTTTAGAGAACATTGCCCTTTTTATTCTTGAAGCAAGGACACCAGATCAGGCATGTGATGGAGGTGGAGCTGAGCAACTGCACTATGTTTGGCACACTCAGGTGCACGGGACTGCATGTCTGTGCTCCAAATATTAGCCATGTTGTGGGCGGGAGTGATTTACAGAGTTATGTTATTGGCATGTGGCTTTCATGTGGGGGAAAATTAAATGTGAAGGCGTATTTTAATTGTGTGTGTGAGTTTGTAGCTGTACAGGTTTAAGGCTAAGCCCCTCTAGATGCATCTGCTCTATTTAGGGTCACATGATGGTCCAGATGACATAGAAAAGAGAGTTTCACCTTGGGATGCCTTTGGTTCAGGTATGTCAGGATTGTTTCAGTCCAGTAAGTCATGTGCACGCTGCGGCACAGCAGAGGACAAACGCTTGTGTTATCTGTTTCTGTTACATCGCAGCGAAACTGAGAACATCTATATCTGTCTTTTGTCAAAGCACAGACAGCTTTGATGGCTTTAACTGCTTCGGCAAGGACCACAAAGATGTGAAGTTTACGAGAAAACATTTCGCTACTGAAAAAAGTGTCACATCATCCTGGAAGATTAAAGGGGCTGTGGAAAATTCGTGGGAGATGAAAGAGCACGCAGGCGAGAGACAGAGGGAATCCTGGTGTAAGTGCGTCACTGCTGCCTCATCCTCCTCTCAGGGGTGTTAGAAGGAGGAGGGACAGAGAAACGCAGGGATCGAGAGATGAAAGCGAGAACGAGGAGACGAGGAATAGAGGAGCGAGTTCAGGGACAGGCTGATTTATGAGTTTCTGTTTCTGAGTCGTGCCGTCTTTGGGGACTCAACTAAGAGGAGCCAATGTGTGGAGTTCGCACGCCCTCACACACACACACGGAAAAGCACGCTCACGCTGTAGACACACGAGACACATGCGGCTCTGCAACTAGTCATTCTGTTGGCAAAATCCTTAAAGTAGTGATCACAGCAGGGGGGAGTCTTTTTATGTTTGAGGTAATGGTTATGTGTGTGCGTGCGTGCTCTAGGTGGCAGATGGTGAAATAAATGAACAATCATTCCTATCAAACAGGGCCTGGAATCTGGATTGGAAACACTCCACTGCCACATTGACAGAGTGAGACGGATAACTAGGATGCAAAGAGGAGGGAAAGGAGTTAAGGGACAGACGAAAATGGAGTGGGCGGAAAAGAGGGAAAAATGGCTGGTTTTGGTTTGAGCGGGGATCCACGGCCGAGTTTGGAGATGAGCGATAGAGGGTAAAATAAAAAGGAAAAGGAAGAAAGGACAGCAGAGGGGAAACAGAGCTCATTAACAGTGAACGGAGGGATAAGGAAGGAGGACAAACAGCTTGGGATGATCAGTCAGGCATTGCCAGCAGTTGGGAGAAGCTCTGAATCCTACAGAGCTCTTCAAAGCTGCTAGTTGGTTGAAATAGTAATAAGTTCCCCTGAGATTTCCTCACCACTGAATCAGTAAAAAGTAGTAATTGGTGTCTAAAAGTGGCACCATGCAAAATCATTAAATTATTTGGTGATAAGGATGCTTTATGTATATAATAATATTACAAAATGCCTTCTGCCATAAACTATGCTGAAGAGATCGATTAAACAAATATATGAGAACATCTTATAATGTACCTACAATATGTAAGCTTGTGAAATTGTTGGAAAATCTTCATTCTAGTCTTTAATGGCAAATTTGTGATCAAGCAAACACATGTAATAAACACTCACCAGCCCCTCGGTGTGTCCTGCTCGAAGCAGCCATCAGAAGATGGAACTGTGGTTATAAAGGGATCGACGTGATCAGCAGCGTAGCCAGGTAGGCTGTGGGGTTTAAATGATGCTCAGTTATTACTGAGGGGCCCAAAATGTGCCAAGAAAATATCCCCCACACCATTACACCACCAGCCTGAACTGTTACAAGGCAGGATGGATTCATGCTTTTCTCTTATTTCTGCCAAATTCTGACCAAATATCACGGCAGAAATCAAAACCAGACCAGGCAACAATTTTCCAATTTTGGTGGGCTTGTGTAAATTTTAGCCTTATATTCCTCTTCTTAGCTGATAGTAATTATACCCTGTGTGGTGTTCTGCTGAGAGGCACTCTTCTGCTTACCTTAGTGGTTATTTGAGTAAAGTTGCCCTCGTATCAGCTCAAAAGCAGCTTGGCCTTCTCCTCTGATCTCTAGAATCAACAAGACATTGTCACCCAGAGAACTGCCGCTCACTGGATATTTTCCATTCTCCAACTACTCTAGAGATGGTTTTGCAGAAAAATCCCAGTCAATCAGTGTGGCAGTCGGGTGTGGTCGGGCTCACCTGTAGCATTGAGAGCTAGGGCGGATTAGGGAGTGGTCCTAGCTGGTAAGAGTGGTACAAATTAGAGCAGGGCGGTATGACCAAAAATATTTATCACGATATACATTTGAAAATTTGCGATAACGATATAACTGACGATATAATTGACACTAGACAAAATACTTTACCACTTCACAATTTTATTACCGCAAAAAAAAAAAAAATTAATGTATTTTCACTTGAACAAGCAGCTGTTTTTTATGTGCGTTGCAGTTATATAAAAATGTAACAGTGCAAATGCAAATTCCTTGCTGACAGTTTAACGAAAAGGCATTTCCAGTGGAAACATATCCTGAGCATAACCATGTATAATATCCACAAAACTTAAAAGGGGTTATACACACACAATACGGTAATTTTATGTTGAAGCACAGTAAGTATCACTCCGCAAGGCGCCTGCCTAATATAGCCGTAATGCTCCGACAATCCATCAAGCAGTGCGGCTTCATAGCTTAGCAAAGTCGTACTGAAACATTTGACAGATTTTCGAGCGCCGTGTACATAAAATCGTTTCGAGATCAGTAAACACAACCAGAATTCATACATAATACAGAATTATAAGGGGCACTGTCAATTTTCAGAAAAATCAAAGGATTGATTTTAAGTGTGCCGTATTTTCCACAAAACACTATAATAACGACGGCCCGCTAGCACGCTCTACCAAAAATAGTGCTTTGTTGTGTATCTGACGGACGGAAGCTAAACCAGTTCTACACCACTGAAGTTGCAGCATTTTTACAAACCAGTTCTGGTTCATCCGTTTCATTCAACGATCCCCTTTCGCCCTTCTCATTCTCCGTCATGCTTTTTCTGCCATGTGTGTATGAAAACAAAGGCACTGCGCATGCGCGTTTTACCCATATTCTATCGCAATATTTCATTTTATTATCGTTGCCCAACATTATACCGGTATTACTGTGAACGGTATGATATGGCCCAGCCCTAGTACAAATGTGTCAGCTAATTCACGTCTCTCCCAATAAAGTTGGTGTGGACTGGAGGGAAAGGACAGAAACCTGGAAGTGCAACAGGACAGAGCTGCGTTCCAGCAGCCGCAGAGCATCAGCTCACACATAAACCGTGTTTGCTATTTGACAATAAAGTATTGTGACTGTGCGTCTGATATGTGATTTGCGTTACTGCACCTTGAGGCAATTGTTGTTGTGATTTGGTGCTATATAAATAAAATTCAACCGAACTGAACTGAGGAGAAAGCACAGTGACATGTTTCTGCTCACCATCAGAGTCACTAAAATCACCTCTGTTTCCAAGTCCGTTTCTCGATTTGATCTTCAGTAGTTTGTCTCGACCATGTTTACATGACTAAATGCACTGAGTTGCAGCACACGATGAGCCCAAGTGCTCATGCTAACTAATGTACACTGACCCTTTTTAAGTAAAATAAACACAAACATTATGTGGTGCCACACTTATACCAAATCATTGTTTAAAATAACAATTTGACAGATATAATTTTTTAAAGTTTTATAAATATTTATTTTTTGCTCTACATTTACCATTGAAGATCTGTCTATTGAATAAATATCCATTTTATCTGCCAACTGGTTGATAACAACCAGCATGGCTGATATCAATGATAACAATGCTGGTCTCATACAAACGTGCGTCCCGTACATAAATATTTTACCCTTCAACTTTCATCCAGTTTTTTTAAGGTATTTAAAGCACAGAGGAAATGTTGTCTTTAACATAATTGGGAACACAAATATATACTAACAAGCACTTTTTTTATACTGAGTAAACACACACAGAGTCGCACACACTGTCCTGCTGATCGACCTGAGCCAATAGCGTGATTAGCCTATTACATCTGATGGAATTGAGTTTGCTTTTCTGTAATGAAAGAGGGATGGACCAGAGCATGAAGAGCGAGGATGAGGGTGTGCAGGAGAATAGATATCGAAAGAAGCTGGAAGGAAATCCGAGGAAACGGAGGAGGACACTCGGATCAAGAGAGAGGTGAAAGGTTAAGAGGACAGATAGAAGGTGGATAACGTAGTGAGATAATGGTGGCAGCTGGAGAAAGGGGTGAAGGTTAAAGTTGAGGAAAAGGGGAGAGAGGAATAGAGATACAGCAAGATTTTGGGCCAGGGGGTAGAGGAAGAGAAAAAAGGGGGGAGGGTTAACCTTGTTTTCAGCAGGGGAGTGGGGGTTAATACTCCTGCACTCCTGCGATATTACATTTTCTGTAACATCAGCATGAATTTATGTCATGTCAGAAAATTAAATAAACT
Organism: Rhamphochromis sp. 'chilingali'; assembly: GCF_963969265.1. NCBI lineage: Eukaryota > Metazoa > Chordata > Actinopteri > Cichliformes > Cichlidae > Rhamphochromis > Rhamphochromis sp. 'chilingali'. Next base: position 21,859,643 of record NC_137942.1, read on the forward strand.
ATGTACATTAGAGAAATTAAATGCATAAGGCCTAAAAGAGAAAGAGGGAGAGGACAGGGTTTATAGAAGTCAGACCCAGTAGCACTGACTAATGAGAAGAGGGCAAAGATTACGTTTACGTTGAGAGAAAATAAACAAAGATTTCGTCAGCTTTTATCCTTTTTATGTTTTTGACCCCCTTAAAAAAGATGAAGAAAAAGAACAACTTTTAAAAAGTAGCCCAACAATCAGATGTCTCACTCTAAGTATCCACTTGGTGACATTGGGAAGGAAAAACTCCCTTTTAACAGGAAGAAACCTGGCAGAACCAGGATGGCCATCTTCTGAGACTGGTTGGGAGTGATGGGAGGAATCCAGGTCAGAAAACACACTGTGTTTAGAAGGTGTAGAGATGGATGTTTTTTTGTAAGTGATAAAAAGGGTTCAGATATGAAACTTTTTGTCACTAGTAGTAAATTTTGCATAAAGACAGAGAGATCTTTCACGTGAGATGGAAGTTCGTAGCAGTTTCACAGTGTTGTGACAGCCAGTTTTCTGCACTCTGGTTTGCACAAGCATAGCTGAAGTGTAACCTACTGAGGAGAAGTGCTTTTTAAGCCTGATTTTGGGGCCAAGTCACATTTTCTAAGTGGTTTGACTAGAGATTTTATAAATCACTGTTGAAATTAAAGCCATGGTTTCATATAACTGCCCTAAAGCATTACCAAAATGGGGGCTAAGTGGTGAGACTGGCTTTCTAAAAGGACTTTGATAAAGATTTGAATGCAATTTCTAGTAGGGCTGCTCGATTATGGCAAAAATGATAATCACGATTATTTTCACTGAAATTGAGATCACGATTATTTGACGATATTTATTTAACCCTTTAAGACCTACCATAGAACCAAGTCCACCAGAGCTTATATTATTTATTTTTTTTACATGCTGTAGTGCCATTTGTGGGAGCATTTCAAGTTGCTATACATCAATACAACTGTTATAGCCCATATTTTAATAATATGTATGCATTAAGTCCATAGTAATTACATAAATTGCAAAAAAGTGCAATAAACTACAAAAAAAAGTGAAAATCGTTTTTGTTTTGTTTACATATATTTCTACTTGGAGAAATTTAAGAGGTTTATCCCTCAAAACTTTAAATACAATAAAGTTGCAAAAAAATAGTTTCCCACCACAGGAAATTTATTTTGAGTGTCTTCATAGTTTTATTTTGGAGATACAGCAATTTTTATATACTGCAGGAAAAACAAAAAACAATCCTATGATGCAAATTTGCAAAGAAAACAGCATGTGCATCATTTCACTGTGGGAAGTGTTACGAACAGCTGATAGTAACGGCAAAGCGTGTTTCTGGAATATTATGTTTTTGTTCCTGCAAGCGCTTTTTATGCAATTTTTGCAAAGCTATATGTGGAACGAAACCGTGACCGAGGACAAGCTGATGGCATCAGATGTAAGTACAACTCAGAATCAGAATCAGAATCAGAAACTTTATTGTCATTGTCATGAGAACAACGAAATTAAGAATGGTCCCCGATCATTGCATCATCCCTAGCAATATCAAAATATAAATAAAACAATAAAATTCAATAAATAAAATAGATAGAATACTTAAAATACTAATAAGATATAACAGTAAAACATTCACATACATTCCCACACACATGCTTCAGACCGTGCATAGATTAACACAAGAGTGGCGTGATGGACATTTTTTTGTAGTATTCAGATGTGTTATTGCAGTTGGATAACAGCTGTGTTTGAGTCTATTAGTCCTTGCTCTGATTGCCCTGTACCGTCTGCCTGAGGGCAACAGTTCGAACAGGGAGTGGCCAGGATGTGAGGTGTCTTTTATGATGTTTTGGGCCTTTTTAAAACAGTGGGCGTTGTGTAGAACTTCCAGTGTGGGGAGAGGGCAGCCAGTGATCTTTTGGGCGGTGTTAATGATCCCTTGGAGTGCTTTCCTCTGAGCCCCTGTGCAGCTAGTGTACCAAATACATATGCAGTAAGTTAGAACACTCTCAATGGTGGCTCTGTAGAAGGACACCAGCAGTCTCTGTGTGATGTTATTCCTCCTGAGAATTCTCAGGAAGTACAGTCTCTGTTGGGCCTTTTTCAGCAGCTCGGAGGTGTTCACACTCCAGGAAAGGTTCTCCTCTATATTGACTCCCAGGAAGCGGAAGCTTGCCACCCTTTCTACACAGTCCCCATTTATGAATAGTGGTTGGATCTCTGCCTTTTTCCTTCTGAAGTCTATTATGAGTTCTTTGGTTTTTGAAGTGTTGAGGAGGAGGTTATTGGCCTTACACCATGACGTCAGCTGCTCCACCTCGTCTCTGTACGTAGACTCGTCTCCCTTGGAAATGAGCCCCACCACTGTGGTGTCATCTGCAAATTTCACAAAGATGTTGCTGTGGTGGCGAGGAGTGCAGTCGTGTGTGTAGACGTGTGTGTTTTGCATATGAAACTCCTCCGGTTTCATATGCAAAACAAATTATTGCGTTAGCTTACACGGTTCAGATTCTACAGGGATTTAAAAATAGTTACGCAAAACGGAGCGTGCTGCTCTGACCGGCTTTAAAGGGTTAACAATAACTTTAAAAAAATAATATAAAATAGTGTGCAACACCACTGAAGTTTTTTTTTTTTTTTTTTTAAACTCTCTTTTCAACCAACGGCAGTCACTCTCCTCTCCAAATAACTTCTGCTTAGCTTTCCGAGCTTCCCTCGGGTCCTCTTAATCAGCGGTCTCCAACCTTTTTTGCGCCACGGACCGGTTTATGCCCGACAATATTTTCACGGACCAGCCTTTAAGGTGTCGCGGATAAATGAGGGAGGGGCTAATAATCGGCTCAGTCATTTTTAATGATCGTTGAAAGCCCAGATCGTAATCGTGATTAAAATTCGATTAATTGAGCAGCCCTAATTTCTAGAATACAAGGCAAATCCCCCTGGAATTTTTCCTCTTTTCACTGCTTTTGCTTAAATTTTTTCAACAGAGTTGCACTCCATTAGCCTTCAAAGCACTTTAAGACTCACTTCAGTGTTGCAGACCTGGCTGTGTTTTTCTCCGCCTCGCTCTGTGCGTATGGATGCATAGATTTGCCTTTGTAAGCCATCTGTCTTCATGACGGAGCTAAGTGCTGTGACTGGTCACTGATCTGACCCTTTCACATTTACACTAATTACATTTCATTAAGGTCCCAATTTAGTGGAATGAGGCAAACAAAGCAAAGCAGAGAGTTGAAGTTTATCCATTTGACTGAGAAATTTCACTTGACACGAGAAAGCAACAGCCATCGAGCTTAAGAGGGGAAACCGTGAGGCTCTTTAAACTGTGCCCACCAACTGTGACCAATGTCATCTGCACAGAAACATTTTAAAATATTTTAGATTCCCTTTGCCTTCCTGGCTTACTGCTGCACAAATGAGAGAAAAAAAAACCCTGCAGAGTGATGTCATTCCATGCCGTAGCATTTTATTTGACTGCTCATTGTTCAAATCAAACTCATGTTCTTGTGTGAATGTGTGGTCGGACAAAGAAAACATTGCCTCACTGTGTAGGAAAGGGAAGTTTAGGAGCTGTAACCAGAGGGGACAGCCTAAATTTGTAGCTTATCGTAGAACAAAGAGCACTAAGCCGTGGAGCAGTGAGGGATAAGTTCTGCTTGTGAGCCGAGAGCTATGGCCCTCTTTAACTCATATGGACAAACAGAGAGCCGAGGGAGGATGGAGGCGAGAAAGAGGGTAGGGGAGATGAAATAAAGGAAGCCATAACTGGGAAAAAGAAGACAAAAGCATCCCAAATATGGTCTTAATCTTTATGCAGATGAATTGCTCCTGAGATGGAAGACAACTGGGCATCTCTATGTCTGTACTGCTTCAGTGATTCTTTACTGAACTGCAACCTCCTTCCTCCCCTCTGTGCTCTCTATGGCTTCCTCTTGTATTCACTGGCTTCAGCCTGACAGCTCAACTGGAGTGTCCTTGATATGTGTGTGTGTTTGTGTGTGTGATCTCTCTTGTGTATTCAAGCTTCTGTGTATCCATGTATGCCTACATGGAGCGTAAGGGTATTGTTGTTTTCTTGTAACAGCAGCAGCTTGTGTCCAAGTGTGCGTGTGTGTGTGTGTGTGTGTGTGTGTGTGTGTGTGTGTGTGTGTGTGTGTGTGTGTGTGTGTGTGTGTGTGTGTGTGTCAAAGCACTGTTGAACATGTAATGCTGTACTGTGTATGCTCTTATGTCCACCGCAAAAAATAGAGAAACAAGCACAGAAAATAATGCAACCTGCAAATCATGAACCAAGCGTGAGTGTAAATGCGTATACAAATACTATGCACTGTTATGTGTGTGAACTTTGTGAATGTGTGTAAGTGTTTTCACAGTCGCTGTAGGTGTGAGACTTTGCTGTGACAGAATGTGGTGCAAATGTAACAGGCTCCTACAAACGTGTAGTACTGCATTGTGATAGCTGTGTCTTGTTTACCTTGGATGGGTTTAATTGTTGCATATTTGTAGAGCAGATGCTTAAAGATGAACAGTGAACCGTACAGGTCGTGAATGTTTTGCCATATATATTTCCTAGGTGTGAGGATAAAATCAGTATATATAGCGTTATTTTGTGTGGCTACATTGCATTAATACAGGGATACGAAATATTGATATCCATCTTTTTCCGCTTTATCCGGGGCCGGGTCACAGGGGCAGCAGCCTAAGCAGAGAAGCCCAGACCTCCCTCCCCCCAGCTACCTCCTCCAGCTTATCCGGGGGAACGCCAAGGCGTTCCCAGGCCAGCCGAGAGATATAATCTCTCCAGCGTGTCCTGGGTCTGCCCCGGGGCCTCCTCCTGGTGGGACATGCCTGGAACACCTCACCCAGGAGGCGTCCAAGAGGCATCCTTGTCAGATGCCCGAACCACCTCAGCTGGCTCCTTTCGATGTGGAGGAGCAGCGGCTCTACTCTGAGCCTCTCCCGGATGGCTGAGCTTCTCACCCTATCTCTAAGGGAGAGGCCAGCCACCCTTCCGAGGCAGCTCATTTCTGCCGCTTGTATCCGCGATCTCGTTCTTTCCGTCACTACCCACAGCTCGTGGCCATAGGTGAGGGTAGGGACGTAGATCGACCGGTAAATTGAGAGCTTCGCTTTTACACTCAGCTCCCTCTTCACCATGACGGACCGGTGCAGCGTCCGCATCACTACAGCCAATCCGTCTGTCGCTCTCGGGCTCCCTTCTCCCATCACTCGCGAACAAGACCCCGAGATACTTGAACTCTTCCACTTGGGGCAGGAACTCATCCCCGACCCGGAGTGGGCACTCCACCCTTTTCCGGCCTCAGATTTGGAGGTGCTGATCCTCATTCCCGCTGCTTCACACTCGGCTGCGAACCGTTCCAGTGCGAGCTGGAGGCCCCCACCCGATGAAGCCAACAGAACCACATCATCTGCAAAGAGCAGAGATGAGATTCTGAGGCCACCGAAGTGAAAGCCCTCCGCCACTTGGCTGCGCCTAGAAATTATGTCCATAAAAATTGTGAACAGAATCAGTGACAAAGGGCAGCCCTGGCGGAGCCCATCACCCACCGGGAACGAGTCCGACTTATTGCCGGCAATGCGAACCAAGCTCTTGCAACGGTTGTACAGGGCTCGAATGGTCCATAGCAATGGGCCAGACACCCCATACTCCTGCAGCACCTCCCACAGGACACCCTGAGGGACACGGTCGAATGCCTTCTCCAAGTCCACAAAACACATGTAGACTGGTTGGGCAAACTCCCATGCACCCTCAAGTATCCTGGAGAGGATAAAGAGCTGGTCCAGTGTTCCGCGACCAGGACGAAAACCGCATTGTTCCTCCTGTATCCGAGGTTCGACTTGCGGACAAACTCTCCTTTCCAGCACCCTGGCATAGACTTTCCCGGGGAGGCTGAGGAGTGTGATCCCCCTGTAGTTGGAACACACCCTCCGGTCCCCATTCTTAAAGATGGGGACCAACACCCCGGTCTGCCAGTCCAGGGGTACTGCCCCTGATCTCCACGCAACATTGTAGAGGCGTGTCAACCAGGACAGCCTTACAACATCCAGAGCCTTCAGGAACTCAGGGCGGACCTCATCCACACCAGGGGCCCTGCCACCAAGGAGTTGTTTAACTGTCTCAGTGACCTCGCCCCTGGAAATTGGCGGGTCATCCCCAGACTTTGCTTCCTCCTCAGAAGACGTGTCAGTGGGATTAAGGAGGTCCTCAAAGTATTCCTTCCACCGTCCGACAATTTTCTCAGTTGAAGTCAGCAGCGCTCCGCCAGCACTATACACAGTGCAGGTAGAGCACCGCTTTCCCCTCCTGAGACGCCTGACGGTTTGCCAGAATCTCTTCAGGGCAGTCTGAAAGTCTTTTTCCATGGCCTCTCCGAACTCCTCCCAGACCCGAGTTTTTGCTTCAGCCACTGCCCGAGCCGCATTCTGCTTGGCCTGTCGGTACCTGTCAGCTGCCTCCGAAGTCCCACAGGCTAACCAAGCCCGATAGGACTCCTTCTTCAGCCTGGTGGCTCCCTTCACCTCTGGTGTCCACCATTTGGTTCAGGGATTACCACCACAACAGGCACCAACCACCTTCCGGCCACAGCTCAATGCAGCAGCTTCGGCAATGGAGATGCTGAACATGGTCCATTCGGACTCAATGTCCCCAGTCTCCCTCGGAATGCTGTTGAAGATCTCGCAAACCGGGGCTTCTGCTAGGCGTTCCCAGCACACCCTCACTACGCGTTTAGGTGCACCAGGTCTGTCCAGCGTCCTCCCCCGCCACCTGATCCAACTCACCACCAGGTGGTGATCAGTTGACAGCTCAGCCCCTCTCTTTACCCGAGATTCCAGAACATATGGTCGCAGGTCTGGTGATACGATTACAAAATCGATCATCGACCTGCGGCCTTGTGTATTCAAGCCGCAAGAAATATTGATATTTTCTAAAAATACTTGGGGAATACTACAAACAAGAGGGCTCATCTCATGCACCAAAAGTTAAATGAAATAAACTTACAGTAAATTGGTTTAACAACAAAAAAAAATCAAAATCAAAAACAAATGTATCTCCTAATTTTTTTCCCCTTACATTTACAAAAATAAATGAGTGCCTGCCTGATGATTGTGGGGTTATTTTTACATTCTGTCACCAGCTGCAACTTGTGGTGACTAAATAGTTGTTCAGACCTTGAGGGTGTTCCACAACTATTCATGACCACTTTTGATTGGAAGGCGATTGGACAGACCGCCTGGCAGAGGCAACCTTTCTGCAAACAGTTGCAGTCTGATTTGGACCAACTGCAGTCACTCTCAGAGAGATTGTCAAAGGTTTCCAATTGCTGTCTAATCTATAAATGCAGACAGATTGCCAACATGTTGCCATCAGTCTGAATGAGTCTTTGGTTGTATTCTGGTTATATTCCTATAGAACTTGATGTTTGCTAAGTCCAAATGCACTGTAATAGTTAATGTCAATTTCTACTAAATGTGAATTTCTATCTATGTAGACAACAACAAATATTTTCAATGGTTTATGATAGTTATATTCTGCATTATCAGAAACAGATTGCATATAATTGCCAGCTTCACCCCATTCAATTGCAGACTGATAGCAGACTGGTTGCAAACTTACTCTGTCTTGTGCAACATTTATGGCATAAGAAACAGTGTTGGTATCATTTTGTAACAAAAATTAAGTGCGATACATTTATCTTATTGGATAAAAAAGATAACAGATAATAATTTGCAGTTACTGAATCAGTCAGTATATCGGAAACTGTTACAAATCGCAATAATATCATATTGTGTGTGAAGTATTGTGTTAGTATCATATCGTGGGGTGTCTGGTGTTTCCCATCTCTAATACTTAAGTTCTTATTTGTCTAAAACTCCTTTACAAAATGTACACAGCTTTAGTTTGACATTCATTTTGGTTTTTAAGAATATAGTATATGAATTCTGTCTTGCCATTTAGGAAGAGCTTTAATGGCTCAAGTAGACGTACAATCCATTATATGGTGCCCACCAAGTAATGTGGTTATGCTTGAGGGTGGATAATAGAGAGTAGAGACATAAAGGCGGCAGCTGAGGTGGAGAACTGGTGAGAATCAACGATCGGGAAAAAAGAAGAAAGCAATAAAAGTTTTTTCAAGAGGAGGCTGGATTTAGAAAAAAACTCATATAGAGTTAACCTTATTTCCAGCAGTGGGTCGAGGTTAATACTCCTGCACTGTTGTAGGATAAATTTTCAATGACATGAGAAAAACTGAGAAAAATAAAAAGCAAACACAGTTTAAGGCCCCATTGTGTGTTTTATTATTGATTTCACCTGTAAAGCCTTATTAATTAGCACCAATCGTATTCATTGCTTTTCTAATGGTGGACAAGAGACTCTATTTTAAAAACCTGTTGAGATTTCTTTAGGTGTTTTGCTGTCACACCTGGGATTTTTTTTAACATCATTGTTATTAGAGATGCTTTGGTTGCTTTTCTTGATTTTTGGATCTCTACGATGTTTCTTCTAAGGTCCTGCACCTTTATTTGAGAGAAATAAGTTTTGAGATTAATCTTGTGTTTAACCATGGTTTAACGGACAACTTCATTCAACTGTTCGTTAATGCAAATATCTAATCAGCCAAACACATGGGAACAACTCAGTGCATTTACGCTCGTAAAGAATGATGTCCAAATTAAGCAGAAGGGGGAAGAGAAGTGATTTAAGTGACTTTGATCGTGGCATGGTTGCTGGTGGCAGATGGGGTGCTGAGTATTTCAGAAATTGCTGATCGACTGGGATTTTCCCACGGAACCATCTCTAGGGTTTACAGTGAATGTTCAGAAAGAGAGAAAAAGAAAACCAGTAAGCAGTAGTTCTCTGGGTGAAAATGCCTTGTTGGTGTCAGAGGTCAGATTGCCTTGAGCTGATAGGAAGGCAACAGTAACTCAAATAACCAAGATTGGAAAAATGTGGCCTGGTCTGATGAGTCTCAATCAACATTCAGGTGGCAGTGTCCCAGTTTGGCAAAAAAAAAAAAACAACCCATAAAAGCATTGATCCATCCAGCCTTGTGTCAAACGTCAGGCAGTTGATGGTAGCGTTGGCAAAATGGCATATTTTGGCCTTATTTAAACACCACAGCTTCCCTCAGTGTTGTTGCTGGTCATGTCTATTCCTTTGACCACAGTGTAGCGATCATCTGTTGGCTGCTTCAATAATACACCACGTCACCAAGCTCAAATCATCTCGAACTGGTTTCTCGACCATGACAATGGGTTCATTGTACTCAAAGGCCTCCACAGTCACCAGATCTCAATCCAATACAGCACCTTTGGGATGTGGCAATCATGGAAAGCTGCAGCAATTGTGTAAACTATCATGTCAATATGGGACAGACTCTGTGCAAGTTTCCAGCAGCTTGTTGAATCACAGCCACAGCGTGAATTGACCTTAACAAGTGAGACCAAGAGCGCTGTGTGCTTGGCCTGGATTGTAACTACTGAACACAGAATTTAACCTTGCCCGTTGCACCATACAGCTTTTACATTTAAGAATGTGTGTGCTTCTCTAATTGTGCGTATCATGTTTTTGTGCGTGTGTGTGTCTTAGAAGAGAAAGTCAAACAAAATTTTAAAACCACCGGTAAGTTTGCTGTTTTCTGTTTACTGCAGTTCACTGTCTATCCCTACTCTGCTTTGCGGCAAGAGCCTGGCTTAGCTTTAAAGGCTTGCACATTAGTCCTTGTGTGTGTCTGTGCCTGCATATGTGTGCGCGTGTGTGTTTGTGGTGGATGGGTTGGGGGGATAAGACAGAAGGGGACTCTGGAGGTGTTGACTGTGGAAATTAAAGAGGAATTAGAGAAAGCAGAGCACAAGGAGGAACAGAGGAGAACATGGGAGAGAGAGCGCGAGAAAGAAGAAGAAGGAGAGAGAGCTTTTCTGAATATTCAAATCTTTCCTTTTAATTCAGCTGCAGATTACTGAATCTTTCATCTGTCAAGGAAGGATCGACCTTACACTGCTTGACTTAGTGTGTGTGTGTTTAAACTGTGCATTGCAACAGACTGACCCAAGGCATTTTCCAGTGTGATTGAAGATGTTTTTTTGGTTTGTAGCGATACCTGCAACAGCATGCTATTAACATTTTTTTTTTATTACTACTCCCCCAAGGGAGCCACTTGTTTAACACTGTTTTACACTGATGTAATTGCTAAATAAGATTCCAGTACATTTGTAGATCGGGTGCACAACACAAAGCTATAACGCCACCGCCTGTGAGTATTCCCCTCTTTTTTAGATACTTTGGACTCCTTCTCATTTAAAAAAAAATCTTCAGAGAATAAGCTGCTGCAGGGTTTGCATTCTTTCAGACTCCCACAGTTGTAATGTTTCCGTTAGCTAGAATATCTAGCAGTTGCATACCATGGGAACAAGAGCTCAATGCGCTGGCAGAAACCATGTTTTCTAGAAATAAAGCAGTGCAGTTTCTCTGTGTTTTTCTATGTGTAATGCCTCTTATAAATGTAATCAAATCATTGGAAACCAAAATGCTGGTGCAGCTATTAAATGCATTAAAATATTTCTTAATCTTTAATCCTTGCACTACCTGCACTCCTGCATGGATGCTATAGTAGGGAAAACAGTGTTTGGAGACTGAGGACAACCCAAGTGACTCCACATATGGCCAATAATATAGTTGGTGTTTAAAACGACTTTGAAGACAAGGACCAGGTCTGCAGCCACATCATAATGGCAATATAAAATGCCATTAAGACAGTCAGACTGCTTTCACTTTGCAATTTAATGGGGTCAAGTTCGCAATGACATCCAATTTGTTTGTGATAATATGGCAATTGACTGTGATAAATTGGCAAAAGTAGCAAATTTGTTTCCATCTAGATTAGAAATTGACAATAATTATATATCCAGTCAGAATAAGCTGGATAAGTCTTTAACCACATAACCTAGTGCTAACCCTCAAGCACACCTTTGAGCACCTTTGAGGTCTAACTTTTACCCACTTTATCCCTGTGATTTTATAAAACTCCACCTGGTTTCACAAGGACAACAGCAAATGTTTTCATTTAATCCAATTTATTTTGTTGTCTTGTGGTTTCTGGTGACAGATCATGAGTAACTTGCTCAGGTTGTTTAGGTTAGAGGTTCTAGAGACAGCTGTAATCTATTATGTGCCAGTTCTGCTAAGCTACATTTGTGCCTGCGCAATCCTACACTCATATGTTCAGTGAGCGTATCCTTATAGTTGTCCTATTTTCAGAACACTAACTTAATAAATTAGGGGTGCAACGATATTCGTATCGATATTGAACCGTTCGATACAGTGCTTTCGGTTCGGTACGCATATGTATCGAACAATACAATTTTTTTCAAAAATTTTTTTTTTCAATTTTTTTTTTTTTTTTTTTTTTTTTGTGTCCCGTTTGGATCTATAGCCATCAGAATTGTTGTCTTGAGGCCAAGAAAGATGCCAAGAGGATTTATTTTAAGTGGATCATCATATTGGTCCATTTGATTGACCTTTATTATAATTATGAATTTATTTTATTTTCAGTTGCAAACGGGACAGACATGACTGTGGGATAGGACAGGGGGAAAGAATGAAAGAAAGAGGGGGAGAGAAAGAAAACCAAAGGGGAGAAAAAAAAAGAACAATACAAAATTTGTAATTTATTTTATCAACTTTCCTTCTGACGATGCTGTCTGTGTTGAGCGCTCAGTGAATCTGCATTTGACTACTCCGCCTAGGCTCGAGAGTGCAGCCTAGGCGGAGTAGTCGAACGCAGATTCACTGAGCACTCAACACAGACAGGATGGTCAGAAGGAAGAGCGCAGGGCAAGCTAGCGAGACAGAAGTGGACCTCCCCACCCTCATTCAGATCTGGCGTTTGGAATTATTTTGGTTTTCATGTGACGTATGACCCTGAAGGTAAGCGAGTCATGGACTAAAGTAAAACAGTATGTTGGATGTGCCATGCAATGCTCAATTACATGGGTGGGAGCTAGTGTGTTAGCGCAGTTAGCTCGTTAACGTGTTGGCCGTCTAGCCCCTCTGTATAGGGTAGCTCGTTAACGGAGATTTGCCGTGTTGTGGCGTTAAGGTTATTTCAACGAGATTAACCTGAAAGCACTAGTGGGAACACAACGAATATGACTGCACATTTACACCGACATCATCCTAGTGCAAAGACAAAAACAAGCATGCATGCTACAAACTTTAGCTGAGTCATTTAGACAGCTGTTAGCACAGGATTCTCCTTATGGAGACCTGATATGTTTAATATGCTGCTGAGAATATATCCCAGAAGAAACGGATAGTATAGCTTTTATTTTGGAAAGAGACATTTCTCTGTAATAAACTCTCTTTTCCAAAGATGAGTGATTCCTCAATCAGATACAGGGCTCGCAATATCGCTAGCCCGACGTCCCGGGGCTATCTCTCCCCTGCCTGTCGGGCTATTGTAGGAAGGAAAAATATATGTCAATGCTTTTGCATTCTTTCAGAAATGTAGCTGGGTAATTATGTCATTGGGTGAGCCACTGTCAATATGTGACATATTGAAATCGTGTTTGAATTTGCGCTTGTTTTTTTGCTTTCACTTTGCAATCGTGCGAACTGTGTATAGAGAGCGACAGCACTGATCTGTGAGTGATGATAATTTGTGCACCAATTCCTCTGACATCGTCTTATTAATTGTTAGCTTACTATGCAAACATGACAAGTGAAATCTCCCGCAGCAAGCTTAAACATGTGAGAGGTTGATCGCGCAGAGAATCGCTGAGCTTATGTGAGTGCGGCAGGATATATATTTCACTACGATGACCTGGATGATTGAGAACCTTCACAGACAGATATATATTTTAGTTCTGCTGAGCCAAATAAGACAGGTCAGGGTGAAGAAGTGACAGCCAAAGAAAAGCTTACCACAAAACGGAGAAGTTATGACAAATCAGACTATAAGGCAAAAAGAAAGTGCAGCTTTATGGTTTCATGGACAAAAGAATTTCTGTGGCTGCAATATGACGAGCTAAAAAACAACACGCACAAGGGTTAGGGTTAAATTTAAAAACTGTACTTTTGTGTTAAAATATATATTTATAATTTTAATAAATGACAAATTAAAAAGGCATGAACATTTTTTTTTGTATCGAAAAAATATCGAACCGTGACACCAAAGTATCGAACCGAACCGAACCGTGAATTTTGTGTATCGTTGCACCCCTATAATAAATGCCTGCTGCAAAAACACTGGCTCCACTCTCCCTGAAAAGGCACAGCATTGGTTTTAAGTAAATACAAACAACATTTTACCATTTATGCTTTAATTGATCTGCACAATTAAGCAGACTCATGTCTTTTAGCTTTCCTCATACTGAGTACTCACCGTCACTAGGGAGAATAAATATGCTGGGCATTTTGGCAGAGCTCACTGCGCATTTGTAAGGTTTAAGCGTAGGTGAGTATTGGTATCTGAGGCTCAGGAAATCCTGGTGGGAACAGCATAATCTTGATGATGTGTTGGAAGAAGCAAAGCATAGTCTATTGAATACACGTAACAGTGCCACAGATGGCTAATTGTAATGTTTTTGCTGGTAGGATATTTTAGCTCCTTGTCCAAAAATGTCACATGTAATTGGCATAAATAATTGAAATTGCCTCTTTGATAATGTACTGCATCTACAGCTTAGTTGTCTAAAGGAAATTCCTCTTAAACTGATAGGATGCAGGAATTGTAATGTAAATCAAAATACACTGCAGTTATTCACCATCTTGCAGGGAATATTTCTAAATCAATGGAAGAAAAACACAAAATAATGAATATGGAGGATGCATTTGAGAAAAATGGATTTTATCTTGGTGAGAAATTAAAAATACAACATGAAAACCACACTTCTGTTGACTTTTTTTTTTGCTTGTCTGTGCATGTGACCATGTACACACCTGTTGAAATGTGTAAGATTCATATATGAAAGTGTTTAGGTAAATAGGAAAATGTATGGATAAAGAAACAAGACTCATTTTTTTAAATTACAAGTATACTGATACAGAAGTTAGCTATTTGCTAATATATATGTTTTGAAGTTACAGTATAATGGCCAATAAATGAGAATTTATAAAAGAAAGAAGAGAAAGGAGAAACACCCTTCAGGCATTCTGTGAGGGTTGATGTTGCATAGTTTGACAAACAGGGGGATTCGGCAACTTCCTGGGTTTGGAGCACTACAAACTACAACGGCTAATCTGAGCAGACTTGGGTACAGTTCAGTGACGCAATCATGTCTTGCTATCAAGCCGTGAATTACATATTATCTAAGTAGGGACTTAAAACAGGGTTGCTGCCTCTCTCCCCTTCTGTTCATTCTGTACACAAATGAGTGTCGCAGCAATTTCACAAACAGACACATCCTGAAGTTTGCTGATGACACAGTAATCGACGAGTCAGGCCATGGACAGGTTGTAGATGATTTTGTGAATTGGTGTGATGAGTCCTTCCTCTCACTTAATGTGTCAAAAACTAAAGACATGATTATTGATTTTAGGAAGTCCTCTTATAGCTCATCACCCACTATCATTAAAACTGCCGATATTGGGATCGTTGAGAGTTATAAATATCTAGGTGTGGTACTTGACCATAAACTGTGTTTTGAATCTCATGCTGATGCCACTACTAAAAAAGTTCAACAAAGACTGTTCTTTTTAAGGAAAATGAGATCTTTTAATGTCTCATCTGAGATGTTGTCCTTGTTTTATAGAAGTTTTATCGAATCTGTGATGTCTTTTTGTATCGCTGCCTGGTTTGGTAACCTGACGGTGAAGAATAAGAATCGGTTGGGACTTCTGGTAAAAACTGCTAGCAAAATTTCAGGGCGCTGGCAAGATGGACTTTTGGCCATTTACAATAGAAATGTGCTTAGAAAGGCTCATTCTATTATTAATTGTGTGAACCATCCACTTCATCCACTCTTTTATCCCTACTGCGTCTTGTCTCCTAAATGGCAAATAATTGTCCTTGAATTTTCTATCATTATTATTGTTATTATTGTTTTATAGTATTGTTCTGCTTGTTCTTATCCTCCTGCTGCTAAACTAAATTCCCCTTGTGGGACAATAAAGAAATTGAATTGAATTGAATTGAAACAAAAACTATCCGCAGATTTATTAAATCTTTAAATCACAAAATGTTAGTAGGGGTAACAGTCTTAAGAGTTCTGTATTGGTGGGCTGTCATTTTTGAAGATATTTGGAAAAGGAAAAGATCTTTAACTTACAATATAAAGTGCATTACGCTGTATAAATGACATTTAATTCAATCAAATTGAAATGGTGGCACATTTGTGAAGTGGTGTGTGTACCTTTGTTAGCTTCTCTAAAATGGGTGAAGGTAACCCTAGGATCTATGTTTGCAATTCAATTCTTTTGACCAAAACATGCACATGCTCACAAAATTAGCATATGAGAATGTGAAAAAAACCTAAACGAATTGTGTTCCAGCACAAATTAAATCCAGGATATGTTCCTATCGTGGTAATAGGCTGCAGTTGCATCTCAAACAACCTCAGGACAGAAAAAACTATTTGAGGTCAAACTTGTTTGCTGATACAAACTTCTGTCTTCTGGCCTCCGATCACAGCATTAAGTCCCAAGTGTATCTGTGTTTGTGCATTTGTGTGTGGAAAACACGCATAATGTCATTAGCATATAATATTTGTATCCCTACGTTTGCATGCGCTTCATAAGACTGTCCGTGAGTAATGTAGAAGACAATAGTCACCATTTGTTTTCCGCTTTAACTCCTTCTCTAATTAGAACAGTACTTCACCTTGGGAATACTTCTGCACTGCAGTTCAGTGCGCACACCAGATCACTGAGTGTACAATGTGCCTGAGAAAATGTGTGGGATGTGTGTTTGGGGTAAAAGCCAACCAAAGTAGAAAAACAGCAGCATCAGGGCCTCTGATTTAGGTTTCCTTTTAATCACGTTCACGTCATTTTTCCTCCTTAATGTATTTTGCATCCCGGTCTTTCTCCCTCTCTCCCTTTTTCTTGCTTAATATCTCCTCCATTGGGTATAATTTTTTTTCCCCATTTAGATGATGAGACATCTTCTAAAATGAACAACCCCACTGTGATGTAGTGTTCGTATATACATTTAAGACTTTGCTTTTGTTTTTGTAAACCGTTTGATTTATGAAGAAAATCATACTTCCACATGTTGTCAGTGCTCATTGGATGTGCTCACTGCTGTTTGTTCTTACAGTGGTTATTACTTTGTTGTGAATTGATATATATTCCACATGCTTTTTGTGTGATCGGATAAAAATGAAAAACCGAATGAGAGAAATTATTCGATTTTGACAGACGCCTTCAGATTTAACTTTTTTTTTCCTTCCAGAAATGCAGATCCAGTTTTAATTGCCATCTGTGTTGATGCACTCAAAGCACATCAAAGACAGAAACTCCATTTTATGTCTGTTCTTGAATAGCAGTTCAATATGGCATTATGTGTTAATAATTTATGCTACACCACATAGACAAAAATTCAAGGACAAAAAAATCCACAGTCATCAGACCACTTAAAATTTATTGCTTTGTCCTAAATAGATAATCTCACTCGCCACCAAAACAGGATAAAAGAATAGGACCAGCAAAAGGAAAGATTACTCATTAGTGTAAAATCAGGTCAGAGTTGATGTCTGAGACAAAGCAGGACAAAGGTTTTCAAATAGCAAACCTTTAGACTCACAAATAGAGAAATAGATGCTACTATATCACACTCACAAAGGTATATCTGTGTTTTGTGTACCGATGTTACGATACCAGAAATTTAATCATTAGTACCAGTACATGTAGAATTGCATGATGATGATTGCTGAGTAGCCTAATAACCTTACATTACTTACATTATGTTAGCTACATCGGCGGTCCCTACCCTTTTTGCACCACGGACCGGTTCATGTCTGACAATATTTTCACTGAAAGGCCGTTAAGGTGTCGCGGATAAATACAACAAAATAAAACCAGCACCAGTACCAAAATAAGGACGATTTATTCATAACACACAGGAAGACACCCAGGGAAACCAAGTTACTGATAAAAACAATAACAAAAATAATGATAAAAACCATGAAAACCATCAATTTCAAACCCAAGCCTCGGTACCAAACGAGACACGGACCAGTACCAGTCCATGGCCCGGGTGTTGGGGACCGATGAGCTACCTTACATTTATATAACGTTCGCAATTGCAAACTCTTTAGCCTATGGAACATAGCTAATTTTGCAACAGCTGCTGCACAGTTTTTTTCCTTTTCTTAAGTTTGTCTTATTTCTTGAGCATGTAATGATAGACAAGAGCACTATAGATGTATGCTTCCCCCCGACTTAAGGAAAAACTGCCGACTTGGCTCCTACGATTTAGGTCATAAACTAATCAAGAAAGTGTTAAGTTGTGTCATAGATTAAAAGAGCTGCATGGTCATTTTCCCATAGGCTTCTATTCCATTGGACTTTTCATAAAAAAAGATGTTGCCCTGTGATGGCCATTATCAATAATACGGGTTTTAGGCACTTTACAGTAAGTTGCTTTGACTATATACAGTCTGTGTTTTTGCATGCTTTTGAATTCACACAACATATGTTTTGACCTTAACTTGCTCTTGCACGTGGTTTGAGCACGTGTCCATGTTGGTGATCCTGCTCAACTGTGTGACTCTGGGGATGTATCGGCCCTGTGAGGACGTTACCTGCCAGTCAGAGTGGTGTCGCATCTTACAGGTAAGTGCTGCACTCCCACACTGTCAGCTGGGCCTGCTACACAGTATGCAGTAATGTCAGCAGCTGATTGGTTGTTGATTAACTTACTGACATGTTCAAGAGCTTTTTCAACAGAAGCACCATTCACTACAAAGACAAGAACCATATTTTTTACTTTTATTTTAACTAAGCTACTTCAATTAGTGTTTTAAATTATTACACATATGCAACCACAATGCATAAAAACACTCATGAAAAAAGTTAATTATTCATTTTCCTCTTTTCACACCCATTTATTTCTATAAGCTTTCACTGTAGTGCGATGCTGATTCCTGACACACTGAGATCTTCTCATTATATTCGAAGAGAGACATTCTTTTTGCTGTAAAATGTCTAATTAATTGAGACACAACCATGAACATGGTACGCCCGAGTTATTCCCTGCTGGGATAAAACTAACTAACTGATAAAAGCAGTCTTTGTCAGAAAACCTCCTCTAGCATTTCCACTTTTCTTGGTTCAGAACGCGACTGTTTTGATAAGAAGACTTAAAAAGGATCGTTCACTTTGCAAGGATTCCACTTCCTCTTCTTTTTATTGTTGTCAAAGCTTATTTTTGTCTGTGTTCTTGTCACTTTATCCTTTGCGACCAGGTGTTGGATGACTGCATCTTCGCTTTCTTTGCGGTGGAAATGGTTATCAAGATGGTGGCCCTGGGAATTTTTGGCTCCAAGTGTTACTTTGATGACAAGTGGAATCAGCTTGACTTTGTCATTGTCATGGCAGGGTTGGTATCCCACTGTGCCTTTTGCTCATCTCCACTAATTGCTCAATTATCTCTATCACCAGCAGCTTAAATATTAACAGTCTGCTTAGAATAAAAGAAAAAAGAAAAAGCACTTTATTTCTTCCTCCTATACTATATAAATAGGGCTCTTTACACCTCACACATTCAAGTTGTAGGTCATTCGGTGGTTCACCACGCCCAATTTGAAATCCATGGCGACTGATCCCATGACTTTGACACACACTTCCCTTGTGCTTATTTTACATTGAATAACTATTTAAATAAACTTTAGTTTTGCTCCACCTACATATGCATAAGATTTATGTTGCATTAATGAAGGGTAGGAAGAAATAGGGATGCAGAAATAAATACTGAAGCAATATAATGTTCAACATATGCAATAAAATATATATCTATGTAAGTTTCTGTCAGCTTGTCTGTCAGTTGGAGCAATGTTTCTCTATTATTCGTTAGCCAGTCTGTTATGAGGCACATTCTCCACATAATTGCAGAGAAAAATGTAAACATGTTTAGGACCATCATTATAGCCTTCTGTCTGCTCGTTGTCACACTCATTATGTTTGCATGCTGTATCACAGACTATACAGAAGAAAAAGTGCTTCTGACTTTATGCAATTAAATGGCAAATGCACAGTAATTATGTGGGTCGCTTCAATTACAACCTTTATTAGATTATTGGTGTTTCATTTCATTTTCTTGTTGTTGCTGTTTTGTGTAGACATAAATGTGTGTGTGGTCACCATTTCGTTTTTATAACGTCTATGAAGTAAAACCTTCTCCACCTCTCTCTCTCTCTCTCTCTCTCTCTGCGACCATGTCTTCAGGATGTTGGAGTATTCCCTGGATGGCCACAATGCCAGTCTGTCAGCTATCCGTACCGTCCGAGTACTCAGGCCACTGCGGGCTATCAACAGAGTACCAAGTATGCCAGTTTCTTAGTTGTGGTTTGGCTCATATTTTCCCATATATGCAGGGTTTTTACAGCATTTCCCCAATGATTAATGTAAAGCTGTATATTTCTATCTGCCTGGTGTTACTCACTTTGAACTAAGGAAGACAGAGCAGTGTTTTGCTGTGTTTATTCTCAGCACTGCGTGGTAAATTGACCGATGATCAAGACTTTGGTTTTCATCTCACTTTGTGCCAGCCAGCGGGATCTTGCACATAGTTTGTCAATTTCCTAAAAGCTCTGTGACAGAAATAACCATGAATCTACAGCTAAAGGGGATCACTACACAATGGTGTCATAACAACTTACAAGGTTATTAACCAGCATACATTAGGCAAGCAGCCAAGGTCTTTTTCCGGACTCAGCTGCCAGTATTGGTAGCCTTTAAATATATATGTATTTATGTAAGGTTGTTTTTTTCTCATTTTCATGTATATTATAGATTTATTGCACATAAAGTGAAATATCCATATCTCTTGGCTTAATTTAGCACACCCAACCATATGGTGGTGGTTGGTCCACTGTATTTACTCAGTTCCAAATTCAACCCAGCTGTTTACCAGGAGATTTTAAACCACTTTGTGCTGTCACAAGCTTTATGGAGATGCAGATTTCCTTTTCCAGCAGGACCTAGCACCTGCCCACAGCGCCAAAACTACTACTACCTTTGCTGACAGGTTATTACTGTTTTTGACTGGCCAGCCAACTCACCTGACCTGCACCTCACAGAGAATCTGTGGGTTTTGTCAAGAGGAAGATAAGAAGCACAGATCCAAAACTACAGGCGAGCCAAAGGCTGCTATCAAAGCAGCCTGGGCTTCATTAACGCCTCAGCAGTGCTACAGGCTGATTGCGTCCATCCCATGCCATGCTGATGCAGTCATTTGTGGTAACAGATCCCCACCTACGTCACTTTATAGACATTTCTGCATGTTGAAGAATTGAAGATACTTGAGTTGTGTGTGTTTAAGTTTTCTTTGGGGAATTTAAATGATGATGACCTCACATTCATGAGTGACACTGGGGGCTGCACTGTTGCTAACTCATACACTGTCACATAGCATGGAAGACACAGTGGGTCAACACATTAACATTATCACCAAGCTAACAGTAGTTCTGGGAAAAACTTAAAGCTGTGCACAAGGTGAAATAAAACTTATTATTACTGCAACAAGTGTTCAGTTGCTCCCTAAAGGTGGGTTGGTAGATGGAGGCAGATAGAGAGAGGACAGAGGGAGAGAATGTCAGTGAAGACCCAGCTAGCTTAGAGATAGAAATTCAAGGTCAGTGATCTTGAGTTTTCTTGCCCCAAGACACAAACATACCTGAAAGGCGATGTTCATATGCTCACAGGTACACACAACACTGGGCCTCTTCTGTTTTTCTTTTTTTCTTTCACCGTAAATATAGTGTCTGTAAGAACGAGCCACGTAGATAAGGCTAACACAGGTTTTCCTCCTCTGTTCTTCTTTCTCTAATCAGTCTGTCTTTCTGTTTTTCTTTCTGCCTAAGAGGATGGGAAATATTCATTGAACTACAAATGTTAACTGTGTCTTTTGTGCTGTAGCTTAGAAACAGTGAGCACCGCACTCTGATTATTTCATGTTCTCAAGGTTGATACGTGCAGGGGGCTTTTGCAAAATCTCTGCCAACTGCCTTGTGCACTCCCAGTCACATACTTTTACCGTCAAGTGAATGTGTTAGCGCAAGCCTGTTATGGTGCTGGAAACAATTACATTTACCCTGTGTGAAATGATCGCAAATTCTTCAGCCATCTGTCTAGTTTTGACTGCATGACTGGGTTTAGAAAAGCACTAGCCTTCCTCAGTTTCTTACTAGGTCAGTTTCTTGTTATGAGCAAAAAAAAAAAAAAAAAGGTAAGTGAATGCCCATGAATGAAAAGCACAAGCTGACAGCAATGATAACGAAATCTCCAAGGGCATCTTTAGAAACATGGCTGATTTCTCTGGTGGTTCAAGCCAGTCTCTTGTCATCACAACTTGACAGCGAAAACTGTTGTGGGTGACAGTAGTTCTGGCTTTTAAAAATATAATTTTTGTATTTTTTATATTTTGATTCCAAGGATTCCAAGAAAGCAGACTTCCTTGGTCTTGAGTTATAGTTTCCCCCATAATTTCTGAAGGGAAGTTTAAGTTTTTCTTTTGAAATTGGCTCCTTTATCACTCATTTTCAGTCCAGTTCTTTTACCCAAACCTTTTTTACTGGGATGCGTTTTTTTTTTTTTTTGTTAAGCCACTAAACACTGACCTATGAAAAATTCAAGTAAAAGTAGTATAAAAAAGACCCTTAACTGAAGGCATGAAACAGTAATGCATTGTAGCATAACTCAGCAAACCTAGCACATAACCAATTTTAAATTGTAGCCGTTTTGTTACTAGAACAAATAATTTGTTGCCATTTTATTTTTATTGCATTTATAAAAAATCCCAAAAGGTAAAACAGATTTGCAGGCATAAACTTATATTTTTGCACCAACAACATGATTCCCAAAGAGCTATTAGCTGAGCTGGAATAACTTAACATGGTGTGCAGTGAGTTCTTAATAAGTTTGACAAGTAGAGGACAAAAGAAGAAGTGGCAGGCTCAAAGAACTTATTTACAGCAAATGATCAGTATCTGAAATTTATGCCCTGAAAGCTGGACACGGATGCATCTGGCCTTTATCTGATCCATCTACTGTTCACTGAGGCCTCAACG
Organism: Rhamphochromis sp. 'chilingali'; assembly: GCF_963969265.1. Lineage (NCBI taxonomy): Eukaryota > Metazoa > Chordata > Actinopteri > Cichliformes > Cichlidae > Rhamphochromis > Rhamphochromis sp. 'chilingali'. The sequence continues at coordinate 21,881,903 of NC_137942.1, forward strand.
GAAATGGTCTAAGTCTCAGGGAAGGGAAACAGGGAGAGAAGGTTGAGTTATGCAAAAGTACACAAGAACTGGACTGAAAATCAGTGGCAGCAGGTCTTATAGAGTAGCTACTTTCAGCTGCTCCCTAATTCACAAGGGGTTGCCACAGGAGGTGGCTCCACACATGTGATTTAGCACATTGTGTTGCCTAATGCCCTTCCTGACAAAGGGGTTTGTTTCTTCTCCCAGGAGGGATAAATGCACATTTGACAACAGTAAACACGAGGCAGCCAACATCCAAAGAAGAGCTTTGGATGTCATTCAAGAAGCCCGGAGAACTATTCCTGAAAACTACATATAGACATTACAAGAAAGTTTGCCTCAGACTGTTGGTAAAAATAAAGGTGGCCATATCAAATATACCAAATACCATTTTAAACCTGTCACTCAGAGAAATTAATTCAGTGACATTAAAATGAAAGGTAGAAGATTACTAAAGTGAGGCAACAGGGATTCAACAAGATGGATAACCTTAGCTGATGAATGACTACAATTAGCAATGTAATGACAGCTTTTATCTAAATGTGACTCATTCATATATGATTTTTTTTATGTATATTTAATAATAAGAAGAGTAAAAGAAAGGATAGTCACATTTTACACATTTCAATAATAACTGCATTGACAATAAAATGTTTCTTTAGCTTCTGGCACAGATTTAATAGGAATACTATTATCTTAATTCTTAGGCCCATTCTGATAACTGTAAAACTGGCAAACAAGACATTTGTTTGTTTTCCACTGATGATGATAATGGCTACAGGTAGAGTTTTCTCACGCTGTTGCACAGCACAGACAGTTTGGTCTCAGGATGAAGATTTAAATTTAATTATCACTACAAAGGTAAAAACTGGCAACTCTGTGCCACAGAAAGAATAATAATATCATAGCACTGCACATGTGATCAATGTGACAAAGCTGTGATATATGGAGGAGGAGACAGGGGACATTGTGAGGACCTCGGGGACTGGATCCCTGATGCTGCTGACGCTAAGCACATCTGACATGGGAGATGGATGCTGAATGCACGTGGTTAGATAATAGTAGCCACAAGGAAGCTGCGAGTTCAAATCCCAGAGGATGAAACGATGTCAATCTGTCACTTTCAGTATTGTCATCTGTTGTAATTATAACGTGTGCGAGGATGAAGTTGTTGGCTCCAAAAACATAAGATTAATAGAGCTCGTCAAGGTAAAAGTAAAAGGCTAGCTCGGATGGGTTTTATATTATGTCTGTCATGAATGTCGGGTGCTATTAGTCACACATCTTTGTTGTTTGTATCCCACTGTGTAGGTATGAGGATCTTGGTGACACTGCTGTTAGACACTCTGCCGATGCTGGGAAATGTTCTGCTCCTCTGCTTCTTTGTCTTCTTCATCTTCGGCATTGTGGGAGTCCAGTTGTGGGAGGGACTGCTGCGCAATCGCTGCTTCCTGGGAGAGGACATCGAAACGTGAGGAATTCCGCCTTGTGATGCAGGATAGGAATCTCTTGATCTTTTATGTCAAAGCTGCATTTGATTTTTTTGAACGATACATTTTGGTGAAACTGGGATCCAATTTAAAATTATTTTCCTTGAAAACTGACAAAAAAGGGATGAGTGAACGAGAGCCTGACTGATCATACCAATACCAGTGTTTAGGGATGTAAAACTCAATATATCGAGCGATTATTTTTTTTTCAGGAACATGGAATATAAACAGATTTCCTGTATATTTGTCATTTGTAGTAATTTATTTGCTCGTTCATGGCCGTTAGGTTGTATTTGTGGCGCTGTGTTGTAGAGTGCCCTCTGGTGGACAACTATGTAATCCAACAGTCCAGATATGGTTGAAGGGTGTTTCTCCTCTCTATTCTGTACTTTTTTAATTGTCTTTTATCAGTCATTATAAAAGTTGCTACCGATACATCAGCAAATACCTAATATCGATCACTAATATCAGCCCACTGATAAATCGGTCAGGCTCTAGAGTGAAAGGTACAATCTCGGTCTGTAAAGCTACAAATTGCTTGACAAATATGATATTTTAGCTTCCTCCCTTTTTAGTCCTGTCATAAATTCTGTTGTCATCTGGGGTGATAGTTAGCAGTAGTGAAAATGTAGAACTTCTAGCTTGTTAGAGTATGCACAATGCAGAGAAGTGGAGCAATGCTGTATCAATAAGAACAGGTCAATGTGCTGGTTTCTGTACTCTGAGACAAAGAAATAAAAATACCCCATCTTTGTAGATAATGTGGCTAAAAATATAGACATTCTAGAAACATGCTGTGTCCCTCAATAGAAAGAATTTAAATTAGCACCTATGATCATTGAAAATCATCTCCAAAAAGACCTAGAACTTATCAGCGCAAGAGAAAATTAATTCAGGAGACACTTTTAACTTTGTGGAGTGAAGTGATAAAGCTACTTTCGACTGCTCCCTTATTCACACGGGATCGCGACAGCTGGTAGCGCTACATATTTGATTAAGCAGATTTTTACACTGGATAGACTTCCTGATGTAACATCCAATGGATCACTACCTCCTCCCGGGAGTGAACCAGGAATCTTTTGCTTGGTAGGCAAATGTTTAAACCACTGCACCATAAAATTCCTGAATATGTGTAAAAGTTTTCTTGCTCAGTCCAGATTGTAGGAAATGGCAGACCATAGGTACTGACCTGAAACCAAGAAAAGATACAGCTTCTGTCGATGTGAGACAGAAAACGAGTCAGCACTGACAGACCCACAGCCGAGAGAGAACACAGTGTTCGCTCTGTTACCAAAGACGGGAGAGGAAAACGCTGCATTTCCCTTCTATGCAGCTTGCATTGTGGGAATACTCGATGAACCTATTTTTTCACATTTAGCTTTTCTCGTCTTGTGATATAACAAGATCGGATACAAAAACAGCAGACAAGCTTACTCCCTCAAAATCAAGTACACACACACAAACAGCCAAAATCGAGCTCAGTCATCATTTTAGCCGTCGGGAGTGATTTTATGCAAGAGAAAAATAATAAAAGTTGCTTCAGTAGCCACATCCTCACAACGCCAAAAGAGGCATGAACTAATTGTGCTTTTGATGTAATGGCACAAATTGTCCCAGAGTTAATGTTTCTTTGAGTAGATAAGAAAGACGGATAGAAAACCACAGCTTAATACTTACGGTAATATAAAAGATGCTGTGATTCCTTTCAGAGAACAAATCTATCTGACTTCCAGGGTAAAATGAATCACTGCCCTCTGAAATAACACATGCACATGCACATACTCTTGCACTAAGCGTCTCCACAATTTCAATTGATTTTTTTCCTTTATTTCCTATTTTAGTGAGTGTTGCAGGCATTTCTTATCATATGCAGTGCCGTGGAGAAGTGTTTGCCCGCTTTCTGAGGTCTTATTTTTCTTTCAATATTCTTTTGTGACCTCCTGGATGAGTTGCTGATGTGCTCTTGGAATCACTGTTCCATGTTTTCAAAATTTATGGCTAGTGGAGTCCCAAAGCCTTTAAAATGGCTTTTTAACCCTTTCCAGACTGACGGATGTCAGTAACTTTCTCGGCTGTTTCTTTAGATGGTGGTATGGTGTGTTTTGAGGTCTTTTAGTCTTCTTCATTTTGTCAGACAGGTTCTGTTTCAGTGATTTCATAATTTATCAAATCTGGGAGTATCCATGAAGTTATTTTAAGGGAGGCCAATGACTTTTTCCTAAAGGGAAAGGTGGGTTATGATAGCTTTTTTCCCCTTAACAAATGCTCCTCATTTAAAAACTGCATTTTTTTATTTACTCAGGTTATGTTTGCCTAATTTAAAAATTATTTAGGTGATCTGAAGCATACAGATGTGACAAATATGCAAAAAAGTAAGAAATGGGTAAGGGGCAAACACTTTCTCATGACACTGAAGCTTTTGGCTTTTTTAAAGCCTTTGAAAAATAAGGAACATGATTTTTGCCTCGGCAGCATTAGGCAAACACACCACAACGGGAAAAAAAGATGACAGGAATTATGGGAATGGTGTGAAAATAAAGCAGTGCACGGTTGCTAAAGCCTTCCGTGTTAGTCGGGCATAAATATCCCTTCACGCAGTAACTGTTGTGGAGAGCTCTCCAATTTAAAGGGAGGAGTATAAATAAAATAGGTAATCTGTGGGATGCACTCAGCACTCTCTACCACGAATAGGAAACACCTGTCACCATGGATACCAATAAAAAAAATCTTGTCATAAAATAAGGGCCATGTTGTTTTTGTAAGTGAAGGATTCAAAGTGTAATGACAACTTGTGCGAATAAAAACATGAATAACAGTTTTTCTATTTACTGTATCTTTCAAATGCTGAACACTAGAGCAGAAAGGCTGTTAAAGGGGTTGATCTTTTCTCCCCACATAGGTGGAGTGGATAGACAAATATTTTAGAGGCCATAGAGGGCGAGCCACCCAACCATCAATCTTTTTTTATCACTTATTCGGCTCTGACTGGAGCAGCTAGAGCTTTTTTAAAGATTATTTACAGGAAATACAAACTTCCTATATTATCTCTATAGATCCCCCAAAACAAGAGAAGCAAACCAGAAATAACTGAGAAGCCTCATCGAAATCATCAGTCATTCGTGTTGAGGTTTTATAACACGACGTATTGGCTGCAGTCATGATTTGATTTTTAAGCCACTAAGCAATTATAAGACAGAGAGTTCATCAATCCTATTACCATATTGTTGAGATGATTTGCTGATTAGAGTGGAAATCTCTGACTGAGATGTTTTGGAAGAAGAGAACACTGACTGTAATTTGTGGGGTATTTATGTTTGCCCACATGCGTGTGCTCGCAGTGATATTTGTGTTATTCTTTTTCTTTTTTTAATCCAGAATGTACAACATGTCTTTAAATCCTTATTACATGTCTGAGGAAGGTGAAGACAGCCCGTTTATCTGCTCGGCTCCACGCGAAAACGGGATGCGGCGTTGCAAAGATGTGCCACCCTACTCTCAAGACGGGCTCGAATGCACATTGCCGGCTTCTGACCTGAGTTTTAGGAGTGTTGCCAGCGGTAACTTTTGTGTTAACTGGTATCAGTACTACAACGACTGCCGCCCAGGGGAGCTCAACCCTCACAGGGGAGCTGTCAACTTTGACAATATCGGCTATGCTTGGATAGCCATATTCCAGGTAAGCGGGGACAAATGCACAGATTTGTTTGCAGAAGGTAAAACCCAGAAACCAGTATTTGCTGTTTGCCATAGTTTTGGAAGTTTTGGTTTTCAGTTTTGTTGTTTGTTAAATCACCAAAGACAATATTTGGACTGGGCATTTTATCCATATAGAGTAACCTCAAACTAGAAAATATCACATACTACCGAACACAGTAACTGTTTACTCTCACCTGACTGTCTCAGGGTTTCATTTCATCCCCTAACACTGACATAATATAAATGAAAATCTTCAGCTTAATGACATTTCTGTTAGGATGCCTGGGTCGTTGCCCCCGAGTTTTGAGTTTATTATATTATTAATCATTTCTAGTTTTTTGGTTTCTTTGTTAGAGTTCTGTCTTATGGTTTATGTCTCTGTGTTCTCTAGTTGCTCTGTCTCCCCTGTCAGCTGTATCCCCTTGTCAATTCCGTGTCTCTGTGTTATGTTTCCTGTTTTACTTTGAAAGTCCGTGTCTTACGTTAATGTGTCTGGTTTTGCTTCCTTTGTCTCGTTAGGCCTGAGTTGCCCCAGCTGTGTTTCACTCCTGTTTCCCTTTCCCTGATTGGTCCCTCTGTGTATTTAAGCCCTGTGTTTCTCTGTGTCCGTGTCATGATCTACTCTTATCCACCCTCATCTGTCTGTCTGTCTGTCTGTCTGTCTAAGCTTATTTTGTATTCTCAGTTTTGTTACCCTTTTGAGTTCAGCATTAAAGCTGTTTTTTGAGTTCACGTCTGTCTCCAGAGTCTGCACTTTGGGTCCTTTTCCTGCCTGCACGCAGGCGTTTCATAACAATTTCACACTAATACTGGCTTAAAATGAATCGTATAAATAAATGAAGGCTGATGTTACTCTATCTTCTTAACCCACAAATCACAAATTTTTACTCATTTATATAATATAATAAATAATTGTTAAGTTCTGTTACCTGTTAGCTTAGGTTACCAAGCTAACTTAGGCTACTAAGCTAACATATAAGCGGTTTGACAGCCAGTGGGTTTTTTTGCAACCAAGATGACGATGGATTTCTGAAACCAAAAGGTGACATCACTGTCTTCACTGCTATTTACTACTTTAAGAGTAAATCAGGCTTATTCTGTGTCTCCTTGATCTGGAATAGAGTTTAAATAGAGTGAAGTGGCATTGAGAAACCAGGTAATTGTATTTTTGCAAGCTTGGCCTGGAAGCCACTGGATAATCTGTTTACTTCTGTGTTCTCTCTCAGCTACACGGTGTCATAATATCGCTCCTTCACATATATACTACAGTTGCCTTTCGCAAAATGGCTTAACACAGCCCAAGATTTGTATTTCGATTTGTCCACGTCCATAATGAATTAGGAATCCTGTGGTGAATTAATCAGGAACTGATTACAAAATATGTGCCTTTAGAGCTGACATTTAAATTCTTGGTTAGTTAAGTGAATGAGGTAATCAGGTGGTAAATGTACAGTTTACAAGACCTGCATAGATGTTCTTGGCTAAATGTTTTGTACCTATGTATGGTTTGTTTAGCATACGTTTACTGTTGACACATATGAACTCCTTGGTTGATCTTCTGCATTAGAGAGCAGAGTAGTCTCCTCTGGGTGCTTGTGTGTGCATGTCTCCCTGTTTGTGTGTAGGTGGATTTTACGCATGTGTGGTGTCTGTTTTTGGTATGCTTGTTCACAATTTTCCATTCACACAGAGGTATGTGCTGGCATCTGAGCCTAATGTACATACATTCCTGCTAATCTGCATGCTCCGTCAGTTTTTGCAGTGGTGTTTCAGGCTCCGCTGAGGTGTAAATGTTGAGGTGTGATTGTATTATCAGCTTGGCTGAACTTAGCCACCGTTTTCAAGTCTCAGAATCTCAAATGCTCATTAGCATAGTGGCTACATGAGAGAATTGTTTGATTTTTTTTGCACTAGCACTCACACACAAACACACACATCCTTTATAACATGTTTTAGGGACACTGCAGACTTTCTTCAGAAGAATAGCCATTAAAAACATAACTGGAAATCTGATTGCTGTATACTGGAGTGCGTATGTGTCTCTGGGTATTGGTGTACATGTGTGGGTGTCTATGCCATTTTTGAAGAAAAAGTAATGGGCAGAGCTATATAGGAATGTTTGCTTTTTATTGAAACTAAAAGGCTCCCACTCTCTGTCTTTTTGTCCTCTATCACCAGGTCATCACACTAGAAGGCTGGGTAGACATCATGTACTATGTCATGGATGCTCACTCCTTCTATAATTTTATATATTTTATACTGCTCATTATTGTAAGTACCTCATTATTTTTTTTGTTTAACTTCTCTTTATATTCTCTTGTTTTGCTAGAGCCTTGAAGCAACGACAAAACGTGATTGGGTCCAAAATATCTTGTTTTAAAGGACCATTATTTTTCATTTTTGCAAAGGACTAATTCAGATAAATGTGAACGCCTGCAGCTTTCTAAGCCTGATCGACTTTTTGTTGAGGAGACAGCTGTCTATAGACAATTTTCCCTGGTTTGGGATTTTTAATTGACCTAGTCAACTAAAAACAGACACTGGATTTAGTTTTCAGACTGACTGCACTTAAGTACTTTCAATACAAAATGAGGAATTAATAACCAGGTGGAGAAAGTGCTCATCTAATTTGCAATTCATCTTTTAGTACCACACGCTAATGACATATTTAGCATACATTTCATTATTGAGTTGACATTTCAAAGTTATAGTAAGGACAAAGCCAACTCATTGGAGGATCATTTAAATTTAATTATTTCTAAGTAACTAAAAAACTTTTCAGTTTTATGTTTACAGTGTTTGACCAAGCAGGTAGCATCTCAAATAATGAATAAGCTCTAATAATGCTCCTTATATTTTTACACCGTAAGGAGGCATAAAGTCAACAGTGAGTCAAATATTTATAAAGTAAACACTGTCTTGATTCTTTATACAGAATTAAAGGTGAAATACTTTTATGACCCTAAATCAACACTTTTATGGAGCAGGCTTTGACTCAGTTAAACACACTGTATCATTTTAGGTGTTGTTGTTGTGGTTTGCACTTTCTTTACCTTTCCCTTTTCAAACAGGTGGGCTCTTTCTTCATGATCAACTTGTGCCTCGTGGTCATTGCCACCCAATTCTCCGAGACAAAGCAAAGGGAGAATGCACTGATGCGGGAGCAGCGTGCTCGTTACATGTCAAACGACTCCACACTTGCCAGTTACAGCGAGCCGGGCTCGTGCTATGAAGAGATGCTACGCTACATTAGCCATCTTTACCGCAAGTTTACACGCAGGCTCCAGAGGATATACTCTGGCTGGCACAGGTACGTTACAGGTTGTTTTTTTTTGTTTTTTGTTTTTAATTCTGTAGAATATGTCTAGAAATGTCTAATGACGTAGCAATAAATGTGTTGTGTGGTGATGTTAGCAAAAAAACAGCAACTTGGACTTTGTTACTTAGGGTGGAGATGATAGCTCAAAAATGTATTGGTAAATGTAATGGACAATTTGTTCTAAAGCCCTCAACATCAACCTTAAAAATGCCAAGTAACTTTGGTAAGATGAAAAGAATCTCTAATCCAACACAATGCAAAAAAAGAGAAACCATCACATGGTGCTTTTTTAGGTTAAGTTGCACTATTAGCACCCCAGACTGGTCTGAGACCTCATGGCAACCTATGGAAAAATGAGGTTCCTGCGGTCGCCCGTAGTTCGCACGGAAGACTGACTTGTCTGTAAGCACTCAATACCTACTATCTGAGCTGTGGTAAAAGTGCACTGCAACCCAGCTTTCACTTTCATGAAAAGTCTCCATTTCTGAATTGTGTAACACTTTTATCCATTTCACTACTACTACTGCACAATGCTGGATATCTCCTTGCAACCAAAACAGTAACAAGGAATCTTTTGGTGGATCACCATATAACTCTTGAGACCAGTTCCACATAACAACTCCCAGTGACCTCCAGCAACCATTTGCCAAATGTTTAGGGAGTACCTATTTTATCCACCCTATGTTGGCCAGTTGGTCACTCAGTGGCATCTAGGCCCATGTGACTGAGGCTTTTGCACTTGATTTCTCACCTACTGCCACTAACCACTTGCCAAATGGTCATGAAATTCATTGTTCCCTAACGACTTGCCAGGCTATGTGACAGGCTCACCTAATATGGCTCTATTAGTACACACTTTTAATTTTCGTTATCTAGTTAATTGCTTTCAGAAGTTGAGATCAGTAAATTAGCAAAAAACACGATAAGATCTTCACTCAACAACTCTCCCCTGGCAATAAATAAATAAATAATTAAAACAACCAGTGTTATTTTTCCACTACCCAATATATTAATTCTCTACATCCCTTTTATGTTTTGTTGTTAATTTGCAATCATTTTGCGGGATTTGCCAACCGTGCACCTCACAGAATTACATTGTGCCTGCCAGAAATATATTAGAAATGCATTCTGATGCAAACACAAATAAACAAAAATCTATCTTGAATAAATATTACTATTTATTACTAGCCACCCTTAATTATTATTCATGTCTCTTTTTTTCTGAACAGTAAACGTCGTAAAAAGGTGAATCCTAATGGCAGCAGTGGAGGCAGTAATGGTGGAGGTAATGGGCATGGCCACGGTTCCAGCAGGGGCTGCGGAGGGTCAGGCCCAGGTAACGCATTGTGGTTGAGGCCAATCCATAACCTTTTACAACACCATCAGCATCAGCACTGTCGTCTCAGCAATGGCGGGCAGCACACCGTCAGCGTGGCAACCACAGAGCACGTGGACAGAGAAGGACACATCAAAGTCGGGGAGGAACTGGAGATGAAGTCGCTTACCGTTCGGAGGGGAAGTGCAAATGGAAACAACGATAACTCGACCACTGTCACCCAGCGCGTGGGCTCATTACTCGGGCGACTGAACGGGGGGATGAACTATCCCACCATTCTGCCGTCTTTTGTGTGCAGCTATAGCAGCAAGACGCCACCCCCTCACTCAAAGCAGTGCGGTTCTTGTCTGGAGCATCCGCCGAACCACCCGGCTTCTGAGCACGCCGAGACACTGACCAAGCTTTACCAGCTCATGGGACAGCACAGTAAGAAAACAATCACTGCACACAGACACATGGGTGGATCTCAAAATTGTAGAATCCAGAAAAATATGGATGTTGAATCTGCGTCTATGGGAATACCACACTTTACTGCTCACCATTGTTTTTCTGGTCAGAAAGATCAGAGGTGAGTCAGCTAAAGGAAGCTGCCACTTTCAGAGTGTTTAAACCACAACCAAATATCTTACAAAGATAAAAGGTGAAAAAATAAAGCTTTTCTTTCGCTATTTGTCTTCCACCGTCCTTTAAGTCTCCTTCACATTCTCTTTGCGACGCTTTAGAATTCCCTCGGGCTCCATTATAGTTTTGTCATCACACTCACTTTCATTCAGTGCTCTTTCTTTTACCCTGCGTCCTCATCCCAAGCTTGACCTGAAATAGCCCGTGGCTGCTTCTGCGGTGTGTGTGTGCATGAGTCTCAAGAAGCACTTAGAGCCCTGACAGGAAATCCATGTCTCAAATGTTAAAGTCATCAGCGCAGAGAAGTGGATAAAGGGGCAGGACTGACTGAATCAACACAGTGTGTGGGGGGAACAGTTAAAGGAGGAAAAGTATGGAGTGTTAAGGAATGTAAACAGGAATGCAGGTGTGTTATGGTATTCTGAAAACAAGTGGCTGAGGAAGGAAGAAAATATGGAGTTTATTAATGTATTCATAAAGTATGAAAGATTTAAGGCCCGCATTGAGAAGCTGAAAGAAGGCCGCCAAGAGAAAAATAAATTAGAGCAATAAAAAGAAAGAGAAGAGAGCTGGGGGAGGACACATAAAGGAGGGCTGGATTCGGGGATACCGAGAAAATAACAGAGAGCAGAAAGACAGGAGCTGCGCAGAAATGGTATGAAAGACATTTCTGTTGTGTCATTAAAGGGTGAGACTAACAGTAAGCACGAGAAACTGATGTTAAGCAGCCTGAATCCTTTTGGAGAGTGAGTGCAATGCTTAAAAAAATATCACCCTAAATTGTACTCTGTAGTAAAGATCACATATTTACTCATTTGAAGGGGGATGTGTTCTGTTTGCTTTCAGCACTGTTAGGTAACTCACTATCTGCTAAACCTTATAAGGTATGGCTTTAGAGTGTGAATCATGTTTTTGGTTCCTCTTCACTTTTGGAGGACCATGTTCTTGGGAATATTTTCAGCTCTGTAGCCCTCTGATTTCACTGTAATTGTAGCCTTATTGAATAACCTTATACGATGGGATCAGTTTAAACAAAATTTTCCCCGGACAAGGGTTTTGTACTCTGATGGAATTTGCGAAGGTAATTTGTGAGTATGTCAAGAACTGGAGAAGTGTTTAAGATTATAAATGACAATAAAATACAATGAGAGCACACACAAACCTTTTTTAATAGCTCGGGGTATAGACAGTGTTGTAAACAACTTTATGTGCTGTTAAAGCTGCTTTTGAAGAGCTGACGTTTTCAGAAGTCAAGCTTTGCCTGTGTTAGTTTTCAGCTGTGCTTTGCTCTGCAGTTCCTCTGTACTGATTTTAAAAGGCTCCAGTCAGAGAACAGAAGGTGAGACGAGGCAGCCGAGATCTCAAACTGTGGGCGAGCTTGCAGTACTCACTGCGGAAACTTAATGTGTGCTGGCCGCGTGCTGAAAAGGACGGCCCTTCAGCACAAAATGCAAAATTTCACTTATGTTAATGTCTTCGAGCTGGGTCGTTATACCACAAGGTTTGTCTCTTTGTCTCTTTATGTTGTCCTTATAAAAAAGTCGACCACATAAACATGTAGAAGCACTCATTTTTACTCCCCTCCAACTGTTCCACTTTTACAACAGTAAGCTTAACAAGCACCAGCAAGTGCTTTGCAGTAAAGGACTCGCCAATGATTCCCGGTGCTTTATACTACATAGAGTTGGTCCTACTTTGCTAATGGGGACTTCAGATCTTTTATCTTTTCTATTATTTATAGTTTTGATAAAGAATACACTTGGATCAAACGTAAATCAAAGCTAATGTCGAAATATATGATGTGCTTTAGTAGTAAAGATGCAAATTAGAGCCTAACTTTCATTGATTTCTTAAGTTGTCTAATAATATCACCATACCTACTTACAGATGATCCCTGCTTCAAATATGTAATTTTAAGAAAGTTTATTTTTATATTTACATTTAAAAACTTGATTTATTTACATTGATTTACTTGATTTACAGCAGGATATAGAATATATAATGTTAGAGTCGGACCGAAATAGGACTGATGCTGATACTTGGTGGTATTAAAAAGCTGATATATTGGCCAATATTTTCTTTTCTTTCAGACACACAAATATAAAAAGATTTCATTAAAAAATGTGTGTTGTTCTTATTTACGCACTTACACTCGATAAGACTAAACTTGGATTAGCTGTTTGTTTGCGGTGTTCAAAACATGTTGTAAACTGGGGAGCTGAGCGCCCTCTGGTGGACAGACTGTACAATGGCAGCATTCATATCGTGCTTGAAGGGTGTTTCTCTTGTGGCCTTTTTTTTAAACTTTAAAAATGTTCAATTAATTGCTGTTATAAATATCAATACCAATATACTGGGAAGTCGATATTAATTTAATATAATTTGTAAAAAAAAATTACCAAACCAAAACATGTTTGCTCATTAAAGATAAACACATAGGACAGTTATAGAAACTCCTTCAGCAATGTCTGACCATCATCACCCGTTCTTCCTTTCAGGTCGCCAGCGGCTGCTCTACCAGCTGGCGGGTATGGTGCCCAGCCCTCTTCTCTTGGAGCTACTTAGCTGCCCTTTGTGTGCCAGCAGCCTGGAGACCTTGGAGCTGGAACTGGGAGACCTAGAGGGAGGCAAGGGAGAGGCAGATGGACTACACGACTTCCCTCAGGTCAGAATGGATGGTTGTGGACTAATGATGATTTTAAACCTTGATGATTAATTCACAAGTGTTGATTAGACATATAATGATGATGAGCATGGTATATAAATAAATAAATACAATCTTTTAGTCTTCAAACCTAACACAGTGTTGTATTTGTGGATTATTTTGCATAGCGCCTAAAACTACAGTAATTAAAAAGCACAAGACATCCTTGTTGGTGTTTTGACTTATTGTATCCAAAATCTTGTATCCAGGGGGCCGATGTGAGAGGAGTGAGGGGTCGGAGCAGACGCCGTGGGGTTGTTGAATACGAAAATGGAGTGGTTCGTGCCTGGAGGGACCTCAGGGAAAAACTAAAGAGGATTGTGGAAAGTAAATACTTCAACCGCGGGATCATGATCGCTATTCTTGTGAATACTCTCAGCATGGGAATAGAGTACCACGAGCAGGTAAGACACAGGGGATAGGGTGTCGGGCGGATTTTGCTTTTCTGGGAATATGACACAAATCAGTGGTTTAAAGCTAAGAGGACTACTGGTGACAGGAGTTTAGTGAAAACGGGTAGCAAGTGTGTTTAAACAAATGCCTTTTTATGGCTCGTTCAGTCTGGGAGTCTGAATGAGAGGAAACGAGAGTTAGAGATGGAGGCAGAGTGAAGAGGGCTGAGGGGCTGAAGGAAATAAAGGGAAGGAGGGGGGTGGAAGGAGTAGCACCCACTCGTTTCCTCTTTCTCACACATAAATTACACGTCCAGGCACTGTCACACACTCCAGACTCACAGTTTCGACTTTATCCTATGTGGCCAACATCTGGAAAGTTTTACATTAAATAATACCATTGCTCTTTCCCTTCTCCGGTGTCACACGGACACATTTATGTAATGATATTTCACATTTACACATAGGAGCTGTTTCACTTCCCAGCAGGTCTGGAAATGGCTACAAATTCAAAGAAGAGATTCTGGTGCATGAACAAAGACCATTCCCTTCTTTCCTCTCTCTCTGTGTCTCCATGTCTCCCTCTCCAGGGGGATGTGTGTGCGTGTGTGCGCACATGTGAGTGTGTTTCTATCTTAGTGGCATAAACATAAGGAGCGACTAGAAGAACCATGGCCTTTTTAGGGCAATGACACACACATACACACACTCAAGCACACACATACACATGAAGCGAAGTGTTAAATACGAGTTCCTCCTCCCTTCAGTAGTCATCATCCCACATATGTTACACCTCGCCAACTTTTTGAGACTATGAGTGTAGCTGCGTGCGCGCGGAGAGGTGTATAAATGTGGGAGGCATAGTGCAGACTTTGTATGTGTGTAGAGACACAAAGAGAGAGGAAAAGAGAACAAGGGAGGCGATCAATGCTTGTTTTGGCTGCATTTAGATTTCATTTTAGAAATAGGCCGAACGTAAAATCGAGGTGTAAACTGACGTGCGCATAGTTTTCACACATGGAGCGTGGCACCCATCAGATGAGGTGCTGAGCTGATCTTTAACCTCACAAATTTCATTACAAATTAAATTACAAATTAGCGGGCCTTGATTGCAACATAAAAACTGTGTCTCTTGTTACTTAATCAAAGGTGGTTTGACAACAACAAATGCAATTTGTGCAATTTTAAACGTACCTACTTAATTCTCATAAGAAATAACAGGTTTCTGGTTACTTTGGTTCACATGTGAAAGATTTTTTTATGTGCATAACGTTCATGTATGTTACAGTTGTATTAATCCTGTCCCTGATTAACATTCACGGGTTCACCGTGTAAAATTAAATACATAATAGATGTTAAGGTACACTGCGTAACTGAGTCCACATGATTAGGCTTAGATTTTTACAGGGCTGGTATTACGATAATCAATGTTTTTTTCTGTACACTGCTTTGTACGGTGTGAGGTATGCAAGTCTCTGTTTTGCTTTTTGTCCTCTTGTTCCTAAGGGCAAGGTCATATGCAGAGCTGTGTTCAAAATTCTACACTCGAAATGCCTCCTTGTGGGTACTGAGAGTATTTCATTTTGATTGACCACCGCGTTGGTCAAATGTAAGGGTGGAAGTAGAAAACGGCATCTAAAGCAATAGTCCAGAGTGCTCGATGGGGACCATAAAACAAATTGATATACGCTTAAGAGCTTGTTATAATTGTTAAACCTCTCAGTTTCAAATGATCGCAGCAATACAGAGTCGATTGTTTCATGAGGCTGACGACTCAAAGGCACCTTCACTGTCGTTATTAATATGAAGAAAAGTGCTTTTTTCAGCTTTTCCAGTCCAGTTTTGTTTTTCATTTGCCCAACAACTTAAAAATGCTTTTCTTTGAAGGTGAAAGGAGTAGCATATGTAGCTTTTGCTGTGGCGTGAACTCAAACCCAGGCCCTGTTGTGTAGCCTTGGGCGTGCAGGGATCCCACTCAACCAGGTTAGCTGTAGCGGCACCCACAGCTCTATACCCTGGAGTTGTTTTCATTTATTTTATTCTACCATGTCAGACATAGTGTGCTGTCCTTTTTCAACATGCTGTTAAGTGGTACACAGACTGAATAAGAATCATCTGCAAAATTCTTTTTCACTTCTCCAGTGTAAAGACGGAGGGCCACTGAGGTACTGAAAATGCCATTAAGTCCAGTGTTAAACAATAATACATGTGTCTAGTACTATATTTGCCCAAGACAAACGCTTCCTGACAGCTCTTTTGAAGTTTTATTGAATTTATTTTAGGCTTTTCGTGGGATGTTTTGTCTTTGAAAAAAAACAACAACTTGTATTCTTTCTCTCACAACACAAGACACCAGCAGTTATATTTGAGTCCCTTGACATTACTACTGTGCCTCCCTCCCTCCCCCCCATGCTGGTGTTGTTTTTAAACTCCCTGAAAGTCCGCGTTAACTCACAAGCTCATCAGCAAAAATGCTGTATAATTTGTTAATTTGTTACACAACCCTGTTCTTACTCCACATTACTAAACGCAATTCATATTGATAATGGGCTTACAATTATAACAGCTTTAGCAGCAAGCATTTAAACTACTGTCAATCTAGCACTGTATAACACAAGTACTATCAGTGGGTACGCATGATATTGACAGAGATGTACCATACATACATTTTTCGGCAGTTGTTAAGGTCAGCAAAGAAGTACACTATGTTGCCAAAAGTATTCACTCACCCATCCACATCAACAAATTCAGGTGTACCAATCACTTGCTACATACCGCTAAACTTCATGTGGCGTTCAGATGAGCTCAAGAACAGTGTGTCAAGAGCTTTATGGGATGGGTTTACATGGCTGAGCAGCTGCATCCAAGTCTTACATCACCAAACACAATGCAAAGCGTTGGAAGCACGCCGCCAGTGGACTCTAGAGAAGTGGAGATGTGCTCCTTAATTGATGAATCACACTTCTCCATCTGGCAATCTGACAGACGAGTCGGGGTTTGACAGTTGCCAGGGTAACGGTACATGTCTGACTGCATTGTGCCAAGTGTAAAGTTGTGTGGGGTTGTTTGCCAGTAGTTGGGCTCAGCCCCTTAGATCCAGTGAAAGAAACTCTAAATTCTTCAGCATACCAAGAACTTTTTGGACAATTTCATGCTCCCAACTTCTTGTGAACAGCAGTGCAGAAACCAAGGTCCATGAGGACATGGATGAGTGAGTTTGGTGTGGAGGAAGTTGACTGGCCTGCACAGAGTCCTGATCTCAACCTGATAGAACGCTTTTAGGATGAATTAGAGGAGACTGCAAGCCAGGCCTTATCAATGTCTGATCTCACAAGTCCACTTTTGGAAGAATTGTCAAAAATTCTTGTAAACACACAGCCTTTCTAGAAGAGCTGAAGCTCATAAGCTGCAACATGTGAGCTGACATCATATTAAACTCTGTGGATTAAGAATGGGATATCACTAAATTTCCTATGCATGTGAAGGCAGATGAGCGAATACTTTTGGCAATATAGTGTATGTATATTAGCGTTGTCAGTGATACTCATAAATATGATCTATCTGTTATGGGCCTGGGGGTTTGGGTCTACTGCTTGTTGACTCCCACATATGCAGAGAGTCACAAGTGGTGTTAATAAGTCTTCCTTCTGTGGCATGAGAACTAAAATCTATCACAAGCTAAAGAGTTTCACAAACTGTGAGGGAGAGTAGAGAGAATTTATGGTTTCAGTCATGTGGGGATCATAAATATTCATTACGTGTGAATTTTGGGACTGCACAATGCTTGTTAGCAAAGACTCTTGATACTTAGCAAGTAAAACGAAATGTAATAAAAAGGCTGGTGGTTGAAGGGCTATTTTTTAAGAGCATTTAATGTTCGTGCAGGAGAATGATGTGAGACTGAGGTGCAATGTTGAAAGTCCACATTCACATACGCGCTATTACAATGGATTTGTAATAATGTAACTATGGTTTTCCAGCAGACTCGCAGACAAACAACAGACTTGCAATGCTTTAGTTAGTTTGTCCTGATGAGACGCAGTGTATGAACTCAGGATGTGGCACCAGAAAATTTACTGGAGCGCAAAAATGCAGAATTTTTAATACAAGATTTGACGTTTTACAAGAGGGCCTCGGTTAAATCTTTGCTGGATCACTGAGTGTAATGTGGTAAGTGAAGTAGATTAGCAGTTATAGATTGGTGTTGGCCCTATATTGATTGATAGGGCCTGGCTGCAGCTCTGATGTTGACTGATAATGTCTCAGCTCATGGCACAAAGGCTTGGAGGTAATACAGTGGACTTACTAACTATCTTGCTTCTTCATTCTTTTGTTTTCCTTCCTGCTTTATCTCCCATGCCCTCCTCCCCCCTCTTCTTTTCTTTTGCATTCTCTTTCTTTTGCTCCATCCAGCCCGAGGAACTGACTGATGTGTTAGAGATCAGCAACATCGTTTTCACCAGCATGTTTGTCCTGGAGATGGGTTTCATGCTGCTGGCTTTCGGCTTGTTTGGATACATCAGGAACCCATACAACATCTTTGACAGCATCATTGTTATCATCAGGTAGTATTTATCCGTGCTGTTTTGTCTCCACGTAGAGAAGAAAGTGCAGAGAGACCAAAGCAATCAGTAGCAGACAAGTAACAGTTGGAGGTATAGCGTGTGTCTAATTTCTCACCAACTTGAGGTTTCAGTTGTCAGGTTCAGTGCTGTAGCATCTCTTCTGTTGGTAAGATTGTCACAGTCATAAGGGAACACACGTCACTTGCTGCCTCAGCAGACTCCTTACTCTGTCAGTTGAGGTTTGCAGTGTGGCTCTCATTTAGCTTTGGGCCTTTCAAACTGTGATGTTCGGTTACTTTTGCTTTTGAAATAGAATTAGCTTTCTAATCACTACAGATAATCCTGTTACTACTGGTGAGCCACTTTAAAACACACATGTAATTACCTCTGCCAAGGATGTCGTGTTTTTGGTAGTGTGTGCATGCGTGTCATCATTGTGCCTGCAAACATGTTAGCTCAACAACTTTTAGATGAATTTCAATAAAACTTTGTAGGGTTGTAGAGTGGAATCATATTAACAGTCGATTCAAATTTGGCTTAAAACTTCAAAGTAAACATAATGATTTAGTGGTTGAAAATTGATATAATTCTTATAGATAAGGTATTTAGTTTAACATATAGAAAATAACATTAGAATAAAATGAAATAAAATATGTCACATTTCACCTTTGACCTCTCCTTCAAGGTCAATAGATTGATTTGAATGTCAAAGTGATAATAACTAATAATAATAATAATAAATAAGTCTTATAGCTCTATTTATAGTTAATGATGTAACTATATATTATTAACTATATATGGAGATTCTAAATGTCTCATTATTTTATTATGAGTTTGTTATGTACATTACAGTAACAGGTTATAACTGTTTAAATACATGAGCAATGTTCCTGAATAAGTGTAAATGTATATATATTTTTGAAAAAATATATCATTTTTAAAGTAACTTTAAAAAGAACAAATAAAATACAGTAAATATATAAAAAGATAATATATTTGGTTAAAAGTAAACACTCATGCTATGCGATACTGCAAATTTTGGTATTGATCCAATACAAAGTAAATACAGGGTCAGTAGTGCCAATACCTATACTGTTACCGATATTTTGAACTTATAAAGGCAGCTTTTGTAGGTGAGAGCAGTGTGTCATGATTTATGAGATGAATCATCAATTTGGGGAATAGACATAAACTATCAATCCTATGTTGTTAATATCGACCTGATATCAGTACCACCATTGGTATTGATACTATGGATATTTGGATCGATCTGGCCACCTTTAGTACTGCCTGGAAAGTGAGCAGCCTTGGTGGAGGTTTGTCCTCTTGTTTTGCTTTGTTTATGTGTTTTTTCACAAACAAATTTACTGAAGTTGTCCAGTATTTTAATACTTTGTTGTGGGTTGTTCTCAGTGTGTGGGAGATAATTGGCCAAGCAGACGGTGGGCTGTCAGTCCTGCGAACGTTTCGTCTGCTACGAGTTCTGAAGCTGGTTCGCTTCCTACCCGCTCTGAGGAGACAACTCGTAGTGCTGATGAAGACAATGGACAATGTGGCCACCTTCTGCATGCTTCTCATGCTTTTCATCTTCACTTTTAGGTAGGGGCTAAACAGATTTAACATTTTTCCCACCTGTCTCTCTTCAGGCTACTTTCTAGTGATGGAATATTGATGAGTATTAATGCAAACATCCAAATGAATATGTCTGCATTTCCTTTTTCTCTGCAGTATACTGGGCATGCATCTTTTTGGGTGTAAATTTAGTTTTCGCACAGAGAATGGAGACACCATCCCTGACCGAAAGAACTTTGACAGTCTGCTCTGGGCCATTGTCACTGTGTTCCAGGTTAGTTTCTGACTTACACTGTGCAACACTATAAGTTTGAATTATCTATAAGTTGGCTTTTGCTTTCCTATTTTTATGTCACATTGTCCAAACTGTGCATGACGATAACAAAATACGAGCTTACCTGTATCTACAGCTATAATATACATATACTGTAGGCATCCATTATAATAACCTGTCCGCGCCGCCTCTGCTTCAGGAAAAAACAGAAAGAGACAGATATATAGGAATAACCACATGGCCTATATAAATTGCTTAGGGAGGGTTCTGATGAAATTACAGATAAGGTGGTGAACTGAAGCCTCCATCTTACAAAGAACTGAAATAAATAAAAATTACTGCACATGTCCTCACATGTTATTGGTGGCATGGAGTCTGACACACTATTCTAAATGTCTAAATCAAATGTCAAAGTCAGTCTAGAGTGTGTTCGCGCGCACGCGTGTGTGTGTATATATTGCATATTTCTGCCAAGCGTCTTCTCTTGGTCCAATGCTGTAGAAAATTCTTCCCCCAGAATCTCTCTTTCACTATCACTTCTATTTTTTGCTCTCCCTCCCTGTGGAGGTTGTTCAATTGCACATGGATTGTCCTCTTTTCTATACTGGATGCCTCAGCATAAGACTAGAACACATAATGCAGAGCACTGTCTCACTTTAGTGCTGAAGAAGCATTTTGCCCTGAACTGACTGTCATACGCTTGCAGTAGTTTTCTGGAGTAGCTACAGTACACACAAATGTATGCATGGCACATACAGTGGGGGGAATAATTCTTTGATCCCTTTGTAAGTTTACTCAGAAAGAAACGAACAAGCTCCAAAAATCCAGAAAATAAATTATGTAAAAAATTATAAATAAATTTTCCCCTCATTTAGTTAAATATATGTATTTGATCCCAAACCCAACCCACAGATTACAGTCAGTCAATTACAGATACTACTGACCTCAGCTCATCATGACTATAAAGCACACCTGTCCACAGAATCAGTTTCTGTTAGGTGTGGCTGTGTGCAGGCAGGAATAGGACCCAAGGTGCAGACTCCGGAGACGGACGTGAACTCAAAAAGGCTTTAATTAGGTACTCAAAAATATAACATAACTGAAAAAACTCAAAACAAACTTAAACTGGAGAAATGACAGAACACACAGCTAAGAAAACAGTAGATCGCGACACAGACACTAAGAAACACAGGGCTTAAATACACAGAGGGAGCAATCAGGGAATGGGTAACAGGAGGGAAACACAGCTGGGGCAAATCAGGCCTAACGAGACAAGGGGAAGCAAAACCAGACACATTAACATCAGACATGGACTTTCAAAGTAAAACAGGAAACATAACACAGACTCACGGGCAGGCACTATAACAAAGGGAACAGAGACGTGGGAACAGGGCAGACACAAACATTGACTGAACACGGGGATATAGGAACTTAGGATACACATAGACGCGGACTAGACAAGGGGATGCAGGTGATAAGGGAGACAGAGCAACTAAAGAAGACAGAGACATAAGCCATAAGACAGAACTCAAAGAAACCAAAAACTAGAAAGTATAAATAATATCATAAACTCAAAAACCCTGGGTCGACGACCCAGGCATCCTAACAGTACCCCCCCCCTTAAGGGCTGGCTTCCAGACAGCCCAAACCAAAACATCAAAATCAAAAAAACAAAAACAACCCAACCAGGGTGGGCGGCGGGGGAAACAGGATGGAGGGCTCGAAACAAACCAAACAAGGAGCCAGAAACAATAAAACAAAAAAAAAAAAAGTGCAAACACTGGAGCCCGGAAAGCAACAGAACAAAACACAGAAACAAAGTCCAAAACAACAGCACCAAGGCCCAGGCAAAGTCCAAAAGCAAACAAACAAAAGAGCTCACGAAAGGCGCAGAGGCCCAGGCAATAGTCTCAAAAAAGTTCAGGGGGCCGGCCCGGAGGCTGACGGCACAACAGTCCAAACCCGGGTAGGTCAGGGGGGCGGCCCGGAGGCTGATGGTCCAAGAGTCCAGAAAACAGGTCAGGAGGCCGGCCGGGCGGGAGGCACCGACGGCGACCGAGCAGGTCAGGAGGCCGGCCGGGCGGGAGGCACTGGTGGCGGAGTACTTCAGGGGGCCGTCCACGACGGCGGCGTAGTTCAGAGGGCTGTCCATGACGGCAACGACGTCCAGTCATCGGCCGGACAGAACGTGTAGGACGAGCAGGCCGGACAGGACGTGCAGGCCGGGCAGGACGTGCAGGCCGGGCAGGACGTGCAGGAACAGACAGATTGGAGACCTCAGGAGCAGACAAAGCTGAACACTCGGAGACTGGACCAGGCGGAGCTGCAGAGGCCGAGGCCGGACCAGGCGGAGCTGCAGAGGCTGAGGCCGGACCAGGCGGAGCTGCAGAGGCTGAGGCTGAATCCGGACCAGGCGTAGCACAGGCTGAGGCTGAATCCGGACCAGGCGTAGCACAGGCTGAGGCTGAATCCGGACCAGGCGTAGCACAGGCTGAGGCTGAATCCGGACCAGGCGTAGCACAGGCTGAGGCTGAAGCCGGACCAGGCGAAGCTGCAGAGGCTGAGGCCGGACCAGGCGAAGCTGCAGACTCGGAGGCCGGACCAGGCGGTGGAGCCGGTGGTGGCTGAACGGCCCCCTCGGACCCTCCAGCGGAGACAGGTGGCTGAACGGGCCCCTCGGACCCCCCAGCGAAGACAGGTGGCTGAACGGGCCCCTCGGACCCCCCAGCAAAGACAGGTGGCTGAAAGGGCCCCTCGGACCCTCCAGCAGGAAGAGGAGGCTGAAGCGGTTCCTCGGACCCTCCAGCGGAGACAGGAGACTGAGCAAACAACTGAGGCGGTAACTGAGCAGGTGACTGAGCCGATAGGTGAGCTAATGTCTGAGCTATGGAGAGAAGTTTAAGTTGTATTGACTGTTGTAACGATGGCAGTAATGGCGGGTGAGGTGGTGGATTAGCAGATGGTTGGACTAGGTTGTCTGAGCCTACGGATCCTACAGAAAACTGCTGGACGGGCTCACCTGAGCCTCCAGCGAGGACAGAAACAGGTGCAAGTACCTGCCGGACACCAGCCACTCCCACCCGAGGAGAAGGTACGGGTGCAGGAGCTAACTGGTTCCCGGTCATCCTCACCCTGGGAGCCGGGACAAGCACAGTCAACGGCTGGGCAGCTGCAGTCCCCACCCGAGGAGCTGGTACGGGTGCAGCGACAGGCAGAGGCTCAGCCAGCCTAGACACCTGAGCAGGGACCAGCTGGACCTCAGCCTCCCTCACCTGAAGCACTGAAACAGGTGCAGGGGAATGCTGGGCCTGAGCTGCCCTGGGAGCAGGAACACAATGGTGCAAAGGAGCAGGCTCAGCAAACACAGACTCTTCTAAAACGTTTTTTAACTTCCTACCACCACCACGTCTAACAGTCTTAATAGTCTCAGTCTTAGCAGTGTTCATATGATTGTTAGTTTCCAGCTCCGAGGAACGACAGCAATCACAACTCACCACCGGGAGTTGCTCCGCAGAAAAAGAGTGGTGACGGTGTGAGCGTCGCCTCCTCCGGGAAGTGGGAGGTGGCGAACTGGGCTGCGAATCCTCCAAAGGACCGGGCTGCGATGAGGAAGCAGAGAGTTTGTGAAGCTCAGAACGTGGCAGACCCAAAAACAGAGCGAAGGACTGCAGCGGAGTGAGTCTACCGTCCGGCGTCACATAATCTTTCTTCCTCCGCCGCTTAACTCTCTTGTCGGACTGGTATTCCAGGGGTGAAGGCGGAGGTGTAGCGACTGGAGAGAAGGAGCACGTGTTCAACCTGATCGCCCGAGGCATAGACGCTGGCTCGGCCATAGCCATTTGGAGGCTGCGGGGCCCTCCCAAAGCCAAACGTGACCCATAGAAGGGTGACTGGAGCTCCTGGGCATGCTCAGCTTCCTCCCTCACGATCTCCTTGAGGAAGGCAGAAACTGCGGGTCGCTGATACCACACAGAGTCTGCTGGGTCCATGTTCTGGTCACGATCTTCTGTTAGGTGTGGCTGTGTGCAGGCAGGAATAGGACCCAAGGTGCAGACTCCGGAGACAGACGTGAACTCAAAAAAGGCTTTAATTTAATACTCAAAATATAACAAAACTGAAAAAACTCAAAACAAACTTAAACTAGAGAAATGACAGAACACACAGCTAAGAAAACGGTAGATCTTCCATCACAACCTCATCACCACCAGAGGCACAGCCACACAGTTGTTAGAGGACATCAGGAATAAGACTGCAGACCAGCACAAGGCTGGAATGAGCTACAAGACCATTAGCAAAAAGGTGATGAGAAGGTGACAACCGTTGGTGCCATTATTCAGAAGTGGCGGAATTATAAAATGACCATCAATCGTCCTCATGATCATGAGAAAGGTGGTAGACATCCCAAATGATCTGAAGGCAGTTGGGACCACGGTCACCAAGAGCACCTTTGGTAACACACTACAGTAGTGGATTGAAGTCTTGCAGTGCCCACAAGGATCCCCTCCTCAAGAAGACACATGTACAGGCCCGTCTTAAGGCGGCTAGTAAAACAAATGATTCAGAGAAAGCTTGGGAGAAAGTGCTGTGCTCAAATGACACCAAGGGTCTTTGGCATCAACTTGACCCGCCATGTTTGGAGGAAGAGAAATACTGAGTATGACCCAGAAAACACCATCCCTACAGTTAAGCACAGAGGTGGGAACATTGTGCTTTGTGGCTGTTTTTCTGCTAAGGGTGCAGGATGACTTTACTCCATTAAGCCAATGGACGGGTCTGTGTACTGTCCTAAAGCATACAGCACCACCAAGGCAAGAAACAAGTGGCTAAAGAAGAAGTGCATTAGGGTCATGAAGTGGTCCAGCCAGTTTCCAGACCTCAGTCCTATAAAAAAAAATCTGTGGAGGGAGCTGAAGCTTTGAACTGCCAATCAATTTATAACTTTTATGTTTTATGTGTACATATTTATGTATACACACACACATACATACAAGCACAGTGAAGTAGGAGGGCAGAGATGGAGCTTGCAGACATGCAAACACATGTAGACTCACAAACTTCCCATGTTAACCTATAGACAAACAGTATATGAAAATGAAGTATTTCGCCAGTAAAAGCAGCCGAGCATTTCATGTCTTCATGTTAATTTCTGCCAATATCTAAGGCTTGAACTTCTTATCCCCACTTTTAGTTTCATATCTCTAAACCTCACATCTTCCCTGTCCTGAATTTCTCCTTCTCCTTTCTTGTTAATGTGTGTGTAAATCTCTGTGTGTGCCATTCATTTCATAGATTCTTACCCAGGAGGACTGGAATGTGGTGTTGTATAACGGCATGGCTTCTACCTCTCCATGGGCGGCTCTCTACTTCGTTGCTCTTATGACATTTGGCAACTATGTGCTCTTCAATTTACTAGTGGCCATCTTGGTTGAAGGCTTCCAGGCTGAGGTGAGAAGAACTCGGACTCGTTGGTTTCTACATACAATAAAGGGTTCAGTATTTTTGGATTGTACTGGTTTATGAGCGGTCACCATTTTCCAGTATGCTACTTGTAGGCTTGTTTTACATTTTCAAAGCTGGTAATAAGGCACTCATATTGGTGCACATAATGTTCATAAAAGACAAAAGTCCTTTTCATTCCCTGCAAATTTCCTGTAGTTTAGCATAGTAAAGCCTTTGAAGAACATAAAAAGGAAGGGGAATTTCCCAGTCACTATCAGTCCTTTATCATTCAACCATGTGTACCCAGTGTATCTTTGGAGCGATTTAATTTGCTCATGGTCTGGGTGTTGATTGAAAAAAAATTTCCCCGTGATGTTAAAGTCAAAACAAAATGGGAAGCCAATACAGAAATATCATTGTTGTCATGTATGCATGTGTTACAGGGTGACGCTAATCGGTCAGAGTCAGATGATGACAAGAAATCAGACAACTTTGATGAGGACGAGAAGATAGAACAGTTCAGAGACACAGGTAGTGGTGTTTTCATGATATTCCTTTTCTGCTTTTACAGCTGATTGATCAGTAAAAACTGTAGTGAAAGCGGCAGGAGAAATAAAGCAATATGAAGCATTATAATATGCTGTATAACTCTCCTCCACAGAGCTAAAGCTCTCACTGATGATGACAGGTAATGGTCACATTGACCCTCGTGGCTCTATGGCTCCTCCCATAATCATGCGCACAGCAGCCACACCCATGCCTACACCTAAGAGCTCTCTTGGACCTGAGTCCATCCTCGGGGATGAGCTCATGTACATAGATGGAGCACCTCAATATAGTGAGGTAGGACTGGGTTTTCCTGAGGCAGGGGTCGGTCACCCAGAGTCCCGACGGGGAAGCTCAACATCAGTGGAGCCATACGATCTGCCTTCTCTGGTAAGTTATATGAAAGTCTTCATGTAAATACCATGTACAGTACAATATCTTCAGTTAATCATGAGTTAATTATTCCTGGTGGACTCACTGAAGATTCAGTAGATGTTATGAGGCTTGTTCTTTTATTTGAAAATCCATTTTCCTTATTGCTGATTCAAAATAAAAAAACTCACATCAACAATTTTTTTAAAAAGGGTAGAAGATATGAGACCAGCTTCATATGTGCATACCCAGTGGTTTCAAATGGAGTACCAAATATGGCCTAAAGAGCTAGTGAGCCCAGTGAGGTAACACTAGAACTAATCACAAGCTTCAAATGTTTCATTTCACAGAAACCAATCAGATCCACTTATGTCATATTTGTGACATTTAG
This sequence comes from Rhamphochromis sp. 'chilingali', assembly GCF_963969265.1. NCBI lineage: Eukaryota > Metazoa > Chordata > Actinopteri > Cichliformes > Cichlidae > Rhamphochromis > Rhamphochromis sp. 'chilingali'. The sequence continues at coordinate 21,908,641 of NC_137942.1, forward strand.
CAACACCAGTTCTGTGAATTCTAATCTGAGTGAGAGAATAGCTATGATTTAGTCAGGCTTTAGGGATGCTTGACTTAGCTGAATTGATTTAACATTAATATATCATTTTCACTGGCGTATACACATATGCAGAAGGGAGCGGTGGTTTGGGAAGGTAGTCTCTGAAGGGGGCATGCTCACTTAACCACATTTACAGCTGCAAGACACGTAATTAGGAGGTCAGTGTGACACAAGGAGAGCGAGTATTCCAAAACTGGAAAATAATTTGGACACAGAGAGCCAATCATAGTCTTGTGTTACATGAGCGGGAACAAAAAACTGTTTGTAACTAAAGCATTTGGTCAAGTCTCAATTTTATGTCTATGAAATGTAGTTCACAGCTTGCTAATTTAACAACATTGAGAGAGATTGTGGGAAAAGCAGTATTCAATATGATAATTACTGTCTCAACGGTTGAGAACCATAATGAAAATTAAGCTAATAAAAGCCCTTGTTTGAGAGACTCATCAGAAATTTTACTGTGGAAGAGTGGGAAAAAGTATGAGAACATATGAAACGTTGTCAAATTTGAAATGATGCTACTCTCAGCAGATGATGAAAAGTTTTAACTGTTAGCCTCTTAAAAGCTGCTGTAACCGACATTCATTTTCACAACCACACATTACGCTCGCCCCTATTTTCTGTCTCTTCAGAGCCTCTCTAGTCCCGGGCGGCGTTCTCCTCTTCCTCCCCGTGGCGCTGGAAGCTCATGGGGAAGTCGACGCTCCAGCTGGAACAGCCTGGGAAGGGCACCGAGCCTCAAAAGGCGAGACACCAGCGGAGAGCGGGAGAGCTTGTTGTCTGGGGAAGGTGGAGAGGATGAGGATGCCAGGGATGGCAAAGTGGAGGCAGGGGGAAACAACAGACTAAAGCCGGGGTCCTTGGAACTGCTGCAGGCGTCTACTCTCTGCCCTTCTGTGGTAGCAGACTATGGTGACTGCAATGGGAGGACCGTGACCTACAACCCGAACGTGAACTCCGACCCCAAAGAAGACTCCTCCCCAGAGGACGATTTGGACGATGATGTAAGTGGCATTTGGTTGTTTCGTTTACTCTGCGGCTCGTTTTTACAATTAAATACAGATGCTCGTGGATGGATTTTGAAATGTTATGTAAATTCCTAATCTGTGCTCTCTGTGACTCTGTTTACACATTTTATTTCATTTTCTTCTCTCCTCTTGCAGTTCTCCCCTTCTGCCCTTTGCGTTCGCTTACTTTTGTATATAAATTAGAGTGTGCATTTTGTGTTCACACTGCAAAGCCTGGAGGGACACTAATTGTCATGCCTTAATTGATTAGTTTAGGCACTAATTGTTTTCTCAGTGGGTACAAAACAACTTGAGTACATGCAATCAGCACACTTATATATTTGTGCGTGGAAAACCTGGAGAGGCCCCCTTCCACTTCCCCCTCCTTGGTGGTTTTGGATGACCTCTTACGCAACAGTGTTCATGGGTTTATTGGCTCCAAATTGAGTTCATAATGCCATGAAATCCGCAGAAACAAAAGCCCTCTCCCCCGGCGAAGTGGATAAGTGAGGCTTAATACAGACAGTGTATTGATACATGGGTGTGTGTTTCAATGCACACTTGGAAGGGTATACACTGCGTGTGTGCACACGTTGTGCCAACTGAGGTGTGCACATACACGTTCTTCTCTGTGAGTGTCTATCTCAGATTATGGGCTTCGACTCCAAGGAGAGCTGAGCGGTTGGTTCTTGTCACAGGCGCACACACGCAGGATACGCCCAGATGCACACGTGCTCACATAATGGGCAGCCTGCCAAATAAGCAGTTTCTGAGAGGCCTAACTTTGGGTTGTTTTTAATTAGAATCCTGAAGTGCAGAAGCTGCGCACCTAAGCTTTCTTCTGTTTGTTTTATTACAAACTTTAATGAGTTTCAAAACACTTTCTATTGAGCTTGTGGCCTAGCTAAGTTGGAGGTCCGCCTGTTATAGTTCCAATTATCTCCCTTTACTTATGCAATGAAACACGTGTTTACTATGCCCCCATAGATTTAAGTGCAGAACGGCTAACATCAGCAACACCGTGGAAACTCGGCTTAAAGCCGTGCATTGCTTCTCTCTAATAGGATCTGCAGTGTAATTGTTGACGGGTTGTGCACATTAGAGTCGTCATAATACAATTTTACTTTTAACTGATAAACATAATATATAGTTTTGGCAATGACATTTAGCAGCATTCAGTTATATAAAAAGCTCTTGGGCTTACGCAGTTTCTCCACCTTCAAGGATTTTTTTGCATGATTTAATGTTCTAGCTGATCTTCAGTCGGGGTTTAAGGAGTGCACGCAGAACAAAAAGTAATAACATTTTTATTGCTCGGATTCTACAGATTGCATGCATAGTTTGTGGAGCAGCTGTCTATTTTTGGAGAGGAGCGCATCGTCCTTTTAGTAGCCTTGCTTCTAATCTACAACAATCTCAGCATTAATTAAATATTTATCAGTTGCGTTAGCTTCGATGTGTATATTAATATGTGTAAAAATGTGAAAAAGTATATCTGCCAGAATACTGAACCTTTAGATTTGCAAGACAAACCATTTGGAGTTTTTCACTGGGTGAGATTTGACGCACTTAGCTTTGACTGTAGCAGACATGACGGTAACAACAGTAATAAACATTTCACCAAATGCAAAGGTGACACCTATAGTTGGTTCGGAGATATTGACAGAGAAAGTAGTTTTGTTGTTGGTGTTAATGATGTTGATGTGCAACCATCGTTTTCTGCAGGCTTCTTTTTGCTACTGGACCAGGAAGGAGTTCCATAACATGAAGCCCCGATGGTGCAAAGAGCATGAAGACTGGACGCTGTACCTGTTTTCTCCAGAGAATCCGTAAGACAGACACACACACACACACACACACACACACACACACACACACACACACACACACACACACACACACACACACACACACACACACACACACACAGTAGTCTTTTCATCCTTGCATTCATATCTTGGAGATTTACCCTAATCCTGTAGGATCACAGTTACTACACTTACACTAATCCTAACCCGAACCTAACCCCAAACTATTTATACTAAGACACAATGATTTACATTTTCAGCATTAGCTTGTGTCACCAAAGTGTGATTGCACTGGCAGATTTATGTCCCACCAGCATGAGTTTCACACACACACACGGATCCATACGAAGAATTCAGTCCGTTCTGTTGTCACCCTCTGCCATCCATTTTTCTGCTTACTCACTGGCCTATTCCTCTCTGGTTCTTCTTTTTTTAATTTAACTATTTCTGTCTCTTGTATTTTTTACTGAATTCTCACTATTATTTATTTGATTATCAGTTTTAATAAATGATGGATATTTTATTGTTTTATCAGAGTTGCGTGTATGTTTGTCTGTGTTTTTTTTTATTTTTTTAATTTACTGTTTTTGGGGGTTTTTTTAGGTTCCGTATGTGGTGCCAGAAAGTGATCTCTCACAGACTGTTTGACCACATAGTTCTAGTTTTCATCTTTCTCAACTGCATCACCATTGCTCTGGAAAGACCTGATATAAAAAATGACAGCACGGTAAGACACACACGCACAGCCAATACACACCAGGACTGTTTTATTTAGTTTCTATCTCTTATAACTGATCCTTAATTAAGTAAGAGAAACAGGCAAAATTTCCTCTGTTATATGTGATGCTTTGATGCTTTTTATCCCTTCCATTGTTACCTGTAGTAACAAAGGTTTCTTGCTTGGGCTTCACATACACTCAGCTTGTGCTTTAGTCTGGGTACTGGGGTCTTTCACTACATTCACATAGTAAAAAAGAAAGTACACGCTTTTTAAATTCTAAGGTTTTAGATATCTGCAAATAATGTGGTCCTTAACAGTTCTTAAAATTAGGCAAATACAACCTCAGATATGAGGTTGTCCATTAACAGTTAACACATTACATTAACAATGTCTTAGACTCTGCAAGCCTCAGTTAACATTTCAAATGTTAAAGTTAATGAAGGTAGAGTTAGAAAAAAGCCAAAGAAGCGTGTCTTGTTTGGAAGGGTTGCCTGGAGAAAGGCTCTTTTCTCTAAAAAGAACATGGCAGCATGGTTTAGGTTTGCAAAGCTCCATCTGAACAAACCACAAGAATCCTGGAACAATGTCTCTTGGACAGATAAGACCAAAGTGGAGCTGTATGGCCATTATGCACAGTGCCACGTTTGGTGAAAACCAAACAGAACATATCAGCAAAAACACTCCATAGCGACTGTCAAGCACGGTGTTGGGGTGGTGACTTGTGCTTCTTTTGCTGCCACGAGACCTGGCCACCTTGAAGCCATTGAGTCAAAGATGAACTCTGTATACCAAAGTATTCTAGAATCATCTATCCTGCAGCTAAAGCATAGTCCAAATTGCTTAATGGAAAAAAATCTACAACAGAAAGGCTGAAAAAGAAAAGAATCAAGGTGCTACAATAATGTATTTGTTTTCAACTTTGTCAGCTTTGCCTTCATTTTCTATTTTCCAAAGTAAATTAGTAAAAGCAAAGAATTACAAAACATTTATTCACAATATATCATATTATGTGCTTTTTGGTGCTTGATTGATGATTATTTGCAGAAAGCTTAGAAAAAAATTGTCACTAACCGCTGTGTGAGGCAAGGAAGGATAAGACCCGAATGCAGGGCTCTCAGGCAGAACGTGAACTCAAAAACAGCTTTATTGCCAGATTCACAAAAAAACATTAGCTAAACTGGGAAGGAGCTAGAAACTAAAATAAACAGACAGCACACAGCATCGAGGGATGGCAACAGACAGAAGGAGATACAGACAATATTTCAAGAGGGTGTCAGGGCAGGAAACACCTGGGGAACACAGCTGAACATAGTCTGACTGAAGAGGCAGGGGAGCCACATTACATTACACATACAGGACAGATGACCATGAGAATAAAACAGGAAAAAGACGGACCAGACACAGGAAGACAGGGAACACAAACACTGAGGCGAGACTGACAAAAAACAGGGAGCGAGGGACAGAGACTTGAGCTTTATAACCAGACGTGACCACACACAGGGGACGCAGGGGAGGACCCACCAAGAGACTAATACCGACTGGACACAGAAGGGAACAAAATCAAACAAGAACTATGAACTACAAACATAACAAAACCGAACATTAGCATATCAATAGTTGGGTTGAAGACCCAGGGCCATGATAAAAATCATTTTATTAAAGTGTACAAGAGCTGAAAGAATAAAACTCCAGAGTTTAAAACCTTTAAAAAGACACATTTTAGACTGATGCTAGATACTCTGTACTCTGTAGTGTGATGTGGCGTGTGCTACATGGTATGTGGGCTGAAATATAATATCACTCTCTTCTTTAGGAGCGACATTTCCTGAGTGTGTCCAACTATATTTTCACTGTGATCTTCCTAGCAGAGATGGCCATTAAGGTAAGAATCATTTCCTTTTCTTTCTTCTGTAGATGAACCTTTTTCTATTTTCTACTGGATCTAGATTATTGTGATTACTGCCTTGTGTACAGCTTAATTTGTATTTTAATAATTCCCAGGTTGTAGCTCTTGGTTTCTGCTTTGGGAAGCAGAGCTACCTCCAGTCCAGTTGGAACATTCTGGATGGTGTATTGGTGTTTGTGTCTCTGATCGACATTTTGGTTTATCTGGCCTATCATGGTGAAAACAAGATCCTGGGAATTCTGAGAGTACTTCGCCTGCTACGAACACTTCGCCCACTGAGGTACATGTTGGATTTTCTTTTGTATGTGGATACTGTCTTCTCACCTTTTGGAGGGTTATAGTGTAGTGGTTTGCATATTTGCCTAAAGTACAAAAGATCCATATGTTGATCCCAGGAAGACACACAAGGAATCTAGAGTAAATATCTGCTGAATCATGTGCAAATTTGCAGTGCTACTTTATATCGTCAAAAGTATTTGCTCGTCTGCCTTCACACATATACACTTCACTGACATCATATTATTAATCCATAGGCTTTAATATGATGTCAGCCCACTCTTTGTTCTGGGAAGACTTTCCACAGGGTTTAGGAATGTTTGTGGGAATTTTTGACCATTCTTACAGAAGTGTATTTTTGTGCACTGGTTTGCAGTTATATTGGAACAGGAAGGGGCCAATCCCAAATTGTTCCCACAAAGCTGGGAGCATGGAATTGGCCAAAATGTCTTGGTAAGCTGAAACATTAAGAGTTCCTTTCACTGGAACTAAGAGGCAGAGTCAAACTCCTGAAATACAACCGCACACTTGGCACAGTGCAGTCAGACAAGTACCGTTCCCTGAGCAAACGCCAAACCCATACATTCGTCACTCTAGAGAACCCATCTCTAGTGCTCTAGAGTCCTATGGTCCTATGCTTTACAAACACTGCATCCGATGCTTTACATTGCACTCGGTGATGTATGGCTTGGTTACAGCTGCTCGCCATGGAAATCCATGGATAAAGCTCTCTTCACACTGTTGAGCTAATCTGAAACCACATGAAGTTGGGAAAGTTGGGAATCTCAGTGCACGATGCGACTCAGTATTTGCTAACCCTGCTCTGTGAGCCTACTACTACCGCTCTGCAGCTGAGTTGATGTCGTTCCCTGTAAATCCCACTAACACCTGACTGTGGAATATTTCGTAGTGAGGAAATTTCGCGACGGGATTTGTTCCACAGAGGTGACATCCTATCACGGTATCACGCCGGGACTCATTGAGCTCCTGAGAGCGACCCATTCTTTAACAAATGTTTGTAGAAGCAGTCTGCGTGCTTGTGTGCTTGATTAAATACACCTGTGGCCATAGAAGTGATTGAAACACCTGAATTCGATGATTTGGATGGGTGAATGAATACTTTTGTCAGTGTGGTGATGGAAGGGATCCCTTAGGAATAAGGGGAAATTTGAAAGTAGCTTTTATATATTGATGCACATGTGCTGGATACTTTTTTGTTGCTCTACCTTGTTTGGGTTCTAGTTTTTTAATGTGCTGCATTTATTGGTACTTGTGTTAAACATGTTTTGGTTTGTGTGTTCCAGGGTGATCAGTCGAGCCCCAGGATTAAAGCTTGTTGTGGAGACTCTCATCACCTCTCTTAGACCTATTGGGAACATTGTTTTGATATGCTGCGCCTTCTTCATTATCTTTGGAATCTTGGGGGTCCAGGTAATCACTGTTCCACAACACAGAGATGCCTTACACCTTTTGTTGCTTAAATGTCACTCAGTATCCAATCAACAATTAGCTTTTTGTTTGAGCATTTTTGAAAGAATGACAGTTAGGTGAAGTGTGAAAAGAAACAAGATGACCTGGTATTACCCAAGGACTGAGGGAAACGTATGATAATAATATGTTCTACAAAACTTCCCTTTATTTCTTTATTTCTGGCTTTATAAGCTACAAACTCTGGTACATAACATGTAAATGGCTACCAAAATAGCCCCGCAGATAACTCTCTCTATGTTTTTCTGTTTCACTCTAGCTGTTCAAAGGGAAGTTCTACCACTGTGAAGGTCTGGACACAAGAAACATCACCAACAAATCAGACTGTCTGCAGGCTAACTACCGCTGGATACGAAAAAAGTACAACTTTGACAACCTGATTCAGGTAACAAACAATAGATTGAGGGTGAGATTTGGCAAAAAAGATGGGGCATGAGTGTGGAATCAGCACTGCACAATCTCACTGTGAGCTGTTTTAACTAACTTTACAGTACTGTACAAAAGTCTTGAGCTATCCCTCATTTTTTAATATTTTGTTTCCAAGGAGCAAGGATGAGTTTTTAATGAGGTTTTGAGAAACAGTTCTCCAGGCTTTCTGCAGAGCTTTCAGAGTTTTTCTTTGGACACTGCCTTATTTTCAGTCCAATCCTTTTAATTTTTGGTATCCAGTTGTTCCATAATTTTTTAATTGTTTTTGATAAATCACCCCTGGGGCGCCTCTGTCAGTGCGCCCCAGGGTGGCTGTGGCTACAATGTAGCTGCCATCACCAGTGTGTGAATGTGTGCGTGAATGGGTGGATGACTGGATATGTAAAGCGCTTTGGGGTCCTTAGGGACTAGTAAAGCGCTATATAAATACAGGCCATTTACAGGCCATTACCTTGCTGCATCTTCAGCAAATAATTACTTAAAAATGTCCCAACTTCTATGACATATTTCATGGTATTAATATATTATGTTATTATTATATGCAGAACAGCACAAAATCACCTAAGGCTTTTAAGCTTCTAGTAATGATGGAGAAATAGAGTTACAAGTCAGCATAACAAACTGATCACATGTGTAATGACTTCCTGTATTGTTTGTGTTTAATATCCAGGCTCTGATGTCTTTGTTTGTGCTGTCGTGTAAGGATGGCTGGGTTACCATCATGTATGATGGGCTGGATGCAGTAGGAGTGGACCAACAGGTAATGGTGTGAGAAATTGCTAAGCTGTAAAATTGCCTTGTGTCAGGTAGACAAAAAATATCTTTGTAGTGTTAATCTACATCCACCCTCGAAGTGATTACTTATTCGTGGATCGTTTGAAGGTGACAGTAAGTCGTAGGCGGACGTTCCATGATCCAGTTCGCCCAGGAAATCCTCATTGGTAGTCCCTTCAGTTGCTCACTTCGAAGTTTAGAAGTTTATCTGAGATCCCAACCACTTCATGTTGCCAAATGTCACGTTCTCTAGTCTGTGGTTGTGACATCACTGCATATCGCGTCAAATGTGCACACAGCTTTAAGTGACAAAGAGAAAACAGTTTAAAAGGTGGAGCTTTCCCTGAACATTTTCTAGGGATTTGACCTGCTTCTGAATGTTGTAAGTGATAAGATACTGACAGTTTGGGTGCTGGTATCTCTTCTACTTGCACAAGATGATCAGAAGAGCTAAAAGTCCTGTTCTTTTTTGTTTTCAGTAAGAAATATGCATAAAAAACTGAAAAAGCAAATATTCTCTGCTGTCTTCTGCTTTCCTCAGCCTAAAAGGAACAACAATCCTTGGATGCTCCTCTACTTTATCTCCTTCCTGCTCATCGTCAGCTTCTTCGTCCTTAATATGTTTGTTGGGGTTGTGGTGGAGAATTTCCACAAGTGCCGACAGGACCAGGAAGAGGAGGAGGCGCGCTTACGGGAAGAGAAGAGGCTCAAAATGAAAGAGAAAAAGCGCAGGAGTAAGGAGAATGAAGGGGCTGGTCGGTAGTCTATTTTTCTGAGCACTGCCTGCTTTCAGAGCCTGAAAAAAAGAGAACGGGAATGAGAAAAAGAAACAAACAGGGATACATGTATATATGACAGACTGAAACATTAAAAGAGGGAGAATTTAAAAGACTGGCTAGCTCACGCAAACAGTGATCGATCACTGACAGGGGGCGTGGACTACATCAGTCTGATGCATGCAAATGCATGACTGCAGCCCTACTCTTACCCTTTTTCTAACACTGCAGGAAAAACTTGAGCAGTTGTTTTAACCTAAAACTTTGTATGCTCACCCTTTAATTAATGGAACTGCCACCAGTTTAGTGTAAAAGTATTAACAGTACTTAATCTATTTTAAATACGTCTCAGATACCAAATTTAAATACAACAAAACCTGTAATAAGCTAACTTTTGTTTTTGGTTTCATTACTTTTAAAAAGCACCTTTATAACACTTGCTGCATGTGAAAGTAATTAACGGCTGCATTTCTCCAGATGTCTTTCGAAATTTTGCTAGCAAAATTTGAATTGGTGAAATGCCAGTAAACCCCTCCCTCCTTGCGAATGCATGTGCAACACTGACCATGAAATGGTTCTTGTCATGGATAGAAGAAGAAGGATATTTCCTGTAAACACGCTTTGACTGGCAGACTCAGAAACATAGCAGACACTTTGGCTGCTATACCTGTAAACACCTTGGGTAGCTGCGCTGTTAGCATATGTTAAGTTACGTAGATAAAAATTGTTGTTTGTTGCACCTTATAGCTAATGCAAGGACATGCTGGTAGAAACATCAGAAACACACCACCCACTGCAATCATGATTCAAAGTACTGTACAGTCACAATACAGAAGAGTATTTCATTTAGGGACTTGATTGTGAATGAGAGAAATTTGTAGAAGTATTTTGTCTTATATTCATTTACGTAATCGCAGAGTTACATTTTAAGGCAGTATATGGTGTGAGCAGAACACAGCTATTTCATGTTCTAATGGCACCATGTCTCACTGGTCTAAAACTGCTCTTGATAAATGTAATATAAGCTACTTGAATGTCTCAGAGGAATGAGCCTGTTCATAGGGATTTGGGCATATGATCAATCAAAACTCACTGATCAATCAAAAAACGAATGTAGTTTTAGACTACTGAGATTTTTTTTCCTGCAAGTATTTTAGAGAAAAGTGGCTCCAGTGTTTGTTCAACAGCACCCCCTAATTCTCAAACTAAAATCTTAAGGAATTTGACAGCAATATTAACTGATTAATTTGAAATTATTGAGCTCAATTTAAAGCGTTTAGATTATCGCTAAAGCAGTACAAGCTGAACGATCTCATTTGTTAAAGGATGGTGTTGTTGAACATACCCTGCACAGCCCCTCTAAATCCTAGTTTTAAAAAGAATGGCATGAAAGCATGCAGTCGATGCATAGGGCAGGGCATGGTATACGTGAGAGTATGTCAAAGACATTCACATACACGTTCGATAATTACAGTGGACATGTGAGTATGCAGTCTAGTTTGATAACAAGCACATATAAATAGCCAGGGTCTCATTTGTAAAACACTTGTTGTATGTTGGCACCGTAACAAAAATGTATAAATGCACACAAAAGCAAAAAATGCCATCCACCAAGATATCAATTTGGATTGGCTTCTTCTGTTCATACACAATGTAGTCCTAACCTATGTAAGCATCTGTGATCCTTGACTGGGTAGTGCTATCTCAAACAGCAGCAAGTTTCACACTTACAGAAATGAGAAAGTTTAATTAGCGTCAACATTCTGACTATTAACCTAATATTAAATATGTAAACATGGCATTAACATGCATAACCATAAAACATTTGAAACAGCTAGTTAGCATTGGTAATGGTATTTTCAGTGCCACTGGACTTCCTTAATCTGGCTAAAAATTGGCTTATGTTTCCTCCTCCTCTAATGTCACTCTAACTTTTGATTCTTAAGAGTGCAACATGCACGGCACTTGCTTATCATTACGTATGCACAATTGAGGTCAGAGGTTTACATCCACTTATCGTAGGCATGAATTTCATGGTAATTTTGGGCGTTCAATGATTTCTTTGAACTGTTCTTTTTCCAGGGTCGAATCATTGTACAGCACACATCTTTGACCACTTAAACAAACAAGAATTAGGTGCACAAATATATTCATACATCCCCACTAATATTTGGTGTCTCTAAGCAATTTGTGCTTCGACCAGATGCTTTTGGTCACCGTCAACAACCTTCTGGCATAATGCTGGCAGGATATTTAACAACTTGTCTTGGCAGAGTTGGTAGAGTTTATTTTTATTGATTGGTGTCATGGCGCGGACTCAACTTTTAACACATGTACAATAGGGTTAAGGGCGGGGCTTTGGGAAAACCATCCCAATAGCCTAATGTTAGCTTGTGTTATCCATTTCAATACTAGCTTTGATGGATGTTTGAGATCATTGTCCTTTTGGAACACCCAATTATATCCAAGTTTCAACCATCTAGCTGTTGATTTGAGGTGAATTTGAAGAATTTAGAGATAGTCTGTAATTTCTTCCATCTTCAAAGCATGATGATACCTCCGCCATGCTTGACAGCTGGTACAGTGTTCTTAGGTTTGAAAGCCTCATCTTTACTCCTCCTAACACACTTCCTGTCATTTTGGCCAAATAGCTCAATTTATGTCTCCTGACCATAAAACTTTTCACTTGGTCTAAACCCTGTCAGTCCATTGTGATGTAAAATGAATTTCACTGTGGACACTGATGCTGGTGTTCCAGCAGTTTCCAGTTCACTGCAGGCTTCAGTCTTAGTGGTTCCCTGGGTTATTCCTCAACATCTTAACCGATTTCCTCTCATCTGAGGGTCAGAATTTGGATCTTCTTCCGGATCTTGGCAAATTGGTGACATATTCAAGTAACTTGTACTTAAGTGCAGTTGTTTAAAGGGATAGTTCTCTGCAGAAATCTATGGTTATTTAGGAAAAAGAAAGCCACAACTTGTGTACATCTAGAATTCTATTTCTTAGATCTTCTCTGAGTTCTGTGGACTTTCAAATTGTTTCGAGTATTGGTCAATCCAATCAGTTCTGTCAAACAAAGAGAACTAACAGTTGTAGTCAATCATGATCACTAACAAGAAGCTGAAAGGCCTTGGTGTTTGTAGAGCCTTCAGCACCTTTATTAAAAGATTTAAGTGAGTGAATGTGTATATTTGAGCTTTTATGTAAACTTTTGTGGATTATAGAAAATCAAAAATAAATTCAGTGATGTGTGTCTAATTTTAGGGTTTTTTTTAAAGATGTATGCGGTACAGTTATTCCACCCTGGAAAAGGACAGTTCAGGTTTCACGAAAATCCATAAATCCCCATGATGTTCGTGTGGATGTAAATTTTTAAGTAGAACTGTACGTGTGCAAATTTACGTACAAAAGTATTTTGAGTAATAATACTAAATATGTGATCCCTTTAAAAAATGAATACATGCCATAAATATCTTAGACTTCGTGTTACTCTCATGTCCTCACTTATTTAAACAAGCCACACAAGCAGTAGCATGCACATGCTGTTTAAGGAACAGGGACAAGGGGAGCACCACCGCTGTGAGTAAGTTTACAATTAGAGGATCAGTGGGTCGCCTGGTCTGCTCAAGGGCCTCTCTGGTGTGACATGCGTACCAAAATAGCAGAATCTTATTAAGGCACAAGCATATTTTGGTGAATAAAGTATGAAATGGAACAGCAGTGGTGGTTGCCTTCTCTTTGCCCCTTTGCCTTCCGGTGCACACTGCTACACATACAACACTTTATATTCAGACAACAGTTACTCACCAAAGTGAGTCTCTCTGCGTGTTTCTTACTCTGTCTTTCATATATTTGTTTGTTCCTGAATTTTTGTGATCCAGAGGCCAAGCTCGGGCGCTACTATGACGACTACTCTCCCCTGCGTCTGTCCATCCACTCGCTGTGTACCAGCCACCACCTGGACCTCTTCATCACTTTTATCATCTGCGTCAATGTCTTCACCATGAGCATAGAGCACTATAAACAACCAGTGGTAATGCGTGCCCTTACAAACTTGCTCAAATGGAAAATGTTGTGAAAGATGTCTCAAATTAATCTGTACTCTTCTCCTTACATTCAATCTGTGCACTCAGTATTTAGGAGAGGTTCTGAAGTACTGTAACTACGTGTTTACCTGCATCTTCGTCGTTGAGGCCCTCCTCAAACTTGTGGCATTTGGCATACACAGGTTCATCAGAGACAGGTAAAGCAATGAGAATCTCTATAACATTGTTTCCCACTAAAGTCAATGTAACTATCTCGCATAAAATGGTTACAAAAATTATTCCCTACTTAATGTGTGAATTCCTGCCTTCCTTATTTTCCCACAATTGTATTGAGAGCACTGGGTGGTCAGGGTACAATCACCCGCTGGTACTAGTTGAATATGCTGCATGAGCGATGAAAGAGAAGCACTGTATCTTGTGTCTTATTTTTTATTGATTAATTTTTTTGCCCTTTTCTTTTCTACCCGACTAAAAAATATTCTCAGGTGGAATCAGCTGGATTTAGCTATAGTGGCATTGTCCATCATGGGCATCGTCCTGGAGGAGCTGAAAATGAAAGGCACATTACCAATAAATCCAACCATCATCAGGATCATGAGAGTGCTCAGGATAGCACGAGGTACACATACGCTTACCAATCTATCCTTGCTTATGTTGTACACACTTACATCATTTCACTCTGTTAAGTTATCCTAAATATTCTAATAGATCTGGCATCAAAAAGAGGATCTCAGATGTAGATAAAACAGTTTCCTACTAACCCTTTTTCACAATTATCACAGTAAAACGGCTGTTTCAATGTCTCTCTGCAGTGCTGAAGCTTCTAAAGATGGCCACAGGGATGAGAGCTCTGTTGGATACTGTCATGCAAGCACTGCCGCAGGTAAACATGGACTCTGTAATGTCTCAACCACAAAAGAGTGGTTTTGCTTTTTTTTTCTTATTTATGAAAACAGGGTCAGGATATGAATTTTGTTCAGAATAGACAGCCCTGAAAGATTTATGCTTTTTAATAAATATTTAATTCCAGGCGTATCCTTCCACATTACAAAATTCATATCCTAACCCTCAAGTGTGTTTGTTTCTTCAGATTTTCGCCGGCTTATTGCACATCACATTTGGTTTTCTTAGTAAATGTGCCTTATAATAAATGGCACGCACACTGCACACAAGAGGAATTTTATCACAGAGTCAGTGAGTTCATTAGTCAAATGGATACCCGTGCACATTTTTGCCACCGATCTTGTGATTTCTTTTTTTTTTTTTTTTTTTTTTTGAGTCAGACTGTTCCTCCCTTGTGCTCCTTTTTGTGCTTTTGCTATTTTGTCAATGCACCCACCATTTTTTTTTTAGGCGTGTCAGCAGATGTCGCGGATGTATCTCTCTGTTATTGCGTGGCTCAAATCTTAGAGGCAAAGCGCAGCTGCGCCAAAGATTATGATGTGTGTGCAGTGACAGACGTTGTTCTGCTATTTTCTAAATGTCAAGTATTCGGATATAACCATCCCAGGCACAGAGTGCACGAGGAAAGATTTTTAGAAAATGGAAAAGGAGATGAGACATGCTGGTAAATGATGGCACGATGCACATGTAGTCATAGGAGGTGCACACTGTCCAAGTTATTTTTGAATTTTTTGATTTTTAAGCGCGCAAGGGATTTCTCCATGCAATGGGTAGAAAAGGGAAAAAGAAGTATTTTATGCTAATGCATAAATAAGCATATGTGGTATCAAATATATGCAATAAGACAAGAGCACTCAGAAAGCACATCTCCTCTCAAAAAGAAAGGGCTGTACTAAAACGGTGATGTTTTATGAATTGTTTTTATTACAACATGCTGACATCAGGATGTTTTTATAACAATATGCTGATGTCTGACCTTTAACACATTTATAGTGTTTTTTATTGTCTTTACCAATATAACTGGGACAGAGCTGGCTGATTTGGCTTCTATAAGCTGAAAGAAGTTGTGACTTTAAGATATTTTCATGCACTGTGTAATTTTGGGAAACTTTCTGGTGTCATTGTGATGTCATGGGCATTGTGTTAATGTACAGCTCTCCCCATGCCCATTCACATGATATATTACTTGATATGGTTTCTTTAAATGTTTTTTCAAGGTCAACTTTTACCTTTGGCACAAACAATAAAGGTCAAGGTCAGATCCCTGGAAAACTGAGGTGCTCGTGCCAAGCAAGGCTTGTTTTTATTGTTTTACCCATTTGATGTGATCTTGATGTGATTTTCACCTAAATGAAACCAACTTGTACCATCACACAAAATATGAAAATGAGATCTTGGAAACTGTGGATGCTACACTGCTAACAAACAGACAGACAAACAAATGGAGTCAGTTATATACTCCCTCTCGATTATATACTCCGGAGACAGTGCCTTCTTGTCCCTGGATCTTTAATGTTTTAAATGGTACTGTTGTTTTTTTGCAGAAGATATCTAACATATTTTGGGGTTTGTTTTTTTCTTTTTCCTTCCAGGTGGGAAATCTTGGTCTTCTCTTCATGCTGCTCTTCTTCATCTATGCTGCTCTGGGAGTGGAGCTCTTTGGCAAACTGGGTCAGTCACCAGCAAGAAAAAAACAAAACAAAGACACACACACACACTGCTCCACACACTTTGCCAGAAAAGGTTTTTGAATCCAAGCATCACTATTACAGTCACGATTTGCGGCAAATTTCCCCCCTTTTTTTTGTATCCTCCCTTCCTGTTTTGACCAAGGAAAGATCACATTTGCATGATCCCATTTATTTACATTATTGCTTCTTCAATGGATTCACTCTGTCAAACTCATTTTGCCTGAGTTTGTGTGGGAAAAGTGTTAGAAAAAAGAAAAAAAGGACTTCTGGGAAGATGAAATGAAAAACAACTTTCTGATAAAGAGGTTGCTTTCGGTGAAATGTTATGATCCTCTGCTACACGCTGGGAATAGAAGATGATGTCTGTTTTGCCGATTTATGCAACATGACCCATCTTCAGCTTTTGCAGAGATTTTTATGAATGTTTGGAAGTGCCAAGCTAAATGCTGATCCATGCCTGTAAGGGTGAAATATGTTTTAACTTTGGAAGTTTTGAAGGAAACATCGTGGCACAGAGCGGTGGAGAACAGGAACGTTCCCTGCATTCACGCCAGTAAGAAAAAGCTAAACCTCATCTTCGAACTTACTTGCGTCTCACACAACCCTTGTTACATAGGCCGTCGACAAGTCTTTAGTTTTATTATAACATGGTGTTTTATACATTTTCACCATGGAAGAGGAATTTAAACTGACCAACAATTATACGACTAACTGACAGATCTTAGATAAGCGTACGTTGGCAGACTCTGTCCAAGGTATCTGCCCAAGGCTGTGTAGATAGGATGAGGGCACAGGGGGCTGAATGAGTGTTTAAATGTTAATACAGTTCTGGCTTCATGTCATTTCAGGGTCAGGTGTTTTCAGCATAGCTTGTAATTAACATATTCCAGTGTGGATCTGAATCTAGATTTAATAATTTATCTGGTAGTCTACACCCAGATGAATCCCGATTTCCAGTGGGCAGGAGTTAAAGGAAGATTACCTGAGAAAGGTAAAACAAAGGGGGTAGAACAGTAAATGGTCTATACAGGAGCGAGCTCCGACTGGGAGGAAAGAATATTTAGTAAGGTGTGAAAGCAAGGAAACATTGACTTGAGTGACTTAGTAGATCTCATTAGTTTTCCTCATTAGGTCTAATTAGGTCTAAGTCACCACTGTTAGATGAAACTCTCTCTCTACATATATATATATATCTTTTAAATGAGTTTTCTTACAATCTGATCTTGTGAAATAAGTTTTTTTACGTCTAAAAATATGTTTTTGCTAATGATGTAGACATATTAAAGGCGTACACGTGAAATACCTGCAGTCCAAAAAAATGAAAAAGTCAGATGTTTAACGTTTGACTGAATATATTTGAACTGAAGCTGCTTTTTCTGAATTCTCAGCAGCCTCTGACTCAGTCGTCTCCCATTTGTTAGAGCCACAGCGAGCGTTTCAGTCTTGCATCAGTATAGCTTGATTTCATTACAAGTTACGCAAACCTTCCCTATCCATTTCCTCTGTGCTACACTCTCACATTGTTTAATCCTCTTATTTGTCTCCTGGTGACTGATGCTTAGAATAATAAACATGGTACATAATACTCCAAGGGATGTGTTATTCTTCTCAAGCATGCTGTTAATGTGACCTCAGGTTTGAGGCAAGGGAGGATATCTTCTGGTGGCTATTCTCTTTCTGTAAACAGGGCCTCGAGAGCTTTCTGTTAAATTGACCCAAAGACTGTCCCCTGGAAGACTTTTCTCATTCGCTGTCCTGTGCCACGTCCATAGGGAGACGCCACTTGGAACTAGTTTACTCTGCATTTATATGATTGAAGAAGTTGTATTTTGTATGGAAGTGCGGCACGTTGTATTTCTCGTCTTCTTTTCATCACCATGTTTATAGCGCAGCTTAATTAACGTCTTCTGTTTGCTTTGATTAGAGTGCAGCGACGACAACCCATGTGAAGGTCTGGGTCGTCACGCAACCTTTAGAAATTTTGGGATGGCCTTCCTCACACTGTTTCGAGTGTCCACTGGAGACAACTGGAATGGGATTATGAAAGTATGAACAGACACACACACAAACGCACTTGTATGCACAACATGAGCTCTAATAAATGATGACTAGATTATCTCATAACCGCAGAGAGCGACGACCTCGAAAAGCAATTATGAAATGATAAAGTAGCTTAGAGGAGACCAATGTCAAAACTTTCACATTTTGAGTTTTACTTTATTAAAAAATGAAATTCTGAACGACACAAAAATGTGATCGTTTACAAATGATGTGACAATGTCATGTGTTTTTCTTTTTTTTAAATGAATTATAATTTTTAGGTATAGTGTAGAATCTCTTTAACAAGATCATGTTAGGGAAAAGGTGTCAAACACAAGGCCTGATGCTTAAAAAAATGACATGTTTGTTGAAGTCACACACCTTTTTTCTAATATTAAGATATTATGTGAAGGATTAAATGTGTAAGTAAACTTCTCCACTCAGGCTCGTAAGTGGCCCACAACATAAGCAATGCCTCTTGAATTCCAGCAGAGGGCGATGCCACACAGTTTCTCTTTTTAACCACTGCTTTAAAAAAGGCACTTTAAAGTAGATTTCTGTCTTTGTACAGACAGTCTGTTTTATGTTGTGTGTAAGAAATGTACGCGTCTGTCAGTTTGGCGATTTTTTTGAGCTAATTCAATATAAAAACAGGACGTGATTTCATGCATATACCTTTTAGGAGTGATGGAGAGTGGGGGTTGTTTAACAATGTGCAATGTTTTTATTTCTTTTTTTACTGATTATGAACTACTTACATCATGTCTATGTGTGTGCTTAAATTTGTGTTTCTTTGTTTCCTGAAGTTACAAATGAGTAAATGTGTAAAACTGTGATGCTTACAAAAGTCTTTGCAGCTGTGGATGCCCAGCTTTTTCAAGTGGTGACTGTGATTCGGTGTCGAGGTAAAACTCTCTGCTTCTTCATTTTCTCTTCTTTTTCTTTTCAGGACACATTGAGAGAGTGTCACCAGTCTGACGAACACTGTTTACCATATCTGCCCTGGGTTTCTCCAATTTACTTTGTCACCTTTGTGCTCATGGCCCAGTTTGTTCTGGTCAATGTGGTGGTGGCTGTTCTGATGAAACATCTAGAGGAAAGCAACAAGGTGCAGTAACTTGAGTACTATCTCTTTGGTTTTTGGCTTTTTAAATGCACAGATATTAAGTAGATATATATTTGCAGGATGCTAAAGAGGATGCGGAGATTGATGCAGAGATCGCCTTGGAAATGGATAGGGAGAGGGATCGCAGACTAAGCACAAATTCCAACAACAGCTCAGTCGGAGGGACCTATGTGGGGCCATGCTCAAATTCACCTGAAGAGGTAGGAAGACAAAACTGTGCTTATTAGCAATTGCAGCAGTGAATTTAAGAAAGCCCAAGCTATGATGTGTAGACAACTGGGTCTCCAAAGTTGCAGCTCTTGTGGGGTGTTCTCAAAAGTGGTCCAAGGAAGGAACAGTGAACAGATCACACGGGTAGGCCTTCACTCCCCACGTGCAATCTGATCCAACAGACGAGCTACTGTTGCATCAAATAAAACTACTGCTGACCTTTCTGCCGCCTCCCAAGGTGTGTCACTTACCTGGGGAACACCTGGCACCAGATGTACTATGGGAAGAAGGCAAACTAGCGGAGGCAGTGTGATGTTTTGGGAAACCTCAGGTCCTTCCATTCATGTGGGTGTTACTTTGATATGTACCTAAGCACTATTGCAGACCATGTACAGCGTTTCACAGAAACAGTACTTCCTGATGGCTGTGGCCTCTTTTGGCAGGATAATTGGGCCTGTCAAAAAGCAACAATGGTTCAGGAATGGTTTGAAGTGCACAAAAATAAGTTTGAGGTGTGGACTTGGCTTTCAAATTCCCCAGATCCCACTCCAATCAAGCATCTGTGGAATGCGATGGACAAACAAGTCTGATTGCTGGAGGCCCCACCTCACAACTTAGAGGACTTCAATGATCTGCTGCTAACATCTTGATTACAAACACCTCAGCACACTTTCAGGAGTCTAGTGGAGTCTATGCCTCGATGGGTCAGGGCTGTTTTGGCAGCAACAGGGGAAACTACACAATAATAGAGAGGTGGTACTAATGTTATGCCTGATCGGTGGAAATGCAATATTACGAATAAAACAAGGTATAAACATATACTTTGTTATTACATCTTACTGCTGGGTTACAGTCTTTTAACAAATACGGAAACATTTAAATACATGTTTTGGGTTGTGCATAGAGCTGGCATGTAATTCAGCCCATGTTTCTCAGAGCCTGATGAAAAGATGACAAACGATGCTCTCCTTTAACCTTTACCTTTAAGATAACTTTAAGAGACAGTTCTTTGAATTTGTGCGTGTGTGTGTGTTATTTTCAGTGGTTGTCCGTACACTATCTTGCACCAGAAAGATGCCACAGACATGGCATTCATATTTTTACCTGTCTCAACCTGCAACACAGACGTCAGTCATCAGAATCACGCAGCGCTCTATTCTTTCTTTGTAAAAACTGCAGCTGTTGGTTTTAGCACTGAGTGGTCTCTGTCTCCCCCTGCAGGAGGAAGAGGTGCAGTACAACAACCAGAACCTGCTGTCATCCAAGATCTCTGTATCCAGGATGCATTCTCTGCCAAATGACAGTTATATGTTTAGACCGGTGCGACCCGCCAGCGCCCCCTACCCTTTAGACGAGGTAGACCTGAGTCCCCAACACCAGCATTCAGGTAAACTAGATGTTAAATACTAAAATATTGATTGTGAGAGTAGCATCGCTTTATTATTGTGAAGTTTTGGCATTTTATTTAATCTGTGTGGTAAACAGACAGAGACACAGTTACTAAATTTGTTAACTAAACTTCACAAGGTCCAATTCAAACTAGTTAAAATAAAAGACTGAGTAATGTTTATCTCACATAGAGTCAACCTTATACCTATCCTACATAATGTTATCTTTTTTTCCTGTAGTTTCACCTTCTGTGTGTTTAAAAAAGAAGTCAGAACATAAAGAAACAATGCTCAGAACACATCTCTAAGCACTAACAAGAACTGTTTCATTTGCAGTCAGAATCTAATGGCATGTTGTGTCCAGGCTGTGGACAGGCCCAGCTCTGTCCTAAGGTACTTACTGTAGTGGATGAGTCGATACACGTGAATACCTGCAACTTTCACACAGGCTCATCTGCTCAGCTGTGAAATGGCCGAATACTAAACTATAGTGGTCGTTGTCTTCACAGTCAAGTTGCAAAGTCAGAAAAGTGCATATGTTTAAAAATGTGCAGTCATCACTTCTCTTTTGTCTTTTGGTTATTGTCTAGTTAAAAACAAAAAAATGCTGGGATGCTGTGTCAGTGATTTGATTTGATTTTCATAAACCTCATATGCAATCAAAAGCACACAGATGATGAAAACAGAGACATTTAGTTGTCTTTTTGGGTTCTCTCTGTGTACTCCGGCTTCCTGATTTCGTCTTCTTCTGTTTTTTTGTTGTTGCATATTTTCACACTTAAATGTTTCAGACAGACAGAGATAGACAAAGATAACCTGAGGAAAACAAAATGCCGTTTTTAAATGAATATTTTGTGTATTAAATGAAAGAACTCTATCTAAACCTACCCGGCCCTGTGAGCCAAAGTAACTGCCCCTCTGTTAAATCATGAATTGACAGATTAACTGCATTTTTTTTGGAAAGCTGGATTCAATTTTAGTAGCCACACTTAGGCCCGAATACTGTCAGACCTGCTGAATCAAAAAATCACTTGAATAGATCCTGTTGGACAAACTCAAGGAGGTGAAAATATCTCAAAAAGCAACACATCATTTCAAGATCTAAAGAACCAGCTGAGAAACAGTCATTGGCATCTGTCAGTCTGGAAAGAGCTACAAAGACATTTCTAAGGCTAGCTTAGATCCATAATCCACAAATGGTGGAAACTTGGAAGAACTGTCACTTCCAAGGGTGGCAAAACCAGTTATTAAGTTTCAGGTGTAATTACTTTTTCACACAGAGCCAAATCGATCCCTTAATAAATAAAAAATAAATCATTTAAAAACTGCCTTTTGTTATTACTCTAGTTATCTTTGTGTAATATGAAAATCTGTTTGATCTAATAAGTGTTACAAATATGCAAGAAGTCAAGAATGGAGTAAGTACTTATTCACCTTTTGCACAGCATCCCAGCTTTTGTCAAAGATGTGGTGTTTTAAGAATAATATTTTGTGACTTTACAGCTTGAACTGAAAATATCTACTTGAAATGAACTCGTTTACGCTCTGACTAACATTTTATTGTTTTATTTCTATTATATCTGCACACCCCGGTTCGGTGAGCCTTAATGCTCTCTGCTGCAGGTTCCAGAAATTCTCCTAGTTCACTGAACCTGTGTGTGCAGATCACCTGAGAGCCTGGCTACACAGTTTCACCACACAGATTGAACATCTGATGGATGTGCTCTCTTGTGCACTTGACACCTGACACATTAGAGCGCTATATTCTGTCAGGACCCTAATTTCCCTTGGCATGGCGCAGTAGAGACAAGTGAAACTGTTACTGTAACCAGGATCTAATGTGGAATTTTACATGCAGCAAGCTGGCCTTCTGCGACTGTTTCGCTGAAAAGTCAGCTCGGTGCTGCTGCTCAGCATACAGTGTAACAACCTACTGTATGCGCTAATGATTTTTTTCTTCATCCAGGAAACACTTTATTTTGATAGCACATTTTAAAAAGCAAATTTTCAGCCCAGAAAACTTCTCCAGGCTTCATATCTGAAGCTGTTATTTATGACCACATCTTCCACTTAAACTTTTATTTGAATGGCTGTTTGTAAGATCCAAATGTTCTATCATAATAAAGTGTTAGCGATGTCATACTTTGGCCATGACTCTTGAAATATAATGCTTTAAAAAGAACAGAAAATAACATGTGTTTCTTTATGCCCAGCTGTGCACGTGTTTTCTCCAGAAGTGCATGTGTTTCTGTCATTTTTGTGTGTCTGCCGTGTTCTATCACGTTTGACTTGATGACATATATGCTTTGCACATGTCTCCCTGCAGTCTCAGTGATGTCGGTCCACTCCCAGCCCTGTGAGAGCCACTCTCTGCTCCAGGTTCCGGACATTTCCCCCGTTCACCCTCGGTCACCTCCATCCCTGTCTCTTCCTCGCATCGCCCCGCCAACACCCAGCCCCTCACCACGGGCCCTGCATAGGCAGGTGAGAGACCCCGTTTCACGCTTATACACACACACACACACATACACACATTTCAGCAGCTTCTTATACCCATGCGTTCTGCTTTTCTGTTGCAGGTGGCGGTTAAAGTTGATTCTGTGGAGTCTCAGGGTTTTGAGCAACAGGAGAGGACCAGCTCAGTCCATCTGCCCCCCCTGTCCCCTTCACAGCTACCTCCTCATCCATCCTCCTTGTCATCACCCCTGCCTGCTTCTCCCTCCTCCCCCTCCGCCTTCCCTCGCTATCGTCCTTCTCCTCTTCCTCCTCTGCTGTCTTCCCCTTCTTCTCTTCCTCCGCCACCGTCCTCCCCTTCGCTGCTTCTCCCTCCACCTCCCTCGCCCCGCGCCCCCTTGAGGCCTGCCAGCCTCCGGAGACCAAGGCCGCCCTCCGCCATCTCCCTCTGTGACCCGGCCGACGAGGAGGTGTATCACATCACCAGCTCTGCTGGCCACAGGTGGTGGGACGGGGAGGGAGGTGGGACGGAGAGCAGGGTTAAAGTGGGCCGCAGCCACTCCCTCTCCCCGTACACCTTGCCGTCTGCCCTCGACTCCTACTCCTCCACCTTTTCTCCTCCTCCTCCTCCGCTGCCACCATCCTCGTCGAGGAGCGCACTGAGCCTGCTTGGAGCCGGACTGAAGGACCGGGACTTCAGGAAAGGCTTCAGCATCGACAACCAGGGCTTCCTGGACAAGCCGCCATCACTGAATGCCGGATACGCCGACGACCAGCGGCGTCACTCCATCGAGGTTTGCCTCCCAAGGGCTGGAACAACCAGCTCTAACGAACACTTCACAGAGGAGGCCTACTGGCTGGAGAAAGGCGGTCCTGTGAGGGTGCAGTCTGTCAGGAGCAACCACAGAAAGAAGAAGATGAGTCCTCCATGTATATCCATTCACCCACCCTCAGAGAGGGAGCACGCTGAAACCGCCTCGCCCCCCAAATTATCTGATTGCAGCACGATGCTGAGACGCAGGACACCCTCCTACGACTTGACGCCACACATGCAGTCAAATACAAACGCCCAAGACGCGTCATCAGATGCAAACACGCAATCTCCAATGCACAGATCGCTAACGCCTGTCCATGTTCCTCTGCGAGCAAACTCGCCCACTTGGGCACTGGCTCACTCGCGACCGTCTACCCCAACACGCACTCAGACACACACCCCTCCCCACGCCTACACGCCTACACACCCACACATCCCCATCAGCCCGAACGTCTTTATCCAGCCTCACACCCCTCTTGTCCCAATGCCTTTCTCACAGACACGCCCTGTCTCCCCTGCTGCGGGGCACATCCCCCTCCCTCAGTTCACCTTCGACCAACCGCAGTCCAGATACATGAGCGGCCTATCAGCTGGCATATCAGACACCGACACGGCCACCTGCTCTTCCCCTTTCGACGGCAGACTGGGAAGCGGCGCAGGATTCAGTGCAAAGAATCGGAGGACCGCCCAATAAACACCAGTTGTTTGATTCTGGAGGTGAATCTGGTTTTAAATCTCTGAGGCTGGAGCAGCGGCGCCTCGGCTAACCTCAGCAGAGATGGGAATAAGAGGTGTTTCTTTTCAGTTGTTTTTTTGTTAAGATGAATAATGAACAGACATTGATTACTCTTTCCAGAGAGAAGCTGGTACAGACTTGAATAAGAGACAATGGATCCATTTGTTTTAAACCCAGCTGGAAGGACAGCAGATCCACAGCTGGAGGCTGTATCAGGCAAACAGTGCTCACTGTACGCGGTGTGTCGGGGACTAATGCAGATAACACACCAGGACTAAAGCCACCTAACTCCGTAGCCAAAGTTTTTTTTCACACACTGTCCTCACCTGCGCGAGCCAATCAGGAAGCAGCGTCTGGCTGACAACCTCTGACCTTTTAACGGGAAGAGGTTTGTGAAATGCGAGCGTAAGGGGGGGAATTGTGGGATATGCAACTTCAGGTTTTCTACAGAAGTTCTGCTTGCCCCTCCTCTGCTCCTCGGATCACATTGATCAGAGCAGAACTCTGTATGTGTGCGTGTGTGCGTGTGCGAGCGTCTGAGTTCTCTTACGTGCGATTACTGTCAAATCTGTTGTTGTGGAAGTCGGCCATGTAGTTCTTACGCCTGTAAACGACAGAGAGGAGGAGCAGGGCAGAGCTGTAGTGCGTGTGTTTCTCTGTGTATCTGTGCAGTGTAAATAAAGGAAAATACTGTATTTGGTGAGGTAAAAATAGCTCTATCCATATGCACATATTTTTATAGAGATCTAAAAATGTTTTTTGCACACAAAATTTGAATTTCAACTTTGCTCGTTTCGTTTGTTCTCCTCCGTTGTCCTCTTGTGAATGTATGTCTCTTTTCAAAGAGCGAGGGAAGCCGTGAAGGAGAGCGCCCCTCTCCTCTCAGCCTGCCAGCTGAGGTCCGAGGAGAGCGGGTTTTATTTTTCTATTTTGAAAAAGAGATCGAAGAGAACAAGGGGGGGGGAGGGTGTGTGTTTGTGTGTGTGTGATGTGTTTCTGTAGTTTTGTCTCAGATTTCTATGTAACCGGTGTCTAAATAGGTATCAGTCTTAAGAGTATGGGCTCAGTGATGCGAAGCATTTATAGAAAGAGCAATGTGAGTATATATTTGACTAAGATGTGCTAATTAGTTCACGCGCCCTAGCTCCACATTCAAATTTGGCCGTTATTATGGGCCACATCCCTGCGGGGAGTTTAAAATCCAGAAATTTCAGGGCAGGGAAAAAAATAGATTTTTTATTTGCTTTGATTCATTGAAATGAAATGAATCATGGCTTCACTGAGCCTCTCCTCTAGTGCTGTTTTCAAGCTGGATCAGCTTCGACACCTGTGTTTCTGTACATCTAAAGACAACCAAACTAACTAACTTACTAAATATGTGTAGCCAGAGTGCAATAATAATATATACTTGTGGAAAATATAGTTATCATCCACATTACATAAAAACAGCCACACTCTTGTATTCATACTGTAGAACTGCTAATACATGCTATAAACCCATTTTTTTTATATGACGATTGAGAATAGCTCTCTCACTCTGTCTGGTGTTCGTGCTTCTATAAGTACTCGTACCCTGAGTGTGGCTGCGCTGGTGTGGGTGTGGCTGGAAGCGACGTTAGGTACTGTAGATTTCTCCAAAAGCTCAGGCCCACCCACTGATGGGGTTACTGTAAACAGAAGAGGGATCCGCACCTCTGCCGAGGACTCGACAAGCCATTTATCATTCTGCTTTTTGTTTCTGTCCTCACTGACCGGCACCTCGCAACTTCAGACACATCGGTTTACTGACGCACCGGTTTGCCACATGTCACGTGGGCCATGCGTCCAGGAGCTTCATCGAGGAGCTGAACGTTTTCTTCCTTCTGTCCTGGCAGAGCACAATACGTAATTGATTCTGTTATGTGCACGGTGTGGTTTGGCACACATATACACACACTCACACTTGAAGCATCCCTGTAAGCTTCATTGGTACAGATACCCTTTTCCAAGGCAGCTGGCTTGGAGGGTGTCTTTATTTTATTTTTATTTCTTGAGGGGGGGAGGGTCAGCGCACAACATGCACAAATCCTCAGTAATCTGAGTGAAAACCAAAGTGCTCCCATATCGTATCTGTAAACACGTAAGGCTCCGTTCTTCGTGTTTGTGCAGATGAAAAGGAAAGAAAATCAACCAAACAAGTATTTATGATAGATTTGTGAAACAGCTGATCAGACAATTGCTGCAAATTTGCCCCCAGTCTGTCTCAAAGGGTACTAAATAATTAAAAAAGAGGTGATTTTTTTTTTCTTTTTTACATTCATCAGATGCATAAATTACTTTGAAAGTCTGCAAAAACTTTTGTAAACACAGAGCCAGGAATGAAATCAATTAATAAATCTCCTTCTACATTCTCTTTGGCTTTCCCCTTTACCGAGCAGCACGTGTGTAGACAGACAGGTTTGGTGTTAAACACCTTTAGACACCGTTAAACACAGGGTCTCCTTAAAGCTACAGTTGGCAACTGTGTAATCAGGTGGAAGGGACACACACACACACACACACCAACAATCCCCGAGTAAATGTTCCCATCTTGCAAAGGCAGAATGTAAAGCTCCTATAGGTCTTTTGGTGCCAGTCCTCGTTGAGCTCTGACACACAGGAGCACAAAGCTCACTAAATGACGTCGCAGACGGCCACAGTTAGTTATTCACCTGCTTCAAATCCTTTTTTAAAAAAAAAAATCATTTTTGAGTGCTTGAACACGCTGCTTCGTCTCGTTTCCTGTCCTCTTCCTGCACAACACCGTCAGCAACGGGAGGTTTTAGGTTTTAGGTATTAATCGACACGGTTCGGTAGAGTGACTGTATAATTGTTCTTACGATTTTGCAGATCTTTGGATCTGAGTATTTAAATCCTGTTTTTGAGGAAACAGTTTTGACTATTGCATGTTTTGGTTTAAAAAGAAGACGCAGAAGAAGAAGAAGAAAATAACTTTTGGGAAAGAATCATCTGGATGTTTTCGAGATTTTGATATTTGCATTTTCAGATGTTTCCATTTGTAGATCGACTACCTAATTGCACTGGGCTCTTAATAATTGGTATCTGATAAAATACTGATTAGACGACCCTATTCTTTATTGTCCAATGCAGTACTGGGTGGTTATTTACAGTGTGAGAACAGAGCTCCTCTTTATACAGTTTTATATAGAGAAATGGAAACCTGGTTGGTTCTGTTTTCTTAAGAACCAACATTATTTAATGTTGACATGAACTTTTTTTTTCCACTTCTTCTCCAGGTAATCTAAACATAGTAGAACACTGGTGATGGTGAAAATATTTATCTGATGTATATTTTATGTAGGAGTAGCCTCGGCCCTGATGCTCTGTAAAGGACTGATCAGCGTAGTGGTTCATTTTCTTGACTAATATCGAGCTGGTCCGGTGAAGGCGATCGCGCTCCTCACACGGCTGAACCTAGAGAGCAGCAGAAGGTTCAAACTGTGATAGAACTTGACTTTGATGAATCAGAAGCCTTGTTTTCTCTTTCCTTCCTTCCCTTACAACCCTTCACCGACTGACCCAAGCACCCCCACCCCAAACCCCCCCTCAAGCCTTACAAGAAGGGGAGGAGGTGCATGTGTACTGTCTGTCAGAGGAGAGTCAATGTGTCTGCAATAATAAGCCCCGCCCCCTTGCCATTACTCCTCAAACGGGGAAAACGGGAGGGGACGGGATGGTGTTTAAAGGCTCGACACGCAGTTGGACTCTGTTGTATCGTTGATAATTAATGTGCGATGACCAACCATTGTCCTGAAGGATGTTTTCCTGTCAATTAAAAAACTGCATTTTTAAAAAGTTCCTGACAGTTTTGTTTGTTTGGGTTTTTTTCTTCTGTTCATTGTGCTTATTTGCCCTTTAATAAATAATTCCTACTGTGTGTGGGCATGAGAGCCGGACCAATAAATAATCCAGACACAAGTTTTAGCTCATGTTACATTTATCAGTGTGTGTATGTGTGTGTGTGTGTGTGTGTGTGTGTGGTTAGAGTGGGGATTTGAAAAGATTAAAGCTTTAACCTAAAATAATACAAATAAGAACATGCCAGCTACTTTTTTTAAGGTGGCATTTCTCTTAGGCTTCTTTCCCAATCACAGCTGGGATGCACTCTGAAGTTGATAAGGATTAAGAAGTCTTTCATAAAAGAGGCTATCAGCCTCTACAATACAATACATCTATTACGCTGAGAGGCATCTACCAGATATTATTATAATATGGGATAAAGAAAGTATTTCTCATCTAATCTCTGGATGGATGGACAATATACAGTATTGTGAAATCTTGAGCTTCCCCTCATATCAGAAGGAGCCAGACTTGCAAGGCAGACAGATATTTTATCTTTCTTTTTTTTTATAAGTGGTCTTGACTACTATAATTCTCTGCCTTTCTGGAGATCTTGCAAAGTTTTTCTTTGGACATTGGCTGCTTTTCCACTCATTTTAAGTCCAGTCCTTGTACCTTAAAATGAGTGGAAAAGCAAAAAATTTTCTAGCAAAATATTTTAAAAAATATGGATGGCTCAAGACTTTTGCACACTACTGTAAAGGGTAACTGTTGTGTTAGATATAGAATGAAAGAATCTTGAAGGGAAATATTAAGTATTAAGGTCACATTTGTGAAGACTGTGACTTAGTGATGTTCAGCAAGACAAAATCCACCAGTGGCAAAACACAACACCTGTTGTTCCTTGGATCTGCTGAGCCACTCGCTCCACACAGCAAAACCTTCTTTTCTGTGATTTCTGACAACTTACATTCTTTTTTTGTGTAAGGAGCAGCTTCAGAACATAATTATAAAGGTGAAAAACCAAAGCGGTGCACTTATTTGGTCAAAAGTTTTAACCCAGTGACTACTGGTGTAAAAACAAGCTATTCCATCTTATTATTGCTTTAACAAATCCTATACAAATGTGCAAATTTACAAATTATGCTGCCAGGCTAACACCAATGAAACAGTGTTTCAAGACAATGCATGCTTTTTTCCTGTTGTTGCTCTTTTTAAGTTTCTTTTAATACTCAATAATTCTTTTATGGACACACTCCTTTACTCTATTATTTTTCCCTCTGCAGGAAGAAACTTGACCTCTACTTGAGCACTGGCAGCCAGCAGAGGCAAATCTTTTAATAAACACATATTGATCCTGTTGTTACACACCAGTGTGGTTGCTGTGTAGAAAGTACAATCTATTACTGTTTCACAGACTGTGATTAAAACCTAACTTGAGTGACATATTCTAAGTTCTCCATGATGCTCTGTAACAAAGTATCACAACCACTAGATGGCACTGTTTGATTGTAAAATGAGGAATCGGAGGCTCTTCATACAAGGATGAACCAAAACATTAAAACTGCCTCCCTAATAATTTGTTGGCAGTGCAGCTCTCACCCTTCGGAGCACGGCCACAAGACCTGTGGGGGTGTCTCGGGACCCTGGCATCGGATTATTTGAATCCTGTGAGTTACAAGATGGGGCCTTCAGGGATCGGTCTTCTTCTGACTTAACAAGTCCATAAGTACCAGTGAATCCTAGTTTATGATACATGGCACTAGCAGAGGGTTTGCAGCTGTCCTTATTAGGCGACAAACAGAAGAACAAATGATAGTGTGCAGACAATCTATCAGGACTACAATGAGACATGGTCGGAATAGTAAAGTGTGCTTCTCCGTCTGTGGAGTTGGACATCTGCACCCGAAACACTGCAATCTGATCAAAAGGGAAACAGCAATCCATTCTTCTAAGACATGCTGATCTTTGTGCATAATGCTGCAGACTAATGAGCCCAATCTCACCTCCAAGCTTTGCAAGATCTCATTTAAATATGACCAAGGAGTGCTGACCTTAATGCACTTTCTCCCACATTCATCTGACATCAAGCTTTCTGGAAGTTTTTGCAAGCGCTTGAAGAGAGCCGACGGAAATGGCAAGGAGCCGATAAAATACTTGCAGATTAAATGTTCAACTTAAATTGTTGAACTGATGTTGATTATTTTGGACACTATTTGCCCCCCTTTGCTTTTGATAAAAATATTAAAGGAGTGTTTCTTGGTTAAGAGAGCATTACCGAGACCAAAAACTGCAGGAAAATGTATCCAATCTGTCAACATTGTGATGTCTTTGAGTTCAAATGCTCTGATTCTGAAGAGATTTGGCAGCCTGATATAGTTAACCATTCCTCTCACATAGTTTTGCTGCAACATTTTCCCTTTGTAAACCTTCGAGACACCACTAGATGGTGCTGCTGAACATAAGCTGTCAGTGGGAAAATGTGAGGATAACCTCTAAAGCTGCAAGAGTGTGTGCACATATTACAGTGTGTGTATGTGTCTTTACGTGTGTGTTTGTGTGTAATGTGTTTTTGTAAGAAGTAAAGGTCAGGATGACAGATTCACAGAAAAAAAGAAAATCAAAAGCCTCCCGCCCCGCCTTCCAAGCCGCAAACAGCAGCGCCTGCTAACAGCTTGTCTTTTAGAGTGCCAGTTATATTTATTTTGATTATTTATGTAAACCTTTATGTAGCTCTGAAAGACTCAATTTTAATTTATTGCCTGTTTCTAATAAAATCAGCTCTGGGCTTTTTTTTTTGTTCGTTTCAGCCAGCTCTGCCTTTTGATGTGTTAACAGACAGATTCTGGGTTTGGATGCAGCTCTGCATCTCCACGATTGAAATTAGGCTGCATTCAAAGACTCCCTTTGCCTGCGACCATTTAAAGACGCATCTCTCCTTCTGGCTTATGGTCTCTTTGAAGCATGTTTTAAAAGGCAGCCTTGCAGATACTCTCGCATCTGTCTCCATATGTCCCTGCACTTACCTGCTCTTCAAACAAGTCAGTCACCTGGCACTAGTCTGCTGTCAGCCAGGCAGGTTTCTATCTTCACAGCGCCATGAAACATCCGCTATCTGCTTTTAATTGGATATCTACATTTGGTTGTTCAGCAAAAGAGGCTTGGTTGTACCACTCTTCAAAAAGTCCCCTCCTTCAGCATCTGCTTATTTTCGGTGTGAAGCAGATTTGTCAGGTGGTGAGATGACAACTTCTGTCTGTTGAAACACGAGTAATATATGCACAAAAGAAATGTGGCATCCAGTTGCAGTAAGAAACTTGCTGATATTGCTGGTGGGTTGAATGAGGGTAATATATATGTACACACACACACACACACACACACACACACACACACACACACACACACACACAGAGAGAGAGATATCGCTGTGATTACAGTGAGGTACATGTGCAAAGTACAATGAGGTCTCTACATGCTAGCTTTAGCTGCTGACACTTAGCTTCATGACAAATAAACACAGCTACCAATAAATACACTATATGCCAGGGTCAATTTTTTTTACTGTTTTGTACCTGCTTACATGCAGATATACACGTTTTTACACAGTCTCTAGACTTTTGCTAGGTGGACTGGTCTGTTTACCCCTACTAGACCTGCTCGTTTTAGGGGACCCTTTTACACCCTTCTGTGGTGTAACGAAGCAATAACAACTCCTTCAGTAATACAATATATTGCCAAAAGTATTCACTCACCCATCCAAATCATTGAATTCAGGTGTTCCAATTACTTCTGTGGCCCCAGATGTACAGTGGGGCAAAAAAGTATTTAGTCAGCCACCGATTGTGCAAGTTCCCCCACTTAAAATGATGACAGAGGTCAGTAATTTGCACCAGAGGTACACTTCAACTGTGAGAGACAGAATGTGAAAAAAAAAATCCATGAATTCACATGGTAGGATTTGTAAAGAATTTATTTGTAAATCAGGGTGGAAAATCAACACGTTCTCACTCCCAACTCGTCAAACGTGTGACGCATGGTCAGGCTCCCTCTGCTGCACTTATGGACGCACAGGGTACCCCTCTCGCGTCGGGAATTGACGTGAAGGGTCCGCGGAAGTGCCTTTTGTCGGTATATTTAGACATTTTCCAAATCACATTGTAGGGACGTATACAGAACACAATAAATTATATAATGTAAACAACTACCTGAAAAACAGTTAGAACAATACTTTTGTATGGTTTATTGCATTTACGGAGGGAGTGATGTATGCTGGGTAATGGCACAGCTAGCTACTGGGTGACTTTATTCACCCGCTTCGGCTGTTATCAGTCCATACAATGGGCGTTATTAGCACAAACCAGTCCCATAGATATGGGCCATCTCCTGCTAGATTGTTCAGAAGGTTGTTCTCATCCATCCAGATGGAGGATCACTAACAGGAGCGTGGAAGACTCCAGAATCCACTCTGGCTGGAATCCGGTGGATATGCAGTGTTTACAGGTAAGACCATTTAAACGGACAGCATTTATAGAATGACTATTAAAAGTCTGCGAGTGTCAGTAATGTTAATGTGGTTATGTTAGTAATACACCGAGTGCTAATATAACAGCTGTAAGATGCATTTGTAGATGTTATTACGTGT
Organism: Rhamphochromis sp. 'chilingali'; assembly: GCF_963969265.1. Lineage (NCBI taxonomy): Eukaryota > Metazoa > Chordata > Actinopteri > Cichliformes > Cichlidae > Rhamphochromis > Rhamphochromis sp. 'chilingali'. The sequence continues at coordinate 21,941,758 of NC_137942.1, forward strand.
TTTACCGTCTTTATGGTGCTAGCTTAAAGTTACGGTGTAAACGTTAGCCTATATTGGAGTAAAGCTGTTCCTGTTTAAACGATGTTAGCACAGAAATATTAGCTTCTGTCATGACTGATGAAGTTACTAGTTAATAAAGTTTTCAGTAAAGTGATTAATCGCAGCCACAGACTGACAGCAAATATCTCGATTAGCTTCAGTGCATCTATAATAAATATGTGCAAGTTTCAGTGCTTCGTTTAAACTGTATGATACTTATACTGACCCAGGGTCAGTGTAAAATACAATCCTAGCTGTGTGAACAAAGCCTGGCTCCTTTAATCCTGCATGACAAACCTCAGGATGCAGGTTATTATTACTCTTTCCTGCTGGCACACCTGTCACACCTGAGAGTCAGCTAGAAACTTACAGTGACGTGGACATCATGCAAAGACTGCCAGACTCTGTAATACTGCAAATGATCAGTGACTCAGGTTAACACTAAACTTTAAACGGCACCTCTGTGTCTCTGTGTGCTGAACATTTAGGATTGAGTCAGGCTGCATCAGCTGAAGCTGTTATTTGTATATATCAGTATTTTTTATTCAGGTGTGGGGAAAATACGTAAGACTGCAGTGAAGCGATGCAACAGATGAATCCCTGGCCAAAGGTATCGTACTTAAATCAGACTACTGATCCAGCCACATCAGCCTTTTGTGAGGTCTGTTTAAAGTAGACTAAAAGTGAACTGCAGGTTCCTGAGAGGTGGACTGTGAGCACAGAAACACATGTTCATACATACAGCTGCAGCAAACTTACATTAATTTTAAATAGATTTGTTACTCTGATGTCTGTCTCTGTGTTAGTCCTCTGACAGACTGGTGACCTGTCCAGGTGTGCTCTACCTATGACTACTGGGACAGGCTCTAGCCTCTGTAATAGAAATGTTCTGTTATTCTCATTTAAAGTATTTAAGTGCTTATGCATGTGCTTAGTTGTGACACTGTTACTGTTCAGTGAAAGTTTCTAAAACTAGATGAACTTACTTCAGCGTCAGCAGTTTGAGAAAACAACTCCCTTTACAGGTGCTGATAAGGCCAAGGGCACAAAACAGCTTAACCATTGATCCGTTAGGTTTCATAGCGAGACACGTGAAGTGTGGTAGGATCAGTTTAACTTCCTCCCTCTTCCTTGGAATGCATAAAGGAGCAGGAGCACGACCTCTGTGGCAGCGCTGACATGGCTGAACTGTGATGTTTGATGTGTGTTGGCGCAGTAATAAATAGCTTGATCACAGCTCTTTCTGTGTTGCAGACTTTATTTAAAAAATTCCACGACACAGCCCCCCTCCCACTGTGAACATGAATTGAATATTCAGAAGACATTTGTTTAAATAGTTCTACAAATCTGAGCTGTTGGTGTGTCCTTGGATTGTGTGGTAATAATATTAGAGCCTGCAATCTTTCTTACTGAATCTCTACTATGAGTCATGTTACCTGAGATTAATTCTATGTTTACCTGTCAGCCTGGACGAATGTGCTGTGTGAAGGAAATTAAATTAAATCAGGTCTGAACTGCGTACATTTAAGGAACCTGTTCATATTTAATTGAAATATGAACCAGTGATTTTTTTGATTGCTGATTCCAAGAGAGTCTTTGTGGAAATCCTGTTTGGCTTTTTGTTATTTTAATTCTCTTCTCTGTTTTCCAGAACAGTTCTCCACAGTCACTGTCCACATGGGTCAGTGGGACCAAGAAGCACTCTGCTAATGTGTGGACTCTGACCAGCAACATCCAGCAAGACCCAGACAGCGTTTTCTATCTCCCAGCTGGAGTTTTTGTTTGTCTGTGACTGGAGAGTCAGATTTTGTTGAGCTTCACACTTGCAGAGGTAAGTCAGTTTGCAGAGATCCCTCCCACCCTGGCTTTTATGTGCTAGATTTCTTATCTGAAACAGTAATATTTCAGTGACTGCTGCTTATACCACAGGTTAATACACTCTACTGATCCCTGATGGGAGAATCATCAATTTTGGCAACAAAGAAGCCTGGTGGATGTTTGTTTACAGTCTGATGATGGGACATCATGCTCTGCATCTTCAAAGTTTGCCTCCTCATTATTATTCATACCCAGTAATGTGAAGTATGCTCATATCTACTATAACTGAACCAACCTGGTGCTCTTCATTTATGGAGGCTGTTGAGTCTGAATGTTGGATGTTGTGTATCTCGTGTTCTCTGGGCTTTGTTGTCCTCAGTCTTTTCGCAGGATCAGAAAACAAAACCAGGAGGCGCGTAAATGTTTCTTCTCCATGATGTTTCTTCAAATGTTTCTTCTGGATGATGATAAGACTGACACGGGATGCCACCTTTGGTCTTGTGATGAAGCAAAGCTCAGGAAGAAGTGGGATTAAATGGTACCCACATGTGTGCTGCTGAGAAGGATGTACAGGGGCACCTGCAGCCAAATCCAAGCCTCAGGTTAGTTGTAGTTGCAGAATGCTACAGGACTGAGACATCTAAGGCATCAAATGTTTGATTAAACGGATGAAAAAGAGAAGTTTCTTCCCTATAATTATCACTTCTTAAAATCTGTAGCAACTTCAAGTCTGTCAGCGTGCTGAGCATGCTCAGAATGTGACAATATATTTTTGTTCAATATTGAATTTCTTTCAGTTGCAATTGTTAAATGAAAAAAATAAAAATATATATTCTTATAATTTAGCAAACTAATTTATCAAAAAAATATATACATATATCTGTATTAGTTTTTTTTTTTTTTTTTTTTTTTTCTTTTTCTAAATGACATCAGAAACAGCAGTATGCGACATTACGTGATGGCAGAGCTTCAGTTCATCCTTTGTCATTTTTTTTTTTTTTTTTTTTTTTTTTTTTTTTAATAAATAGGACAGGGGGAATGAATGAGAGAAAGAGGGGGAGAGAAAGAAAGAAAACCAAAGGGGAGAAGAGACGGTGAGAAGGGGGGGGAAGAGAGAGAAAAAAAAAAAAAGAACTCCTGGGTCACCTGTATGGAGAAAAAAAAACAAACAAACAAAAAAAACAAACAGAGGAGACAGCAAACAACAAAGAGTAACATAATAATAGAGAAAACAAAGCACCATCACAATAAACTAGCTAGTCATAGATATCAATATTTACTAAATAATAAACGATATTGTCCAGCACGCAAGATAGACAGCGCACAGTGTGCTTTGAGGCAGCAGCCAAGAAAGCTTTAGTCCGCGTCTGTGAATACCCATGTGTGCATACCTGTGTGGATCAGCATGCTTGCATTCCAAAGGTTTCTCCATGTAATGATCTGCTAGGGAGTGTGGGGGGGCCACAGCCCTGTCCTCCAGGGTGTGAAGCGGGTATGGAGGAGATCAAAACTCCAGACATCCAGAGGCCCCCAGAACACAAGAGACCATGGAAGACCAACAGAGGGGCAGCCGCGCCACTGTTCCAGTAAGAGCTGAGGAGAGTCCCAGATGAGGGCTCGCCCAGCAGCCGCGGAGCAGAAGTCAGGGGGAGTTGCAGTGACGCGCCCGTGAGCTCCGCCGGCCCCCAGCTGTGCCTGAGTGACCGAGCCCCAGGCCGAGAGGCCGGGGGCACCCCACCTCCAAAGGGGCCCGAGCGAGCCCCAGGCCCCAGGCCCCGACAAGCGGCCGCCAAGGAGTGAGCCGGTGTGTACCCGGACGCCCACCCCCAGACACAAAGAACCACCAACACACCGACACCTGAGGGAGTCCGCCACCGGCAGGGGAAGTGGTGGTGGGTGGAGATAGGCCTCCAAACCTTGGAGGGCCTGAGGTGTCCCCAGAGAGGTGGCGTCTGATACCCAACCTGACATATAGACACAGACATACAGGCACACACAGACACAAACATCCATTCCCACCCTCATGCTCTCATATGCACTCACTCCACACTCAACCAACGTGGAGACAGACATAAAGAGACGCTGTACACACAATCACACTCCCCAAGCGTACTCTACAAACCGGGTCTAGGTACCCTTGCCCCTGGAGGGGGGAATTGCACCCAGACCCAGGTGGTGTTACCCTTTTCCCTGCGGTGGGGAGAGGCAGACCACCCCGACTCCGCAGCAGCAGGGAGGCCCCACACCCCAGACCGCAGTCGGACGGCCAACTCCTCCTACTAGCCCTCCCGCTCCAGCAGGCCGCAGAGAATGGGGGTGGGAGAAGACTCCAAACCTCCCTCCACCCGCTCATTGTAGTGTTGATGCATATCTGTATTAGTTTTAATAAATTAATTTGACAGCTGTATTGAAAATACCATATTGTATTCATACAGAATCAGTTTGGTATCATTGTTTGTCTGCTCACTGATTGTTGAAACTAAGAGCTGCTTTGATCTGTTAAGATCTAAAGTATCCAAAGTTGAGCTCTGATGTTTCTTCACCCCTGTGTGTGTGATATGTGATTTCCTACATGCTGGCAGAGCAGAGCAGCAGTTTGTGCTCACAGATGGTGACGGTGTGGAGAGACGGTGGTGTTTCCTCAGAAGAACCAGCAGAGTCACAAAGGACTCCAGTCCATCTCACCACCTTGACTTGCTGACTGATGTTCGTCTGCACTGCACAGAGGAAATCAGCTGACCGAGGTTTGTCCAGTGACGTGTTATGAAATGTATATTTGTTTTATGCTTACAGATGTGTTTTTCTTGACAGAGGCTCTGCAGAGGTTAGACAAAGCAGAGAAAACATGTGCTTTACATTTTACTGTGATTTATTGAGATATTTGTTGCCTGATGTTCAGCAGGAATGCAGAAATAGAATCAAAGGGAGATGTTTTTGATGTTTTTGTAATGATGTAAGTAAATCTTCAATATTATTTATTTGCTTGGTTATATTAGGAGTGTTTCTGAGTGAGGGGGGAGGAGTCATCATCCAGGTAAAGTGACGTAGATCCGTGGACACACTTGTCTCCCCTTTAAAGGAGACGATCCAAGTCATCCTTAAATGTTAGTGCTTTTAAATACACAAACATTTTTAAAGGACAAAAATGAACATCCAACTTTGACTGTAACACAAAATAAATCTTTGCATGTGTGTTTTCAAACTCTCAGATGGGCAGCATATCAGTCTTGGACTGTCTAACCTGCAGCACTGAATGACCACCACACATGAGCATGTTCCTGCAACATTCAGCATCTGATCCTTCATCTGTGTGCTTCTGCTTTTGGTAAGTAGAGTTACCCAACTCCAGTAACTCTAAACACATGCCATCCATTTCTGACGGCCTGGTTACTTCCTGTCAGTTACTTTAGAAACCATGTGGTCACCTGACCTAACACTGTTTCTTCTTCTTCCCCTTAATGTTCAAGTGTCACATGTCAAACAGCTGGAGAGGAAACTACACCAGTGTACTGGGATGTTTCAGCAACACGTGCCAGATGCTGTTCCTTCATGGTGACATCACCAGAGACAGCCCCACCCACCTCAGGACCTCACCATTGATCATGATGATTATAATGATGACAGCGAGCGGAACTAAGACTGTAAAAATCCACGACCAGAATGTTTCTTTCTAATTATGAATGAATACTGAGAGCCTCTTTCTCTGTTTTGTCTGTTTTGGGGTTGTTTTTTTTTACCTCATTTGTTACTAACAAAGTTCACAAACTCACACAGTTTACATTCTGTATGTTTCCATCTTTACCAGCCACACTCTAACTGCATTTAAGAAAAGAATCCTTAGAAATCGTTGTTTTTCTCTTTTGTAATTGATGATAATTCAGTGAATATACTGCGCTGCTTCCTTTTATTGCGTCACACATTGCTTTAAGTTTTTCAGTTCCAGTTATTTTTTACTGCTGTTTGAATTCTCTGTATGTTTGACCCTGTAGACAGTTTGATGGACTGCTTGTCTTCCTGTTTGTTACCGCCGCCTGTTTTTTAATAAAGATTTGGATTTCTGACTTCAACACAGCCTCTGCGTGTCCTCCCTTTGTGTCCTCTTCCTCTGTGAATGTGTTGCATGTGTCACAGATTCATTTTATTAACAGCTTTCCCACAGTGAGTTGCATCAGCATTCATTCACAGCACATTTCAGAAGGATTCAGATTAATACAGTGATCTTACAGTCAGAATGATCCTGACAGAGTGCCACTGTGAATGATCTTTCATCAGGTAAATTTTAAAGTTCAGTATTTCAAAGCAGGAGTTATGAAGAATCATACTGGCATTAGGACTAATAATATGTACTTACAAAGTCAAAGTTTTTTAATTATGCTAGAATACTGGAAGACAATCAACTTTGTGTTTTCCGCATATTAATTATTCTGAAATAGAGACGGTGACCCTAACTGTACAGAAGCACTAAACAACTGACAATCTAACAGACATCATTGGCCCGAGCTGTCATGCACAGTGAGTCTGATCCTTTGCTGTGATAGTCTGACAAGCATGTTTCTGGTCAGTTTGGAACAAATAATATCACAATGTTGATCTTTTTTTCAATATTCCTTCTCTTTTACGACATAAACTGTGATCAAAGCTACTTATGTTCACAGCATGTAATAATACTGACAGTCCAGGGCATTGTGGTCTGTTGAGCTAGGGTTAGGGTTAGGGTTAGCAATTCAGACATATGTAATCAATATTAAACGTCTCTGACGTGGGCCACTGTCCGCAGTGTTGGGAAATCCATACCAGGCTGGAACGAGTCAAGGTAGGTGAGCATCCACGAGAAGACACAGCAGATGCATCCTACTAATACTGACAGGACCAGGAGACTCCAGAAGCCGAGCATCTTCTCTTCAGTGCCATCCTCTCCTGTCACCCTCTCTGCCCGCAGCTCTTTGAGTATGGGGTAGATAAGGGCGCAGAGAAACCCTTATTACTAATTTGTATTATAATTCAATTTTCATGAAATATTCATATTCAGTATCGGTCCTTTTATATTATAACCACGTATCCACCCAGGCTCATGGTGGGGCAGGGCTCTGTCCTGGGATGCTTGAGTACAAGGTAATGTACACCCTGGCCAGGTATCCAGTCTGTCAGAATTGTTTTCAATATTTGGTTCAAAAACATGAGTGACAACAAAAATCCAACTAGGATTCTTGCATATGATGAATGAAGTCTGTCTTTGACTGTATTGTCCAGCTGATCCATCAAACCCCCAGCAGGTAAACCTTATTCATGACATAACACGGCAACAATGTAAAAAATGAAACAGCAACAGTCTAAATGTAAAGTGCATTCTAAACTGCTCTTCAATAAATCATATGCAAAGAGTCATTCAGGTCTGTAAAACGTGAACTACAGAACCCAGAGTCTTCATAATTAAATCTCTGGTTGCTTCATTTTTCTATCCTATATCAGATACTTTAAGGTTAGGTTAGGTAAACTTGCATTCTCATGGTGAGGCAAAGTGCTTTATGTGTGTGTGTGCGTGTCATGAACGGCTATAAAAGGCCTATAATTAAAGAACAAAGCGGGGTTTGAGTTCGAGTTGCGGCAGACTGTCACTACTTGTAAATGGAACGCAGCCTCCCTACGGCGGACAGCTAATAACAGGAATCGGACGCGGTCCACCCAAGTCCACAGCAACCACCATAGCAACCGCCTAGCATGACCTTAAAAACATATTCTGTCTTCATAACTATCAAAAACGTGAAATGATTTGCAAAGTGTTTAAGTGTTACAGCTGCAGAGAGCTATGGCGGTATCTTTGGAAGCTGTTAACATAGCTAATAATATACGATGTAACCATGGAGACAGTCAGTCACGTGAGCTAGCGGTGCACGTTTACTACAGTGAATAAGGTGATTGCGTCCACACGCTGCAGAGGGTAAAGACATTACTTCAATATTGTTTTATATTGATATATATTTGCCTTCTGTTGACCATCACCTCAGGTTCACCATCACAGTTTCAGCAGACAGATGCACACTGTCTAAATATGAACACATTCAAAAACTCATGTCTCAGAAATAAGCACAGCTGTTCATGTTTGTCATTAGAGTTTTATTTGTAAGAAAATTATGAGCTTCATATTGTGCATTAAATAAAAGAACATTTCACAACTCTGAGTCAACAGAAACAGGTAACAGAAATGTCTCTAATGTAGACGTGTACAGTGTAGTGTAAGCATTAAAAGATCATAAAGGAAACACTAACATTCATGTGAAACTAATTGTAATAAAAAAAATGAACAGGTGCTTTATAGATGTAAAAGAAAGAATCTGAAAACAACACTTTTTTGGTCTAAGTGATCAAAGTAGAAAACAGAACTGATGTTCAAGAACAAACCGTAGCTGCACTAATATTACACATCTCCATTGTTGTGGTGAACAGACATGTTGCTTTTAAAACCACATGCAGTGTGTGACCGTGACTGTTCACTGAGACCATGAACGCCACTTTGCTGAAGCCTTCGCCTTCTTCTTCTTCTTCTTCTAAATTGGAAGCAGAAGGAGCATGAGCTGCTTTGATCTACTGAAATGAAAAAGCAGAACATCTGAGCTGAAACCAGTCAGCTGAAATCATTAAGACAGGAACAAATTCAATGCAGTGTCTCAGGTGGCTTAGCCTGTTACAACTGTTGATACAAGCTAAATACGGTTAACACACAGTGTCAGGGAGCTCCAGTGTGGGAACTAGTGGCTTTAGGGCTTTAGGTTTGTAGTCATTTAACTTTCATCCATTCATTCATTTAATTCAGGAGGAAGAAATGTCAGGTTGATGCAGGCTGGTTACATGCATTTGGTCCCATGCTGTCTTTAACTAAATGACTTGGTTCACTTTATGGCTGGGCTGTATGTGGGGTTATATCATGTTATTTGGGCAGGAGTACCTGTCCCCTGTTAGACTTAGAAAGCTTCTCCATAAGTAGAGTTTCTAACTCTTCTAGCACATCTGTGGCTGACAGCTTTTTGGTGGCTCTTTTTACCCCACACTGGTTGTGAGTGTGTAAATAGCCCCACTAGTTCTTTTGGGTTGCAGTTAACTTGGGAGGAAGGGGTGGGTCTGCCATGACTAGATGAATAACAATTATCTGGGATACATAAATTTCATAATGCATGCATATATCTCTATAAACCTGCCTGAGGGCTGCCATTTTTACATTCAGTTATTTCTCTGCTGGATCTAAATAATGAATGTGTTACAGTTAAACTGACACTGATCAGTGTAAATGGCTCATTGGGACACAGAAACCTTTAAATTAAACCTGATATCGAGTGTCAAACAATATCAAAGCTGTAAAGCTGTTTACAGTCAGAATTTATAAAACTATGATTGTAAATAAATTCAAACAAGTGAGCTTTTCTCTTTGTGCTGAACATCAACACTGTGACTTCTTAGACTGTAAGCTTTACTTTAGCACAACCAGTTGTAGAAGCCGTCACTCCAAATGTCTTTGATAACAAGAAAAAAATACCTTTTCAGTCCACGGCCTGAAGTTCTTCTCCGACATCTTCTGCCATCGGCTTTGTCTGCTGGTTTGAAGACAATAAACCACAACAAGATGATTTAGTCACTTTGTCTGCATCATGCAGCTCGAATGTGTCGTGTAACGATGTTGAATAGCCGTCGTTATCCCTCTGCTGCGTCAGTAGGATTGTACTGTACAGCATCTCATTGATATGTGAGGAATGCTAATGTAACACGATAACAGACTTACATCATTAAAACATAAAGGGCAGGAGATATTTAGATATTTTTATATTTATATTACATTTTATAGCTGACGGATATTACTAAATAGATAGAATTTACTAAATAGCTGGATGAACATGAAAAATATGTCTATAATAACAAATGACCATGAGAGCCAGTAGAATTAATTCAACTGGACACTCGAAAGACGTCCTTAAATGCTCTTTAAGTGGCAGAACAGATGAACAAACAGTTAATTGCTTACTTGAGATGAAATCTGCTCAGCTACTTTGAAAACAGCTTCTAACTGGTTCCTCCTTTAACAGGATGACTGCTCAGGGGTAAGGCCATCATGCAGTCCAGCAACCTTTATGGTTCTGCTTTGATTCACCAGGAACTATTAGGGAAACCTTCCAGCGCCTCCTGTGAAAGACACAGACATAAACACACAAACATTTATTAACATGTTCCACAGTCTTCCAGTTTGATTTTCTCATCCTGTGGACAACAACGTACATGGATGCAGGTTTATTGTTAACTTTTGTAAGGTTTATTTAGTGAACATATCCAGCTGCAGCTCCACTGTGATCCTGAGCTGGATAAGCACTTAAGAAAATGTGTCAATAAATGGACAAACATCAACTTACTATATTTATCCAAACAGACGGGACCAATAATGCTTCACTGAGTCAGAGACTTTAATGTCTCTTCTATGTAAGAATGTCTCGTGCTGATATACCAGCAAACTTGACAACAAAGGTTTTTCAGACTACATGTAGCTGTCCTCTATGTCAGCTCACACATTTACATTTATGTCACACTTATTTCTGCTTTCCCATTTTATAATTATTACTTACATTTTGATTAGATACCTTGAGTTTGTAAATGATCAGATTACATAATTGGAATACAATGTATCCAATTCAGGGTTGCGGGAGGATGAAGCCTATCCCAGCTGATACAGGACAAAGACAGGCTGCCAGTTTATCGCAGGGCTAACACAATATGTGTAACAGAAAATACACTTAAATGTTTGATATTTCTTATAATAATCATAATTATGACTATTATTTAAAGGTTTCTTTAAATAATACATTTTGATTTTTTATAACCTCTAAAATATAAACCTGAGCTGTTTCAGATTCTGACCTCTGACCTCACTGCAGCTCCCTCTTGGAAGTACGTCTGCTTCTTGTCTACCCCCAGTGTTGACCGCCTGCCCTTGATATCACGTACTGTACCTGAGGAACAAAAAAGGACAAACACTTGCCTTCATTTAAGAAGTACATTCATACAGAGGTAATCTATGGAAACACACTAGTTCACCCTTTGGGAGAAATCAGTTCCTGTGAAACATTTCTGTAAATGAACATCATGTGGAGAATGAATGAAATGAGTTCTTCAGGTGACTCAGCAGTCCCACACTGACAAATGAAATCTAGTTAAACTATTAAGCATATTTGCTCTTCTGAAATCTGTGTTAAACAACAACAAACATAAATTAGTAACAAAAATACAGCTGAGTAGAGGCTTTACAAACCACCAGCAGCCATAATGCTAAATTTTAATCTTCAAATGTTTCTGAGCCGTCTTCAACCTGCTTTTAACACATTAAAGTCCCACAGTCAATGCAGCCTGACTCAATCCTAAATGTTCAGCACACAGAGACACAGAGGTGCCGTTTAAAGTTTAGTGTTAACCTGAGTCACTGATCATTTGCAGTATTACAGAGTCTGGCAGTCTTTGCATGATGTCCACGTCACTGTAAGTTTCTAGCTGACTCTCAGGTGTGACAGGTGTGCCAGCAGGTAGTGATGGGACGTTCTGTATCGAGGCTTCGGAGCGTGTGTCGAGTAATGAGGGGGCGTTTCCGCGAAGCGCGTATCGAGGCTTGCTTCATTTATGGGAGGAGCTGAAAATGATGACGTCCGAAGCCTCGCTGCCCGGCTGTACCACGTGACTGGTTCATGAAGCGGTTCGAATTTTTTCCGCGAGCTATGAGAGCGATATAAACCCCTCAGACTTCATTCAAAATGTGGGTGTTTGATGAAGAGTTGCGGTTAGTGAGAGTTTGGAGACAGTTTGGAGGTTTATGAGAGTGAGGAGAGAAAGTCAGGAGAGAATGGAGCCAGCTAAGAAGAGGAGGATGTCCTCCCCTGTGTGGGAACATTTTGATCTTATTCCTCCCAACAAGGTATGTGAATTTCCACAGAAGATGGATTTTCATAATACTGATGGTGCAATAAAACCTATGTTAGGCTGTCTGTACTTTTGTACAAGGTGAGGTGTTTGCTATGTGCCAGGGAGCTGGGATATAACAACAACACCTCATCCATGCTTAGGCACTACAGAGCTATGCATGAGAATAAGGGGAACACCGATTGTGGAGCAAGACCAGGTGAGCCATCAAATGCCATGATACTATAGCATGCTGTAATGTTACTAAATGATATAACAATATCATACAATGCAATAAGTGACGTGTGTGATATTTAAATTTGTGCTTTGTTTTTATTGTCTTTCCATACTGCCAGCATAAATATACACAGTATACTGCATCACTACAATATAGATGTTTTACACACTCCTTTTGTTGTTGACATTTACAGGCTGTGTGCAAAATGCCACACTCTTCAAATTCATACCAGCTATTATTTTTACGTCCAGTAGGTGTCCTGCTAGAGCAAATGAAGCTTCATGAAGCTTCGCGTTGGGGTGAACCAATTGGATGAAAAGCTTCAGTGCTTCATGGGGCTTCATCTGCCCATCACTACCAGCAGGAAAGAGTAATAATAACCTGCATCCTGAGGTTTGTCATGCAGGATTAAAGGAGCCAGGCTTTGTTCACACAGCTAGGATTGTATTTTACACTGACCCTGGGTCAGTATAAGTATCATACAGTTTAAACGAAGCACTGAAACTTGCACATATTTATTATAGATGCACTGAAGCTAATCGAGATATTTGCTGTCAGTCTGTGGCTGCGATTAATCACTTTACTGAAAACTTTATTAACTAGTAACTTCATCAGTCATGACAGAAGCTAATATTTCTGTGCTAACATCGTTTAAACAGGAACAGCTTTACTCCAATATAGGCTAACGTTTACACCGTAACTTTAAGCTAGCACCATAAAGACGGTAAAACACGTAATAACATCTACAAATGCATCTTACAGCTGTTATATTAGCACTCGGTGTATTACTAACATTACCACATTAACATTACTGACACTCGCAGACTTTTAATAGTCATTCTATAAATGCTGTCCGTTTAAATGGTCTTACCTGTAAACACTGCATATCCACCGGATTCCAGCCAGAGTGAATTCTGGAGTCTTCCACGCTCCTGTTAGTGATCCTCCATCTGGATGGATGAGAACAACCTTCTGAACAATCTAGCAGGAGATGGCCCATATCTATGGGACTGGTTTGTGCTAATAACGCCCATTGTATGGACTGATAACAGCCGAAGCGGGTGAATAAAGTCACCCAGTAGCTAGCTGTGCCATTACCCAGCATACATCACTCCCTCCGTAAATGCAATAAACCATACAAAAGTATTGTTCTACCTGTTTTTCAGGTAGTTGTTTACATTATATAATTTATTGTGTTCTGTATACGTCACTACAATGTGATTTGGAAAATGTCTAAATATACCGACAAAAGGCACTTCCGCGGACCCTTCACGTCAATTCCCGACGCGAGAGGGGTACCCTGTGCGTCCATAAGTGCAGCAGAGGGAGCCTGACCATGCGTCACACGTTTGACGAGTTGGGAGTGAGAACGTGTTCGGAAAATAAGTATTTGGTCACCTCAAACAAGGAAAATCTCTGCTCTCACAGACCTGTAACGTCTTCTGTAAGAAGCTTTTCTGTCCCCCACTCGTTACCTGTATGAATGGCACGTGTTTGAACTCATCATCTGTATAAAAGACACCTGTCCACAGCCGCAAACAGTCAGACTCCAAACTCCGCCATGGCCAAGACCAAAGAGCTTTCGAAAAACACCAGGAAAAGTATTGTAGGCCTGCACCAGACTGGGAAGAGTGAATCTACAATAGGCAAGCAGCTTGGTGTGAAAAAAATCAACTGTGGGAGCAATCATCAGAAAATGGAAGACATACAAGACCACTGATAATCTCCCTCGATCTGGGGCTCCACGCAAGATCTCATCCCGTGGGGTCAAAATGATCATGAGAACGGTGAGCAAAGGTCCCAGAACCACACGGGGGGACCTGGTGAATGACCTGCAGAGAGCTGGGACCAAAGTAACAAAGGTCACCATCAGTAACACACTACAACGGCAGGGAATCAAATCCCGCAGTGCCAGACGTGTTCCGCTGCTGAAGCCAGCGCATGTCCAGGCCCGTCTGAAGTTTGCCAGAGAGCACATGGATGATACAGCAGAGGATTGGGAGAATGTCATGTGGTCAGATGAAACCAAAGTAGAACTTTTTGGTATAAACTCAACTCGTCGTGTTTGGAGGAAGAAGAATACTGAGTTGCATCCCAAGAACACCATACCTACTGTGAAGCATGGGGGTGGAAACATCATGCTATGGGGCTGTTTTTCTGCCAAGGGGACAGGACGACTGATCCGTGTTAAGGACAGAATGAATGGGGCCATGTATCGTGAGATTTTGAGCCAGAACCTCCTTCCATCAGTGAGAACTTTGAAGATGAAACGAGGCTGGGTCTTCCAACATGACAATGATCCAAAACACACCGCTCGGGCAACAAAGGAGTGGCTCCGTAAGAAGCATTTGAAAGTCCTGGAGTGGCCTAGCCAGTCTCCAGACCTCAACCCCATAGAAAATCTGTGGCGGGAGTTGAAAGTCCGTGTTGCTCGGCGACAGCCCCAAAACATCACTGCTCTCGAGAAGATCTGCATGGAGGAATGGGCCAAAATACCAGCTACTGTGTGTGCAAACCTGGTAAAGACCGATAGTAAACGTTTGACCTCTGTTATTGCCAACAAAGGTTATGTTACAAAGTATTGAGTTGTATTTTTGTTATTGACCAAATACTTATTTTCCACCCTGATTTACGAATAAATTCTTTACAAATCCTACCATGTGGATTCATGGATTTTTTTTTCACATTCTGTCTCTCACAGTTGAAGTGTACCTCTGGTGCAAATTACTGACCTCTGTCATCATTTTAGGTGGGGGAACTTGCACAATCGGTGGCTGACTAAATACTTTTTTGCCCCACTGTATAAAGTCAAGCACCTATGTGTGCAGACTGCTTCTACAAACATTTATTAAAGATGGGTTGCTCTCAGGAGATCGATGAGCTTCAGCTCAGCGTGGTACTGTCACAGGTCCAGTCATTAAATTTCTTCACTGCTAAATATTCCATGATCAGCTATTAGTGGTATTACAACAAAGTGGAAGCGATTGGCGATGACAGTAACTCAGCCACAAAGTGGTAGGTCACATAAAAAGGTCAGCATACACTGAAGCACAGAACGCACAGAGGCCAGAGGCTTTCTGAGTCAAGTGTGACATACTGACAACCTTCATGTGGCCTTCAGATTAGCTGAAGACCAGTGTGTAGAGAGCTTCATGGAATGGGTTTCTATGGCCGAGCAGATGCATCCAAGCACAATTCAAAGCATCGGATGCAGTTTTGTAAAGCACGCCACCACTGGACTCTAGAGACGTGTTCTCTGGAGCTACAAATCATGCTTCATTGTCTGCCAATCTGATGGACAAGTCTGGATTTGGTTATTGCCAGGGGAATGGCACTTGTGTAACTGCATTGTGCCAAGTATAAAGTTTGGTGGAGTGGGGATTATGGTGTGGGGCTGTCTGTCAAGGCTGGGCTCCTTAGTTCCAGTGAAACTTTATGTAAACACCAGTGCACAAAGCAAGTTCCATAAGAACATGGATGAGTGGGTTTGCTGTGGTAGAACTTGACTGGCCTGCCCAGACTCTTGATCTCAGCCTGATATAACACACAGTCTGCGATGAGTTAGCGCGTTGACTGCGAACCACTCCTTCTCATCCAACATCAGCGTCTGATCTCACAAATATGCTTCTGGAAAAACGCTCAGAAATTTCCATAATCACAAGGGAGGGCCGACATCATATTAACCCTATGGGTTGAGAACGGGATGTGACTCAAGTTCGTATGCGTGTGAAGGCTGATGAGCGAATGCTTTTTGGCAATACAATGAATGTCACATTGGAGACAGAGACGCACATGATTCACTGAGCATTTCTTCTTCACTCATCTCTTTTCACTCTGTTTATACACCTGTTACTGAGTAGAAGCAGTTTTAATGTTTTATTCTGTCTTTTATTGGTTTGGTTTTATAAACATGGTTTATCCATGTTTGTATGTATTTTAATTTAATTGATTTTATTTAAAGTTTTTATTTTACTTCCTACCCACGTCATAATCAAAGCACACTGCATAAAAAGAGGTAAGTCAACAGAAGTCACAGAGCCCAGGCAGTCAGCAGAGGAGTCGCAGAGCATGCACAGAAGTGGCACAAGCATGAAGACCGCAGAGCTTCAGCAGAGCAGCAGGCTGGAGAAGCCAGACAGATGCCAAGGAGATTGGCCCTGGAAGTGTCTGCAGAACTGGTGTTGGATATGGTGGAGGAGTTGTATGGAGTAAGGCCTTTCTCAGTGAGATGCAACCAATGAAAATGAGGGATTTCTGTGATAGTTGGTGCTAGAACATCTATTTCAAGACTGTTGCACGTGTCATACATTTTATATACGTGTGGGACTTTTAGCTTGGTTTTGGTTTTAGTTTTTTTATTGTAAATAAATGTTATCTGCTACTCTTGACTTTTGTACTCCTTGGCCATGACCGCTATTTATTTTATTTATTTATTTGTTTTTAGCTGCTCTCCACCTGATCAAAAAGGACTTCCCTCTTCCTTCTCCTTTTCCCCCATTGCCCACCACTATTGTATTTAATCATTAGCAATTAAATCAGTTAGACTCCAGCTCTATTGTGTGTCCTTTGTCCCGTGTCTCTTCGTTCTGATTGCCGGGGCTTCTTTCTATTATTGGAGGGTATTTCTTTACCCTAAAATGTAAAGTGCCTTGAGATGACTATTGTTGTGAATTGGCGCTATATAGATAAAACTGAATTGAGCACAACAATAGTCTCAATTGAACATTTCTATAAGACCCTTGTGCTTTTAATTAGAAGGCATGATAATCATCGAATAAATAACCTTAATCAGCAAATCACTGTGCGGGTCTGAGGAAGATCATTTCTAGTCCAACAAGTCTTTGCTGATACTTCAAATCAGACATTTTAGACCTCTCTATTGTTACGAACTGAAAATATAAGTTCATTTGACCATTTATCAAAATATATTTAATTTATAGTTGAATGATGAATATTATTGAAGGTCTAGCCTCTCAGCTTTGATGTGAAGAGAAACAGCAGGGAAATTTCAAGCCTCAGTGTTTGAAGGAAACTGGATATATAAACATGAATAAGATATCAATTTGTCAAGAATACTTTGCAGGCAGTGGCCATCCTGAGTCCTGACTTAACATCCAATCCCAAAAGACTGTGCTTCCCACCTGGCTACTCTTTTCCAGGGCTTTTCCTGAAGATGTGTTTCAGTCTTCAGCCCCATTGGGTTTGAGATCTGGTGAGTTGCTCACCCAGGTAAAAATAATAAACCTGCTTTCCAATTTGGGTCATTGTCCTTCTGTGCTGTGCCATCCAGAGAACTTTTCAGAATCTGAGCAAACAGTAAAATTTTTTCAGAGTTCATGTGGCTGTTTCTGTCTTTTGTCCCATTCTCCGAAACACTGGTGACTCAGCCCATGCATCAAGCATCACACCAATGCACTGGGTTTTACAGGCTCTGTCCTGGGCTTTTCATCATTTATCACATTATTTTAAAATACATGACTGTGTACAAAAATAGTTTTAATTCTTCAAGGGCTAATGTAATATATTTTGTTCAGTGCCTTAAATGAAAAAGTGAAAGTCTTCCCTCTAATCCCATATAAAACAACTGTGACTTGAATACACTTTGGTACAAAACTTAAAATGAAAGTTGCATCCAAGAATATATGGAGCTGTCTATATTTAATCTCAGCTCGCTGCCAAGATTCAGAAATAGTGAATTCCCTCAGACCCACATGATCAATTTCAGAGTAACATTAAACATTAAAAGACAGAGAAGCAAGAAGCCACTTACCAGAACACTTGGCTTAATGCTCCTCTGGGAAATCAGGGTTATGGTCACTGCAATTGTTTCATCATGATCGTGATTGAATGATTATGTCTTTTTTTTCATCTGCGTGGGTCCAGTATTTTATAAATGTTAAAACACCTCGTTGATTACACTCAGTTTGCCTAGAGGTGAGTAATATTTTCCTCATTCTCTGTGGTCTGGTTCTTGTTCATCATTACACGGCCAGCATTTATGTATTTCATTCATTATTATACTGAATATATAAGACTTGACCTCATTGTACTAGGAAAATGGGAAGAAGTGCATATTGAAACATGTGCAAACATAGATGGAAATAAGGCATAATATACAGTAAGGCCGTATATGAGGCAAAACAGAGTTTGTACAGTTCTAATAAGCTCAAACATTAATGTTTCATATGACAACATTTTTTTTCTTCAGCACAGCCTGAACTGTATTAGGTGAGCTTTCATTAAATAGTCTTCAGGAAAAGTTAAAAACAAAACATGAACCTACTTTTCTGTGTGCATAATTTTAAATTGGACAGCACCACTGACTGAAATGCAGACCCAAACCGTGACAGAGCCCCACCGTGTTTTACAGATGGCTGCAGACGCTCGCTGTTGTACCGCTCTTCTGATGTCTGCCTTGCATAATTAAAAAGACTTAAACTAAAATTTTCAACTTTGGGTTTGTCTCCTTATCAGACCCGTTGCTACAGATTTACAGTGCTGTTGTTGAAAAATCTGGCATAATTCAAACTCTGCTCCTTATTTCCCTTCCCTTAAAAAAGCTTCTAGGTCAATGTGAGGCTGTGTCAGGCAGGAGGTGGACTCAAATGCAGGACTCAGACACAAAAGGTGAACTCAAGGCAGCAGCTTTATTGCTGGGAAAAATAACTAAAACATAAGCACAAAAACAAACTAAAATCCTCAACGTGAAAAACAGGAAAAGAACATTGTGAAAGTAGAAACATGGAACGCAAAGAGACTTATACACATAAGGAAGCACAACGCAACACAGAGCAAGGAAAACACAGGGCTTAAATACACACTGGAGCAATCAGGGAATGGGAGACAGGAGGGAAACACAGCTGGGAGAAATCAGAGCTAACAAGACAAGGGGAAGCAAAACCAGATACACTGCACACAGGAGTGGGATTACCAACATAAAACAGGAAGCACACAACAGGCACAGAGACAGACTAGACACTGAACATAGAGACCTGACTGACTGGGGAGACAGAGGGAACAAGGAGACGAGACATGACACAACAAAGAACATGAGAAAGGCAAAAATAAGAGAAACCAAAATCCTAGCACTAAATATATAAACTAAACCATTACAAAACACTGGGTCACACATCCAGTACCATGACATTCTTGACAGCCACAGATGCTTTTTTATGACTCCCACTTCTTCTTTTGTCCCCCATGTGTCCAGTATCCTCAAATTTATTAAGCACATGTAACCACTGACTCATTTTAAATAGTTTAGGACAGCCAAACTACGGACCAGTTGCTAGGTTCGGCAGGGCTACAATAGAAAGCGAGGCGAATGCAGAATGAAATGGCTGGAGACAGGAATTTGAGCAGCAACAGTTATTATTTTGCACAAAAATGAAATAAACAAGACACAAATTCCACATTGACAGTAGTAGTGATAATAACCATAACAATAAGAAGAAGAAGCCGGCAAAACAAAAATAACCCCAAAAATAGTCGTTTGAGCTCAATATTCAATTGTCTTTTTGTCTTTGGTCATTTGTCAAGTCAAAAATTCTTAGTCTAGTTCTTGTTCTCTTTCGTTTGTGGTTTGTGTGTTACCACTTGGGAGTCTCCGTCGAGGAAGAAGAGTAAGTTCCTCTGCAAAGTTCAGTCTGGGCTCAGGCTCGCCATCTCCATCCGGAGAGAATCCATTGGAATCCAAAATCTTAGTTCCTTCCACACGGACAAGGGAAAAAAACCTAGCCTGCACAACAATATTAACATTATTGTACACAGCCAGCTCCGTTTCTTCTCTTGTATCACAGCTATAGCTTTAGTTCTTTATCTCTTTTCACATTTCTTTCACATTACCACAGTAATACATTACATGCATGCTTTGAATATATCTCTCGTTATACATGAAATTATTTTAACCATGTAAAACAACAAATGAATTTCTTGTTCTCTTTTTAACCATGAAATTATGATTAATAGGTATAACCAGCAAGATAATACATTTTTCCAATCATCCTTCGAGTATGCTAAACAAATCCTACCACAACAGCATTTCAACCGTTTTTAAACAGCAAATTACCACTCGCGAATCGGTATGAACAGAAGAAACAACTTTTAGCAACAGACTAACACATTATTAACTTTTCAAACCCATGGGCTAAACTCACCAAAATGTTAGAAAATTCCGCACGAGCTATCCGTGACCTGTCTCATCTATTTCCACGTGCAAAAAGATCTAGCTCATGTGAAATGATGGTCTGGTGTTTCGGAAGACGGGGCTAAAACCACCTTCAACCAATGAAAAAGGCATTTATCCCTTGTGATCCAGCAACAGAAAAATAAAGTTTGCTAGAGGATCACACTTCCTTTTTTCAAAATAAATGTTTCTTTTCAAAATAAAATAATGAAAATACATTTATACAATCAAAACGAAAACAAGAAAAAAATAACAAAAGGTAGTTTTCTCTACTGGGTTACACTCTCCCCAGCTAAATGTCATGCACGTCTCGTTGCATGTGTAGCCAGTACTGTCCCTCCGTACTGTTTAGGGACTCAGAAAAGGCTATGCTCAAACCCTGGAAAAGTGATTTCACAACAGTAACTAGAGGGTTTCCTAAATCAGGATAATCAAGTCTTTTAGGTGGATGTCTGATTCTTGTTGACTGTCTTACTGGTTGAGTTGTAATGGGATCACAACTGTCCATCTCATCAGGTGAGTTAACAGGCTGGTTTCCTGGTTCTTTAACCAAATCCTCAGGTGATTCATCCAATACGGTTCCCGTTCCATTGTCCACAGGATCGTCAATTCCAATCTCATCTCCATCTGGTAAGTTTTCAACAAGCACATGATTGGTAAGTTCGTCTTTGCTTGCATCTTTATCCATATTCAGCTCCTTGTTGCTAGCAATTTCAGAAAGGTCACAATCAGGTAAGTTTGTAATGTCTGGTTCATGAGAAGGTTTTGGATATTCATGTACAGTAGTAAATCTGGTTATTTCTTCACATGGGGAATCATCAACCCATTGAATGAAAAGTTCATTGTCAAGTTCCATTGATTCTTCATCCTCATTGCTTTCTGTGACAACAGTTTGACGCGTTTTAGGACGGTGAACCTGCTGTGGCTCAGATGTGTCTGCGGTGGCAACCGGGAGGAAACTGCAGGGAAGCAACAGGTCTCTGTGTAAAGTTCGGGAGGGACCTTGCTTGGACTCGGGTTTAACAGTATAAACGGGTAGGTCGCCTGCACGTTTGACTACCACATGGATGTCTGCCTCCCATTTATCAGCAAGTTTATGCTTGCCACGCAGCCGCACGTTTCTAACTAAAACCCGGTCCCCAGGTTCAAGTTCTGAAACAGTTATTTTGCGATCAAATCTGGCCTTATTCTTGTCTGCCACTTTTTGTGCGGTTTGAGAAGCTAACCTATAGCTTTCCTCTAGCCGTTTCTTGAGACTTTCAGCATATTGCTGAGAGGAAGTCCATATGCAAGATCAACAGCTAATCTGGGTTTTCTGCCAAACATCAACTCGTAGGGTGTAAACCCTGTTGCATCACTACGGGTGCAATTGTACGCATGTACTAATGGCATAACATAGTCTTTCCAGTGAGACTTTTGTTTGGATTCCAGTGTTCCTAACATACTAAGTAGTGTTCTATTAAATCGTTCAGTAGGGTTACCACGTGGGTGGTACGGGGTAGTTCTTATTTTCTTTATCCCAGAGATCTCACACAGATCTTTTATCAGTTTTGCCTCGAAATCAGGACCCTGATCGCTGTGCAGGCGCTCAGGTATGCCGTAGTGGACAATGAACTGGTCCCACAGGCACCTGGCGACCGTTCGTGACTTTTGATTAGAGGTGGGCAACGCGAGGGCAAACTTAGTGAAATGATCGGTTATCACAAGGATATCCCGTGTGTTGCTACTGTCTGGTTCTAGACTGAGAAAATCCATACAGACGAGTTCTAAAGGTCTGGTTGTTGTTATGTTGACCAGTCTAGCTGCTTTTTCAGGGGGACTCTTTCTCCGTATACAACGATCACGTTTTCACTTTCTGCTCAACCTGTGTCGCCATGCGTGGCCAATAGAATCGGGTTCTGACCAGATCAAGGGTTCTGTCGATACCTAAGTGGCCCATGTCATCATGCAAACTTTGGAGCACTGAAGCTCTGAGCTCCTCAGGAAGAACAAGCTGGTGGGTCACCTGGTCTCCATCTTGTCTTTTTCTGTATAACACCTCATTGTGCATTTCCAACCGATTGAGTTCCCTAAGCAAAAGAGGGAGATCTGGGAGTTCTTTTCTAACAGTCGGTGGAGGTGTCTGACCATGTTCGATTTGTTTGATAACTTGGCTGATTGTCGAGTCTGCTCTCTGCTTATCCTTAATTTCTGATTGGGACAAGGCAGGGATGGTTGGTAAGCCATGATGTTCTTCTGAAACATAGATGTCTGGAATCGCGTCAGCTGAGAGGGTAAGCGATTCTACAAGTGTAACACCACTATCCTGACAATCATCACTGACTTTTACAAGGTGATTTTGACAGATTGCTTGGACAACATCACTATCTACAAGCTTTATGGTGTCAGTGGTGTCAGTGTCAGCTAGGTGACGCTCTACAAATTGGCTTACACGCTCCTGCTCTTTCCTGGACTGGACATCATTTACGAGTTCTCCATGAGGACGTCTAGACAACCCATCTGCGTCTAGGTTGTGCTTGCCCGCTCTATACTGTAACTTAAAGTTGTAGTTAGATAAAGCGGCAAGCCACCTATAGCCAGTGGCATCTAACTTAGCAGAGGTCAATATGTATGTGAGTGGGTTACTATCTGTAACCACAGTGAACTGACCACCATACAAATAATCGTGAAACTTTTCAGTCACTGCCCATTTGAGTGCTAAAAATTCCAACTTGTGGGCTGGATATCGTGCTTCACTTCTTGATAACCCACGACTGGCAAAAGCTATGGCTCTGAGCTGACCCTCCTGCTCCTGGTAGAGTGCTGCACCTAAGCCAGTAGTACTGGCATCGGTATGGAGCACATAAGGCAGCTTCGAGTCTGCAAAGCCTAAGACGGGGGCTGATGTTAGCTTTTCAATGATGGAGTCAAAAGCTTTTTGACACTCTGCGGTCCATCGGTCCTCAAATGGCAGTTTGGGATCAAAGTAGGTCTGGTTGGGTTCTTTGGACTTTGATTTCTTACGTAGTGGTGGGTAACCACGAGTGAGGTCATTGAGTGGGCGTACTATGGACGAGTACCCTTTTACAAAACGTCTGTAGTACCCCGAGAACCCCAGGAAAGATCTTAGTTCTTTGAGATTCTTGGGCCGTGGCCAGGTCTTTAGGGCCTGAATCTTTTCGGGATCCGTCTCAACTCCGCTTTCAGAGATTACATGCCCAAGATACCGAACTGTGGTTTGGAAAAATTTACATTTTTCCAGAGATAACTTCAGGCCATACCTCTTTAAGGCGATGGAGTACCCGCATAAGTCGGCGTTCGTGTTCTTCCAAACTATCTGAGAAGATGATGAGATCATCTAAAAAGACGAGCACTTCATGTAAGTTCATATCACCAACACAGCGCTCCATCAGCCGCTGGAAGGTGCTTGGGGCGTTGGTTATGCCCTGCGGCATGCGGTTAAACTCCCAGAACCCAAGCGGTGTCACAAACGCGGTCTTTTCTTTGTCTGCCTACTCAACTTCTATCTGGTAATACCCAGATTTCAGATCGAGGACCGTGAACCACCTGGATCCTGAAAGGGCAGAGAATGTCTCTTCCAGATTTGGAAGTGCGTAAGAGTCTTTTATTGTTTGCAAGTTCAGCTTGCGAAAGTCTATACATAGACGCACATCATTGTTCCGCTTTCTCACCACAACAATGGGAGACGAGAAAGGTGATTGAGACTCTTATCACACCTGCAGCAAGCAGCTCCTGCAGGTGTTTCCGGACAGCCTCAAGATCTTGAGGGTGTATAGGGCGTGCACGGTGCTTGAAGGGAGTCGGATCATTAAGCTTGATGGAATGTTTCACCTTGTTCGTACACCCAAAGTCAAGATCATGAAAAGCGAATACTTCCGGAATGTCATTGAGTTGCTTGGTTATCCTCTCTTTCCATTCATGTGGAATCGGAGAGTCACCAAAATTGAAATTCAGCGGTGTCTTACTTGTGGCTGACTCATTAACACTGGTGACATTATGCTGGGACATGATACAATGGAAAGCTCCCAGCTCTGCAATGACACAAGTAGACGGGATAGTAACATCTTGTTCGGTTTCATTTGTAATCATAACAGGCACTTTGTGTGGAGCTCGGGAAGGAAGTGTTATCAAGCAAGTTTTAACACAAAGGCCACCAGGCAAGGAAGACTGAGAGGGGTGTTCAACTATGGCACACGTGTCTGCTGCAGTACAATGAACGTTAGCAGATCCCTCTAAAACTACTGTTTGGCCTGCTGGAACTACAACTGTAGCCTTGCCTGACAGGGTAACTAACCCAATGCTCCCATCTTTGTTCTGTGTATGTCTTAGTTCTAGAGTTTTCAACAGGGCTCTAAACCCGCAAGGACTAGGTAAGTAGTCAGAAGTCTTAAGGTCCAAAAATTTTTCATAAAGGACATCAAGCGTGTTTGTTCCCACCAACATTGGGGTCTGACTGTTTGGATGAGTGTCTGGAACAACAAGAGCTAAGGTTGGTATGTCCATCTCTGCATCTAAGAAGTCGTTTGGAAAAGTAATGCATGTCTCTATATAACCCAAATAGGGGATGGGCTGACCTGCAGCACCCTCCACTTCCAAAAGATCATAGAGTGGGTTAAGGTTTTGATCTGGAAAGTTCTGTTTGTAGAACAACTCAGCGACTGTGGTCACTTGTGACCCTGAGTCCAGGAGACAATTTACATTAACGCCAGAAATGCTAACTACTGCTGTGCATTTAGAGCCAACCAACCCTTTTGGCAGACTATACTTCTGTGGCTTAGTGACAGATTGCTTACAGTTAGCATGTTGCATGTACTTAGTGGGACATGATCGCCTGGCTGCAGTTTCCATTTGCCCCGCAATAGAGACTGTTTTCAGTTTAACTGTTCCTTAGTGGCTGGAGAGTTCTCAACCTCCCATTTCTTCTGTTTCTCTTTAAACAGTTTGCGCTTTTCAGCAACTAGGGCTGGGTTTGGTTCATTTTCGCAGTTTGGCTTGATGTGGCCATCTTCTCCACATTGGAAACAGTACCACGGTTTGGGTGGGGTACTTTGAGTTTTAACTGTTCGTTCTGAGGGCTCCTTGCTCACTTTGTCTGGCTTTCGGTTTTCTTTAGACTTGGTATGGGAGGCATATCTGGAATTCTGCGCTTTTGATTTCGCGGTCAGCTGCACCAGTTGGGCCTGGAACTCTGCAACTTGCTTTGAGAGTTCTTTAATTGAGCTTAAGGTGGTTGTGTCTTCATTTTCGTCTAAGCAGCCTTTGACTGTTTGGAGGTGGTATGTCGCTTTTTGTTTCGTGATGTTCAAATGTTGCTTCATTCGCATTGTTTTGGTAGCATTTTGGTCTTCTTCTGTGCGTAATAAGAGAAGCAACTCAGGAAAAGATGGGGGGTTTATCCGTTTTTGTTTTAGTTGAAGTGCGTTTAAAAGGGAATCATCCCAGCAACCACGACAGAACTGCGTGACAAGGAGTCTGTCAACATCATTGCTTAAAGCACCACCCCGTTTTACAGTGTGAGTTAAAGCTACCTGAAGGCGTTGTACGTATGACGACGGTTTCTCACCTGGATTTTGGAAGGTGTCAAGAAATTTGGCGTAAAGCTCTCCACCATCTTGAACTGTCCCATAGGCAGAATCCAACATTTGAAGGTAGTCTGCAGGTGAGCTGTCTGGGTTCAAGTGCTTAACTACGTCAGCTGCCGGGGGTAAGAGAGACTCAAGAATCTTTCGCGATTGTTGCAGTTGCGACATGGAAGTGTCACTCAAGATTAGTTCAGCACTGGAACGCCAAGTATCATAATCTGGCTCATAGGTTGGCCGGGGGTCCTTGCCAGAAAAAGCTCTGAGTTTTTGTGAAAAATGTTGCACTGAATGATCATCTCTTCTCACAATGTGCTCAACTACTACACGCTGCACCTCAGGAGGGTTTAAATCAGGTGCAGGTATGGTGGGTACACTATGAGCTGGGTTTCTTGCAGTGTGATTTGACTGGTTCGATTGCTGTGCACCATCAACACTGGGTTCAACAGCTGAAGGCTGAAACTCAGCCAAGGGAGATTCAGGTAAGTCAATTTGCTCTGATTGATCATGTTCAGGCTCTTTGATTGATTCAGCTATCTGTGACATCGTGTCTTTCAGAACATCTGCAAACCCTCGGCCGCTCATTTTGGCTAGGTTTTTTAACTCAGTGAGATATGACTTGGTTGTATCATTCCCCACACATCGCGTGTATACGCTTGCAAGAGACTGTATTCTATACTTAACCCCGCTATCGGATATGTGGTTGTAAGGTAACGGCTCAAGAGCATCAACAGCAGTACCTGAATTGTACTCAACAACAACACGAGATAAACTCAGATTTACCATCATCTACCTTTAAGACTCTTGAGATTGACCCATACTGTTTTAGGAATTCAGTCACCTCATCAATTTGCTCATCTCCAGCTATTTCGCTCACGATCACCGAATTTGGGACTTTAACAGATTCACGTTCAACAAGACGGTCCATTTGGGGTGCGTTATATACTTGTAATCACATGAGAAAAAGCCTCCTGGCTGGCTCGCCAAGACTTACTGTAACCACTGACTCATTTTAAATAGTTTAGGACAGCCAAACTACGGACCAGTTGCTAGGTTCGGCAGGGCTACAATAGAAAGCGAGGCGAATGCAGAATGAAATGGCTGGAGACAGGAATTTGAGCAGCAACAGTTATTATTTTGCACAAAAATGAAATAAACAAGACACAAATTCCACATTGACAGTAGTAGTGATAATAACCATAACAATAAGAAGAAGAAGCCGGCAAAACAAAAATAACCCCAAAAATAGTCGTTTGAGCTCAATATTCAATTGTCTTTTTGTCTTTGGTCATTTGTCAAGTCAAAAATTCTTAGTCTAGTTCTTGTTCTCTTTCGTTTGTGGTTTGTGTGTTACCACTTGGTAGTCTCCGTCGAGGAAGAAGAGTAAGTTCCTCTGCAAAGTTCAGTCTGGGCTCAGGCTCGCCATCTCCATCCGGAGAGAATCCATTGGAATCCAAAATCTTAGTTCCTTCCACACGGACAAGGGAAAAAAACCTAGCCTGCACAACAATATTAACATTATTGTACACAGCCAGCTCCGTTTCTTCTCTTGTATCACAGCTATAGCTTTAGTTCTTTATCTCTTTTCACATTTCTTTCACATTACCACAGTAATACATTACATGCATGCTTTGAATATATCTCTCGTTATACATGAAATTATTTTAACCATGTAAAACAACAAATGAATTTCTTGTTCTCTTTTTAACCATGAAATTATGATTAATAGGTATTACCAGCAAGATAATACATTTTTCCAATCATCCTTCGAGTATGCTAAACAAATCCTACCACAACAGCATTTCAACCGTTTTTAAACAGCAAATTACCACTCGCGAATCGGTATGAACAGAAGAAACAACTTTTAGCAACAGACTAACACATTATTAACTTTTCAAACCCATGGGCTAAACTCACCAAAATGTTAGAAAATTCCGCACGAGCTATCCGTGACCTGTCTCATCTATTTCCACGTGCGAAAAGATCTAGCTCATGTGAAATGATGGTCTGGTGTTTCGGAAGACGGGGCTAAAACCACCTTCAACCAATGAAAAAGGCATTTATCCCTTGTGATCCAGCAACAGAAAAATAAAGTTTGCTAGAGGATCACACTTCCTTTTTTCAAAATAAATGTTTCTTTTCAAAATAAAATAATGAAAATACATTTATACAATCAAAACGAAAACAAGAAAAAAATAACAAAAGGTAGTTTTCTCTACTGGGTTACACACACACTGCACATCATGCTAAGATTTGTCACATTTTCAGCTAACAGCTCTTTGGGAATTCCCCTGTCAATGAAAAAAATCCTATTTTTGTCTGTCAAACTGTTTTAATTTATAGATTCAACTAAAGAAATTAAAAGAAATAAGGTGTTCTTGTGAGAGGCTGCTAGTAACAAAGTGCCTAGAGATGCAATTTAAAATAGCTTCTTTGCTAAGATGTCTGTTATATGTAGATGCAACACTAGTTCATCCCTTGAGTTAGGTGCTTTTTTATGCTTCAATGATTCATAGGTCACTGTTAAGCCCTAAAAGTGCTTACATGTACTTCTACAACTTTGCCTCATTTAGTTTATGCAGCTCTATGAATATGCAAATCCCTGCCTCGCCTGACTCTCCCCCTGTATCTGTGAGTCCCACTCACTTGGTTGTCTTGCTTCACAGAGGGAGACAACAACTCCAAAGTTTGTGATTTCTTAAGGAGAGGAAGACCTCTCTTTACTCCCAGGACTGCTTCGAAACACAAAAAAGCCGTTGTCGCTTGTTCATCATTACATATAACAAAAAGTCCTTAGTGCCTAGAGCATAGCAGTGAAAAACTTGAAAACTAAAACTGTCATTACAAATAAAGCAATTGGGCATCAACACTTGTGAAGCGTCTGTCTACTGAAGCAAACATGGTGAAACAGAGAGCAGAGCACAGCAGCGGATTAACTTTCTTTTTACCTCTCATACTGAACTGAAATGAAACTGGCCCCACTCTTCCAGATGATCAGATTAGTATCTCAGGTTTATTTGAAATCTTGATGATTAGTTGATGGTTGATTAGTATGATTAGTCTGGTAAGACTTTAAGAGTGCGGATTTCTAAATTTGATTATACATAGAGCCCCTCCTGTATAAAGTGATAAGACAGCTTTGGCCTGATGATATCATTTTGTCTGTAAGACATCTAGAGGTTGGTGAGAGTAAAAGACCCTTTATCTGAAAGGAACATCAAATGTTATAACAGTTATATAGGATACGTACGCCATCTGAAAAGATAAGCTTAATGCATGGCTCTCCATGTTGTAAGCATTGTGCTTATCTCTTTTTTTTTATTATATAAATGTATCTGTTTTTAAATTTTCATCTGCATATCCTGCATAAATATTATTTTTGCATGAGGAAAACCTGGCCTCTCCTGCATTTCCATAAAGGCTGTTAATATTAGAATCTTTTCTTAATAAGGCTGAGAGCTACACATAAACTAAACCTACAGTAGTTCATATTATGCGTGATGCTTTAATGGTCCAATGGCAAGAAATTCCATTGCAATGAGGTAAAAACACAACAAAACTTTGGCCTTGGTGCCAAAGAGAGGCTCTATGAGCTCCACATGTTCAGAGATCACCGAATAGTGGGGCGAAAGAAAAGAGGCAAGATGTGTGGTATTTCACAATGCAACCAGTGGAAAGGTAACAATTAAGGATGAAGTCATGCTGCTCAGGAAAGTGGAATAATTTCTGATCTCATCACCTTATCCCATTGGTAGCTAATGAGGCTTAAAGATACTTTGTCAGGAAATGCTGAGGAAATGGTGTAGGCTGATGCCGCTGAATACCTGATGCCTCGTATTACCGAATGCCACACAAAATAAGAATAACAGAAGTTTCACTCCAGTAAGTGCGTGACAATGAGATTTCAAATGAACTCCAAGTGGCTGCAAATTATAGTTTTCAAACTCAATTTTTAGAAGTTCATTTCTAAAGTCTGGATATCATTCCAGGAGGACATTAGGTTAATTTAACGTTTCACAATGTGAAAGTCGTGTCGACCATCTGCATTGTTTTGATTTCTTTTATTTTAATGTCGTGCTATCATTTATTTATAAGACGAGTTTTTGTTTCTTTATGAGTGGAATAGGTTTTTCCAAAGAGAATCAAATGAATGGAAAGGGAGAATAATGAACATCTGTTGTTAGATTAAAAAAAAGAAGAGAAAAAACTCTTTGCTTCAATCAAAAGGTAAAGTTTTCTGTTTCTGTCTTTCTTACATTGTAATAATTGTTTCGCAAAAGGTTTTCCCCCCCTTTATTCTATCATTTCCCTGTCTTCTTATGAATTCTGGTCATTTGTGTTGCTCACTATTATTCTGTGTTGTGCATGCTCCTTTTTTCCTCTGTGTTTTCTGTGCCTGCTCCCGTTTCCTCCCACAGTTTAATTGGTCATTCTAAATTGGTCCTGTGACTGACTGGCAACCTGTCCGGCACGTACCCCGCCTCTTGCATAGTGACAGCTAGGATGGGCACCCGCCCCCTTGTGACCCTGCTGGATAAGTGATTAAGAAACTGGATGGATGGACGAATGGATGGATTTGTCCAAGGCAGGAACAATATTTCTTGCAACACTGACAGGTTGTATATGTGATACATTTAAAAGTGCCACTTTCTGAGTTTAACAGGATTTAAGAGCAGATTGACATAATCGGGGATTTTCTAAACAAATTGCATGAAGTATAAAGACTTCATAAACACTGTGGTAAAGATATCATATCGTCATAATGTACCCCAGTAGCCCCAAGTCTTTTTGGTCTCTTCCCAAATACTAAACTAGTATACAGTGCTTTTCCTCTGTTGCTCTCTCTCTCTCTCTCTCTCTCTCTCTCTCTCTCTCTCTCTCTCTCTCTCTCTCACACACACACACACACATGGATTTGTCTTCAGCACCTGTGTTACTTTGAAACTGTATTGCATATTTAACTTCTGGGATGTATGGATTTATGCTTTAGGAGGAAATATATGCCATAGCTATGTTGTAACATAACTATGGCATACATAGTTACTTTACAATGACGATGAAAAAGAGCGCTTTGTCTCGGTAGGAGCAGCCAAATGAAGGAGTAAATCCCTCGGACAGCCCCTGATGCCCACTGTCACAGACCATTCAAAGAAGCAAAGGATATCCTGGTAGCTCATAAAGTGGTGAAATTAATGTTTCCATCATTGTGTTGGTTCTTCAGCATTACACTCAGGTGTTATTGGTCATTACAGCTGTTACTGATAACGGATAAACTATATTCAGACATTTAAATAATATATTCAGTGGATGAGTGATCTTTTTTTTGATTTTTGGAAATGAAACAACACATACCTCAAACATAAATTATGAAAAAATGTCTAGATGTAACACACTAACCTTTTTGTGTGGACTGTCAAGTCTTAATACAGCCCTTTAAAACAGCAGAATTTGACCCAAAGTGCTTTAGTACGGAGCCCCGCAGGGGACATGGGAGAAAAAAAAATTAAGATGGACTTTTGCGAGATCTTGCAAAACTTTTGCGAGATCCCGAAAGTAAGGACACGCAAAAGTTTTGCATCTCCGTACTTTAGAGACGCGAAACTTTTGCGAGATCTCGCAAAACAAACTCGGGATCTCGCAAAAGTCGAATTCCAACAATGGTGGCAGCTACTTAGTTGTAATATTACTCTTTCTGGGTCACAAAATACACTTTTAAGATATTTTGAGTCGTGAATGTAGTTGTGTAAATGTCAGATATCTGCTCGGTTTACAAGACATCACATATTTGCAAAAGTGCTCCGACATTTTCGGAGATCTGACACCCACCAGCTCGAAGCTAACGGGAGGTCAAGACCTACTACAGCCGGGAGGAACACCGCTTTCCCGGCACATCGTGCCTCGACCTCCCGGTCGGCTTCGAGCTGGCGGCCTCCGAAGAATGCGGCTAAAACTTTTGCGAGATCTTGCAAAAGTTTTGCGAGATCCCGAGTTAGTTTTGCGAGATCTCGCAAAAGTCTGTCTTAATTTTTTTTCCCTTCCATGTCCTCTGCGGGGCTCCATATTTTAGAGACACATTTATATTCCAGAGCTTCAAAAAAACTCGAAATGCAAGGCAGTTGGAAAGTTTGTTTTGTTGTCTTAACTCAGTGATTCCCAAACTTTTTTTGCTGGGCCCCCCTTTGTTTTACAAGAAAAATGTTCACGCCCCCCCCCCCCCCCCCCCCCCCCCACCTAAACACTTTTTAAAACTCCTTTTTTGCGTTTACGTGTGGACGAGTTATACAGAGTTCGTCACGCAACGTCAAAGGTATGTGCCTTTTTTCACGTCACGCTGTGCGCCACGTTATTGTTTACATGCGATGAATTGCAGAATGGCAGATAGAGACGAAATACGGTTAATCTGACTATCTGCAGATAGCTTACATACACACGCAGCTACTGTCCCTCCATTTAGAAAGGCAGAGGCGTCACGGTGTGATTATTTTACGTGTAGTTGTTTTTTTTTTCCTGTGTAATAATATTCAACATTGCTATCAATACATTTTTCAAAAAATGTCTCTCTGTGCAAAATGGTTTTAAAAACATAAACAACTGTAGGATCCTGTTTGTCCGTGATTTGAACAAATTACAGCAGGATCAGCCTGATGTTATTTGTATCCCACTGTAACTTTACTGTATAAAGAGCTAGCATCTCCAAAATGTCAGGAGTAGTTAGTCATTACAAGAAGTGTTTGTGAACTAAAAATCAAGAATGTGGGATACTGTTTGTCCGTGATTTGGAGAGCCCAACGCAAGTGAAAGCCAAAGCTTCTTCATATTTTCTAGTCTTTGGCTTGGAAGGAAGTTGGTTTGGAAACATATTTGGCGATGCTTCATCTCCTGCTTTGCCAAATATGTGTGGGAACCCCATCCAAAACCTGTCAATTATGCTAGCAGTGTCCAAGCTTTCTTTTTTTTTTTTCATACCTTGTCCCCCCTGCAATGACTCTGCGCCCCCCCCTAGGGGGCGGGCCCCACACTTTGGGAACCTCTGTCATAACTGATTATTCTGGAAAGCAAAACTCATGGTGATTTAGTGGTCATCAAACTGTGTTCAGATTTGGCAAATTGATGGTGTTTACAGTTTTTTTCAATCGCTAACAAGCGCCTACCCATACTTCAGATACTTTTTCTAAACTCTTAACACAGACTCACACCTACAAAACACAATTGGCCAAATGGATAATTTTCTTCTCAAAAATACATTTTGTTAAATATATATTAACTCTTCATTTCAAAATAGAACACATCTTTCTCTGCACACACTAACTGTACAAAAACACTATAAATCTGACTCAAAATGAAATTAGTCTGTCAAAGAATAACACTTGTTTTCACCTCACAAGGTACATGCAGTCAATCAAAGTACACCTTGTTTCAAAATACTGGCTATTATTGACATTACAAAAACTGCATAGACTTTTATGTTTCAGTTTTACAGGTATTTGCATGCGAAACATGCAATCCACCATTTTGACACCAGAAATGTCTTGGTTGGTAACTGTATGTCCACATGTACAGTAATGTTCACATTCAAAAGCATTCCAGTAAAAAGCAAACAAGTTTTTGTTTCTCTACTGTTTACTACAGGAGGTACAGTAGAAACACGGTATGATAGGACAGAGAAAGTTTTACAGTATTGCTTACAGTGAACAAAATATCCATGAAACACACAAGAGCATTCTGAACAAAAAAACAACAGCAAAAAGCCAAGATAAAAAGGGGGGAGGGGGAGGGGGGCTAAAAAAAGGCAAAAAATTTGCATCTAATCTCTGCGATCTTCAGGGTTAGGCCACATGTTTTCATCAACATCACATCTGATGTTATCCAAGTCGATGCACCTGGGATAAAACCGCCTGGTATGTCGGATCCACCCTTGGCAATCGTCAATTGTGATGTCCCTGGAGCCAGCATCCATGGCTTCAAGGAGGGACATCTGGTCATGTGGCTGATGGTCATAAACCTTCCACCTCCATGCAGAAAAAAACTCCTCTATGGGGTTGAGGAAAGGTGAATAGGGTGGACGGAAGAGACTTACCAGTCTTGGGTGGACTTCAAACCATGTTGTTATTGCTTGCGAGTGATGGAAAGCCACATTGTCCCAGGTAATTACAAAGGTCCTCATGTTTTCACCCTCCTGACCCTGCTCTGGAACCAGGCGCTGGTGGAGATAATTGAGAAAGGCAAGCAAGCGCTCTGTATTATAGGGTCCAACCTGACATCTGTGAAGGAGTAATCCTGCATTTGCAATTGCTGCACACATGGTAATGTTTGCCCCTCTCTGTCCTGGCACATCAACTGTGGCCCTTTTTCCAATTACATTTCGTCCACGTCGACGCCTTTTGGCCA
The DNA here is from genome assembly GCF_963969265.1 of Rhamphochromis sp. 'chilingali'. Lineage (NCBI taxonomy): Eukaryota > Metazoa > Chordata > Actinopteri > Cichliformes > Cichlidae > Rhamphochromis > Rhamphochromis sp. 'chilingali'. Next base: position 21,975,929 of record NC_137942.1, read on the forward strand.
GATTGAATCCTGCCTCATCGATGTATATGAATTCATGAGGGGCCTGGTTGGCCTCCAATTCCATAACTCTCTGAAACAAAGTTTATGTAAGTCATGTTATTACTGTATACCATACTGTACTGTAACCTAGTATTGTGTAGGTTACCTACTTGCAAAGTGCAAAGCTTATAGAACTGGACATTGGATTGAATATACACTATACCTGGACATATTGTCGTCGTAGCTCCTTGACCCTCTCACTGTTCCTCTCAAAGGGAACAGTGTAGAGCTGCTTCATCCGCACTCTGTGTTTGGACAATGTCCGCGAAATGGTTGTGAGGCTGATTCTATCGATATTGTCAAATATCTCATGGTCCGCCACAATTCTGGTTTGTATTTCACGCAGTTTTATTGCATTATTTGCAGTAACCATTTCTACAATGGCAAGCTCCTGATCATTACTGAGGAGCTTTCATCTTCCCCCAGAGGGTGGAAGACGTTGCATTCTTTAGAAAGACAAAAAATTCAACATATGCATTACTGTATGACCATATTGACATGTCAAGTGAGAATAGAAACAATCCATGTAAAATGCAATACTTACCTGTTGGTTTGTTGAAAGATGCGTATAATGGAGGCAACCGTTGACCGCCTCAAATTGGGCTGCACTCTTTCACCAGCCTCTCTTAGTGAAAGACCATGGTTGATTACATGGTCAATGATAGTGGCATGAATTTCATCACTGACTACTGTTCTTGCAGCCCTTGGAATGCCACCACCACGCATTCTTACACCTCTACCTTGCCCTCTCCTTGGGCCTGCTCTTCTCCCTGGGCCCCTTGCTCTTACTCTTCCTCGACCAGAAATTACAGTATTTGTCTTTTTTTTGTTTCCAAAAACATCACTCCTCAAGGTCTTGCCTTATAAACCCCACTGAGTCTAAGCCAGAATGGAAGAAGCTGTGGTTGGCCCAATTTACCCAACATAAATCAGCTGTGTGTCAATTATTCAATTGTTTGTTTATTATCAGCTGAGATATATTTTTGATATTGATATTGTTTTTGTACTGATATCATTGCAGAAGCAGAGGTTTTTATACTGTATCTAAGGTTTGGAATATTGTTTTTGCTATTGTGGGATGTTGTTTGTTAACATTCGTAGATACTACAAAAACAGTCCATAATTTTGTTGGGAGGTATAGCTTGACTGTTAAGAAAATGTAAGCATCGTGGAAATGTGTTCACTGACTGCATATTGGGTGAACACGACATGAAATGTGTGAATGGTATGGCCACAACAGACCGATGCTGTGCTAATTGTGTTTAGAGTTTTGCAAATGTGACAACTGTTTGGACAAACGCTTGTTAGCGACTGCAAAAAACTGTAATCTCTTAACTTGTGACCCATCCAAGTGCCTTTATTAGTTGAAAGCACTGGTGTTGGACTGGTTCTGATTATGACCTGGGTATCTGCAATACTGGCTCTGTATTTATCAGATCGATACCAAAAGTTGCAGTATTGCAGTGCTAGTGGAAGGAACAGGTGAAGTCGATCGAGTAAACAAAAACACGACAGGTGAGGAAAGTACAGCAGCGACAATCATTTCATTTAGGACAAACACATGTGCACCTTGGGTGTTCACATTTGTGTGTCTGTGCATTCGTGTAATATATGTGTGCTATAATTGAATAGATGTGTGTGTGTGTGTGTGTGTGTGTGTGTCTGTGTGAGAGAGAGAGACAGCGAGAGAGAGAGAGAAAACGGGAGATACAGAGAAATGAGAAATTGATTTTTATTATCGGGCTGCTGCATCTAGAAAACCAGTGGAAACACTGAATTATATTCTCAATAAAAAGATCAAGAACCATAAGGGAAACTAACTGATCTCCATACAGTATGTTATGTTGCAGTGGCGTGTGTATTTGTGTGTATGGGGAGAGCGAGATCCTGTAATGTCTGTTTTCCAGTATGTCTGTCTCATATTTGTGGTTGCGTTACCGTCCGTGTGTGTGCGCGCATGCACGTGTGTGTTGTACACCCCTTGAGGCCATTCTGTCTCCCAGACAGCTGTTTGGTGACCTGGTAACACCCCTCCTCTCCCTCCCTCAGCATGTCACACAGACACCCTTCCACACACACACACACAGACACCCTCCCACCCACACGGCAGCGCAGCATGTCTGCCACCACTGGTATCCCCGAGCCATCGCACACATAGACACTCAAACGCAGTCACAGTCAGACACCTTCAGTCCCACACACAGTACACTTCCAGATCATCCAACATTCTTCATTTGCCTCTAAAAGTAGACGCTAAACCTTCTCAGTTGATGATTTTTGATCATTAGCACTAAAAAGTAAAGGATAGTTTAAAAATCAAACATTATGTTAATGGCATCTAGCATCCAGGCGTGAATGTGGTGGTCAATGCCAGACTGCTGCTTTCTGCATGTCACAGAAATTATTAAACAGCTTCTAAAATTCCCAGTCCGACATCAGAAAGGTGTGAGGATAAAGAAGCTTTTTAAACAGCCACTAAGCGCTCACAACAGAATATGTGTATATGCAACACTTTCTGCCACCAAAGGTACAGGGACCTTTACAAAAAAACAATCTTTTGAGCTATCCTAAGATAGAGCGTCATTTTGATAAATAATGGATGCATGGAGATTTGTCAGTCTTGTGTTTTGTGAATATTCTCCAAAAGCTTGTTACAATATTGCGCGTGCAGTCCAGAGGGCTCTGCTGCGGAAATAATGAAAGCTAAATTAGCATTTTTGGCAATTAGCTAACCTTACTTCTGGACTCCAATCAGGATGTTCCTGCCTCTGATTCCTGACTGTTATATTCAAGTACAAGAAGGTGCAGCCAGACTTTCTGGATGTGATCCAAAGTGAAGGCATCGGGGTGCCATCTGACATTGTGCTTCTGGCTTCAGTGGACCATGGTTACTGACTGGCACTGGAGCAGCTTGCAGTAGAGTGTTACACAGTCAAACTGGTAAAGCAGCGTCACGTAAGGCATAAAACATCAGCATGTCCGGTTCCACCTATGAAGGGCTTAACTGAGTTTTTAGGGCTTCTTTTGTTATAGCCGTGCACTTCAGGTTTTTTTGTAATGTTCCTGCTCTTTTATTTGTAGATCAAAATCTAACTTGTGATTTTATAACTTTATTTTGAAGCTAATCTTTTTCTGAAGATCCGATTGAAAACTTTTTTTCCCCCAACTTCTGCTAACCAGAGGAAGCAGCAGTTTTTTGTTTCTTTTAACACAGCTTAGCCAAACATCCTGGTTTTATTTTAGACGATTACATTATTTTACTTTGCACACGTAAATAAGATTATTTCATAACCCCCAGAATCAAAATTGTTATTTTATGTGAATAGTCAGTTGTGTTGTTTTTTTTTGTACTGGATAATAGCCTGCAGACACATCTCGTGAATGATCCCAGCTCCTTCTTCTTTGCTGGTTCTCTCAAGCGCCTCCAGATTTGATGCTCGTCTGGCACAGACCTTCAGTTCAGCCCACAGATTTTAATAGGATTCCATCAGTCAACAACAGCTTCTGGAAGTAGAAGTGTGTTTTGGGTCATCATCGTGTTGATCATGATTCCTGACGAAATTCCCAGTTCCAGATGCACTGAAGCACCCCCACAGCATAATATGCCAGCCACCGTGTTTCATTGTGGGGACAGTGTTTTTTGAGTTGTACGTCTCTCCCTTCTTTCTCCAAACATAAGCAGCATCCCTGTGGACAAAAAGTTCTAGTTTTGTCTCGTCTGACCAAAACATGTGCTTCCAGCATGCATAATCTTTCTCCAGTATGTTCCTAGAATACTTCAGTTTGGCTTTAAGGCGTCTCTTTTGCAGAAGTAGAGTTTTTCTTGGTCCACAACCCTACAGTCCATTCCTGTGAATGGTTCTACTGACTTCTTTAAGACCAAAATTCCTGACTTGGCTAAGTCATTCATTAATGTCTCAGCAGTTGTTCTTTGCAGAGTCTTTGAAATTTTTTGCTTCTTACCTCTGCCAGGCATGTTCGGTGTTGCATGGCTCTCTTTGAATTTCTTGATAATCCTTCTCACTCTAGTTTTCGGCACTGTGATAGCTTTGTATATCCATCTACTGCTCTGTGAGCATCAACAGGTCTAAACTGGTTCTTTTGTTTTTGGCATGATGCTTTCTCGAGCGACAGCTCAAACCCTTGCTGAAGATTTTATATTGTGTGTAAATTGAAACATAACCCACAGTTTTAACTTGATTTTACAAGCACTGAGCATTACAAAGGCAAAGCCCATCATTTCACAGCAGTGGTTTGTGCTATGGCTCAATATAAAGGTCAATTTTTCAGGGGGGTAATAATATTGACCCCGGTCAAAATAATTCCTTCAAATAATTACTTTCTAAAGATAACTAGTATTTTTTTTTTTTTTTAGAAATGCAATGTTGAACATCCCTTACTGTGTTAAAAAAAGAAAATATTGAAAGTGAATTAAATTTAAAATTTAATTAAACTAAACAGAAACCCTGGTTATCCATGTGTTCTTATATATTCTACTGTCCATTGGACTGACAAAGTCTACATTGTGTATCGCCCTCAGCAAATAACTGTAAATTACGAACAGGTCACTTGTCAGATGTAGGCTATTGGATCTCCATTTATGTGTCAAATCAATTCTGAAAGAGGATAAAGTTGATTATCTGATGAGGCAGTCACGAGTGTATAAACTAGTACACTTCAAAGATCTGGTATCGTCGATAATAAATAGGAGGTCATGCTACAAAAATTGGTTTTATTTTTATTCCTGCGGCGAGGGAATGTACAGATGGGTGGAAAAACTGTAACGTGCTGCCAACAGCTTAAATGTACCTTAGCACTGATTCTCCAAGTCTCTGGGACTCAACTGGAGGGAAGAAAACTGCTTTACAGTTTTTTCTGAATGCTTAAACCCTAACTGTGATTCCTGTAGCACAATCTCTAAAACTATTCAGACTTATAGCAAAACCACTCACTGAGTTTGCAAAACTAAAAGCACAAAAACTGCTTTGCACTCAGTTTGCAATTTTGTAACACACACTTTGCAAAACTGTAGGCACAATTCACTGCACAACACTCAATTACCAAATTTCCAACACACTCCTAGCAAAAGTATACACATGTATGGCTATCATTAACACTAATTTGCCAACTGTCTGGCACACTTTCACATGTGAAAACTTTTTTAGATAATTCGTTCACTTTGCAATCTGCCTAAGCACTATAATACAGGTAAGCTGTGTGTGCGGAGTACAATGGAGGGAGCAGAAAGAGTGAGAAGAAGAGGAGGCCGAGGAAGAGGACGTGGAGGTGAAGAAGTAGGATGAAGAGGACGACAAGGACAAGGAGGAGCAAGAGGAAAATGAGGAGGGGGGAGAGGAAAATGAGGAGGGGGGAGAGGAAGGGTAGGAAGAGTAAGAAATAGAATTACTGATGACATCAGAGCTACAATAGTGGACCATGTAATCAACCGTGGAATGACCCTGAGGGTAGCTGGCCAACGGGTCCAGCCTAACTCGAGCCGCTACACTGTAGCAAGCACCATAAGGACATCTTGAAATGAGAATCGGTGAGTACAGTCACTTCGCACAAAGATTTGTAGCACTGCCATATGCCAATGAGAAACACACCAATACCATTGATGTAAAAATACTGAAATTGTTACTTTACAGAATTGCTAGATGACCAGATGCTGGGGGCAGAGGAAGCATGTTCACTGCAGACCAAGTAACCCATATAGTCATTATGGCGATTGCAAATAATCCTATACTTGGAAATGAACACTTGTGTTTGTTTTGATGTGTTTGAATAAACACCAGTACTTGAAGTTTGGATCCCTCTATGCTTATGGATCTATGACAGAAGTATGAGCTCAAACTGACATAGCCTACCTTGTGCACAGAGAAAGCAAAGGCCAGATGTGTTTTGTATTCATACCATCAGTGTGCAGTTGGCGCATTGTGTGCTTAGTAGATGATGGCTTGTGTGTACTGTTTGATACGGAAACACCATTTTTACGAAGGTGTGAAGAGTTAGTCTAGCTGTGTTTGCTTTTGCAAGAGAACTACAATGTTTTGATGATTGGGTGACAGGTTTTCTTATTTGTGTGAAGAGTTTTGCAAAATTAGCCAATAGTTACAAAAAATGTGCTTAAGCAATCAGAAAAAACTGTAATAATGTATGCTCAACAGGGGTTTTATCCTGAACCAACCTGTGTTTTTATCCGAGCTTTGAGCATGTTTTCCACTCACTGTGAAGTTGTTTGCTTTAGACTTTGCGTGCCTCCCACTTGCTTCTCTTTTTACCAATGTGAGATACATCATTGCTTCAGTATTTTGAGCTTAGAAGATTTTTATTTTATTTTATTTTTTACCAAAGTATAATCACAAGGTCCATTTGAAAGACTGAGGAAATCCAAATTATGCTCGAGGACTTGTGTTTGTTGCTGATATCATTGACTTTGTATATTTTAATAAGCGGTCATCACTGGTTGTTCCTGCATATTTTTATCTGTTGCCCCTAAGTACTCCCAATTGCTTTCATTTATTGGTATCTTACTGGTACTATAAACCTAGTTGTAATATAATTATAGCTATAATTAAGTGCTGATAATCTCACTACACTCTTCAAAGACTTTATTAAGCACACCTTGCAAGTACCACATTGGACCACCCTTTGCCTTCAGAACTGCATTAATTCTTCATGGCACATATTCAACAAGGTGCTGGAAACATTTCTCAGGGAATTTGGTCGATATTTGGCATGACAGCATCACACAGTTGCTGCAGATTTGTCGGCTGCTCATCCATGGGGAAAATCTTCTGTTCCGCCACATCCAAAAAGGTGCTCTACTGGATTGAAATCTGGTGACTGTAAACCAGTTTGAAAAGGTTTGAGCTCTGTGACATGGTGTTTTATTCTGCTGCAAGGAAGTATCAGAAGATAGGTGCACCGTTTCCACCGAAGGACTGACATGGTCAACAACAATACGCAGCTAGACTGTGGTATTTTAACAATGCTCAGTTTGGTTTAAAGTTTGAAATGAGAGAACTGATGAAGACTTACACCAAAGGTTTGTGACCCTTGTTTCCAAGTCAGAAACAGTCCTAGTTAAGCTACTACACAACATCAGTGACTTTGTTAAACGCAGATCAGTCCAAATATTGATAGTATCACTACGAACGCTGGTATTAGTATTGGATCGCGTGATAGGGTCGATATCTTGTTTCTATCCTTGTTTCTAAGTTCAATATGTAGATCTTAGAGGATAACCCGTTTGTGTTGACTGTCACATTTATTTTATTTATTAATTTATTTATAGTGCATTTAAACAACAGAAGCTGACCCACAGTGCTTTCAAGACAGGCACATTTACATTGCATGTCTCCAAAACACCCAGTTTCAAAATATATGAAAAGCTGAAAGTTGTATTTTATTGTATTAACTAAGTATTACGGAAACTAAAAATCACAGTGATTTAGTGGTCATTAAAATGTGTTCAGAATTTTCAAACGGTGATGATTTAGCTCATAAATCATAACACACTGCTCTTCCCTAGTAAGTTGCCTTTACAGGTTAAAAGTATCAATAGTGGTATATATAACACTGGGACTCTATTTAGTTGGTATTGGATGGATGCTAAAATTTGTAGTATGGCACAGCACTACAAGAAACCAGCAGGTGGGCTCTAATCTGAGCAATGAGCCAATGAGAACATCAGCAAGAACCAAGGCATCATACCTAGGTAGGTTAATTAGTGCAAAAATAATTCATGTTCAGTAAAAGATCACCAGCGAAGATTTCAGGCCAAGCCTTTTGTTTTTGTCTGCATTAAAAAGCAAGAAAAGCGAAAAAATCCACTCCATGTAGTTTATTGTACAATAATAACATTATATTAACATTATATTTTTCTTTTTCACTGTAGGACCTATGGTGTGCTCTACTGTAGTTTTCCGGAAGGATTGATTGTGTTGGGGGAAAAAATGAATGGAGGGGGCCGCTGCTGTCAAAAAGAAGATTAGTCTTGACAAAAATAAGAATTGAAATGGTGTAACGTTTCGGGAGTGGAGGGTAAAATGTGCTCTCTCGCTCATTTGTGATATAGCCCAACTGTGTGGGGTTTTTTTTTTTTTTTTTGACTGAGCCGCTGCCTGATGGAGCTTTAGCGCAGAGAGCAGGGGAGAGAGAGGGAGAGCGACAGACCGACGGACCGCCAGTCCGTCCATCTATCCAGCTGCCCCTGCCTCTGCAGAAGCGCGCAGGCACACACGCTGACTAAACGCCAGCACGCTCTCTCTCTCCCCCCCCCCCCCCTCTCTCTCTCTCTCTCTCACACACACACATGCTCGCGCGCGCGTACGCGTGAACGACAAGAATCGTTGGGAGAGGGTCCCATGCACGGCTCGCAGGCTGCCGGAGCCTCTGCTGTACTGGTCAATGTGCGTGTGCGTCTATGTGCGCGTCCGGCGTCTGCATCTTCCCCCTATGCGCTCCTCTCCTCCCGGGACAGGAATAACGGGATACGGGGAGCTCCAATCGCACCGAGGCAGGTTGAACCCCCCCCACCCCCCACCCCCCCACAATGCGCGGGGCCAGTGGAGATTGCAGTGGAGAATCAGCAGCACAGGCGCACACACAATGAAGATTGGATTACAATGTTTTTTATTCGGAGCGGCGCGCTTGTGAAGTGCTAAAACGGGGGATTTCATTCATTCTTTTATTTTTCTTTCTTTTTCTTTTCTTTTCTTTTTTGTTGGAAACGCTGGAATAATTCATTGCGAGAGAGTCGTTGATTTTTTGTTCACCCCCCCTCGCTCTCCTGTTGTGCAGTGTTTGTGAGACCATCAGTGGCTACATGGTTTCTCGGAGGATAGAGGGGACTGTTGCAATGCCATCTCGCACCACTGTTTTGGAGCTCTGTGGAAGGGAGATGCTGTAAGTACTTTGCCGTATCTCTTATTGCTCTCCGAAAATGGGTTTTGATGATCATAACCCCCCACCCACCCCATCTCCCTTGATCGGCGCGTGCCACTGGCGCCTTTTTGTTTTACCCACAAGCGTCCCTCATCCAAAAAGTGCGGCACCACACCGCAGGGACACGGCGCTCTAAATAATAATTAGAATAATAATAAAACAAGATCAACGTGGATGAAGACGATTAAAGGGAGTCGGTACGCAAACAAAAAAGCAAACTCTGCAGTCCAGCCTCTCGCGTCAAGCGCTATAATTTCCTATTAATTTACACTGGCGCAGTGAGCGGAGCGCAGGCGGCTTCACGCAACACACACAGAAACGCACACACACACACACACACACACACACACACACACACACACACACACACACACACACACACACACCAGTTTATTCCCTTAACTTAAATTCATTGGCACACCTAGAGCTATAATCTGTCAGCTCGGCTATGAGGAAAAAAAGAGAGAAAAAAAAACAGCTTCTTCGGCTGATCTTTGGGGGCTCGTGCACTCCTCTTCTCCAGTTTCTCAAAGTATAACCACCGACACAAGAAACCGAGCGTGTTTTAGCCGATAAAAACAAAGATGGATGATTGAGCGATGAGTATTATTTTATTCAGAGGTTGGACAACACGTTTTTTTTTTTTCTTTTAGTCATCCCAATTGTTGGCACAACTTCTAGCTCCTCTCATCCCGCATCAGGATGAACAGTCATCATACATCAAGGAGGCCTGTAGTTAATTTCTTTTTAAAGTTGTAATTTAAAGAAGGGAGATGCACATCGTGCCTGTTCCAACCTTAAACTGTGACACGAAGTGAGAACGAGCTCAAAAAAGAGAGAAAAGAAAGCTCTTTCACTGTGCGAGGAGCGTCTCAGCCAAGAGTGGGGGATTCAGGCCCACTTTCGCTTTCACCAGTAGGGGTCGCACTTGTATTGTATTGGCTTCACTGAACCAAACGGGGAGATCCAAATGAATTTACATCTACCCCTTCCCAGCACCAACGCACACACATTCTCTCTCTTCCTCCTGCTCCCTCAGTCACGTTGTTAAAGCGCAGTTCTATCACGGAAAAGCTCTCTCTCTCTTTCCCTCTCTCTCCCTGCATCCAGAGGCTGCTGCCCATGGAAGGACAAGCCAGTTTTTTTTTCATGACATCAAAAGGATCAAATGTATTAAAACCCACTACTTCCATCCAGGTAGAGTCAGGCCTTACAGTGCACGGTTGAAGGGTTTTCCCCTCTCGTGCAGGAGTGAAAAACGTGAACGTTTGCTTGCATGTGTGCGCCCAAACAGCTTCAAAGTATTGTTGCATGCCAAACAGGAGCAACAGCAGACACAGGGGAGAAGGGAGTCAAGAGAAAATGGGGAGTCTGAGAAGATAAAAGAGCGGGAGAGCGAGATCTTCTCTATGTGTTTGAGGGAGAGAGACAGGGAGATAGCGGTGATTGATTTTTAATGGCCCTTTATTTACATATAGATGAAGACAGAATTAGCAGAAGACAGCAAGAGAGTGATTCAGTTAGAGGATACCCTCTGACAACTTTAAAGTCGAGCACAGAGCAGATTTCTCCTGCACAGCAGTGTCCGTGTGCTTCGGATTCATCAGTGCTTTTCACGGGTGAATAACACCTGAAATCACCTCTGACTCTGGCCTTCGGGGATGGTTTAGGAGAAAAGATTGCTTACTTATTGGGCGAAACCAGAAACACCACGAGATCTGGATCTCTTTGTGATGCCACAAGGCAAGATCAAGTAGCACGTGAACCTACTCATGGATCTAAATAGCATTCTTCTGCAGATGTTTTACCCATCGTGCCGATCACAGCACGTTGAAATTGCAAGTGAGAAAGAGAGACGCTGCACTAACATGGGATTACTACAGGCTCCAGAGCAGGAAGCAGAAAGTGACTGATGCAATTAGCACTAAAAGAGCCAAAAGTAAATGAGTGAGGTGTCAAACTATAATGTGAATTCTGGTATAATGAGGGGGACAGGGGGGCGGCTAGGTGTATATTGGGGCATCAGGTGCATGGATGGAGAACAAAGAAGCAGAGAGAGCGCACAATTGTGTTCACATCCATTATAAGAGAGAACACAAGCAATCTCATGTCTTCCTTTGTCTCTCTCTCTCTACCTCTCTTGTGCCCATACACTCAGTGGGTTTGCAGGGAGCTAAAGAGGTATGCGCAGTGGGCACACAACACGGTGAAGCCTGAGTGGTAACAGACGATTACTTCCACTGGGCTTCTCACGGGCGCTCATGCACATGTCAGGTCACACAGAGCAGATGGCTGGGGCCTGAGAGAGACTGGATGAGAGAATGACTGGAAAAAAATGGACAGAGGAATGAGGTGACAAAGGAGAGGAATATGAGGGGAATATGGGGAATTGTGTAGCAAAGTTTGAGGAACTGTGTCTAACAAAAGGCACATTATGTCAGCAAGCTTGTCAGCTAATTTGCCGCGCCTCAGCTCAAACAAAAAATTGGCCCTGATTACATTGTTATGGTTATTTGGCAGGTATTAGAGCAGGCCCCAGAATCATTAAAGATATTATACAACTGTTAGTCTCCATCGAGAGAGAACTGATTTGGCAGTGTAAACTGAAATCTTGTCAGCTAATTTGCAAACACTATACTTCCACAGGTTTTGGTGAACTGGGTTTAGCAGCATTTTAATGAGCATTTTTAAAAAACAATGTAGACCTTATATGTAACCACCGTGACTTTTTCAGCTTCTGCAATTTAAAGGAGCCGCTTGTTTTGTTGGAGCCTGAAGTGACTATATGTAGATAAGAGGGTGGGGTGCTAAGCTACCAGATAATGCTAATGCTAATGTAGCACAGATATTTCCACGAAAAACAGTCAAAAGGGAATCAACAGCAGAGACACAGCGGAGAGGTCCTGTTCAGTGACTCTGATTATTCAAAGTCAGGCTTCAGGTGCCTCTGTTGAGACACCTGTTGATCAAAGCGGTCATGCCCCTTACTCCTGCAAATAATAACAATAAATGACCCCCCCTCCCCCACGGAGTTGTTATGACTAATTTAGGGTTGTGAGGCTGGGGCCTTTCCCAGATGTCATAAGGTACATCCAGTCTGTCATGCAGAAAGGACCCAGGCTGGATTTTTTAAATCCAAAGCACTTTACTATAAGGCAGGAGTGCTAACCACTACATCACTGCCTTGGTACACTGACAATGGGGACCAAAATGGTTAATTGTACCAGGCTGTAAACATGCTTTTTAATGCTATAAAGTTTGGCATTTTAACATCTGTGCATCTGTGGAGAACAATTCACTTCTGAAGCGGTCACTAGAGTTAATACAGTTTGGGGATTCCTTTGTTGGCTTCAGTTTCCAAATTGGAAGGTTGGCCCTTGGTCTCTTAAGGTAGCACATTTTTGACTCCTCTCCTTACACACTCATGCTAATTATTAGTTCTTATAAACATGAGAATTTAAAACTCTTTGTGTGTTTAGCAGAGGCTTCTTTTTGATACGGGTGTTAGATGACAGAAGGTGAAATCCATTGGCCGGTGAAAGAAAAATAGCTTTACTACAGTCTTATTTTTGGAAAAAATAGTATCCAATCTTCCTTCGCATGCTTAGTTCGTATGCAAAGGAAAGTAGACCTATAAGTTCAGCAGCACATTGGTATTCATACAGTTTCCTTCTCCTGGTGTCTGTTTTTTTCAAATGGAAGAATCTCATTTTAGAATGAAACTCTTGAAATAGAAAAGGACAGAGGGATAGAGAACCTGGGGAATGAATGAAATTAGTTGCAAAATAATAGGAGAAAAATTGTGCAGGGGGAGAGAAAGGGAAAACGAAGCAGAATTATTTTAGTATTTAGCTATTGTTGAATTATTCTTTGTGTAATTGGGCACAGTGTTACAAGTATGGGGTGGGGGCAGGAAGAGAAACAATACAGAAGGGGGGGGGGGGACATCCAAATGCAACCATGTTATTTACTGAGTTTAAAAAGCCAATAAATAAGCTGTAGCATTGTAAAATGGTTAGATTCTGGTGCAAAGAAACAGCTTTCCCCTCATTAAAAACTGCTTTGACAGCAAATATGTGTTAAGTGTCTTATACTGCAACAAATGAAAGTTCCTCTTTGTTTGATTCCAGCAGGGTAGGCCATCTTAGCACCCAGACTTTCACTGTGAAACCTCTATGGAGCAATACCTGCAAAATTGTAAATTGTGTTGCATTATCTTGCTGAAATAAGCAAAGCCTACCCCCAAAAAGGCTAGTCTGGACTGTAAAATATGCATCCGTCCATTTGCTTCTGCTTATCCAATTCAGTGTCTTTGGGGGGCTGGAGCCTGTTCCAGCGACTGTACCATAGGGTCGACTATGAGTATAAAATATGTTGCACCAAAACATGAATAAATTGTTTAGTTTCAGATCTTGACAGAGGAAAGTGGAGAATATGTGCTGGGAAACAAAAAGGAAAAGGAAAACCAATACTGATACAATATTTTTTTCCTTGAGACACCCAAACTGATTTCTCTAACATTTAAGTGCATTTATTTGTGAGGCCATAAAAAGGTAATATGACAGCAAAGTCGTGGATTGTTTGTTTATGCTCTTTCTCACTCTGCTTGTTGCGGTTGTGGTGTTCCAACAACATGCGCCAAGAGAGAGAATCTCGTAGTTCCCTCTGGTGGACAAACTCAAACATTTTTGCCTTAGAAATGCAGATACCATATTTCAACAAACCGCTAATATCGGCTCATATATCCACCCTCATATATCGGTCAGACTCTAAAGAAAAATGACAAATGGAGAATAATGGTTTTGAGAATACACACAGTGCCTCAAGTTAGCTCAGTTTGGTAGCAAATGGTCGAGATGGCATAAAGATGCAGTATGAAAGATGAAAGTGAGGACAGATGGATAAGTGAAGGTATGAAGTGATGAACGAAGTCACAGATGAGCTAGTGAGGGATGGAATGAAAAGCATGCAGTATTTGGGACACTCTTGTAACGCATACATACCCACACATCCATGCCCTGGGTTGTGGCATAGCAAGAATCACACTTATCACCCTCAGTATCAACCACTCTGACCGTGTAAATAAATCATAGAGTGTGTAAACTATGTTAATCTAATTTTTATATCACGTAGAAGATAGCAGAAAGAACAAATGTGGCCACGGCGGCACATGCAATTATATTAACCGTTACATAAAGATAATGCAGCTTGAATTATTGATGCATGTGAAACCTAGTTGCGTGCGGATCGGAAATGTGGGGTTTGTGACCGTGAAGCACGAGGGAATTGCGGCCGTGGCTTAGCGAGAGAGATTTTTTATTGCCGAAGTGTCTGCGTGGAGAGCGTTCTGTGATTGAATATGTAGAACAAGAAATGAAATGATACCTATAAAAGCGCCTCACTTTCTTATTGACGGATCACCAAGAGTGAAGAATTGAAATGAATGCGCGCACGCACAGGGAGGATCTGTTTTGTGCCTCATGCTCGTGAGGAAATAGCAGTCTGTGTGTGTGTATGTGTGCATGTGTGAACACTAGCCAGTAGTATGGATGCGCCTGCCAAACATCATTTACGGTTGTGGTGCCAAGAAACGGTAGCCTTTGTGTGACGACAAACTGCCCAATACGATTTGGCTGGGGGTGCTCTCTCTCTCTCTCCCTTTCTTTCTGTATTTCTCGCCCTCTTTTATTATACCACTTTTTTTCTGCCTGCCTTGCTTTACTTCCTCTATTTTTTTTATCCTCTACTGCTTTTCTCATCGCCCCAAAATATCCCTGTACTGCTGCAGAGTTGTGACAAGGAAACGAAAAAACCAAAAAGACCACAACACTCTTTTGTTTGTCAGATTTCCACGGCACCAATTGGAACTGAAACATAATCTTGTCATCCTCGACTCGCCTGTTTCTATAAATACCATATTACACCGAATTGGTGCCATTTTGACCCTTTTTTATGAAACTGGTTTGTGCTGAGTCCCGTCGCTGTGGCTACTCAGAGCAAAGGCTGCGTGTGCGCACTTTCCCTAAATCATTTTCCACGACAGATGCTGCATCTCATGAAATTGTCTAACAGCTTGCTATCTGTTTTGTTTTATGTGTGTGTGCATCATCTAAAGAGAACACGAGAAACAAATACTAACAAACAAATACTAATATTCATGCCTGCACAGTGCACATTTATAGAACAGTGTTGTTTTAGTTAAGAGCATGTCCACCAAAGCTCCGTGGAGACTTTCCAGACTGTGTGGGCTTCATAAGGCCTCTAAATGGTGAAACTTAAGACTGGAATGCTGTTCTTTAACAGATTCTGCTCAAGTTCTCTTCTGAAAAACTGTATATGTAATCTGCTCCACAGGTAATGTTACACAAACAAAATTCAGTTCAGTTCAATTCAATACTGAATTGAAAGAAATACTTTTAATAATCACAAAAACACTTGCCTCATGGTGTTTTATATTATAAAGACCCTACAATAGTACAGAGAAAACAGAAAAAATCCAATAATCAGATGAGTTCTATGAGCAAGCACTTATTGACAGTGGGAAGGAAAAACTCCCCTTTAACAGGAAGAAACCCTGGCAGAACCAGGCGAGCGGAGGAAGGAGAAAAGAGAGCAAAAATGAATAATAATAACAAACAACTAAATGATGGAATAGAAGCTTTTGCTAATTGGATCAAACTGTGACTATCGAGCAGCACGGTGGCATGGTGGTACGGTGGTTAGCACTGTTGCTGCACAGGAAGAAGGTCCTGAGTTCAATTCCACCATCAGGTCTTCTGTGTGGAGTTTGCATGTTCTCCCCGTGTTTGCATGGGTTCCCTCCCACCGTGCAAAGACATCTAGCTTGTGGGGATAGGTTAATTGATTAATCCCAATTGCCCAAAGGAGTGAATGTGGGTGCGAATGGTGGTCTGTCTCTGTGTCTTAACCCTGCGACAGACTGGCGACCTGTCCAGGGTGTATCCTGCCTCTCGCCCTATGACAGCTGGGATAGGCTCCAGCACCCCCTGCGACCCTGAAAAGGATAAGCGGAAGCGAATGGATGGATGGATGGATGTGACTATTGAGTGGAATGTGTGCTTGGAAGTGGCAAACATTAAAAAGGACTTTGCGATTATGTTGTCTCTCGGCTAGTGAAGCAGGATGGAGATGATCGCTCCAAGTAATGTATGATGCATTTAAAGCCTGAATTCAAACAAAAGCCAGTCCCATAGAATTCAATTACTTCACAAGCTGCCAGGGCAAGCCTGCATGTAATCCTGAGACTTTTTGACAAAGGAATATGACGACTTCTTGACAGAGACACTAGGAATCCATTAGGCATCAGCGCGCTCTCTGCAGTGAATGGACTGAGATTTTGGATGATTCATTCTCCGGTTTCTTCTCTCAGTGTTTCTGCTTAGTTGGGCAAGAGATGGGTGGGTGGGGGGGCAAGCATTCCTCTGCTTGTTTTAAAAACACAGGATGACACAGTTGAGCCCGCATGCATTATTCAGCTCACATTAGAGCCTGTCCTTTGGAGTCTCAATTTCATTACAAAATCACAAGGTATGACAAATTCTAGCCTACAGAAAGTAATCTGAAACTATCATTATACTTTGAAATAGACAGTGGAGAACAATCTTTCTCTGTGTTTCAAGCAGTATGTGTTGAGCGGTCATAAACAACAACAAAAAAGTCAGAAAATAAAAAGCATTTCATTGCACTTCTTAGGCTGAAAGGCACGATGATTAGGCCACAATGTTTATGACAAAAACAACAGAAAGGGCCACTGAAGGCACTTGAGAAAGAAACTGCACGCCACACGGCTGGTGAATAGAGAGCTGTGCTCGCTCCTGCAGCCTTCAGAGGGATTCAAGCATGCGATGTAAGTATGTGCACTAGTTGATGGGGAGGATCGGATGTTTGAGGTTCCCAAACTCTTTACAGTCTGAACAAAAAGCAGATTGCTTCTTCCTTGGCCTGTGGCCCAGGCCTTTCAGCTTCTTTCATTAAAATCTTTTAATATTTTCTGAAACAACTTGTTAAGTAAGAAAAGTGACAAAGAGACATGAGTCACTCTGTTCTGCTGTCTGTCCATGGAAGCTTTTGCCACCCTGTTGATTGCTTTCTATGCTATTTTGTCTTTAATGTTAATGGTAAGAGTGTGACCTCACGAAGCTGTGCTGCCTCTGACAACAGCACGCTGAACAACAGCTCCTGTGAATCAGTTATGCACCAGCGGTCTCCGCACCCATGCAAAAACGTAAGGGCCTGTCAGTGAATCCATAAATCGTCAACAATACACATGGACGCATTATGTGACCATATGTTTCATGCCTTTCTGAGCTCGCTCACGCTCTACTGTTCAGCACACCTGCTCATAAGTCTTAGAATGCCTGATGATGTTTTATGTTTGCTGAGCACTGGCTTTTCAAGTAGGCCGTGAGTGCTCTCTCCACGGGGGAGGGGTTGCGTAGAAGCGATGATGTCGCTTCGCTTTTCTGTTCGATTTGTGCAGAGTAGCTGTGATCACCGTCTAACCTGTTAGTCACGTTGGCACACACAAACATTTGTTTTCAGCGAGGTGCCCTCGATCGCCGTACTTCTGCCCCTCCGTCAGAGGCATGCGCTGTGTAGCGTCCCATGCTATTTGCAAGACTCGCCCTTTTGTATTGGTCTGCTTTTTTTTTCTTAGCTTTATTTAGTTTGCTTCATATTTACCTATGGGGTACAAACTAATCTCTTTGTGAGTGTATCTGTGTTAGCAACATTAGGTTTTTTGATGGGTTTCCATACAACTTGAGTATTTTGGAAAAGCGCGTCGGTTCAGTGAGGCATTTAATGAAAACCTGGGTGTGACCTTTGCACCCAATAGTTTCATACACTGTTTAACTTTTATAGATTTTTTTCAGTGTCTTCTAGAAAGAAGTAGAAAGAAAATGCCCAAAAAGTTTTTGGGATTTACCTACCTGGATGATTGAGCATGCATCAAAACGTTTGTGTATGTTTATTAAAATAAGATATTTTAATATTTACCATAAAATTAATCAAACTTGTAATGCAAAAAAGTTGACTTGATATAAGGTTTCAATGCTTATTGATCTATAGGATTTCAAAAGAGCGCTTAGCAGTTGGATTAATGGAATGATAAAAAACAATGTGGGCAGGGATGGAGCGTCATGTCCTCTTAGGAGCCGAGGCCTATTGCAGGATAACTAAGAGATGGTTCAGGGTAACCTGATCCAGGCCAAACTGAGGAACGTTTTAAGTCTAATCTTAAGAGTAGAGAGAGTGTGTGCGTCTTGAATCCAAACTGGGAGCTGGTTTTACAGGAGATTTAAATTTAGAAAAGTCAATTTTGGATTAAACAGGGAGTCAGTGAAGAGAAGCTAATATGGGAGACATGTGCTCACTTTTTCTAGTTCCAGTTATTGCTTTCGCTGTAGAATTTTGGATCCAGTGAAGGCTTCTTATGGTAATTTAAGAACAACCTGATTATAATGGATTATGGCAGTCCACGTAAAAAAATCACAAACTAGTTTTTCAGCATCACGTAGTGTTGGGCATGGTGGCGTCTAGGGTGGACCTAGCGTCTCACCAAATAATAGCTGGGTTTGATAAGCAGAAGAAAATGGATGGATGATTTGAGGTAAAAACAAATTGCAGAAACATTGTTGGCTTCTTTGTAATGATGTCAGTAAATCTGGAACCCACTGTGAGAAAAAGCTAAGTAAGCAGAAGGTACTTTCAGCTGCTGTCTCATTTTCCAGCACTTGATTTGGCACAAACTTTACATCGAATGCCTATCTTGATACGACCCTCCCATTAATCCATGCTTGGGACTGGAGTTAGGGTCACACTAGGTGGATTAGTGTCCTCCCAGATATGAACCAGAGATCTTTACTGAATAAGGCAAATGTGTTAACTGCTATACCACAAGTTAAGCTAATGTAAGCATAGGTGGGTCCAGTATTTTGGCAACACCTGGTTGCTGAGTGATAGCCTGTTCCTCTAGCTGCCAAAAGTATTGAATTTATCCTAAAAGGCTATTGATGTAGTGCTTTTCTACACAAGAAATTGTCCACGTAGTAAAAATTTGGTCAGCTCTTGACAACACAATTGACCAGAACGGTCAACTCTAAGACTAAACATTGATACTTTTGTTTAGCAATTATAATGTTTCCCATCTAAGTAGCACTGAACTAAAAGTTATACTGACTATGTTGGTAAAAAGAAGTCCAAATGGAAGACTGTTATCATTTGTTCTCGAGCCATGATGTTTATGTGACAAAGAGCACTTTTGGCTGCCACTTCTCATATTTTATGGTAGATAAAGTTGAACTGAATGATCCTCAGTCTGCCCACTGTTACGTCAGCCTCTTACGCACATGTACATGCACACATTTTTATTTGTCTGCTCTGCAAAACACTGCAAATAATGGCATAGCTGAAAGTATCTATCTGACAGTTTGTCTATTATTGTCATAGAAATCCTTTTGTACTGTAAGCTGAGTAGCGTTCTTTGCCGATTGGCAAATGTTGGTTTATTACACTATAAAAATGTCTTGTTGCCTTTTCTGAATACTGAACAGCTTGCTCCTGAATCATCTGATTCTTGCAGTCGTGACCATAAAGTTTATACTTGTTAGTCATCTTCTTTTTCTTTCACCCCTCCACAACTTCCTCACAAGGCCATCTCCCACCTCGCAGGGTTTGTGTTTAACAAAGTTACTAAGGAGAAATGAAGACGAAAAAGAAAGTTCCTACCTGAACGTGTGGGTTTTAAGAGCTGTGCATTAACAACTTATCTGTGCTTTTTCTCTCCCTCATCGTTCCACACCTCTTTCTCTCTCCAATCTCATTCACGCTTTGATCTGTCTTCATCCGTCTCTTTCACCCCTCAACTTCCTTTCATGTAGGGGATGAAGTGGTTTGGCAGTATGTCCCTCAGCAGCAAAAGAAGTAAGAGGAGGAGTAGAAGGGGCAGCAATCGCAGCTGTAACGGCGGAAGTAATAGCACGCTGCTCTCCCTGGCTCTCCTGGTGGCGTTGACCATGAAAGCCGATCCCGTGGCGGCTCAAAAGCAGCGAACTGGTGGCTCAGAAAAAGTGCCGGTCCTGAACATTGCAGTGATCCTGGGACGCACGCGCTACATCTCAGACCGGGACATCCGAGCGCTGTGGAGCAAAGAAGACCCCATCGATGTCAACGTGGTCACACTGCTGGTCAATGAGACTGATCCAAAAAGCATCATCACCCACATGTGTGACCTGATGTCAGGAACCAAGATCCACGGCGTGGTGTTCGGGGACGGCACTGACCAAGAGGCCATCGCCCAGATTTTGGATTTTATTTCCTCGCAGACGCTCATACCAATCTTGGGCATTCATGGAGGGTCGTCCATGATCATGGCTGACAAGGTATGGAGACGTAAACTGATGAATGAAAGCCAGGATGTAGAGTGAACGGAAAGATGTTGTTGTTGATGGGTGGACGCAATAGTGAGCAAAGTATATGAGAAAAGACTGATGGTTAAATTGCTTGGCTTTATGTGATTTGCCAAAAGTTGCGGCTTTTGGGTATTTTACTGTTATAACCATCAACAACTCGTGAAATCAAACTCTTGCCGAGTGAAGGGAGTTCTCACCAAATAGCTGCACCTCACAAAATATCATCAGTTGGTATCTCGAAAAAGAAGCTGCAGAGCCAGGGTGTAGATGGTAGAAAGACGTGTGGAGGAGCGAAAACAAGGTAGGAGGATGAGGTAAGTATCTGCAGGAAAGTGTTGGAGGACTGGTTTGGAAGGAGAAAGTATTTAAAAAGAGCAGGAGAAAGGACAGAATGAGGGATGTAGTGACTAAACAAGAGAAAGGCGAGGAGAGAGAGCGAGAGAAGGAAATGTGAAAGGAGTGGGTGTTGCCGTAGCCTGGCTAACACTGACTGCGTGGTGCGGTGTGCTCTAATCTGGGAAATCTCCATTCATTGTGCAGGATTCCCTCAGACATGGTGCTGGAGTCTTGATTGGTCCCCTCATTTGAATAAGCAAAGCCAGTCTCATCGAACCCTGAATAGGAGCAGATGAACAGCGCATGATTGTGTGGTTTCATGTGTCAGTGCTTAGCTCCTGGAATTTGTCATATTTGCCAGATTGTAACAGAGGGAGCGGGGCAAGATGAGAATTGTTATGTGGAGATAATAATTTCATCATATTAAACTGTTAAGGGACACCTTTAAGAAAGCAATGCTTTATGATACAAGTGAAAACCTATATCACATCATCCAGGTGAGCAACAACGGTTTTGTCCAAAACAAATTCTTCCCTGTACTGTAGCTCAGTAATTGGGAGCTTGTTGAATAGAACTGAACGTCATTTATAAATATATATTACCACCTTCATTAGTTTAGAAGAATCAGAACCAGAAAAGAGGACAGAAATGCACATGTGCGTAGTAATAAACAAAACGTACGTAGTGATGTTGAGCAACATTGATACAATAACCTGCCACAATCATAGAATTTAAGGTTCATCACTGCAGATAATGGAGGAAAACTGCTCCTCTGTTCAGTGTGTTACAATAATGATGCCATTCTGTGTTTTAATGCACTGGTTGTCCATGCACTGATGTCACTGGGTATTACAGCAGTCCTCGCTCCTTCTTGATCACCGAATAAACACAACATATCCAGAGAAAACATGTCTAAATATGTACATTTGGTCATGCACAGATGTTGGCTGAGGAAGGCAGAGAGTGATCTGTCTCTGGACGTATCTGGAGCGGTGGCTCTGAGAGGTGAAGCATACTGTTACTCAAGGAGACAGGAACTAGAAAAAAAAGCTGCAAAAAGCACACAAACACAATGAAAGTGTCATAAAACACAACGGAAACAGAAAAAATGCCATCATAACTCACAAAAAAAACTTTTACAAAACATGCCAGAAGTGTTTTGGGGAGACAATAACGTGACGGAACAGCTGCGGACATGACAAGCTTCCAGTAAGTGTCCAATACCAAACAAGTACCTACAGTATTATATGAATCATGCATTTAAAACACACGACCTGCATCTTTTTCTACCTGACAACACTGATGAATCCACTGCTTATTTTAAGTGTGTCACTTCTGTCACTTTAGTTGTTGTTAGATCACATTATTGTCTCCCCAAAGATACTTACATTGTGTTTTCTGAGGTTTCAACTTCCATTTTTTTTATATAACTTCCACTGTGTTTGTTGTGTTTTTTATGGTTTTGACATTTTCTGTTTGCTGGTGTTTCCTTAAGTCTGAGTGTGTTTGACCTCTCATACTGCTGTCAGTGACTTCGATGAAAGCCTGACCAGCTTTATGGTGTTAGATATATTTTTGAACATCCGCATGCCACTGTTAGCTAATCTGTGATGCAGTGCCTTGGTATAATTGCTGCAAACCAATGAAACTGTTATGCTTGTGTCATTAGTGCTAATGTTACTCAAGATTACAGCTACACTTCCTCTGAATTCTTTCATTTCCTTCCCCATCCTAATGGCTGTAGTGTGTCTTAAGTCTTTTCTACCACTTTTCTGTAAACATTTCTCTCTTTTCAAGATCCTCTTGTTCAAGAAAATCTTAAATCTTTTGGTCCATTTGCCCTTAAAGGAAAAGCGTCAATCTCCATGTTTTATACCATTAAGCTATCTTCCTCTAAAGTAGTTCAACAGATTTTCCACCAAATCTGACCCTGTGGTCCACAATAAAACATGCAGTTTGGTTAAGACTGTAGAACCTCTCAAAGATTATCTTGTTTATTTACAGTAAATATACAAATGTCTTAAAGGTACTGCGGTAATGGTTTATTGATCCTGTAATGCTAGATGTGGCACAGTTCTAAGAGATAGGAGGGATGGAGAGAAGCAGATAAGTGCACTCAAAACCGGATCGCAACAAATTGGTGCTTTTGCGAGTACGTTTGCTGATAGTAACGCCATCTGATTCGGCTAATAACACAAGGATTTCATCATTTTTGAAGCCACACTGAAAACACTCAGCAATGTGTGCATTCATGACTGGATGTAATACCGGTAGCTTAGCATTTGTACCTGAGGGCTTCAGCTTCCGGGTAACAAGGAAATGACGTCATTCACGTAGATTACTGATTGGCAGCGCTAACTTTTCTCAAAATTTTGAGTTAATAAGTCCAAATTTTGAGAAAATAAGTCAAAATTATGAGAAAATAAGTCGAAATTTCAAGTTATGGAGCCTTTTTTTTTTTTTTTTTTTTTTTTAGTGGAGGAAATGGGCTTCCATACTAAACTGTACAAAGCTTAAGTTTAAATCATTTTCTTAACTTAAATCAAACAAACATCTTCGTATACATGTTTGTTTCGGGGCACGAAAGACCCAAAACAAACATGTATACGTTTCATTGCGCTCTCACTTTCCTTGTATTCATTGTTTCCATTTTCTGCTTTCTCCACGTGTTGTCCCTCGATCCTTTATCCCATCGCTCCATCCTGCTGTCTGTCTTTCTTGCTTGTTAATTAGATGAATGTTGCAGTATCTCCACGCCTTGTGGTACTCCCTCCCATACATTCCACAGCCTTTGTTGAATAATGCAGACTTGCCTGTATCGAAATGAATACATTATTGATTAAGGAAAGAAACGTCTTCCCCTGCTGCAATCTAAGCAACTAAGCTTGACTGTAGCACCCTAGCAAACTTAGATAAAAATGTCAGAGCCCAAGTTTTTTTTACTAAATTTGCGGCGTTTTAGTGTCACATACTTTGTCGTTCCTTTACCAGTTTTAAGTGTTTGACTAGATGTCTGACCTAACTCGTTGACTGGACTAAATAATAGCAGCTGGATTGTGTTGGTCACGAAGCCTTAATTATGTATTCCCGAGTCTTGTCTGTCCTGACTCTAAGCTGTCGCATCGAGTCTGAGCCGTCTGATGTCTTCTGTTGCTTCAGCTGCTTTCTTTGCTTTTTTCTTTCCTGTTTTTCATTTGTAGAGCATGCCACATGAATTAAACCATGGTCTGTATGCACCAGATGTGTTAGCAGTGATGGGAGATGTCCTTCCCTGTTTTGCTTCTTGAAGAAAAGACACTTTACTTCTTAATTAAACAGACAGTGTTCAAAGAGTCAGAAAATTTGTGTGTGTGTGCCGTCTATATTGTTCCTCATAAGTCATGGCCTTCCTCTGGACACAGAGGAAGGCCTTCCTTTACACACACACACACACACACACGCACGCACGCATGCACACACACAGCTTTCACGTAAGCATTCATCCCTAGAGCAGCTGTCACTTCATTTACATGGGTTGATTAATTAATATTTAAGCAATTTAAACAAATGAATGAACATTGTGCTGCTGCGCAGTGAAGCACGTATTTCCTATTCTACATGCGTTCAGGAATAAGGCTGAGACTCTCAGATTAGCCTTCAATCACCCTCAGTTAAATAAAAAGCTGGTTTGAAAGCCCCCATTCAGACTGAAAAGAGGCAGCTGTTGGCTCTAGACTGACTGTACCTATGACCACCTGTGTGAACAAGAGGCCTGGTAATCCAATGAAATTAAATCTGGCATGGTGTCTTAAGGTTAGCGAAACTGGGCTGAGAGTTGTTTTCTCTTGTTTTTCTCGAGCCAATCAGTGGCGAGTTACGTATCCGGCTTCTGACATCACTGTCGGGTAGCGGTGGCTCTGGAGACAGACACATAATTGCAGTGTTTTTGGATCGATTCCTGGCCTCTCTTGTCCATATGACACTGAAGTACAAAAACAAAAGCATCCAAAAAAAACCAGAAACAACTGACTAGTTGCTGTAAAGAGCTTTGAATGGAAGTCATTTACAATTTTAGCTGCACAACAAAGCTGTTAGAGGTTCTTAGTCGGCTTCCAATTCATTATTGCCACATTATTAAAACAAAAACAAGTTTAACTGATTCTCTTTGGGATACTGAGTTAAAATCAGGTCTGCATTTTTCACTGAAAACACAACTTACACAAAAAGAGCGTGAATAAAGTGGCATAGCCCAGGCGAGTAAAATATAAAATGACGAGAGAAAAATCATTCAATGGGAAGAAAATTACACAAAAGAAAGGAGCATGATAAAATTGTGAAAGTTAAAATACATCAAAATAAAAACAGTGTTACCTAAAATAACAATGCCGTTTAAAAAGGTGCTTTAAAGTTAAGTTAAAATATATGAAAATCCAGAATATATCCAAAAGGTCAAAGGTTTACAGCTTTTTGTTAACCACTATTTAACCCCATAAGTGACAAACAAATAAACAGATTATGTCCATAAATGTTTTGCTATATATTCAAATGCTGAAGGTAAACCTTAGTGTCCACCTGTTACAGTTTTTCTCGATTGCTAAAACACATTTCTTGAAACTACGCCTCATATCCTCACAACAGTAAACACAAATCCATAACATCTCACTCAATTTCCCAAACATCCTATTTCCAGGTCAAAATGAAGCTCTACACCCAAAACTATTCACTCCTGCTGAAAAACCAAACTTTGCCCTCAGACATCAAACACAAGCCCTCAAAAACACACACACTACAACAGAGTTTTGCACACTGGTACAATTAATTCAAAACAATAGTTCCAAAACAAATAGGTTGCTTATGGTTCTCCCCTTCAAAACCCTTGTCACATGATAAACACAAAAGACGCAACCAATGTATGTACAGTGGCACATTGTCATTCATGTACTATACAGTACAACACACACCAGAAACATTATCCCACCTCAGCATCTTGTCTTTGGTCTGGGTCAGGCCAGAGAATCTCATCCACATCACAGGCTATATTGGCCCTAGCCAGGCAGCGGGGGTAAAATCCTCTTGCATGCCTGATCCACCCCTGGCATGCATCTACTGATATGTCTAGGCAGGCCTCTTCCATGGCCTGAAGGAGGTGAACACGGACATAAGGTTCTCGGTCATACACTTTCCACCGCCATGCCGAAAATAACTCCTCTATCGGGTTTAGAAAGGGAGAGTATGCAGGCAGAAAGATATTAGAAAACCTTGGGTTATTGGTAAACCAGTCACGAACCAGAGCAGCGCGATGGAAGCTGACGTTATCCCACACAACAACGTAGTGAGGCTGCTCTGGCTGTGCTGGTTCCCTGTAGTCCAGCTGGAACATATGTTGTCTTAAACCATCAAGAAAAGCAAGGAGAAGCATAGTGTTATAGGGTCCTAGTACGGCATGATGGTGGAGTACCCCTCGTTGGCTGATGGCTGCGCACATAGTGACATTCCCCCCACGCTGACCAGGGACATTTACAATAGCCCGATGGCCAATTATGTTCCTCCCCCTTTTCCTTCTTTTGGTCAGGTTAAAACCTGCCTCATCCACAAAGATTATTTCATGGGGAACAGGCCGTCCTTCAATCTCAAAGATTCTCTGCAAAACACATAACACAGTAGAGTCAATCGGTACCCTGAACCACAGTTCAAGAGTGCTGAAATGGCAGCATAAACTGCCATGCTGTGATGGTACACAATACTTTATACAGTATCAAAACTCATACCTGAACATATTCCACACGTTGGTTTTTCACTCTGTCAGAGTTTTGTTCGAAAGGGACTCGGTATGCCTGTTTCATCCGGAATTGATTCTTTCAGAGGATGCGATCAATTGTGGAGAGGCTGATGGCATTTATGCCTTGAAAAAGATGATCATCCTCAATCACTCTCCTTTGAATCTCTTGCAGGCGGATTACATTATTTGCAATTACCATGTTTACAGGTTCCCTCTCTTGCTCCTCCGACAAAAGCCTTAACCTGCCTCCACCAGGTGGTCGTCTCTGTGTCCTACAAAAATAGAAGCACTCATTACTGTAACTGTCACACATTCTTTTTACAGGCAAATAATGGAAACATACTGAAACTCAAGACACATAAGTTCAGTAACTTAAAAGTTACTGTACAAAGCAGTCTTACTGCAAGTACACCTACCTGTTTTCCTCCCTGAAGGTTCTGATGATGGAGGCAACAGTGAAGCGACTCAAATTTGGTTGTACTCGTTGCCCAGCCTCCCTCATAGTCATCCCATGGACAAGGACATGGTCAACTAAAGTGGCTCGAATTTCATCCGAGACTGACTGTCTTCTTGCCCTTGCTCTTCCCCTTCCTTGTCGCCGTCGTTCTCCACCTCCACCTCCTTCACCATGTCCTCCTCCTCCTCCACCTCTCCCTCCTCCTCCACCACCTTCCTGTTGTCCTAGACCACCTCCTCCTCCTCTTCCACCACGTCCTCCTCTTTCACCATGTCCTCTTCCTCCACCACGTCCTCCTCCTCCACCATGTCCTCCTCCTTCACCACGTACTCTTTCTCCACCACGTCCTCTTCCTTTGCATCTCTTTGGATCCATTGTTTCAAACCTGAATGAGCTGACTTTGGCCCTTTTATCTATCCATCGCAGGTTCTGATTGGTGTGTGCTAAATTTTGACTCCTAGTGTTTCCACCTGGTTAATTGTGTGCTAATTGAGCTCAAGCTATGCTGACTTAAGTTAACATTATTGCATGCTAGTGCTTTCTAAATGACTACATGGTGTAAGCACTGTAAAATGTAGGGATTTGTGTGTAGAGTTTTGCAGTAACAGTTCACCAAATTTGAGTCATGTGTCAAAGCAGGGAATAGTGTTTATAGTTCAGGGAAATGGGTGAGCTTTTTGAACAATAGCGTTACGGTTTTGAAATTTTAGTTTAGAGGCCTGGTTATAGTGTTTAAGCAATCGAGAAAAACTGTAATATTATTAATATTATTGTTTCTCTACAAAGGCTGTGTTACCTGTCTGAATAAGTGTAGTTTTAAATTGCAAATTGAATAGTTATTTGAGGCTTTAGGTTTTACGTTTCAGGACTTGAAAAGAAAAAATCAGGTCCTAATTTTAAAAGGTTTCAAAATAAGTTAAATGCAACAGCAACACATAACATATTACACTGTCGTTTATTCAAACAAGACGAAGCCAATATACAGAGGCAATTTGTGAAATATTAAGCACATCCTTACAGCTTCTATAGAAATTAATAAGGGAAGTAGCAGACAGCCGCTTCTACTCAAATTATTCTACTGAATAATTGATCATAAGGAAGTATGAACACCTATATGAAAGGCAGAAGTTTTGTCAGTTTGCTGGTTTGGAGCATTTATGTGTGTGACAACACAAAGCCAAGAAAAAGACCAAAACAAAAAAAAGACTGAACCAGTATAACTCGTTTGGACATCCTGCCTGGTGTAAGCCCCTTGCATGGCAGCACAGCTAAGCTGGACAAACCACAAGACTTCTGGAACAATCTCTTTCAGAAGGACAAAACTAAGGTGGAGATCATATGTCCATGATGTTGTGGTAACTTTGTGGATGTGTAGGGGTGATGGTTGGGGCACTTTGCAGTCACTCAGTTGACCATGATCTTCTCTGGTTATCAAAGTAATCTAGAGTCAAATATGAGGACATCTGTCCGACAGCTAAAACGTGGCTAAAACTCGGTCACAGAACAAGACAGTGATCCCCAGAGCAACAGCAAATCTACAACAAAACGATTGAGAAAGAAAAGAATCAAAGTGTCCAGACTTCAACCTGACTCAAATGTGGTGGGACCTTAAGAGAGCTGTGCATAAATAAATGCCCACAAAGCTGTAACAACTGTGAGGTAATTGTAGTTGTATTTAGTTTAGCTAGCTTAGAGAAGACGACATTTCTGTTGTTAATCTTGCCCATTATCTCGGCCTTTTTTTCGTCATCGATCATCTTTAAGTCCAATCATATGTGTCTGAAAGAATGCCCTGCCCCTCCCAGTTCACATAGTTGGCTCTGACTGTGCAGCGTAGATGTTAAAAAGAAAAACCATCAGCAACTGTTACCCAATGTTTCCATTCAACTAATTAGGCAGTGACGCACGCACAGTATCCACTGCAGTATATGCTGCGAGTGTATTTTTGTAATTTATTGATCCATAATGATGAAATTTTGTCGATGGACCCGAGGACCCGAACAGTATTTTCTAATCATTAATTTACTAAAGTATTCTCCTCTACTACAGATGTACACAAGTGTACTCCTGGAAATTTGTCTTTTTTTTCTTCCTTTTTTAAATTTAGTTTTGTTTGTTTTAGTTTATTTATGCATTTTTTCAAACCAACTGGCCACACGCACACACCTGATGTAAATGCCAGCACTGTTGTAGTAGATTTGTGTGTGTGTGTGGTGTTGCTGTGATCAAAGGACATTATTCATCCATCCCTGTTGTTGTTTCCCCTCAGGCGGTATAATTGCACACATACGTGCGCACGCCTGGGGCGCGCGCAAACACACGCGCTGTCTGATGTTTGTTGCTGTCTGGTTGTGTCAAATAGCAAATAGAAGTGGGAGGGAAGGAAAGGAGAGGGAAAACAAGTGAATAAAAATAACATTTTATATCATTTATGAGTTTGTCCAATTACTGCGTGGAGCCATTTGTTTTTGTGTGCCTTAAATCACACTGCCATTTAACTAGAGCATCTTCAGCCTGCTGAACCACATGCAGGCTCTGCTGCACAGTAGCACACCTCTGCGCAGATAGTGTGTGTGTGTCTTTATACGCTTGTACTTTATCAATATCATGCACACAAATTGATTTGCTTTTGTGTCTCTGTAATTGGTTATGCGCCTGTGTGTGTGTTTAGTAATGGCATCAAAAGGAACTTTTCTTATTGCCACACTAAGACCGTCCTCATTGAGTTTCCTGTAATAACAGCTTGCTTGTTAGCACTCTTAGTGTTGTGCTTGTGTCTGACTTTGATTGTTAATATAAAAACACTGAAGTGGATATGTATATATATATATATATATATATATATATATATATGTGTGTGTGTGTGTGTGTGTGTGTGTGTGTGTGTAGGCGTGTTTTATTCTAATAGCCAGATTCAGCTGTCGTCCAGATGAGAAATGGCTTCTCACTGCTCAGTGGGGATCGATTTGGATGAATATGCGGGACTGGGGGAAATAGAGCTGTTCACTTATTCTATGACTTTATTTCTCTTTCTTTTTTTGCCTCTCTCTCTCATCTCCCTCTTCTTGCAGGCTCTCCCCAATGACATCTGTTCCAAAGTAGTGGAAGTTTTTGTTTGTGCCGCACAGTTTTCGGCTCGCCGTGCATATCAAGTTTTCTTCTGACTTGCCTCTCGCGCTATCCCCGTTTTCCGCTGTCTCCCTCGTGGAGCATCCCTCCTTTCACCCACCCTCTCTCTTTCTCCTCCTGTCTCCTCAGTTCTTGTCTCTCAGTAAACGTTCATGTCTCCTTCCCTCTGTCTCTCGGCAAAGCCTCAGCTTTAGCCTCGGGAACAGCGGAGGTTTATGCAAAGATTGCAGCAGACACACATACTCACGGGCACATTATCAAAGCATTTTAACATCATCAGCTGTAGCCAGGTAGACGAACTGGATCAGATTCCTGGGGTGGGGAGAGAGAAAAACTTATAGCCCACACTCTTCCTCCTTTAACTTAATTGACATTGGCACAGAATAGAAGGCCCAACGCTGTGTAATGTGACGCCTAAATGGGAATATAAATTGATTTTGATGTTATTCTCGTGTAGACATTTACTTTAGTCTTTAATCCCCTTACATGCCTCATCTTCTCCATTTTATCCGCCTGCCGCTACTTACTCCTCGTTTCCACTGCTGCCTCCATCCGCTGAACAAATCAAAATCTTTGTCGAGCTCGCTCCCGCAGAGAGAGATGCTCTAATAACGTCGGCCTGCGCTCGGCATGATTTTGACGGATGATGATGTGCAGGAATTGATCATGCCCTGTCATGTGTATTCGCTTGCAGTGTGTAATGCTGCTACATTGACACCTCCTCAAACAATTTATTTGGAGCTAGTGCCATTATTACTAACTGCTTCCTTTCCCCCCTCTGTGTGTGTGTGTGTCTGTGTACACGGTTAAACTAACAACAGCCCGGCTAACATCAAACTAATCCCCTTGTCTCTTTGTCTTTGCATTTTTGGCTGTTTTTTTAAGTGCATGTGTATAAATGACTGAATAATATGTGTGAAAGTTTTTTTTTCTTGTTGATTAACCCAAATGTCTCAGCAGTAAATTGAATTTCTGATCTGGCTCTTGTCAGCCATCATAAGCTGACACAAAAACCCCACAATAAATATAACATAAGCTCAGCTACTGAGAGACTGAAGAGGCATGCGGAGAATAACACAGCCATCACGGCTCTGAAGGAAAGAATTTTTGTCATCTCAGCTTAATCCTGACTAATATACAGATAACGCATGCATGCAGTTGCTGGCTCTGGAAGTCTTTTTATTCCTCATCTTTGTGCCACAAGGCAGTCGCATCAGCACAAGTAAAAACTTTTAAACCCCCCCCCCCCAAAAAACCTTCAGTCGCCGAAGCTTCAAAGAAAAACATTTTATGAGTGTTGAAATTGTCAGATTAAATTGTCTACTCGGGTGTTTTAATACACCTAAAACCTAGATCCTCATTCTCTGTACGCACTACAAACCGGTTCATTACGAGCAGCAGCTGCTTATCAAGCCGAAGCATCTTTCAGGAGAACGTGTCAATCATAAATACAGTTTGGAGAGAGAGAGAGACTTGAGCGAAGGGTTGATTTTTCAGAGTGCATTATTACCATGCGCTGTCGCTCACACCTCCTCAGATACATACGGATGAGTAAATATCAAATATCTTTGCCCTCAGGGATGCTGACATGGCAGCAAATTTATGATGATGTGAATATGCGCTTTGTAACGGTAAACACATCACTCTATTGATTTCACCCACGCTGACAATGGCATGGGGATCCAGATTGACAGCTTGTTAAGGAGTTGACAAAGTTTTTCAGGTAGCAGTAGGAGTTACAAAGTTACCGCCCTTATAAGTCTGCAGCTACAGCCTCCTTGATATTTATGACTGCATTTATAGAGTCATAAATATCCCAGTCATGTGCTGTGGATGACAAGCCAATTGCCCTATTTATATGATTAATCAACACTGGTTTTTGATGCATTTTAAAGATAGAGTTGTTTAGTCACAGTATCATTAAATGAGTGTGGGCAGACAAGAGAATTGAGCTTGATCAATATCGGACTTTTAAGACTGATACTATATAAAATCCGATACTCCGACATTAACCGATATACAACGTATGAAACAAAAACTGATTTCTCAAAGAACTTTTATGTGTAATAGTTATTTATTTATTTGTTTACACTCTGCTTAGATCACCTGGTTGTTTGTGTTTAACATTGTTTGAAGGGTATTTCTATTATTTGTTATTTTAATTTTCATCAGCTGCTATACAGCTGATATGTAATATTGGGCTCTTCCAGAAAACTCAGACCAGCTAGGAAGCATGGTAATTAAAATGTTAGAGTTTGTGGCTGTATCACTGCCAGCTCGCAGTCACTGATGTAACTTTGAGTTTTGCATTTTATCACCGAGCACTTGAAGATGATTAAGGCTACGTCAAAGCTGAAGTTGGACTTAAAGTGGACTTTATCATTTCAGCAGGATAATGACTCCAACGCATGTTTCAAAATTGTTAAGTAAGCACAGAAACTGCAATATCAGCAGCGATGAAGAGCAATGAACTTAGAATTAATGCTGAGACACACTGGGTCCAAGTGGTGAAGTGGGGCTGAGCAGGTGGGAGAACCTGATGCAGCGATGCAATGGACTCATTTCAAACTAACTCATAAATATTTAATTTTTTCAGATATTTCATAGCAATAAAAAAACAAACAAAGCAAAAAAAATAAAAAAAATCAGATTCCATCAGTAACGCAGCATGTACAGATAATTAGGATAATGCACACTTTAAATTTCCTCTTTATCGGCCGCCTCTTGCTGAGCAGTCCTTACTTTGAAAAACATGTTTGATCTCCAGCTCTTGAGCCTCTTTCTAACATGTTCAGAGTGTTTAATTAAAGATAAAGGGAAAAAAGACATTGTGTCTGTAACTACTGCACCAAATTGTGTGCCAAACTGCACAGAAAGAGTAAGTTTTATCATAATTGTTTTAACCTGTTTCAAACAGTGAACCTGAAATTACCTGCTGCTGCAAAAACACTCTGCTCATTTATCCTCGCTCCTCTGCTGCAGGGCTAGCTAGATGCTGAAGTATCACATTCACATTTTTATTGACATCTGCATGACAGGG
Organism: Rhamphochromis sp. 'chilingali'; assembly: GCF_963969265.1. NCBI lineage: Eukaryota > Metazoa > Chordata > Actinopteri > Cichliformes > Cichlidae > Rhamphochromis > Rhamphochromis sp. 'chilingali'. Next base: position 22,009,069 of record NC_137942.1, read on the forward strand.
ATGAGATGAGAAGAAGGAAAATAAAGATATGTCGAACGTGCAGGTGGTGACTTGTGAGTATCTTAAAAGCATCATGTGGAAGAAACACATGAAAAATTAACTGACTTAATATTAATGTGCATTAAACTGCCTATGACATTTAAATGGCGCTATCATGGGTTCCTATTAGGGGTGCAACGATACACAAAATTCACGGTTCGGTTCGGTTCGATACTTTGGTGTCACGGTTCGATATTTTTTCGATACAAAAAAAATGTTCATGCCTTTTTAATTTGTCATTTATTAAAATTATAAATATATATTTTAACTCAAAAGTACAGTTTTTAAATTTAACCCTAACCCTTGTGCGCGTTTTTTATTTTGACAGCGAATGCGCACCTGCGGACCACTTATGTGCAGCCCTGGTTATTTAGCTCGTCATATTGCAGCCACAGAAATTCTTTTGTCCATGAAACCATAAAGCTGCACTTTCTTTTTGCCTTATAGTCTGATTTGGCATAACTTCTCCGTTTTGTGGTAAGCTTTTCTTTGGCTGTCACTTCTTCACCCTGACCTGTCTTATTTGGCTCAGCAGAACTGAAATATAAATCCTGCTGCTTTTACACACGCACTCACATAAGCTCAGCGATTCTCTGCGCGATCAACCTCTCACATGTTTAAGCTGCGGGAGATTTCACTTGTCATGTTTGCATAGTAAGCTAACGATTAATAAGACGATGTCAGAGGAATTGGTGCACAAATTATCATCACTCACAGATCAGTACTGTCGCTCTCTATACACAGTTCGCAAGATTGCAAAGTGAAAGCAAAAAAACAAGCGCAAATTCAAACGCGATTTCAATATGTCACATATTGACAGTGGCTCACCGATGCCAATGACATAATTACCCAGCTACATTTCCGAAAGAATGCAAAAGCATTGACATATATTTTTCCTTCCTACAATAGCCCGACGGGCAGAGTAGCCCGTCTGAAAAAAAATCGCTAGCCCCAGGACGTCGGGCTAGCGATATTGCAAACCCTGTATCTGATTGAGGAATCACTCATCTTTGGAAAAGAGAGTTTATTACAGAGAAATGTCTCTTTCCAAAATAAAAGCTATACTATCCGCTTCTTCTGGGCTATATTCTCAGCAGCATAAGGAGAATCATGTGCTAACAGCTGTCTAAATGACTCGGCTAAAGTTAGTAGCATGCTTGTTGTTTTTGTCTTTGCACTAGGATGATGTCGGCGTAAATGTGCAGTCATATTCGTTGTGTTCCCACTAGTGCTTTCAGGTTAATCTCGTTGAAATGACCTTAACGCCACAACACGGCAAATCTCCGTTAACGAGCTACCGCCGATCGCCCCGTGCATGGGGCTAGACGGCCAACACGTTAACGAGCTAACTGCGCTAACACACTACCCAGCCAACATTTATATGTGGGGCCCATATGGTTTGGAAATGGGCTGAAAAATGGGCCCCATATAGGATTGTCCGCGGGTTCCGTAATGGCCCCATATTAAATGCCCATATAGGTGTTATGTTAGGAAAATCTGGGAACTAAATGGGCCCCAACTGGGAAAAGTACACAGAAACCCACCTGGGCCCCATCTTTCAAGTTTTTGTGGGTACCATGTAGGCACCACATAGGCTAAAAAGTGGGTTTTAAGTGGGATTGTCCGCAGGTTCCATAATGGCCCCATTTTATAAGCCCATCTCGGTGTTATATTGGTAAAATCTGGGAACTAAATGTGCCCCAACTGGGCAAAGTACACAGAAACCCACCTGGGCCCCATCTTTCAAGTTTTTTGTGGGTACCATGTGGGCACCACATAGGCTAAAAAGTGGGTTTTAAGTGGGATTGTCCGCGGGTTCCATAATGGCCCCATTTAATAAGCCCATCTCGGTATTATATTGGTAAAATCTGGGAACTAGATGGACCCCAACTGGGCAAAGTACACAGAAACCCACCTAGGCCCCATCTTTCAAGTTTTTGTGGGTACCATGTGGGCACCACATAGGCTAAAAAGTGGGTTTTAAGTGGGATTGTCCGCGGGTTCCGTAATGGCCCCATTTTATAAGCCCATCTCGGTGTTATATTGGTAAAATCTGGGAACTAAATGGGCCCCAACTAGGCAAAGTACACAGAAACCCACCCGGGCCCCACCTTTCAAGTTGTTTTGTGGGTACCATGTGAGTACCACATAGGCTAAAAAGTGGGTTTTAAGTGGGATTGTCCGCGGGTTCCATAATGGCCCCATTTTGTAAGCCCATCTCAGTGTTATATTGGTATAATCTGGGAACTAAATGGACCCCAACTGGGCAAAGTACAAAGAAACCCACCCAGGCCCCACCTTTCAAGTTGTTTTGTGGGTACCATGTGAGTACCACATAGGCTAAAAAGTGGGTTTTAAGTGGGATTGTCCGCGGGTTCCATAATGGCCCCATTTTATAAGCCCATCTCGGTGTTATATAGGTAAAATCTGGGAACTAAATGGACCCCAACTGGGCAAAGTACACTGAAACCCACCTAGGCCCCATTTTTCAAGTTCTTAGTGGGTACAACATGAGGAAAACATGAGCTAAAAAGTTGGAATGGCATTAGCAGTGGGTTCTGTATTTGCATCTTATTTCTAGTTTGAATTGACTAAGTTCTGGCACTGAGTGGGCCCCATGTAGTAAAACAGTCACAAAATCAATTTTTCAGACGGCTAATACGGGTTCTGTGGCACAAAGACACCAAATATATTAAAGCTGACCGCAAACAAAATCTAGTTTGTAAATAAAACCATTTCAAAAATCACGAGGGTACACAAAACAACATTTTTCACATTTATTTTGTCCAACAACTGTGATTTTACGTAACTGTATTCCAAAGTGCGTAAACGTTTAAAAACTAGAAATGTCGAACTACAGCAAAATTCCTTAGATATTTGGAACTGTAGCAACATGGGGAAAAAGTCAGATGGAAAACTCAAAAGCTTATCTTGAATCAGCAGGGTTTGTTTTTTTACAGAGCCGTAAGTCTATTTTGTACCCTTGCAGCCCTCAGTCCTCCTCTGTCTTTAGCTCCACTGAACCACTTGGACAGAGCCTTCTCTGCTTCTTGCAAGTTGACTTTTGATGTTAAATAATTCTTCAGTGCCTCTGCAAATGAAGAAGAAGAAAAACGGGCAAGCCAAAGTAAAGTTAATCTTAGCTTACTTCATTTGGTGATGATTTTCAAAGAACAATGTTTATTTCACTTTATTGCCTCAAAAAATATATACAAATTGCATGATAACCAATCTCAGTTACACTTTCAAACACTTTATTAAAAAAGTTTAGTTTTCTAAAGTTCAAATGTCTCAAGTGAAACTAACTTACCATACACAACATTAAAAAGACGCAAATCTCTGAACTTTTTTTCCCCATGTCGGCCAAGCATGTTGTACTCCACAGCCAGCTCAGGTGATATGAGGAATTTCATCATCCTTCTTGTGGCATCGTCTACACTTGTTTCCCCTGTATCTGCTACCATGGCAACCTGAGGGGAACATACAAAAAGGACAGATTAGATACTGGCATCTGGTTAGGATGCCTCCCTGGTGAGGTGTTTTGGGCACGTCCCACCAGGAAGAGACCCAGAACACCCAGGACATGCTGGAGGGACTATGTTTTTCGGCTGGCCTGGGAATGCCTTGGGATTCCCCCGGAAGAGCTGGGCCAAGTGCCTGGAGAGAGCGAAGTCTGGGCCTCTCTACTTAGTACCGGATTGGGTCGAGGGGCAGCAGCCTAAGCTTAAGATAATGGACCGGAATGGAGGATAAATGGACACTTTACATATTACTTAATGTTTACTGTGTGGTGATAAAAAAAAATGGTAGTAAACACAAGCTAAACTAAAAAAATTAATTGCGCTTCCTTAACCCTTTATCCCCAATAATGTTACGCAGGATAACTGGTAGGTCTGGTAGGTTTTTTCCTCTACTGTATACTATATGAATCAAGGATTAATAACAGAAAGAAAAAAGAAATTGAAATTTTGCCATTTTTACTAAAGGCAATCAAAATGTACATGAATAAAATATTTAAATTAGTCAATTCAAATTAATAACTCTAAAACACTGAACAAAATTAAGTATTTGACCCTGTGGTTTATTTTCGGACATCTCTTTTCTTCTAAAAGTCCAGGCGTGTTGGGCCCCTGGCAGAGCTCAGGTTTGACGAGACAGGTTTGGAAAAACCTGTCGCTGGCGACTTTTTGGGGGCTAAAGGGTTAAAATAAATAGGAATTGGCCAAAATTTGTATAAACTATGAAATAGCAGAACAAAAGTAAAAAAAAAAATCTTTATCTGTTATCAGAATCAAATATTTGATTAGAATAAAAAATTTAACTTTCTGGAAGATTTCTCGTTACATCTGTCATAAAAGTAACAACATCTCAGAAAAGAAACATGATAGCAACAGAAAAATATGATAGCAGTGTGATGTGATGGTCCCTGGCCAGATTTTTACACATATTATAAGCCCTGTGACACAAAAACCACAGAACTCTGACACGCACAGACTGTTTTCCTTCGTGCTAATGAAGAAAAATGCTGGTCTGGTATGTAAAAGGGAATTTATTCTTCCAGGACCTGAAGCTCCGTAATGCAGCCCTCCAACAGCCAAACCTATCTGTTCTCTGATTGTCTTGATGCATGCTCAATCATCCAGGTAAGTAAATCTCCAAAAGTTGATTCTGTTCATCTGGACGTAGCGCTTGCAGCATTTTCTCCCACTGAAAATGCTACGTCCAGATGAACAGAATCAACTTCTGGAGATGTTCTCTGATTGGATTGTTTAATTGGTGATTGACATGCAATTGACCAATCAGCTGAAAGGAAGAAAAATAGGGTCAAAATTTGGATGTGTAAGTATAAATCCACACACAGCCAGGAAAGCCGAGCGCAGAGTTGTTTGTAGCACCAATTCAGCCAGAGTGGAGCCAGATGGATTTTCCATCCATCCACACTGTAAAGTCTATAGACCAGCAAGTGATAAATTAACAGTGTTGTTGGTATTTTCTAAAACAGTTGTATGCAATAGGAATTGCTGTTTATAGTCCTCCTGTATATCTGCATGTTCCCTCCCAATTAAAACCTGTGATAATGGAGATTCAAATTCATGTCATACCTATACCAACAGTTATCAAGTATCCAGATCGACCTTTACTGATGTGCTCTGTCAGTGCGCCCCAGGGCAGCTGTGGCTACAATGTAGCTTGCCATCGCCAGTGTGTGATTGTGTGTGTGAATGGGTGAATGACTGAATGTAGTGTGAAGCGCTTTGGGGTCCTTAGGGACTAGAAAAGCGCTATAAAAATGCAGGCCATTTACCATTTAAAGGAAAATTGTTATTTCCATGTATTTTCCTGTTCTGCCTTCAACTTTGAGGACTTCCCCCCACATTTCTAGTTGTGACAGTGCACCTACAACAAAAAAAATCTGCTGTGATTTACATTTGTTGAAAGAGCAATTTTGTAAAATAGTCTATTTTTGTATGCACAGTTTACAAATCTGTCCTGTACAGCATGGACTGATTGCATGCTAAAAAGTTGTTGCTTAAAAATAAAACAATAAATTTTTAATTAATAACATCAGCAGAAAGCCTTGTTATTAATTAGATGTACAATTTCTATAGAATACGAAACAACTCAGTTCATTTTTGATCATATCAATACCAGCATATTACACAACTAGTGATGGGATTTTCGTCTCTTTTTAGAAAGCCGGCTCTTTCGGCTCCCAACCGGCTCTTCAGGTTGTTTTGTTGCTTTAATTAATTTATTATTAACAACAATATAAAATTATGAACAAAAGGAATTACTAATGTAAAAAAAGAAACGTGGTTTTATTTATATATGTTTATATATAAATATATATGGTGGCCCCTAGAGACAAAGCATGTACAAACTCCAAAACCCATTTCTAGCGTCAACTGAACTTCCAAAACAGAGCTATCTAGATCACTTAATTTACACAATTGAAATCATATGTGTATTTTTTGTGTATTTATACACAAGCACTCATATATATTCATAAAAAATTCCAAAAGCTGTTCATTTACCTGTTACTACCACACACCAAATCCGGTCGTTGGTACTTCCTGGCTTGTGTAGCCACTAGGTAACAAAATCTCAACACTGTGCCTAGCATCCTGGAGCACCTCTGTTGTGTTTTGTACGTGCTTTGGAGTTTGTACGTGCTATGGAGTTTTTACGTGTTTTGGGGTTTGTACGTGCTTTGTCTCTAGCAGCCACCGTAAATATACTTTTATTTATTCTCTCCACATAAAATGTAATAAATAAATCATATAATACAAAAAAAACAACTATTTACATTTCAACTTTTAACTATTTAAATTTTCAGCTTTTTCCTTTTAAACAAATTTAAAGTGAAACAACACAAAACACTGCAAACCACAACACAATTAAATATAAATTATAATATGAAAACAAACAGAAGATGCACATTCTCTGTCATATGGGCCTGCATGAATAAACTTTCTGAATCCTTTATCATCCGCAATTGAAAATAGTTGTGGATGATTACTATACCTTTCTAATGTGACGTTGTTGTCCCTGGCTCTCTTTCTCTCTCTCTCCCTCCTGCTCTGTTACTGTGCTACTGCGTGTGTAACAACCGCCCCTCCCCCCTCTTCCCAGCGCAAAGCACAAGGCTCGCGTGCAGAGTGAAGCGGAAAAAAAGTGCGAGAGAGAGGGTGAGAGAGAGAGAAAAAACACGCTTGGCTTGTGTCGTTCACTTCAAAGAGCCGTTTCGTTTTGACCAACACATCACTAACAACCATGATGAAAAACGCTCATCTGCTTCCATCACCATCAGCTGATTAACATTGAGCTGCTGCAGTCAACACCATCAAACTAATTTACTGTTTAATGTTATGTTATTGAATGCTTTTATTTTTAAATCTTTACCAGCGCTTAAAGACTGTAGATGTTCACACCTGGTGTTAGAAAACCGAGCTCACTGCAGTATTTTTTTTTATAACAGGAAATTTTAATTTTTATTGGTTACCGTGTTTATTACCACTTTTATCAGTAATGTACTTCCTATAAAATATGGATTTGATAAGTTACCGGTTTATTGAAATCAGCTAGTGAACACATCGATCACTTTATTGAACTACACGCCTTACACTCTTGTGAGCTCTGGTTACTAACAGCAGGTGTGAATGTTTGGAGTCCAAAACGCAGATAAAGATTAGAATAACAAGGCAATGTAAAATCAGTTTAATGCAGTTGACAGTAGCAGCTCAGATGGAAATCAGCCAATTGTGAGGAGAGCAGAGGACCAAAACTGTCAGAGTTGTGGGTCAAGTGAAGGGAACACTGTTGGCATTATTGTTAGCATAAAAGATGAAAATTAAATAAATGTTAAATTTTAAAATAGATCATTGCCTCCTGTGCCTAAATAAATATATATACTTAATACCAATAAAAAAAAAGGATGCCCCAAAGACCATCACTTTTCAAAAATAATAATAATAATAATAATAATAATAATAATAATAATAATAAGTAATACAAATAATATGAAAGTTACTTACATGTCAAAGATGGTGCTTGTGATCTTGAAGAATCTAAACGTGATAAGGAAATGAAAGAAAGTGCATGAGAAAATACAAACATTTTTGTTTTTTCCCAGGATAATTCAATATAAAAGATTCTCTTACTAATGCACAAAATGAACAGTGTAATTAAAAGTTTGAAAGGCACTGCATGTGTTTATATGATAAACTGACTAATTCAAGCAGCAAAAGTCACAGGAAGATATATCAAAATGGTGACTTATGCCAGAACAAATGACTTGACAGACATAAATCCTAAATTCCTTTAAGTAAAAAAGGAATTACTTTTTTATAAGTGGTCCCTAGTGGTTTTCAAATTATTACATGGCTTGTTAATTTTTTATTAAATTATTAAGAAGCCAGATGAGTTCAAAACATTTACAAATTACTATAAAGCACTATCCAAACTTCAAATCAAGTGGCAAAATCTCCAAATTAAAAGTACTCGCAAACTATAAAAATTTGATTATACTTAAAAATATGCAAAAACTAATTTAGTGGAATTTTTACCTGCTCAAGAATACATTGAACATGCAATATTTAATTGAAAAGAACAAAATTTGTGTACTTTTAGAAAGGATTATTAAATATTTGGGGATACTAGACATAAAGAGGGTCTCGTACATTTACGGGCATCTAATTTCCTGGATTTAATGGTTTAAAAGTTTAATAGGTCTTTGAAGTTGATAATAAAATTGAGTCCATTATTAGCAAAAAGAATTAAAAAAAAAAAAGAGCAAAAAAATGCTTAATATATAATAATTGTTTTAAACTTAAGCTTTGTAATTGTAGCAGATTCCATTATGTCTGTAATTTTTTATTTAGCCCCACAGTAGTAAAAGCCATAAATGGGAGTTAGATTTATTACTAGTATTTTACACAGCATTCAGCTATAATAACATGTTCTGCATTTTCCTACTTCACCATCTGATCTGAACAGCTGCACTCTCTTAATTAATTAATGACCTAACATTTCTCAGTAACCAATAACTAGATGGAACAGCACAGTATCTAAGAGAGTGATCAGACAGTGTTTGAGCTAAAGACGCTGTGTGTTTCTTTTGGGGGCTTTTTACACACTGATCCACCACCGTTTTCCCATAGTACAATGCATATCTGGTAACATTACCGTATTCAGATCAGAAAACCGTTTCAGCTGCAGGCATCTACTCCTGTAATTTAAACAATCACCTTGCTACACTGCACATGAATATTACGTAACATGGTATGACTAGCTCATGTTCAGACATTTAAGATACTGTTCAGCCATTTTGTTTACTGGGTAGTGCATAATGGCCGAGTTAGCTGAGCAGGAATCCACTAAAGCCAAAAAAATAATATAAATTTTTTAAATTAATTACAAAAACCTTATAGGAAAACCCAAGAAACAGTTGCAGAAGCACAGAAAAAAACTGCCGTGTACGTTATAGTGTGTAAATTCAAAAACTGTATAGAGAGAATGGTGCAATGAAAACAGAATAAGATAAGATGAACTTTATTGAGTAGAATATAGGCAGTAAGAGTTTTTTAAATTAACTTTAAATTATGTTTGCCAAAGACAATGCAGCAAATTAACCCAGTTCTACCTGCTAGCTAAAGATGTTATGCTTCTCCCCCTTATACCGTTTAGGACGACTATAGAAAGTTACTAAAATAACCATTGATGAAAACGTATCAAACTTTAAGTATTTACCTTTGTCATAGTTTTCGATTCTTTGGTATCCTTTTGTCCTCCACGTTCTTAAACACCAGGGAGAGAAAAGGCGCAACAGACGAAAGACCGCGAAGACTAGACGCTAGGCGGTGCAATCTGCTCCTCCCTCTTTTTAAACGAGCCAATAGGAGCTGCTCACATTAAAAACAACTTTATTTAAAAAGTCGTTTTACACCTGATACAAAAATTTTAAAAGTCAAACAATGCACAAGTTTAAAAGAACAATTTTATTTTTAAAAGTTTTTTAAGCATAGGGATGGTTAATATGTTTTAAAAAGTAATATATAATATTTATCAAAAAGTGTCACCCAAATCAACATCATAATAAAAATATAATTAATAAAAATATAATAATGATAAGAAGAAGAATAACAGTTTACCTAAAAGCTCTTCTAACATTAGACTGGTTTTGAAAAGTTTCAATAGTGTCAATACACCATAAGGACAAGGGAGTTTCACAGTTGAAGTGTGACTGCTTGAAAGACCCCATTCCCTCTCCTTTCCACTAGTTCAAAGAAAATATAAATTATTTCTGGTTATATAATTTGAGGGCACAAGTTTGAAGAGTAACATTTTAACAGATCGGTAATATACTTCAGGAGCTTTACTGGATCTGATTAACCAAAACTTCCATCTTCCATGTAACTAACTGTCTTTTCTCTAATACAGTAGAGTGTGTCTGATCTACTAAAAATCCTCAACTGCATGTTTGCTCAAGTAAATAGTCTTAATTGTTTGAACAACCAGTAATCCTTAATTTGCAAATGCCAAATCTGGATTTTGTCTGTGTAATTCACTTTTATCTTAGGTTTTTTATTCGTATTTTTTGCTTTTCTTTTTTTCTACTCTTGTGTCCGTTTTAATCACTTATTATTGCTGCTGTGACAAGTGAATTTACCTAAGAAGAATCATGAAGTCCTTATTTTATCTTATCTGAGCCTCACCATGCAGCCTACCATGCAGAGTTCACATTAAGTACATAAAATGAAATCTAAAATTAAAAAGTAACCAGTTTCAAACCAGTTATTTGGAATAGTGTGCAGAGTGTTTTGAGTAACATTGAATGTTCAAAAACACCAAAGTTCCTATAGTCTCACTTGACAGCTGGGTTGTAGTGTCTGATAACACATAACATCGTGAGGTCTCAATGTGGACTTTGAGTACATTTGCTAGCCAAGGCTAAATACTGAGAGGGTCAAAAATGAAGGGTCAAGAACATCTGACTGTACGTAAGGGTAGCATAGACTGAGGTTGTGCCAAATATGTTAAAGTTAGGGTGATTTCTTAGAGAATGGTACCACGTGGGTGCCGTCTGCAGGTTATAAAAGAGAGTTATGTTCATACTTTCTTTTGAGATTATTTTTACAATTTGACTTTCAGAACTCCCTGGGTTGTGCGCAATCTGTGATGGGCTTGTTTGGAATAAATCCTCTTTTATTCAAATAACACTTTCTCAGGCTCTTCACAGAAGAAGAATCCTCACATAAGCATGTGCTACCATTTTGAACCAATGTACACATTTACCATCACTAACCCAACTAGGACCTACATTGGATGCCCACCCATATGGATTTGATGGTCCCATATATACTAAACAATCTTGAGCCCATGTAAAATATATGCCCATATTAATTTAACACAACCCATTTGGGGCCCACATAGACATGTTTTCAGGGTCTGACTTGCATTTGCCCATGTGTGACCCATATAGTTTGGCCAGGTAGGCCCCACCTGTGTCATCAATACTAAAAAATATATACTGATTACCTAACTTTGCCCCACCTGGGGCACACAGCAAACGCTTTTCTTTAAATGACTGTGTTTGCCCATGTCTAACCCAGGTGAAAAACCCAAGTGGGTCCTACGTGTGTTTCCCATTTTGAAACAAGTGAAGTGTTTCCCATGTTTGACCCAGCCAGGACCTACTATATGTTCCCACTTGGTTTTGCCCATATGGCTTTCATGTGAGAAACCCAAGTGGGTCCCATATATACTAAACAATCTTGAGCCCACATAAAATATATGCCCATATTAACTTAACATAACCCATATGGGGCCTACATAGACATGTTTTCAGGGTCTAACTTGCATTTGCCCATGTGTGACCCATATAGTTTGACCAGGTGGGCCCCACCTATGTCATCAGTGCTAAAAAAATATATTGATTACCTAACTTTGCCCCACCTGGGGCCCACATAGACATGTTTCAGGGTCTGACTTGCATTTGCCCATGTGCGACCCATATAGTTTGACCAGGTGGGCCCCACCTATGTCATCAGTGCTAAAAAAATATATTGATTACCTCACTTTGCCCCACCTGGGGCCCACATAGACATGTTTTCAGGGTCTGACTTGCATTTGCCCATGTGCGACCCATTTAGTTTGACCAGGTGGGGCCCACCTGTGTCATCGATACTAAAACATATATTGATTACCTAACTTTGCCCCACCTGGGGCACACAACAACAGCCTATCCTTAAATGACTGTGTTTGCCCATGTCTATCCCAGGTGGAAAACCCAAGTGGGTCCTACATGTGTTTCCCATTTTGGACCAAGTTAAGTGTTTCCCATGTTTGACCCAGCTAGGACCTACTAAAAGTGCTCACTTGGGATGGCCCATATGGGTTTAATGTGAAGAACCCAAGTAGGCCCCATACAAAAAGCCCAGTTTGAGCCCATGCCCACATGGTACCCATCCAGCCCGAGCAAAAACCAGGTGGGGCCCATATATACATGTTGGCTGGGTAGTTCCCACCCATGTAATTGAGCATTGCATGGCACATCCAACATACTGTTTTACTTTAGTCCATGACTCGCTTACGTCACATGAAAACCAAAATAATTCCAAACGCCAGATCTGAATGAGGGTGGGGGAGGTCCATGTTGCAACTTCTGTCTTGCTAGCTTGCCCTGCGCTCTTCCTTCTGACGATGCTGTCTGTGTTGAGCGCTCAGTGGATCTGCGCTCGACAGTGCAGCCTAGGCGGAGTAGTCGAACGCAGATTCACTGAGCGCTCAACACAGACAGCATCGTCAGAAGGAAAGTTGATAAAATAAATTACAAATGTTGTATTGTTCGATACATATGCGTACCGAACCGAAAGCACTGTATCGAACGGTTCGATATCGATACGAATATCGTTGCACCCCTAGTTCCTATCTATCTATCTATCTATCTATCTATCTATCTATCTATCTATCTATCTATCTATCTATCTATCTATCTATCTATCTATCTATCTATCTATCTATCTATCTATCTATCTAATTGTGAAATTGAGTGTAGTGTTTTAGGTGCATACATGCTATATATGGGTCTTTTCGGCCTGTTAGTAGGTGGTTGCTTGGCAAAAATTTGATGTCATAATATCCGATGTAGACAAGAACCTTTAGAGGTCTAAGATGTACCTTAGGACCCTCAAGTGGTTAGGAAGATGGATGGATGTATTATTTAAAACACTTTATTTAGTTGTAAAAATCAAGGATGTGAACTGAGGATGAGCCTTTTACTAAAGTGTTAAATTACATAGCTTTCTTCACAACTTGTTAGGTTAACAAGTTGTGCACATCTTTATCTCAAATCCACGGTGAGTTTCTGTAGCTCTTTCTCTCATACAGTATATTCCCTTTTTTTCTCCATGGATTTTGGTATAGTCAGTTCTCTAGGCTTGTTTGTGCAGTTTTTTATGCCACACACTGTTATCTTCCCTTTTAGCTGCTTTGGGATTTGAGTTAAACTCCACCGTGCTGGGAGGTCAGACAACAGTCACTTACTTTAAGTTTGATCTAATTAGAAGAGCAGCGGAAAAACAGACCTCCCACTCCTCAGACCTCATCCTGGAGAAAGATGGAAGAAAATTGGGAAAAGGGCATTTAATGAATGGTATGGAAGACATTTTGTTGTTTTTTCTTTCTTTCTATTTGTTAAACAAAAGTAAAATCCACTTGTAACATGCTAAAGATCAAGCTACAGTATGAACAGGAATTTCATCATTTTCCAAACAAAAAAAGTTACTGGTTTATAATGTAGCGCTGGCCGTCCTGTTAAATCTTTTGAGACCAGAATATTTGTTGGCCTTGTGTTTTCTTCTATCAGTCCACTGTAGTCTCCTTCCTCCCGCATCCTCATCTCTTCTTTTCATCTGCATTTCTCATCTAATCTTGAAAGTCTGTCTGTCCTTCCCTCTCTCCTTCTTTCCCCATCATATCAGTTGTTAAGTGTTTGAAGATTATACAGAGAGATTTCTCCTTGTGTCGAAGCCATGCCGAAAGAAGTTGGCAACAACTTCACCCCACTCTGCCTGCCCTCTATATTGCGCTCATGCACACACACACACACACACACACACACACACACACACACACACACACACACACACACACACACACACACACACACACACACACACACACACAATGAACACACAGCACTTATCGTAGCTAAGTGTGTCCCATGCTTTTGAGAGTCCCTCTTCTTTAATGGAATTGCTTTTTCTGTCTCCCCCCCACCCACTTCTTTCCCATTTTTGCTTCACCTGTTTCTGACTTACAGTTTTTTCTGATTGCTTAAGCACATTTTTTGTAACTATTGGCTAATTTTGCAAAACTCTTCACACAAATAAGAAAACCTGTCACCCAATAATCAAAACATTGTAGTTCTCTTGCAAAAGCAAACACAGCTAGATTAACTCTTCACACCTTCGTAAAAATGGTGTTTCCGTATCAAACAGTACACACAAGCCATCATCTACTAAGCACACAATGCGCCAACTGCACACTGATGGTATGAATACAAAACACATCTGGCTTTTGCTTTCTCTGTGCACAAGGTAGGCTATGTCAGTTTGAGCTCATACTTCTGTCATAGATCCATAAGCATAGAGGGATCCAAACTTCAAGTACTGGTGTTTATTCAAACACATCAAAACAAACACAAGTGTTCATTTCCAAGTATAGGATTATTTGCAATCGCCATAATGACTATATGGGTTACTTGGTCTGCAGTGAACATGCTTCCTCTGCCCCCAGCATCTGGTCATCTAGCAATTCTGTAAAGTAACAATTTCAGTATTTGTACATCAATGGTATTGGTGTGTTTCTCATTGGCATATGGCAGTGCTACAAATCTTTGTGCGAAGTGACTGTGCTAACCGATTCTCATTTCAAGATGTCCTTATGGTACTTGCTACAGTGTAGCGGCTCGAGTTAGGCTGGACCCGTTGGCCAGCTACCCTCAGGGTATTGTAGCTCTGATGTCATCAGCAATTCTATTTCTTACTCTTCCTACCCTTCCTCTCCCCCCTCCTCGTCTTCCTCTTGCTCCTCCTTGTCCTTGTCGTCCTCTTCGTCCTACTTCTTCACCTCCACGTCCTCTTCCTCGGCCTCCTCTACTTCTCACTCTTTCTGCTCCCTCCATTGTACTCCGCACACACAGCTTACCTGTATTATAGTGCTTAGGCTGATTGCAAAGTGAGCTAATTATCTAAAAAAGTTTTCACATGTGAAAGTGTGCCAGACAGTTGGCAAATTAGTGTTAATGATAGCCATATATGTGTATACTTTTGCTAGGAGTGTGTTGGAAATTTGGTAATTGAGTGTTGTGCAGTGAATTGTGCCTACAGTTTTGCAAAGTGTGTGTTACAAAATTGCAAACTGAGTGCAAAGCAGTTTTTGTGCTTTTAGTTTTGCAAACTCAGTGAGTGGTTTTGCTATAAGTCTGAATAGTTTTAGAGATTGTGCTACAGGAATCACAGTTAGGGTTTAAGCATTCAGAAAAAACTGTAAAGGAGCACATATGTACCCAAGTATACATGCAACACATGGACTGTCATGCAAAGTTGCTGTCGCTGCATTAATCTGCAGTGAATAAGGCTGGCTTGTTTCCCTCCCCTGCCCGCTTCGTTCTTAGCTCCTCCAGCATGGCAACACAAAATGGGCCATAGCCTCTGCCTTCGTGTTAGCATAGTGTATCCTTGCCCAGCACTGCACCATGTTGGGGGCAGTGAGCTGTGCTAAAAGACAGGGAATGTAGAGATGCAGGCAGTAAGAGTGACATGAATTAAATATCCCTTCGACGAGCCTCTCCCTTGTTTCATTCCTCTCTCCATTATGACCAAAAGCCCCTTGGAGCATGAAGTCAACCTTAATTGTTCTGAAGTTGCAGGCAAGACCGTCAGGAAGGACGGATGGATGGATGGGAGAGGGAAAAAGAACCACGACTTGTAAGAACGTCCCTGTATGACAGGCGCTGAACAAGCTGTGAGCACCGTGGGGGGCTCTCAGGAAAATGGAATTATTCATGTTTTATTGGCATGCTCAGTTTATTTGTCTTTGCCTGCCTCTCTTCCTCGCTCTCGCGTTTTTCGTAATGTAGAGCCAGCACTTTGCTCTTAAAACTTCAGCTCTAAGAAAAAAAGAAAAGAAAGAAAAAGGATGCTGCATTGCATCCATTAACATGAAAGACAACTTAAGAGGTCTTGTAGAGGCTAAAAAGGAACCTGAGTGTCCTTGTGTCTGACAGTCTACTGAAAGCTACACAGGCTTCACATCAGCAACACAACAAATTTTTGACCCTCTGGAACTGAAGTAACAGAATAATACACTCAATAGTGTTATGCATGGGAGTCCAGACTGACATTTTATCTGTTCAGACATGAAGCATGTTATCTATGTCGTGCAGAACGGTTTGCTATAAGATAGAACGATAGCTACATGAGTTGCAGGGGGCTTCTGATGTAGGTTTCAGCGACTGCATTTTTGTCTTGCTAATTTTAAATGCTGCAGTGAAAGACGAGTTTTTTGGGAGGAACTATTTTTAGTTTTCAGGTCACTTGCAACTTGTCTCAGCGCTCTTGGTTCTTTTAACTGGAGAGTCCTTAATATGTAGTCCTTAAAGTGTCGCGTCGCATCATGTAATTGACACGGTGCAGTGGGCTCTGCGCTTCGACACCGCGGTGTTGCGGAATTCGGGTGACTTCAAAGATAGGGGGAAGACAATGGAGACGAGGAAAGAGTGACTCAACAGCTTTCACGTTGACAAAGCAGCAGCCAGAAAAAGACAAAATGGGCACAAATGAGAGCGTTAAAGATAGAATAAGAAGCACAGAGAAAAACCTGAGCAAGGCTGAGGGGCTTTTTAAAAAAGAAGTCTTTAATTAAGTTGATAGTGTGGTTATTAGAGATAAGGATTTTGCTGAGGAAGTCAGTGTGCGTCCTATTAACTTCCCCCTTGCATATTGTAATTACTGTACATGACCTCTGTGAATATTAGCTCTGTGTGACCTGTTAAGTTCATGCCTCGGGTACTCAAAATGAATCTGTTTTTTATTAACCTGTTAGTAGTCTGTTTTTTGTGATGTACACAATCATGGATTACATTTTATTAGGAAAATGGGAAATAGGTGCAGAAATGTATTGACACATATGCAAACATACATGGAAAGTTTACACGTATAAGGCAAATACAGCTTGTAGAAATCTAACAAGTTCTGTTCTCTCATAAGATGATCCCACACTGCTTCAATAATGTTGAGGTTTGGGCTCTGGGGAGGCCAATCCATGACTGTTGTGTGTTTTTCTATGGTATGCTTTTACTGCAGTATGTTTGGGATTATTACCAAACTGGGAAATGAATGTTGCCAATCAGATGATGGCATTGCATGGTGGATCAAAATCTGATGGTACTTTAGTGCGTTCATCGTTCATCCATCAGTTTAGATTACGGTCCCAACACCACTGGCTGAAATGTAGCCCCAAACCCTGTCATGGTTTTCATGTTGTACAGATGAGCTGCTGTTGTACCTCTCTCTCGACCTCCTTTGCAGCAATTGTTGATGACCAAAGATTTCAAATTTGGATTCAACATTCACAAAAACTAGTTGCTGCTGATTTTCAGTCCAGTTCTTGTGTAATTCAATATACTTCTCCCTGTGTTGCTTCCTTAAGAATGGCTTTCTGACAGCAATAACAAGAGACAATAACAAGGCTTCAGTGAACAGTAGGAGTCCATCTCTTAGGTCCTGTGTCAAGTATTTGCTGGATGTTTTCCTTAAAGCCTCAGGTACTTTCCATCTGACCATTCTTCTTTTGTTTCTAACTTGTCTAGTTTCATTACATTTTCTAATGACACTGCACGGTGAGATATGCAGTGTGAGTATATATATATATATATATATAGAGTTTTTTGCCAGTACCTTTTTGTGAATGACCTTGTTGGTGGTAAAATACTATTTTATTCCCATCAAACTGTGTTATTTTTCGTAGATCAAATAAAATAGTATAAATTATGTGTTCTTGCAACAGGCTGCTGGTAAAAAAGTGCCTAAGAAAAAGGTTTGAAAGGCCTCCAGAAAGCCTGGAGAGCCATTGCTCAAAACCACTTTAAGAAATTACAGTAAAGCCTGGCTTCTTCTAAGCAAAATATATTGAAATGTGTGGTAGATCAAGACTTTTGCACCGTCCTGGAGCTGATAATGCTGTCTGCTCTCGGTGCTGTAAGTGTACAGTGGGTTTATTAGAACTTTTCAGCCGAGTGCATTTGCCTGTTGAAGCCGGAAATTAGGTTGATGGGAGTCGTGAGACTAAAGCAAAACAATGAAGTCTTTCGGCTTTGAAAGTGAAATAATGAGCTGCAAGACACTAAAATGCTCCATAAAGCTGAGGTTAACTGCAGAGTCAGTCGATGAGTCTTTGTGGGTTCTTGCTATGAGCGACACCTTTCACATTACACATCTGAGTCACTGTTAAAGATGAGCTCACAGTTTTGATGTACAGTATTTTAGCATCAGTGCCTAAAAGCTTCTCACTTCAGTAATATTTCTGCCTTTTTCTGTCCTTTCCTCTCATGCTCTCTTTTTCTGTCTTTCTTATCCAGCCTTTGATGTTTCTATAGCCTTTTTGGGAGGACAAGCGTACAGCGAGACATGTGGGGAAGACTTAAAAATAGCCGAAGAACCAGAAGAGGAGAAAATGGGTAGGGAGGGAAGACAGATATAGAGGGTATGAAAAGAGGGAGTGTTTCAGGGTCAACGTTGACAAATGGGTCTGCAGAGTTAGCTGGGGCTCCCGGGAGTACCGGCAGTTAGGTCAGCTAAGGGGAACAGGGAAATGGGGTTTTTACCTGCTGAAACACCTGAGAGAGAAAGGGAGGGAATGAAAGAGAGTGAAAGAGATATAAAGACAGGGAGAGTGAGGCCATTGTATTTGTGCTGAGAATGGGGTATTAGCCTCACTGTTATTTAAAGTTACGGGGCAGGGGGTTGCATTCACATATACAGAAGCTAGTGGCGGTGTAAAATCAACACAGTGGTTTTATAGTGTAATTTGCCTAACCACCACTATTTTTCCATTACCTTTAATGGACCACATGTAGCTCTAAACCAAGGCTGGGTGTACCAGCAAAGGCAGTTTTTTTTCTTTTTTAAAAATTGAGGTGATGTTTCTCTGTAGGTCTTTATACAATAAACTTCTTCTTAACACTATCTCCAGGTAAACCACCACTCTGTGATAGCTCAGGTAAGCTGTCCTTGAAAGAAGTGGTCCTTTATTCCCTTCACTGCAGTAAACCCACGCGCTGCCTGCCTGACCCTGTTTTTTTTGTGCCTGAATACTGAAGATCCCGAATGAATGGAGACTGAGGTTTGTTATTAATGGGCTGAATTGAATTGAAATCACTGACTTTTCAATAGCTCATTTCAGAGGTTTGATAAGAAGTCAGGATGAGGCGAGTTTTTGCGCATGTTTGCGTGCGCAGCTTCTTTTTTTTTTTGAGCATGTTAGTTGCAATGCGAGAAAGCTTGTGTGTGTGTGTGTGTGTGTGTGTGTGTGTTTGAGATGTTAGCTTAGTTCAACCTTGACAAGGAGGAGAGGGCATTGTTAGTGCACACCCACTGAGAAATGTGCCGTGACAGTGAAGAGAAAAAGAACGGTGCACCCACACACACACACACACACACACACACACACACACACACACACACACACACACACACACACACACACACACACACACACGGTTACACAGAACTGAAATATGCCTGTTAACAGAAACAGTAATTGAAGCTAGTCTCAAAAGATCTTTTACTTCTGTTTAGATAATTATTCTGGAAGGGAATTTAAGTAAATATAAGAAATCATATTTCACGGTCACGGTAATGTAAGGCTTAGGTTAAGGTTCAGAGTTATGCAGAGTTAGGTTTTAGGAAGTCTTGATGAATTTCAATCAATGTGAGCCAGTTTCCTCTTAAGTCATATTAGCTGCATGTGTTTATATATCTGCCTGTTACATTTGATCACGGGTCTTCATTGTTGAAATGCATCCGCGACGATAGCCTCATACACACGATTTTACACATCTAGCTACAGATAAAAACTAAGTGAGCCCTCATTTAACTGTGTATCCTTGCAGTATATTACCTGTAATTTATTGCCGTTTCCAGACACAAGCACGCAGCCATAAGTGATGGCTTTGCAGTGCTGTCACTTCACAGCAAGGCCAGCTAAAGCTGTTTTGTTTAGCATTTTTCTCCAACAGCCCAGAAGCGCTGCTTACAGTGTTCTCTTGTGTTTGTTTACTCTCTCTCAGTATATATATCACCAAAGGCGAGATTTGCCTCCAAAAATCAATATGTATTCAGTGGTTTAGAAAACTGATGTAGATGAAGAAGTAAAAGCAGCTAGGAACATTAATTTAAGTTTTAATTTCATCATCTAAAATTATGAATACTTAAATATGTTTCTGTATTTTTAGAATATATATTGTTATGGTGGATAGGATGGGTTTCTCCACCTTTGCTAACCTTCAGAGCCGTCAAACATTAAAACTGAATTGTACCTTCAGTGCTCATGAGCCTGTAACAACAGATTCAGATTCAGTTCAAGTTTCAGGGTGAAAAACTACTGTTTTACTAAATGAAACAGGAATGAACTGGATGTTGGTAAAAGAGTCATCAACGCGGAGTGTTTTTCTAAGTGCACTATGTAGGAATCTACTGTAGTGGAATATTTAAGGAGACCATGCAGTGTTCTTACATTTCTGTAATCCACCAGTTTGCAGAAGCTCTTTAATCAAAATGATATTTTTAATCTTGAATATAAACAATGTTGTTATCCATGAATTTTCAAATTTGCTTTTTTATAAAAACCCTTTCATGCATGGATTATGAAAACCTCAATCCGGATTTTTTTCTTAAGTTTTTTATTCATCTTTAGGCATGAAACAAAGATTTCTGAACTTCATTTTTTTAAACATGTACTTTTCACTGAGTTTTTTTATATGTCTGCTTAGGTGGACAACATACGTGTTGACTTTGAATTTGGTATGGAGTGACACATCAGTGTCTAATGTAGTGGTTTATGTGCAAGTATACCATCAACACTGACACAAACACAAGAAAACAGCCTTTGAACAGCTGTGCACTGTAGTGATCACAATGCGTGAAACGGTTAAATATACTATGGAAAGATAAATTCATTTTTTTGGTTGAACGTCATGTTTAATTAATTTCTGACTTCTTTGAGGAGTCCAGTGTGCCGAGTGGAGTTTGGGTATACAAATGTGACTTCAGTTTGGTATATCTGTTGTATAACAACACAATTTCTAGTTTTCAATTAATTTTATAGAGATTTACAAAA
Source organism: Rhamphochromis sp. 'chilingali' (assembly GCF_963969265.1). Lineage (NCBI taxonomy): Eukaryota > Metazoa > Chordata > Actinopteri > Cichliformes > Cichlidae > Rhamphochromis > Rhamphochromis sp. 'chilingali'. The sequence continues at coordinate 22,030,009 of NC_137942.1, forward strand.
AGTTGATGTTTTCTTGTTTTTATGACAGCTGGTCAAATACATTTGTTGAGCACTGTGTGCATTATTTATGTTTTCATTTAATTTGTGCTGCTGAAATTTGATCCCATTTCATTAAATATTAATATTAAATGCCACAGCTGGCTAAATATTGCTCTGTGGTGGGGATTTTGCATGTTGCATGTCATAAATAAACCAAAAAACAATAGAATAACCATTTAATTGTCCCACAAGGGGAAATTTGGTAAAAACAAACAAACAACCCCCCCCCCCCCCCCCCCCAAAAAAAAAAAACCAAACAAACAAAAAAACAACATTACTGTGATTATATGTTTTAAGTTGTCACCTTGTTTAGCTGACATGCACAAATATTCTTCAAAGGTTACATTAATGGCTGTCTGAGTTGCAAAATCGAAATCCTTATGATGTTCAACTGGTTAACTATGATGTGATTAAAATGTGTTAGTAGGAAGCATCAGATTATCTGTCCCTGTGCTTGGTGCTTCCTTGCAAATCTTTCACTTTGATGCTGCCTTGGTAACACCCTCAGGCGTGTATTTTAGGCAGCTGTTTGTATTTCTCCTCAGGCGTTTGCATCAGAACAACACCACAGCCGGTTGGATGTGTTTCATGGTTCGGCTGTTAGGAAGAAGATTGGCTTTTTGGGGGTAGGAGTGAGATATATCATACACCTGCCATCCTTGGTGTTCTGAAATTTCCCTATAGATTTCTTGTCACGACTCCAGCAGGTCTTTGTTATGTGACAGTGGAAAGCGGCAGTGCCACGTGCTCGGGTATTATGTATGGGATTGCAACATCAGCATGGAAGCATAATCTGAAAATTACATTGATATAATTTTTTATGGTGTTTTATTCTCTTCCATCTCTTTTAGTGGATTTAGAGTGCATGACTGTCATTTCTTTTCACCGGAGCCATTTAAATAGCACGTTCTACCCAGGAAATGATTACAATAGAGATGCCTGAGGTCTGGACAAAAAGTCACGGCAATGAGGAAATTGGTCATTCATAAGCAGAATAATTCTGCACATGGCTTTACAGAAACACTCATTCCAGCTGGAGACTTTCCCAGCATTTAATTAGCAACTTTGTACCCGTCATAAACTGACAAATAATCCAGGTGCGATAACAACAACAGAAATTGTGTTCTCGGTTACCTCTTTATCTCATAAATGAGGAAAGATTGCAAATGAGAATTTAATGATTGAGCAGTTAGTGTAATAGTTCCCCTCCCACAATACTGGATATGTGTTTCTGGGCTGAAATTCAAAGATTTAAAGACGTGAAGTGATGGTATGGGAGGGTCAGGCTCTCGGACTGCTTTTCTTTTTTTTTATCTAGCAGATGCACAACATGTATGAATCACAAAAAAATGCAAAAGATGGCCCAGAGCATTTATGATAGGATGACACCCGCTCCCCCTGCCCCTTTCAATTTCCCTGTTTCTGCTTACTACTGCGTTTCTCAGTGTGCGCGCGTGTCTTTGAGACAAAAACAAAGGGAAAACTTTGTGTGTGGGTAATTCGTAGATGGGGTAAATTGCTTTCAAGTCACCTACTCAGCTTGTACTCATATAGTCTTTGGGTTGCTGTGTGTTTGTGTGTGTGTGTGTGTGTGTGTGTGTGTGGTATATGTGTTTGAGAGCTGTCAGGCTGTCTCTGACTCTGTGGCGAATCATCTGTCTGCTTCCCTGGGGTCATCGGCAGGTGCTTTCCAAGCAGATCTCCCCCCCCGCACACCCTTTGTCCTCGTCTCTGGCTGAAAGTAGCCACATCTTTCTCCCTTAACTTTCAATTGTGTATGCATCTGCATGTGCGCTTACGCGGTGATTTGTGGCATCTTCAGAATTGAAATTGAAATTTTCAGCACAGCAACCCCACCTGAGATTGTAGGTTTGTTCAGTGAGGAGCCAACGTGCAGTTTCAAGTCAAACTCATGGATCTCCGTTAAGTAGAGACTTGGGTAATTGATTTGAATTCTCTGCAAAGGTTGTGCGTATATGCTGTCTTATCAGAATGTAGATGTCCTGCAGCCACTAACACCAGCCCTGCAGACCAAAACTTTGTAATTTTGCATTGTATGGATGGACCTCGGGGACTGAGATCAATTCCGCGGCATTGTAGGCAGCGGGGATAATGAGGCTTTTCCATTGATTAGAATTTAATTGAGTGGCATCAATGGGCTGAGGAAGGGAGGAAAGGCTATTGAAGTCACTCAGAGCTGCGAGGCTCCCACTTGCACTCCTCCAGTCTTCATTAAAAAACTTTCATCCCTTCACTCCTTTTCACCGTCTCCTGCCCTCCTGTGTCCCTCGGCCACTTGTGTCCCCCTGCTCCCCCTCCTCTTACCTTCTCACTCTTATTGAAGGTATATGGACACAGTTGAATTAGGCCTGCCATTGTTTCCTGCGTTATCTCCGAGCGAGCACAGAGACCGCTGGCAGTGATGAGTCTGAAAGATAACCGAGTCTCACAGCAGCAGGCGCAATCACACCCTTCCAATTTACAACTTAATACAGATCAGTTCACTCTCAGACACTCAAAATCTCCTGTGATGTACACGCACACACATTGGAAACAAAGTAATAGACTTTTCTAACACATACAATACCGTCGCATTAGTAAACGCTATTAAAACTACATCTGTCTCTCACCTCTCCCATCTGTGTCTCTTCTTCTTTTCTCCCCATTCATCTTTTTCTCCTTCTGTTTTGCCTCCCCTCTCTCGCTCTCTCCTCTCAAAGCGCACAACTCTGGGCAACACTTTATCATTCTAATATGAAAACATCGCTCCGGTCTTGTACACCGAGTAATTGATCCTCTTCTCTGGGGTTTTTATTTTCTTCAATTACACTCTGTCAGAGGGCTGACAATAAGAGAGAGATACATGGATGGGGGTGGGGGGCATTTTAACTGGTTGCCTGTGCGAGAGTAGCAGATCTTCATCAGATCTGGTTACTTTGTTCTTACTTTATATCTGATGTATAAAAGGATGCTGTATAACTCTAAAAAAAATGTTCTTTTAAATATGTTGGTGGTATTTTTTTTGTCTTTTCTTCATGTTTAAGCACCACCTTCAAGTCACACAGTGTACGTCATGAATGTGATTTTCACATTTGTAATTTGTATGTCCTACAGCTTAATGTATGTTACTTTGTAATGTTCCCATAAGAATGTAATTGCAGCACAGAGCAGAAACACATACCCGCACTCATATTTTGCAGTTCATGTGTGATACTGCTGAATAGGTAATTTGCCTCAAGCGGACAGAGAGCGACTGAAATGTTCCCAAGGACAAATGTAATTGCATTTCATGTCCTGTTGTAGATAAACACGCACATGGGATATCAGTACCTTGGACATGTGCGTATGTGTCCATGCATACTGTTGGTGTGTGACAGCAACTCTTTGCACAAAAAGGTGACTTTCACTTTAAATTAGGTAGAGTTCAGTGCAGTGAGCAGGAAATGGATGGCAATGAAGGGAAAGACTAATGCGGGACACAAGGCAAGAGTGGAGGAAAAGCAGTGAGTGACAGAAGAGGTAATGTGGGTGGGGAGAGAGATCAGTACCTTTGGAGGGGTCTAAACATAGATATACGAAAAACAGACAATTCAATGCTGTGCAAAAGTCTTGAGCCGCCCCTCATTTTGTTTGTTTGAGGTTGTATGTCCATTTTTGCTGCTGTGAAGCACTTTGTGATTTTATCTTGAAAGGTGCAATATAAATAGAATTTTAGTTTACTTTTAGTTTGCTAGAAAAATTGGAAATAGGTGCAGCGATTTATTCAGACATCTGCAAACATCCAGAGTTTGTACAATTCTGACCATCTTACCTCCGTCTTCTTAGCCAGGGTTTGTTTTCATTTATTTAAGTAGTCTTCAGGAATAGTTGTCCAGCATCTTGAAGGACATTCAAAGCTCTTCTTTGGATGTTTCTAACTTTTGCTCTGTACTTTCTCAACATGATACCACACTACTTTAATTATATTGAGGTGTGGGCTCTGGGGAGGCCCATCCATGACTGTTGTGTGTCTTACTGGGGTATGCTTTCACTGCATTGGTAGTGTCTCTGGGATTATTATCACACTGGAAAATGAAGCTGTTGCCGGTCAGATGATGGAACTGCATGGTGAATCAAAATCTGATGGTGCTTTAAGGCATTCATAAGTAGGGGTGGGTATCGTTTAGGTTTTATCCGATACCAGTACCAAACCGGTACTTTTGAAACGGTGCCGGTGCTTAAACGGTGCTCTAACCGGTGCTTAAAGAATGAAGAACACACACTTTGTCCAAAAACCTCTCATGTTCAGCTGTGTTTTTGTAAAAAGATAACAATGTTAGCCTTTTCTGCAGCTATAGGGCATATATGGTATCACTCTTGGCTGGAAGCAGTGCTTAAACAATGGAAAAAAAACACCAACTTTGTCCAAAAACCTCTCATGTTTAGCTGTTTCCCTCTTTTTCTTTGGTCATTTTAGCCCTTTTGGCCAGGGTGAAGGGAGTATCTGCCATCAAACAAGAAGACAGCCGCATGTAACTACGACGGTGTTTGCTAGTTCACCTTACATGCATTAATGTAATAACGTGGTTAGCCTACTCGACATAAATTACACACGAACAACATTAAGTGACTCACCCAGAGAAGAATGGCTGCTGCTGCCATCATCATCCGTCATCATTTCTGCTACACTGACTCTCCTCTTTGGGTTCTTGGGGGATGTTGCTAACTCTGGGTCGATAACAGGCACCACACCCGCAGTAGATGTGCTCGGTGTGAGCTCTTGCAGCAAGCTATCAAATACGGTGCATTTCTCGGCTTTAAAAAAACACCGCTATGTGTTGCCAGGTGTTTCATCAGATTTGAGGAGTTACCACCTTTGCACAGTATCACAGTATCACCTTAAAGCACTTGTTGCAGGCTGCTGAGTTTGCATATTTTGCTGTGAAGTACAGCCAGACTTTGACCGCTTCGCTTTGGGCATTTTTAATCTGTAGCTCTGCTCTAAGAGAACGTACGTACCTGGGCCCGCCTGCTACACTTGCAAAGGTAAAATGATTGGCTAGAATTCAAAGTGTGTGACATCTCAGGGAAAAAAAAGCACCGAAATAAAGCACCGAAATGTGCACTGCTTTTCGATCTGGTTACTACCGTTTATGCCATAATGGCACCAGATACCGGTACCCATCCCCAACACCACTGGCTGAAGTGTAGCCCCAAACCATGACAGAGCCTCCACCGCTGTTTTACAGATGACTCATTGTTGTGCTCCTGTCCTGACCTCCTCTAATCATACTGATGACAACTTGAACCAAATATTTTACATTGCTCCTTCATCACCTGTTTCACTGATTTTCAGTCCAGTTCTTATGCAGTGCAAAATAGTGAAAAAGCAGCCAGTGTCTGGAGAACTGTTGCTTAAGACCACTTTAAAAAAGGAGGAGTGCTATCAGGCAGAATTTGGGAGCGAGGCAGCAACATCTGATGATAAAATACAAATTACACAGCGTTTCAGCTTGTCCTACTCATACCACAATCTATATTTTCCTCTTAGAGTGTGTGTATGTGTGTGTTTGTGTGAAACTGACCCCTTAGGGTCACACACCTTGAGGTAATGGCTCCATTAGGAAGACAAAGAGCAACCCTCTTGGCTCAAACACTATCACTCTCTTTTTTCGCTCTCTCTCTCGCTCTCTCCCCCCCTTGTAATGCTCTCCTCACCTCAATCTCACACGTCCTTTGTTTTATATTCCTTTTCCTTCTGCTCTCCACCTTTCTCACTTTGTGACATGCAGGCATGTATGACATAAATAGAAAGCGAAAAGACAAGAGGTGTATTGTCAGCGGGCCCATCAATCTATCGCGTGCGTTTTCATCAGGCTGACCCGTAAACGCGTTTGTGTGAGCGCGCGCGCGCTCGTGTGTTTGCACACGCACTAACAAGTGCGATCCCGCCCGTCTTGTTTTGAAGACAGTCATTAACCCTCTTACCCTCTTCTCGTTACCTCTCCCACCCTTAATCTCTTGTGTGTACGTGATTTCGATGCGTGCTTATTCATTTGTGGCCAGCATTCATCTTAATAAATCACAAGCCTGTCTCGATTTTAAAAGGATTGTTTGGGGACTCGGCCATTTCAAGTGGTGATTAATTCATATCTTTAACTATTTCAAATGCTGTGGCTTTCAGCTTTTTTTTTTTTTTTTTTGCAGTTTTTCGTAATTGTCCTTTAAATGCTCATTTTCAAATTTGTGTCACAGCACATTGTGTGTCAGGATAAAAGTGGGCCATTATGAGAACTTACTGAACAAAACCGAGGACATTATTGGATTCTGGTTGGCTAATTAATCCAGTTATACTGCTTCAAATAGACAAACTGCCAGCTCTACAAAATTACAGTACTTCAGTTATTTCTTGAGATTTTTGACTACATAAGCAATCAGCAGTGATCTAAACTTTTGTCATGTGAAAAAAATAATGCTACAAAGGTGCAAAACTGAATAATCCTACATTAAAATGTATTTGTCCATAAACATAGTTGATAAAGATGCAAGTGTGTTAAACGGTACTACAGAAATCTGTTGATGATTCCTGTAGCTTACTCATTTTTTGATGCAAATACAAAACAAAAATAGTGTTGTCTTATCTGAGGTGATCTATGTCAGGGTAATATTGTAGGATACTTCCATCAATTGAAAAAATTCTCAAATCCTTATGATCATGCCACTTGATGTAGTTTTGCTCCTTTATTTGATGCGAATACCATCATCTTTTCACTTAAATGAAAAGCTTCTTTACCTTCTGTACTCTCCTTGATTTTCTACCATAGAAAAGAAGCCTTTAACTTTCCAAGCATCTGTGCTTCACTGACATGCTATACACACTAAAAAAAGCAATCAATCATTGCAACCTAGCCGACTAGGGCGTACCTCCACACAGCTGGGGATAGAAAGTTGTTTAATGGGGCAACATATTAGTTTTAATTGCAATGTGATTTTGGTGTAATTGTTTGCTATGTCATGCTGTAGCCCAAACAAAGTTTATCTTATGCAGGAATAGTTTGATTTACAGGATAAAAAAAAAGAAAACTGAACTGAGCACTTTCAGTGTAGGAAATAATTATTTGATCTCATGTTTAATTTGTAATTCTGATCATTTACAAAGAAATGGACACTTTTTTAAATGATAGTTTCATTTTTAATGAAGAGAGAAAATGTCAACCAGAAATCCAGAAAATGGATTGCATGTAACTGAGTGAAATAAGTGTTTGATCCCCTAGAACCCAGCCAGAACTCTGGCTCCCATAAGGTTTCTATATATCAGTCTATTAGAGACACTCTTGAACTCAGCTCATTATGTGTATAAAGCACATCTGTACACAGATTAAGTTTCTTCTATTCCAACCTCTCCACCACCATGAGCAAGATCAAACAGCTGTAAGAGGACATCCGGGACAAGACGGACTTGCATAAGACTGGAATGGGCTACAAGACCATCAGCAAGAAGCTTTGTAAGAAGGTGACACTGTTGATGCATTCACCCTCAATCTGGAGCTCCATAGAAGATCTTTCTTCATGGGTGATGATAAGCACAAGAAAGGTGATGGAGCAGCCCAGGCACTGAAAGGTAGCACCACCAACTTGAGCTGCTGTGTTTGGAGGAAGAGAAATGAGCCAAAGAACAGCACCCCACAGTCAAGCACGGAGGTTGAAACATTATGTTTTATGATTCTGTTCACCAATACAACTTTCTTCCTGAAGCTTCAAGTTGTCAAGCAGCAGCCAAACAACCAAAAATAATTTAGAGAGTTTCTGTAACTCTGTGGGCCCAAATCCCTCCTGAGATTTACACAAACCCGCTGACCAACTGCTGCTTGCCAACAAGGGTTTCCCCCTAGGTCATGATTTGCCTTGGAATCAAATATTATTCACTCACTGATGTGCAAATCATTTTTATGTAGTGTATTTTTCTGGATCTTGGGTAAATATTTAGTTTAAAATGAAACCACCATTCATTTCTTTGGATGTGAACAAACTTATAATCTCAGCAGGGGATCACATAATTATTTCTCCCATTGTAAATACATTGTCTATGAATGAATTAGTTATAAGGGCTTCACACCTCAAAAATGAATGCATTTCTTAAGCAGAACTGGGTCACCTTCTCTCACTACAATGTTTTCATACAATGAGCTCTTTCCTCAAGCCCAAACTAAAGAGCTGGGGGATGACCACACCTCTGTCTGAGGCAGGAGTTAGTCAGAGAAAGTGAATAAGATGACAAAAGAAGCCGCAGTGCTGGCCCGTAAGTGTGTATGCGTGTGTGCGTCAGCCTGTACATAACCCTGCATGCCAGCCTATTACTAACTGCTGACTCGTCATTGTAAATACAGTTGCTTAAAGGGGTGCAAAATGTTAGTCTGTGTGTGTGTGTGTGTGTGTGGATAGGTAAATGAATAAAAAAAAATCTCATAAATACTTGGGATTCCTAATCTCTCTCACTCCTCTCCACTTCGTGTGTGTGTGTGTCAGTGTGTACCTATTTGAATGTGTTTGGTTGTTTGTGAGACAGGATTTAGGTGGCTGCTTTCTCTGACTAAGCCTGTGTGACCAGGAGTGTTATGTCACACTGCATTTCAACTGGTGACTGGGGCTCATTTTGTCGCTAAGGGAGAGCGAGGGACAGCGATGAGTCTGCTCAGAGAAGTAAAAAAAATAAAACAAAAAAAGGAAGTTGGTAAAACAAGTAACACACACAAAAGGAAGCAGACATGAAAGCAAACATAGGCTAGTGTAACCGACCCAGAGTTTGGGCCGGTAAAACAGATTAAATGTTCCTGCAAAACAGGGAAATGATGAGACAGAGACGACTGGTGAAGTTTCTCTTTGCCTCGCTTCTGCCATATTTATTTATATAATCACATGTATTTTTAATTTGCAGCATCACCATTCTCTATATACAACAGAAATAACAGTAAAACAGTCTGTGTGTTCAAGCTGCAATACCACGATCTTTACATGGGAAACAAGAATACTTCACGTGTAGTGACCTTCAAATCATTTACTCGGTTATTCTCTCTGAATGACAATTCAAAACAATATGAAATGCATGTTCAAATACATTTTACCTCTCTTTAACTCTTAACCCAAATACCTATGTATTCTGATTGTTTTAACCAACATACCAGTGCTTGGTCTTAAACCAATTTAGCTTAGTGGCTCACAAATACATGAAAGAGTCATGTGTATGTCGACAGGCTTAGCTTTAACATTCTCAAAATCACTTTTCAGAACCAGTAAACAGTCGTTTTTCACTGCCAACAGCAGGTTAACATTCATATTCACAATATCAGGACACAACAAGGAGCTTATTCAGCTAAACGACCCGAAATAAGTGAAGAAAGGAAACCAAAATGGCGCCCGCGGCTGGCTGGGTTTTTGGCATTTTTTTCAGTCCTTCTACTTCATAAAACGTAACCAATAACAGCGTTTACCCGCTGATTTATACCCCCACATTTAGCTATGTTTCTTATCAATATTTTAGAACCGTTTTAATATAGTTTTACCGGTTACAAACCTGCAAAACAGGGAAATGATGAGACAGAGACGACTGGTGAAGTTTCTCTTTGCCTCGCTTCTGCCATATTAGAGAGGAGGACCTATGACCTCGCTATTCTGTCTCACTGAACAATGCGCCACCCGGAGGCTGGGGGGTGCAACTACCTCATTACACATAGTTCTCTTCGGTGACAAATCTCTCTTTCTTTTAACAAGTACTACTCCTGATGTGGCCACACATTAGTGTGTCACACTAGGTTTGAAGAGTAAAGCGGTCAGAGTTTATCAGCAGGACGTCTCTTAAATACATTTTTCAGATTATTATTAAGGAAATGCCCACTGCAGCGTGGTGATAGCTTTGAAGCTCCAGTAGAAAAAGTGTGACAACTAGCTGATATATCACACTGAGGCAACATGTGCAATACACCTTTACCCCCTTTATATCTATACCTTTAAATACTGTCCGTTATAATACCTACAGTGTAAATTTTTGCGTAATATAAAAGTGTCATGTTGCAAATCCATGAGTTCTCGATCCATAGGGTGCATAACACCGAGACAAACCCACGCACGTCAGAGAGCAAGAGCACAGTCAGCCTCCGAAGACAATGCCTGAAAAAGAAGCTACTTCACCAACCCTTAACAAAGCACAAGAAAACTGTTAAAAGTGGAGGCAACAAACTTGCTTCACTAATTAGGTAAAAACACACCATCGAGATCAACCAGACTATGGAGACCTGCAAGGAAGAGATACCAGCAGCTTGCGATGTGCAGCCCGAAAGTAAAGAAATGACTCAACTGAGCATCGCTGCAGCGCTCGCCAGCTGCAGTCCAAATGACAGGAAGAGTAAACGGTGGGTAGAAATTACTGATGTGGTCACATGGTTGAAAAGCATGGTTTTAACTGGTTAAAAAAGCTGTACCCAAGATAGAACGTCCCAGGTAGTGAGAATATTACTCAGTTATGTTTTAAGACAGAACTGTGGAGCTCCTGGAGAGTTAAGGGTTAACACTTTATTGATTGTTAAACAGTCAAGTTATACCTTTAAAGTTTCCAAAAAAACACAAACTAGGCTAGGTTGTTTTGCTGATATCTGACTTGTGTTGTGGCAATGTGATGCAGCTGGTACGTTGCAGCAATAGATTGACACTTCAAAGGGAAGTGTGTCATCAGTGACAGTAGTTTATTGTAAAAGAAGGATGGAAAATTTTCCTCACACTTAAAAATGCTGCTGTCTGTAATCTGTAATCATTGATAACATGTTCAGCGTTTTGTTTTGTCATTAGTAAATAAAGTTAAATTCAATTCAGCTCTATTTATATAGCGCTAAATCACAACAACAGTCAACAGGACTTGGTGACAGTGGGAAGGAAAAACTCCCTTTTAACAGGAAGAAACCAGGTAAAGTTAGGCTCAGGGAGGGGCGGCCATCTGTCGCGAGTGGTTGGGGGTCAGGAGAGAGAGAAAGGACAAAGAGACACAAGTATTATTATCGCAAATGTTCTCAAAGTATCATATATAACATATAAGACGAAATCACCCACCCTTACTGTGAAGACAGCTTTAACTAAATTGTTATCTAAGATTAGGTCCCCAAACTGAAAATGGAGACATTCTGGGGACAAAAAGTAGAAAATAAACAACAACAAAAATGTGGAACATCTCAGCCTCTGCTGCTTTGACTTGAACTGCTCTTGTTTTAATAATCCTCAGACTTTATGTAAACATAACAGCACTTTGATAACAACTCCGTGTATTCTTGTCTAATTCTCAGCGATTCCTGGCGAGACGTTTAAGGGTGCGTTTAATAAGCTTGTGTATCACTCAACCGGTGCACACCAGCAAACCAAAACAATTAGCAGAAAGCTGCTTAGAGCTGCAGATACGGGCTGTGATTCTTATCTGTTAATATAGTAATAAAAGAACAGTGAAATATGCACAAAGAGAACTTATGTAAATTCCAGTTTAACGTAAAGAACGCGAGCAAGTGCGTGTGTAACATGCAGTCAGCTAGCAAAGCAGGTCATCGCCAGCCTGTGGCCTTACCTCAGGAAACACACACAAAGACACACAAGCGCCTACTTCGAAACACAAGAGGAAAATGCGCACATTTACCACAGTGTTGTTTTTCCTCACTTCCAGAGAGAAAATACACACACATACCTACACACACAACTACTGTACATCCGCTTGAGTCATCCCGATGACACACTGCATAAGCTCTCGGAGGCTGTAAAACACAAATACGCACAAATGCAGTCACAGGGAAAGGAAGGAAAATGTAGGCTGTATTACGTCATCAGACACACACACACACACACACACACACACACACACACACACACACACACACACACACACACACACACACACACACACACACACACACACACACACACCAAAACACACACAGAGACACACAGGACTTTCCAGAGAATGGGCGAGTTTTACAACAACAAATCCAATCAAGGGGAAGACGAGGAATTGGGTTTATTGTCACACTCACACCTACACGTACACACAAGCAGTTTTAATCTTCTCTTTTATTAACATCATACACAATGCATCAATAGTTACTGCGTGATTATTGGGTTGTTTTCACCGTCACAGAAGCAAATCACATGGTTCGTTTTCCCCAGACAAGCGCACGCACGGTACGCATCTGTGTGTGTGTGTGCGTGTTTGTGCACACTGATGTGTAATTCATGCAAACAGAACAGCATGAAGTCAGAGCCTGACTAGCTGAGGAAAAATGAGGGAAGGTTGAGGAAAACCAGAGAGATCCAATGAGAAAATACAGCAGAGAGGTAAAGAGATCTTGCGGGACATTGACAGAGGATGATGAATTGCGTGTTACACCACTCTTGCTTTCTCTCTTTTATGTGTTTGCTTGTTTTCTTTTTTCGTTCTTCTTCCTTTTTTTCCCCTCTTGCATTGAGACAGTGATTGTGAAGCTCAGACAGTTTCTGTGCCATTTTGGAGGCGGTTTCTATTTTTAGGGCTGTATTAAGGCTCATTGTGCTGAGATGAAAAGTGAGCTAAATGCACTGAATAGGATGATTCACATGAGTCCGATCTCTGTCGCGCAAATTGCAACGACTGCACGAAGAAGTGGAGCTGTCCATCTGAAGTGTTGGACCACTGCTTTTTTTTTTTTTCAGGCCGACAAACCAGTGGTCTGTCAGAAAGCCCCAGGGGAGCGGAGGTGACAGATGATATTTTCAAATGTGTTAGCTTCCAAAGCTTTCCTTTCACGTTCAGTTCAGAGGTCACGGCTTTAACATCTGCCTGGCAGTTCTGCAACAATTCGCGAGCATTTTTAAAATGGATTGTGTTTACAAGTACAGTACACTCTTTTTTCGTATATGTGTGTGTTTTTTTTCTTCATGTATGTGGTCAGCAAAGTAAAATCTTGTCCTTCTGTTTCTATATTCCAAACAAGGTGGGAAGGGTCTGAGAACAATTAGTTTAATGTATATTTAAATATGACAGCTGCAATATCTTTGGCAAGAAACAGCCAATTGCTGGGTGACAAATTCACATCTACTACATAACTCTTTCCCCCATAAAGATGCCATTTGACAACCTCACCTTAACAGTGAGTTTTGACACTTTAGTATATATCCTTAATATGTGGTTTGACAACCATTAGAATAGTTTTTGGGTTTTTCCAAGGGTAGCTGCATAGGCAGAGACCATTTGTCTGAAATATGGCAGAAACTGCTCAGAAAAGGGCTGCAAGAGTTCAAGAGATAAGGCAAGCACAATCCAATCTGAAAGAAGAACTCTGCACATTTTTTAACAGAACTTTAACAATTCAATGTTTTGATTTCATTTACAAACTTATTTGCACCGATTTTATCTGTTTTGATTTTATATACTGTTTTGTTTGTTTGTTTGTTAATTAGTTAGTTAGTTTATTTGCTTGTTTTAATCAATTTTAAATCATGCTTTTTATTTGTTCTTGTTTCTAATGTCTCTGTAAAGCACTTTGAATCACCTTGTTGTTGAATTGTGCTATACAAATAAACTTGCCTTGCCTTGCCTTGCCTTGCCTCTGGCTAGCTTCTACTCCATGAGAGTATCAGAAGCTGAATCTCACGGTGACTATAGCATGAACAGCGCAGATAACTGATATGGAACAGTTCCTTCTTATGTATGTATTTTAATCTTGATGATATACATATGATCATATTAAATACCCTGATCCTGTGGGATGCAGAGGGTTTTGTGCACGGGAATGACAGAAACAGTTTGCTTTGTGTGTACTCAGAAGCTGCTCTGTCCAGCCTCTCTGCAGTGCTTTATGCCGGCAGAAACTTCTAGCAAGTGCATAGCACGTCTAACCATTACTTAACCATTTAATTATTGGGGGGGGGGGCTCAATTCCCTTATGTGTCCATTTATCATAATGGAAAGCCAGCATTGCAAACTGGAGCAGCGGAGTTTGATAAATGTGAACATTTACAAGAGAGGGAGGGTGTACAAAATGCTGCTAAGTTACATTATGGGAAATGTGGGATGCAGCATTTTTGGGGCTTACCTCATCCATTACTAGAGACAGAAAGTGAGGAAAGTGCAGCATTTGCTGTATTGATTTTAGCTTTTTGGATTCTTTTGATTTAATTATGATTTTTTTTTTCTGCTTTTGAAGTCTGTCTCTTGCAAGTTCCCCAATTATACAGCAGTGCAGCATTAGATACTTAGGGAAGTTCTTTTGTATGAGTTTTAGGACCGTTGGCTGGTTTGACCATTTTGAAAAGCCGGTCGTGTAAACTGAAAAAAAATTGTATGCCCATAATGCTAAATTTAAGCGATGTGATTTTGTTACATAAGGACATATAGAATGTTAAATTTGGGTGATTGGTAGGCATACGGTTTATGCCAAAAATATTTTCATTAACTAATAATTATTTTAATACATAAAAAATTGATTTTATATAATTCAGCTGAATTTCACTCAAAATGATTATTTTGTGTTTATGAGCTGACCTCATGAACATAGCAGCTGTTCTGCTGCTACTCCGAGTAATTTTGCTGGACAAATTTGTGACATGTATTTGTTAACATGAGGACAAACTCAGTATAGTTTGATGTAGACCTAATTTTTTTGCATTTTTTCTGCAAAAACACAACATGTTCAGTGTGTATATGTTATACAGCAAGCTCAAATCTGAAATTTTCTGGATTTCATGTTGGTTTTTTTTGTAAAAGTATTCGCTGTGTAATGGCCTTAAGTCATTTTGGAGAACGCTTTGTTGGCAAATTGAACATTGTAATGATAAACAATTGCTTGGAACAAATGAACATGATTATTGGGATAGAAAAATTGATGTATTTGGCAATTAGATGCCGATGACCCATCATGGCAGAACGGAATCACAGGTGACAGGATTTAGTACAGGACCCCTTGGAGTCTAGATGCTGGTGGAGGTGAAGATGAAGACTGAGGCTTGAAGAGATCTCTGACTGAGGTGTCTGAGGTGGAGATGGGGAGGAGGTGGGTTACACAAAAGAGAGTCTGAAAGGGATAATGACCGAGATCGCAGATTTAAACAGTGCGGAACTAAAAGAAAGCGGGCAAGAAGATGATTGGACAAGAGTAATGATGTCAGCATTCACACTAACAGCATGGGAAAGCAGTATTCATGTAAAGAACAGAAAGTAGCCGAACACCCAGGAAGGCAAGCAGATGAGTGATTACAGAACTTGTGCAGTTGAAGTTTATCTTATCATCATTTGGCCTTCACTTTCACCTCAGTACTAAGACAATTCCCAAAAACAGGTTTACATCCAAGTACGTGTTTCAGATTTTTTTTCCCAGTCATTTTTAAACACAGTTTAAGCTTGTGATGTGTTTTCTCTTAAAAGCTCTACAGGCTTATTTGTTTTCCATTCAACAAAAGGTATAAAGAGCCATCCTATATGTTTTACTGTCATAATGATGCAGTCCTGCGGGAAGCTTTAAAAACTGCGTAATTTCCTTTATCCTTCAATACTTCTCTGTGCAGCGCCCGGGACACGCAGTGCATGCATTGTGTCTGAAAGTCCCACTAATCTAAAGTTAGTTGGACAAAAAAATTGCCCTGTGTGTAGGTGTATGTATACTGTATGACCTTCTGCGTGAAAGGCTAATAGCCTTAAAGATGCTATCACAGCTTCCATACCGGTATTGAACTGACGATCAATGGATGGAAAAATTGGCCTGGACGGAGAGGACACACACACACACACACTTAAACTCACACTAAACACTAGCCTAAATCCCTCACCTTTCTGCAGGACAAGTCTTTCCAGCTTCCCACACTTACAGTCCACCTTGCCCATCGCTCTTCACTACACACATTATCGCGCAAACATGCTGCAGGTTTGTTTAGATCGATATAGAGATGAGAGCCACTTAATTTATTCATCAGATTGTCCCAGCTAGAGGTCCAGGTGCCATCCTATCTATTGGCATATGGTGGATTGAAAGTGTATTGGAGTCAGCACCGCTCCCCTCCTGGCCTCCTGCATTAAAACACTTAATGCTAAATCAACAGCTCTCTGAGAGCCAGCTAAGTCTTCTAACCCCGTAGAGATAGAGGGAGGGAAGAAAGAGAGAAAGTAAGAGAAACTGGCATGGGGTATGTATACATTTTGAAGTGTGAGATATTAAGGAAGGGCACAGTAGAGAATAAAACTCTTTATGTTTGAACAAGTGTTGGTTGGGGACCTGAGAGAGACAGGGAGGGAAAGTGCTTCCTCTCCTTGCTAATCCTTCTTTTTTCATGCTCTTCTTCTCATCTTTTTCTTCATTTTTATCCCCTGTTAAAATTAGTGCAGTGGAAACAGGGCCTCAACGGCATGTCATGGCACAGGAGCCTAATGGCTAATCATTATAGGCTGGAACAATGATGGCCAAAGACTGTCTGGGGACCCAACTCAGCAATCGGCTCTAAAGGCTCTGGAGCTTTGGGAATCTTTTCAGGCAACAAGGACAGGCCGTTCTGCCAAAGAAACAGGCAACGATATGCAGTGTACCTTCATTCTTCATACCTAAAATTAGCTTGGCCTTGCAGTTAAAGAGCTAGCCTGTGAGTCTTGTTAAAAGTTAGCATGCCATGTCATGAATGTGGTATTATTAGTCTACTGGTCTGATACAGGTGGTCTAAAAATATATTTGACCAGATCCTTCTAGCAGTGGGTTGGATGCTTTTTGCCTTCAGTAGTGCATTAATTCATCTTGAAATAGATTCAACAAGGTGTTGGAAACATGACATGATAGCATCACACAGTTGCTGCATATTTGTCAGTTGGACATCCATGGTCTGAATCTCCAGTTCCACCACATCCCAGTGCTCTGTTGCATTGAGATCTGTTGACTGAGGAGGCCATTTAAATACAGCAAGGTCACTGTCATGTTCAAGATGTTTGATCTTTGTAGCATGGTGTGTTATCCTGGCCATCAGAAGGTGGGTACACTGGGGTCATAAAGGGATGGGTATGATCAGCAAAAATACGCAGGTAGTCTGTGGTGTTAGAATAATGTTCAACTGGTAGTAAGGGGCCCAAGGTGTGCCACATCATAACACTAGCACCAACCGAAACTGTTGATACAAAGCAGGATCCATGCCTTCATGTTGTTTGTATCTGATCCTGCTATTCAAATGTCACAGCAAAAATCAAGAATCATGAGACCAGAAGGCACGGTTTGTTATTCAACTTATTGCATTCATAGATGCTCCTCTGCATACGCGGGTTGCATTTAGTGCTTCGTTGGTTTTCTGTTGCATCCATTCCTATCAGCCTGAAACAGTTTGGCTATTCTCCTCTGACCTCATTTATCAGCGAGAGAACTGCTGCTCAGTGGATAGTTTCTCTTTTTCTACAGTAGATGGTTGTGTGGGAAAATCCCAGTTGATCAGCAGCGTGTCTTACACCAACAACCGCTCCATGTTCAAAATTACTTAAATCACTTTACGTACTCATTCTGACTCTCGGTTTGAACTTCAAAAATTGATCTTGACCATGTCTACATGCATAAATGCACTGAGTTACTGCCATCGCAAGGTGATGTAAGATAAGAGCTAAAAGAAAAAGACAGTTGAAGTTGCCTGTAATAGTTATGAACCAACTAAATCACATTTTCCACATCAAAGTTAAAATGCAGTTTGTAATTGTGATTGACATCTGGAGGAAAGAAACCAACCAGAGACAGTTTGCATCGTATCAAAATCAAAGAGCAGTTTAATGAACACTGAACACTTATTATCTCTTATGGAGTAATTTAAGAAACTATTATTTTGCATCTTTTAAAGGTCAAAATATGTTTTGGAGTTTTCTCCATAGCACAATGATCTATGAGGGAGAAATATAGATATGTAATCTCTACACATGATTGGAATTCAGTGTGTAAGGACAGAAAACAGTCAACGAACAAATCCAGGCTTAAACCAAAAAATGATGTACATTAATGGAAAAAAATTTAAAAACACCAGTGTTTCTGCCTATGTTTAGCTCGTGTCTCTTTTTTCAGCAGTGCCATGTTGCATGCTAATTTAGTTTTACCTTGCTCCTATATGTGTGATTCTCAAAGGTCCACCATAGCTGTAGGGGAGTATTTGGACACTGTGAAATGTGGGTGCTGTCTGGGCTTCTGTGTTTGTTGTTGTTGGATGTGTTTAAGCGTCTGGTTTTGTTCTGTGTTCACTGTAAATGTCTGTTCGTGCATGTGTGTGTGTGTGATGGCAGTGCTGCTGTTGGTGCTAATGGATTCACTGAGAAAAACACTGCTGGCCATGATGTCAGCAGGGGTGTGAAGGCAACGGTAGGATGATGTGTGTGTTTGTGTGTGCCCGCGTGTTAGGGTATGAATGCCGTTGAGGCTGGGGAATAACAATGTGAACACTTTCGTCAATTTAGATCAGCGGGAGTGAGAAAGAGACAAGGGCACAATTAAAAGGAGAGGGGTGGGGGGTGTGATCGAGACAAGAAATGAGGGAGAGGGGGAAAAGAAATGGATAGGAGGCAAGAGAACAGGAGATGCTGCCGTCTCTGTCAGAAGGAGAGAGAGAGAGAGAGAGGTAGGCAGAGATGCAGGGTGATTAAATCGAAAATAATGGTGTCAGACAGAATGAAATGAGAGCAGAAGAGAGAGGCGATGGCAGCGATGGAGGAATGGGATAAGAGAGGATTATTAAAAGGAGACAAAACAATGTCGTAAAGAGCCAGCAAAATGAAGGCTAAGAATTATGAGCAAATTATAAATGGGAACAGCGAATTTTCTGCTGCTTAACCTGTTCAACAGCACCCTTAAGTGGGGAGGACGAGGAGATGTGATGTTAATTTGCAATGAGAGGAAGGAGTCAACGAGGAACATCGCAGCCGGGACCGAAATTAGATCACATCAGATATGAGGTGCATGAAATTCTACATTAAAACAGACTTGACTTCACTGGACTTGACAAGAACAGTCATAATATATGATTGGCTTGACTTTAAACACTTTGGCACATTGCTGATTTAGCACACTAACCAATTTAAATCCCTTCATGGGCTGGCCGGGTGAAATATAACCCACTGCTCGAGCTCAAACCACAAAAAAGAAACAGACAGTGACAACATAGCACATGCACACATTATATTGCCATTTAAATCATTGAATTCAGGTGCTCCAATCGCTTCTGTGGACACAGGTGTGTAAAATCAAGCACCTAGGCATGCAGACTGCTTCGAACAAACACAGCAACATAGTTAAACCCTTTCCTAACCACCACAAACGACATTCACAGCATTTCAACTCTGAGATATTTTTGTGCAACATTACTAGCCTGCAACCCGTTTGTCATTTTGATGTAATCTGTGTGCAGATATGTGCTTAATAAATTAACTGGAAAACTGTATATATTTAATGACTTTGATGCCACACTGAATAAATAAGTGAGATATATTATTACTTAGATCACATCTATAAAAATAAACTGAACTTAAAGTGAATGTACTGTCCCCGATGCATATGCTCGTGACACATGACCAGCTGGTGATACAATATGTTCACATCGCGCATTACAGTACAATACTCTGGTAATTCACTGAGAGCTATTAATGCAACACTTTTGTAACACTAATAGCTTTTATAGTCAGTGTATTAATTTGTGTTCTATTTCACACAGAACGATCAGATTAACTTGAAATTAGATGTTCTTCCAATTTGCTTTCCCTAACAAAATTTGCCTGACTGGAGTATTTCTTGTTACCGGGTTTCGATCACATTTGGCTGGCATGCTGAACTGGAAAACATAAACAGGGTATGGTGCTGTAGTGAAAGCTATGACTCACTGGGTGCAGTTACACGGGCTTTCCCAAATGTAATCAGCCTGATCGACAATTCCCATGAAGGCGCTTATATGAGTTCTGAATAAAATGATACAGAAAACTACAGAAGGCAGTGCAACAGAATAGCTCTTACAGTTGCAATGAATTTGGCCTTACACCATATACAAGCATGACAGAAAAAAATGGACCTACTTTTACCAAAATATGTGCTTTATGTGGATACAACATACAGACTGGTGTTTTGCCGAAAAATCACAGAGGTCTGAGGTTAAATTTGTCAGTTTAATAGCATTTCTCGGAATACACCGAATGATTGTATGAGGTCAGCAGCTGTGGGAGCGGATGGGGATTTTTCCAATTTTCCAAAATAATATCTACAAATTGAATCAAAATGTGAGAGTGAGTTTGGAGTGATTTATCAAACAAAGGTCAACCCCCCCCACCCCTCAGTCACCCTTCTCTTCTTCCTCCTCCGTCTCCCCTCTCCATTCTTCAAGTTTATGGCGTCGACATGTCCACACTCACAGCTATCAATTAGATAAACCACCAACCGCCAGACCCTCTCTTTCAGTCCTTCCTCCTCTCTTGTACATTTAACATTTACAAATTAAAGCTTTAGTATTCAATGTTGATTTTGGTAAATTAGCAGACACTCTGTTGTAAAGATTACAACAATACTGGTCAGTGCAATGTATTAAGCTACAGCCCCTCTAATTATCTGTTTATCTCATACTATATTTCCATTGCTGATCATATGAAAATATGGTATCAGAAAAAATGGTTCTGTCTGTTCGCTGATGGACTTTCCTCAGCTTCAATCTTGGACTTTAACACAACCATAACACTTTTTATATACAAATAACTGTATTATCGTGTGAAATTAACAGTGTCTATTAATGTTACAGACGCACAGGACTGAAAGCATTTGCTGCCTATTTCCCACATTGACGTTATCACTTTATAATTAACCATAGCCGCTAGCTGTGTTCTTAATGATAACCTAACAGATGGTTAGTATGGTTAATTGCTAATAACTAAAGGGCTAAAGTTTCATTCATGATAACTGTTCTTCAATGGTGTTGAAACAGGAGCTTTACTGACCTCAGGAAAGTCTTGATAAAGACTGGGGTGATGGTCTTTAAGATCCTCCACTGTTCATGTGGTGAGCTGCTAGTGAGGGAAGGGGCTATGTGCCTACCTGCCTGCAGTGATGCTGTTTGAAGTTCTGTGTCAGCGTGTGGTAGGAGGCAAAGAGGGTAATGTTGGTATTAATACTCTTTGCTGTATCTAAACTGATGGTAATTTTTAGTATAAGTTGCTTTCCGAAAAACTATTTTTCCCTTTCTAAGGCGCATTGAAGTTACATTCTTTCAAATGGCTCTGATTTTACAGCGCATAGAAGTTTATGGTAAAACAACATTGCTTTCCATGTTCTCTGTGACCTCAGTAAACTATTTCCAGGTGAATTTATGGTCTCAGTTATTTTATAAATGATTATGTCTTTTAGATTAAATAGCATGCCTTAGGGAAGCCCTGCCTTCTGAATGATAAGTCACTACCATGTGGGCTCACAGCGTCGCCTCAGTTTCATAGTCAGAACCAGCCTTTTCTTGCCATGTGCGGTTTCAATAAAACAAGTTGTCAATGGCCAAACACTCAAGTTGAGGCTTTCAAACGACTACACAACCCAGTGATTCACTTCATGGTGGCTATGACCATCTTTTATATACATAGTAGACTTTATGAGTTGAACTGTGCTCCTGTTGGGGCCATTTACAGCTGCAATGCAAAAACCTCTGAGAAGCAGCTTATATAGGTTTAATGTGAGGTGTCAAACCAGGCAAAGCACTGTGCTGAAATAATAAAGAAAGCAGTTCACAGAGGCATGATGATTGTAACGAGTATTAAGAAAAGAACATAAGGGTTTGTGCTGTGGTTGCTAAAGCTTGTGCTCTCTTTGTTGCAATCAGTGTATAGAAAGCTGACAATCAAGAGACATTTCAGAGAAAAAGGTCACTAACTAGCGGTACTTAGAAGTTGTCATAGCAACTAGTGAAATGCAGCTAGTGTTTTGGGAGTTGTCAGCAAACTTGGATTGCTTCTTTGACCAATTGGATTGCCTACCCAATTTATAATTTACTATGATATCTTTTACTCTTGTACAGCTGTGCCGGTGTCTGGTTTACTTGGCTGAGGCTGAGTTGGGATGAGATGGTGTGTTACATTACAACTGCAGCCAATTTGAAGGAAAGGAGGGGGGGAATGAGCCTTCCTTTTTATTTATTCAGCTTTAATGTTGAGCAGGATAAGTTGGCTGCACCCATTTTGTCAGTGTGAGAGAGTTTGCCTGCCAGCAATAAAATGCCATCTTTAGCTGTGAACGAAGATCGTGGTTTGCACTGGAGAAGCTGTGCGGGAGGAAGGCACTGTGCAGGAACTGTTGCTGGTGTAGACCTATTAACACAAGGAGATACAAAGACAACAACAGCGGATAACAGGCACTTTGATAGGAGTCTGTCTATTTAAACTGCACCATTTACTCATTATGATACAGATACAGTTGGAACGGTTTCATAAGATAAGATAAGATAAGATAACCTTTATTAGTCCCACACGTGGGAAATTTGTTTTGTCACAGCAGGAAGTGGACAGTGCAAAAGTTATGACGCAAAAATTAGAATACAATAAGAATAAATACAGTACACAGCTGTACAGAATAGAATAAAATAATATACTATATACAGTAGAATAAAATAGAATAAAAATATACAATAAGATAAAAATAGAATACGAATGCTATATACATAAACCTCCCACTGCAATGAACGAGGCTGGGAGCTAACAACAAATATGCAATAGTCTAATTATTACTTGGGGAAGCATTGCCATGGAACAGGCAGCTTGCATATAGAGTGACTATAGCTTTATAAGTGTACCGTTTTACATATGAGCAACATGCTTGCTGTGCAGACTTGCAGTATGTTGCTGGCCTTCTCTTACATGTGCTGTGCTTTGCTCTGCCGCTCTGGTGTGATGTGTGCAGTGTGTGGCTATGAGTCTATAATTCATAGACATATGCACTCTTCCCTTTGAAATCTATCCATAATTGATTCTGCCAGTCCCACTGTAGAGATGGTTAGGGGGCTATCTATCTCTTTGACTCACTACTGAGCACGCGCCTGTGTATAAGTCTGTGCTTGCGAGCGTTTGGGTGTGTATGCTGGTGAAAAGAGACTTGAAAGAGGTTGGAGAAAGACTCCTAATGTGGGAAAGAGCATGGCGCAGTGCAGTGTAAAGCGCAGGCTCTCTCTCTCTCTTTTTCTGTCTCCCTCTCTCTTTTTCAAATACCTCCCTCTTGGGTTTCTGAGGGAAACAAAGGAGTTTTACTTACCTCTCTCCCCCGCTTGCTTTCTCCTCCATCCTCCATCCTCCCTTGTCTTTTCCCTCCCCTCGTCTTCCCTCTTTTCCCTGGCTACATTTCTGTCATTTTCTATTCTTTTACTCTCCATCTCTTCTCTGCCTCCCTGGCTGTTTTGCTCTATAGCTAAATGGGTCCTCCATCAGTGTCTTTGGAACCATTAGACTGCTCTGAATGGCCTTGCCAATAAGCTCATTTGATTTCCCTTTTTTAAAATTTTTTTATTTATTTATTTCACGTGGCACCTGTGAACAAAGCAGTGCTACTGTACTGCTGTCACGGTGCATTTGGTGAGTACCATTGCCGTCGGCCAGTGTCAGAAATCCTTCTCAGGCTATGATGCAACTTGTGGTAACCCCTATAGAATTTGGCCATACGATGAGTACAGTGTGAAAATACTTGCGATGTCACTGACCTACTTCCTGGTGGGTGGAAACATTCCAACCAGTGAGGCAAACGGAAGCTGCCTGAACTAACTTTTGATCTAAAAGACAGAAAATCAATTATCTGATGATAGTGGGGTCCCTCCTCAACCAAACTCATAAAACTAAATTCTTTGTCCTCTGCCCTACTGAGCTGTTTGAAACTCTGGGAGCGCTTCAGAAACTTTAGCACGTGCACATTGGTGTAAATTTGTGCTGAGCATTGGAGGGGTCAAGATCTCTGTCTAAATAAATAAATAAATATGGGTAAATTCCCAGATGATTAAACATGCAACTATTTTGTTGGTAATACCTGAAATGAGTAAAGAAAATCAACAGCCTATTTATGCAAGATAATTCATAATATTATTGGGGGTGGGGTTCATAACCCCCTTAACCCCCCTGGAAATTACGCCCCTGCACGTGCAGATACGCTCCCATTGCTGCACTGGGTGGGTAGCAGCGTGTGTAGACAGGATTTTTATTGTAGTTTGAAATCAGAATATTGGAAAATGAGCTAAAGCTATTTTTTTAGATGCTGAAAAGTAATCAAAATAGCAGTCTTTAAGATTGCAATTTTATGTTAAGATTAGCTGAAATCCAGTTTTGGAGTTGTTGGGAAATGTAAGTATCATCCATTTGGAAACATCCTGAGGAGAAACGGGTTTGTCCCTTACTTTGACAGACAGAATTTAGAATACAGAAGTAGTATGAATATTTTTCATTGTTATAACCACCAGCCAATCAGAGTATTGTGGGTATTGCCCTTTTTATGAACTTTTTATGAACTTTGCTCCCAAAAAGGCCTCTTGAAAGACAGCCAGGAATCGAAGATAGATTTTGAGAAACCTAAATTTACCAAAAGTAGTTCAGGCTAAACTACTTTTGGTAAATAAAATCTGATAAGTATATCTCAGCTTGTAGTGTTACCAATTTTGGCATAGTTTCACTTTATGTATCTATTACGCTATTTATATATAATCAAAATCTTCTACTTCTTATTACCCCACATTTATTTATCTGCCAGCTACACTTGGTAGAGTCTGATTTTCCATGCGTTGTTATTAAACATAAACTATTTTAAGTGTGGCCAAAATATTTTATGAAACTAGTTCCAGCTCAACCAGCTGTCGCCAAATGTTGCTTTGAGTGTGAACGTACAACATGATCCTATCACAGGGAATCAAATACTGCAGCTCTGTCAGATGCTGCTGGCGTTTCGTGTCAGCACTGATGCCAAAGGACACATTGGATGCCAAGAGATAATGTTTAAAAAAGGTGATTCAAAAGTCCATACTGGCAGATTGGAGGGGTGGCTGTGGAAGACTCATTATGTCATCCAGGAGACATCGGATTGAGTCATGTTTTGAAGCTTTGTGTTAGTCACTTTTCACACCCTTTCAACTTTTGCTCTCACACCTCACAATATTATCCTTGCATGTTAAAAATGCTTATAGTACATTTCTGATGGTGGTGGTGAGTGGACGCATCTTACTAGTGGCAAAACCAAGTGACTCATGGCACCAACAGAAATCGTTCACCCAGTAGTGGCAAACTGCTGCAACAAACACGTCAAAACGTCACGTCACATTTGAGTCTCACCTTTTTCCAATTTCATTACCGCTTGGCAAGTAGTTGGCAAGTGTTTGCAGACAAGTCCGTGCTTTCCAGGCAACTACAGGTGACCATGGCAATCTGCTATCAAGAAGATATCACAAGAAAGTTTTTGGTTTAAGATTCTTTGGTGTAACTGATTTTCATTTGCAATGGCCAGCAGCCTCCTGCAATCATTCTCCAACTGGTTGGGGATTACACATTTTTTTGTTTTGACTGAAGGTCAGCTGGGCATCACCGACTAGTCCCTCGGCCTGAGGTATTTCCCTTCCACAGATAGCTTTAGTAGTCCAATCTGCAATGGATTTACAATTATTAATTTAATAATACCACAAGATAATGAGGAATTTTGAATGCCTACAGTGTAACATGTAACATGTGAATATCGACACACAAGGTGTAGAAGTCAGATCGGATTAATTTAGGGGCTGCATTAATTTACTGGACAAACTCATAATTTTGTTTAAAAACGCATAATGCTGCATTGTTATAATAATGATAATTTTCATTGTCATTAATATAATACTAGGAAAAGCATATTGACTAAAGGTTCACAACAATTCCTCAAAGATGTAATTGGTGGAGGTTAAGAAACACTGAGTTATGATTTAACAGTGTTTTGAACGTACTGTTAAGAAAGGTAGAGGTAAATGCTAAGGTAAGTTTGGGGGTTTGTCAGTGTATGGTTGAGAAAGTGACTGGGCTAATGCCCAGGGAGCTAACGACTCCATCTGCTGCGCTCACACACGCCATTAAAACCACAGCTGGAGACACACCTCTGGTTGTCTGCTTTTCGCGCTGTCGTCTTCGCATCGAAACCTGAAATTGCTTCATTGGCATGAAAGACGAAAGCACAACAAACAGTTGATAATAATGGATGTTCAATACTAATTCTTAACTGATTACCAATTTACACAGTACCTGTTATGCATCTCTTGGTTTTAATTGTTAATGTCCCTTCTGCCTGGTGCTGGAACAGCTTGATACATATTTTCAGCTTCATTTGGCTCTCACTATCATTCTCCAGCTGTCTCTGCGTCTATTTTTTTTGCATTATCAGTCTTGTTCTCCTCCTCTTTGTCAGTAGGTTTGTGTCTCTGTTTATGTTTTTCCCCTGCTTCCCATTTTATAAGCCCCCACCCTCTCTCTCATTCTCTGGCCTAATTTCTCAGTTTCTCTCTGCACTTCCATCTAAACGCAGCCATTGCAGAATTTCCTTATTGCCCTACCTGCTTGAAGCAGTGTTTCTGCAGCTCTGTTTAGAATCTGGAAAGGAAAAAATATGCCCAGGATGCTGTTTGAATGACTAAGATATTGCTGGTACATATTGTTACTTTACTTCACATTTTATGTAGCAATATATCCAATCAGTAGTGTTCACAGTGTTTTGTTCTTTCCTCTTTTATAATCTTTCCTCTTGTATAAACAGAATTACAGATTCGGAAAGGGGAGTACTTTTCTTGTATTTTTATATAGTATACAGTACATACTGATGAAGCATTATGAAAATATTTTGCACTTTACTTCATGTCTTCAGATTCCCATCCTTTAAGTAACACCAGCAGGGTGATTATGCAACAGATGTTATGAGTCATTGCATCCAGTCTGATAAGCTGACTTGTACATTTTAAAATAAAGAACCAGTTAAGAAGAGTTAATTTGAAAATAGAACAATATAAATAAGAAAGTTGACAGAAAATGGCTAAACAAAATTAAAGGAAAAGACATTTAACAAATAAAAAAATACATAAGACATTGCACAAATTGCCAGATCACAGTATAAACAGAACTAAGCAATAAAAACATGAAGTTCTAAACTAAAATAATCAGAGCCCAAGAATCTGTGGTTCATAAATTCAAAGCATTTCAAATAGTTAGTGTAGAGTAAAACCACAGGCATCAGACTAATAAAATACTTTTACAATCAATGCAAATTCTAGAAGATTTGTGTAAAGACTTTTTAACAGGCTTATTGTTTGATCTCTCACTAGTCTTGTATTCTTCAGTAGAACTGGCAGGACTGGGAATACATTGAGGGACAGAAACACGTGAGAGAGTCTAAATGTAGCGGGATCACTGTTGCACATTCTCCAGGATATTTTCTGTTAACCTTGAAAATCTACCTGTTGGAGTGAGAGTTTAAGAGGCTACAATCACAACAACTGTCACTTCAAGGCACTTTATGGTGTAAGGTAAAGACTTTTCAAAAATACGGAGAAATCCCCAACAATCAGGCGACCCCCTCGGAGCAAACACTTTTTTGATTGTGAGAAGGACAGAATCCCTTTTAACAGGAAGAAACCTCCAGCGTAACCAGGCTCAGGGAACTGAGGAAACTCTCTCTGTTCTCTTCTTATTGGCGTGTAATATGAGTTAAAATAATAACACTACTCTAATAAATATGAACAAATTGCGTAGTTAAGATATAGAAAAAAGCAGTTTTTGTTAATGAATGTGCAAAATCAAAGCTGTTTTCATTCTACGTGTTCTCATTTTTTGTATAACTCTAACCTTCTTTTTTACACTATCAATTCTTCCTTCAGCAATCTCCACGTTATCTGTCATACACACTTATACACACATACACACACAAAGCTGGCAGACAGAGGCTCTGTAGTTTTCTGCTGACTCTGCCATTATTACCATATCTCTACTGTTGAATAATTCACCACAGACATCGTGATCTGATCACTCTCTCTCTCTCTCTCTCTCTCTCTCTCACACACACACACACACACACACACGTGCGCACACACGCACAGTGCATTATCATTCACTTGCATGTGTTCCACATGCCCACACATAGCCTTACTGTCTGACACAAACAGACATGCACACTCCCACAACAACAACAGGGGGACGATACATGCGCTTAAATACATGCACACATGAACGCTGAGCTACCCTCCTTTCCATTTCCCTTTGGAAAATTGGACAATTGGGAGTTTTCATTACCTGGCATACAATGCATGACAGTTTACTAGTTTCTCAGTACATCAATCGTCCCATCCCCACCCCGCCTCCTTCATTCCCTGTTTATCTTCATTGCGAGTTAATTACCCCATGGAGTCATTTCTATGCATGAAACTCTCGTGTATGTGAAATTCAGTTCAGAGACACAATTTGTAGATTGTTTCGTTTCCATGCATACTCCAATTTTGACTTGTTTTTTTTTTTTGCATTAGTATTCATCATATCTCCACGCTAATTATCATATGCATCCAGAGTTTTGTTAGCGTAACTTAGCATAAAAAATAGCGAAATCAGCAAGTCATGTTGAAAACCAAAACAAAAAGAAATCAGCCAATCAGCACGTCTGAAGCTCACTGATTAACATTTTATACTGTGTCCTGTTTCTTTAATTCACAAAAAGAAGGCAAAATTTAAACTTAAATAGTAATAGCTGATGGTGTTATGGAGAATTTCATCAGGCCCAGTAACTTTGTGAGGAGCTAAATACTTATTGGTGTACAGTTTACAAGTGATACTAAAATCCTTTGTGCTATGTCAATAACCATATGTAATACTGACAAACATCGACATCATATGTACTGCTGAGATGACACTTTTAGTGGGAAAAAATAATGTAGTTAGTTAACTTTTCAAATTAAGTAACAATTATAGTTACTATAACCAAAACCAGCTCGTGTACTGCAATCTTTAAGGTAGAATTGCAAATGATATGCTTCTCTCTTTTGCACCATTCTCTGTAAACCCTACATGTTTGTGTGGGATAATCTCAGCAGATTAACAGTTTCTGAAATACTCAGGCTAGTCTGTCTGGGATGATGCCATGTTCAAAGTTACTTAAATCACCTTTCTTCCCCATTCTGATGCTCTTCTTGAATGCATCGAGTTGCTGCCATATGATTGGCTGACCACATATTTGCAGTTGAATATGTGCATCTAATTAGGGCACGTGTATGCATTCAATGTGAAGCAATAAAATCCCCTTTGAAAGAACTGGTATTGTAACTTAAACCTTCTTTTTAGTAACTTTTCTGACTCACTGAATTTCTCTGAGTTCCTCACGCTCTTCCTCACACCCTCCCACCTTAATGGTTGTTAAAACCACTGCAAGAACCTGAACAAGATCCAAATGAAATTGCCACAGCAGCAGCATAAGATATCTATCAAGGCTCACCAGCATCACAGGAGTAAAGAGAGCTTCTTATTAAATCACATTAGCTCCATCGATTTTTGCGCTTGCTCGCTTGACTTTTTGTCTCTTTCGCCAAATGAGCTTTTAACTCCTGCCTGGCCACAGCATTACTCAGTGTAATACTGTAAAGGGACAGCAATGGTACACTACAGTAAAGCGGAAAAGTCCAAGTACCACCCGGGTGCTTCATTCATGTATTTTTGGAGTAATTCTGGCTCAAATACTTCCACTTCGACTGTCTGTTAAAAACTGCAGTTATTAAAGTTGAAATGAATTTAATTATTTTAGCATAATTAACACCAGAGTCTTCACAACCCCAGAGGGGAGAACCAATCTAATAGCACTTTCTTAGTGGTGATACAGGCCTACACTGAAGCTGCCTCTAGGGGTCAGAGTGTCACTCATGGTATGATAGTTGAGTGGATTATGGATGGTGCAATGTTCATATCAGGGTGAAATAAGGTTTTGAGGATTAAGTACAGTTTATATGCTGAGCAGGGTGGTTTCAAAGGGTGTGTTTATCCATTCGGTCTCCAACCTCGTATCCTCGTGTGTGTGTGAGACATCTTGTTTATATGTATGCTAATGAACCCTTATTTAAAGAAATGCATAAAACACAAAGTGACCACAAAGTGCCATTGCGCTTAAAATTGTTTAGCTATACTTATTTACAAAGTAATGTAGATGTGAGTGTAAAGTGAGCAATTTAAACGTAACATAATCATTTTGCAGATGCAGTGTTGCCTTTCTTTTGAGCTTAGCTTCTACACGTAATATGTGTCCTTTGTAAGGATTTGAATGTATTAAAAGTAATTGTCAAAACCTACAAAGATGTTGATAATCCTTGACAGCTTATGTAGTCCAAATTGTTTAATGTGTCCAGGAGAATTTAGAGAACAGACATAGATATATATGCTACGATCATGAAACTGTAGTATGATTATCTTGTCCTATTATTTGCCCAAACCTAACATTTAGAGCCTCTGATGATTTTGCTGGTGGGTAATTGTGGCACGTCACATGGGACACAATGAGTAAAAGATCAGCGAATGACAGATGTACAAGTGTTGTTGTATTGTCAGGCCCATCATTGAGCAACCTGACTGAGCCATTCCCAGTGAAGCAGAAATCAGTGAGAGTGTAATCAATAGGTGTTTGCATTGACAAACCAGCCACGCTGTCAGTCCCGGCCTGATCCTCTGACGCATACTAGCATACAGTAAGGCGAGGCTGTTATCGCATGTCGGGAGTACGGTACTTGGGAAGAGATATAAGAAGTGGAGTAGTAGCAGAAAGTAAGAGAAAGAATGTATAATGAAAGATAAGCAGGATATTTTATGAAAAGTACCATGTTCTTCCACAATTTCTCTCAGTTTAATATTGTTCCAACTTTGGTGTAATCATCTGGAATCGAATGCTATCTAATCAGGTCAATAATATAGTTCACAACAATTAAAAACAGCAGTTGTTCTTTGTGCCTTAAAGGCATTTTACATGAGCCTTGTCTGTTTTAATTGTAAAGATCCCAAAGGACTTCTAGGGACTCAACTCTGCAACATGATGAGTGGATTTTATTGGTGGCTGTAAATCTTTTTGAGACCCTTCCAAAAGATATGTAGAAACCTTATCTTTCTAATGCATCAGTATTTGGAAAAATGCCTTCACCTTCACCAAAGCATGTGTTATACAAAGAAAGACAAAAAGCAGAGAGCAACTTGTGATAAATCTGCCATTTATTTCACACATGCATCGGGGGGGGGGGGTTCATGCTTCATAATATTATGTTAGGGTCCGATGGTTTAAGTGTGGGCATTTGCACGGGAAGGCATGACATTCACATACCCGTGAATGAGTAAGTAGGCTGACAACCTATTTCACATGCATCAGTAGGTCCAGCCTATACCTTTACTGCACGTTGTGTCAAAGTGTGTTTGTGTGTGGATTGTTATATACAGAAAATATTTGCAAAGAAGTCATACTCACAGCAAAGATGTGCAACTGCTAAAATGTCTGCTTTGAGATTGTTAGCACCTTTATGCTTACACAGGGCATATAATCGAAGATACAACACAGTGGATCTAAGGTACACTTATTAGTACATAGCTCCGTGCATAGTCCCACACTTGCAATGAATTTCCCTCCCCACTCCCTGCTCTTCCTTTCACCTCCTTTCTAGCATCTTCCCCACATCATTGGATCATCTCTGCACTCAAAAGCTGTCTCACCTCTTTTCCATCAAGCAGCTTCCCCTAGCATATCGTAACCTCTTTCCTTACACCCCCCACCACATGTCTTTCTTCCACTTCTCTTCACCTTATTTACCTGATGGCCATCTGTCTCGCCCTCTTGGGGGGCTACAAATTGGGGGAGAGTGGGAGGGATGACAGCAGGGAAACAAGAAGAAGTAACCAAGGAGAAGGAGGTTGGTATTAGTGAGAATCGCCATAAAAGAAGGGAAAATGTAAGTCTTAGCACATGTCTTCATTATTATGTGCCTATCATACAACATGCCAGGGGAGTGAACCAGAATAATTGTGCTGATGGTTTGATTTTTTTTCTTTCTTCCTGAAACATGTTAATGTCAATGCAAAAGTGGTTTAATATTTTGAATTTTACTTAGAGTTCCACTCACACATGACATATCATTTGACATGGTCCCCTGTGGCAAACATTATCCATCTTTATCACACGTAGAAAGAGAAATAAAATGAAAATTTGAAATCTTGTGGTCTCCCACTGTCCCTTATAAAGCTCTTATAAGGGCAGTGGTTCTTCTGGTTGAAAATAAAACTAACTTACACAGAAAACCAAGATATACATAAATGTACAGAAGCTACATGTTAGATTACTTTTTTCTTTAACATACTCGATTAGCTAAAATTCCATATTTGTTCACTTCTGGTTCTGCACAACTTTCACGGAGGTAGACACATTTTTCTACTATAATTCCCCTTCAAGATTCAGGTGTTAATTATGAATTATCAGTATGCACAGCAAAGTATTTATGCTCGATTTGGCATTTGTACACATACGGAGAGACTCAGGCTTCATGCTTTCCATATTCCTAATGTTTTTTGTTAGGCAATTATCTGCTTACATATGGCAGTGTATACATTATGTGTGCATCTGTGTTATTGCTAATTAAGTCTAAAAAGAGCTATAGTGGGTGCGGTTCTAAAGATGAGAACACAATTAAGTAGGTCATCATCTTTCTCCTTCCACAAATACACACAAAGTACCTTTAATACTGTCGGATAAAGTAGATTTAGACTGCCTCAGCCTTCTCCTCCCACATCCTTCTTTGGGCGCTCCTCTTCTCAGTTTTGCAGATGAAGGATCAACTATAGTGAAGCCTCATCTCCTCTAGAACATTGTTATTGAAAAACCCCCTTTTCATGAGTGGCAGTGACAAAAAAGTAGGCAAAATGGTCTTGTGCTGGGAAGGTCGCCAGTTGGACACCATGGACTGACTGGGAAAATCTGCACAAGGAATGTTAGCGTCTGTCACTGTCCCCTTGCCTCTGTGATGACTGTTGAGTTTGTGCTGAAAGATCTGCCATATGCGAACGTGTGAAACTGTTTGGCAAGTGGAGGAAAATAGTCATTCATGCATAACCAAGAGCTGTCCTTTAACCTCCTAAGACCCGAACTCTTCCACGGCATGCATTTTTAATTTTTCTTTGATATTTGGCCTGATTGGGGCCCAATGAATGTAAAAACAAAGAATTACCAGATTTTTTTTTACCTTATTTTTGTTTTTATGAAAAATCAGAGCCACATATGAGGATATTCGTTTAAAATTTTGATAGAACAGTAGCAGTATAATGTCCTCGTAAGTGGATATCAGGCCCATGTAGAGCAAAATTGAGTATTTTGGTCTAAATAACCCAAAATGTGATGTCCACATATGTGGACGACAGGTCCTAGGAGGTTAAATGTTATAGTTGAGTTTTGAAGACATGACTGTTTTGTGTGCCAGATAGAAATAGATTGAAAAGGTTGTGTCATTGTACATGAACAAATGTCCAAGCTCTTGTGCATCGTGAAGGCTACTCAGTGAACAAGGTCATAATGTTCTTACAAACTTGTCATAATCTTAAAATAATTTCTTACAATACCAACCCCTTCAAATGTCTGGAACAGTATAACATATGCAGTCATACCAGGAACTTTATTTATTAAGCTGATATTTGGCTCTGCTGAATGTGTTTATCTGAGAATTTGATGCTGCCACAAGGAATTTTAATAAGCTATGACATAAAATTATTATGTATTGGTATTTTAAAGGTCCAATAATTAAAATTCAGAACCACTGAATGTTAAAAAATTTAAATACAAGCACAAGTATCCCAAATCAAAACAAACCAGCCCATTGGTAGAGGGCATTACTGTAGACAAGGCCAGGTTTTCTCTGTGGTATAAAACCCTGGTCTTATGTAAAAGGTTGACTGTAAGATTGAATACAACTTTTTAGTACATAGTTTGATTCCTCTTTTCCTTAACTACTGCCTATATTCTTTTTGAAATATCGGTCCACGTTAACACAATAGCATCACATAGTTCCTGCACATTTGCTGGCAGCGCATCCATTATAGGAATCTCTAGTTTGACCACATCCCAAAGGTTGTCTGTTGGTGTTCTGTTGGATTTATTCGGGACTGTGGAGGCCAGTTGAGGATGATTTGAGCTTTTTGACAGTGTGTTATCCTCCTGAAAGCATCTATCCGAAGATGTACATACCATGATCATAACGGGGTGGACATGGTCAGAACCAATACTCAGGTAGGCTGTGACGGTGCTCAGTTGGCTCAGAATGTACCAAGAATACATCCCCACATCATTACACCATCACCAACACCCTGAACCATTGACACCAAGCAGGATGGTCTTCTGCCATGGTAGCCCCACTGCTTCAAGGTTTGCTATCTTGTGCATTCAAAGATGCTCTTTTGCATACCTCAGTTTTAACAAGTGGTTATTTGAGTTGCTGTTGTCTTCCTGAAGCAGTCTGGATATTCTCCTTTAATCCCTCACAAAACTGCAGTTTACTGGATATTTTCTCTTTTTCAGACCAAGAGGTGGTTGTGTGGGAAAATCCCATTAGATCAACAGCTCCTGAAAAAGTCAGACCAGACCATTTAGCACCCACAACCATAAGAAGTTCAGAGTCACCTAAATCACATTTCTTCAACATTCTGATGCTCGGCTTGAACTTCAGCAGGTCATCTTCACCCTAACTCAATGCATAAATTACATTAAGTTGCTGCAATTGAACAATTAGACATTTGCATTAACGAGCAGCTGAACAGGTGTACTTAACAAAGTGGTGAGTGTGAAGCGGTAATCAGGCATCTAAGTAGTCCATCATTGTACAGGTACTATGATGAACTACAGCTGTGAACTACATGAGATTATAATAGAGTAAGATGTAAGGTGGCACAGATGTCTGCTGCTGTGGCACCGCCCTATTTCTTCTCTCTTTACAGTTTGGGATTGTTTGGTTAAAGTGCTAAAGTAACGCTCCCACTCATCCTGAAAAGAGAGTTGACTTCACCTCTGCCTTGCATCATAAGGTCAGGTACAATGGAGCAGCCTGCAGGTGGTGGAGATTCACAGCAGGACACTTCAGCAGGACAGATGCTAGACTTTCCACACAAACATACACTTATCAGCGTGCGGTCTGAATTTTTCCTGGACAATAATAAGATGATGCATACATTATGGATGGAATGATTCTGTGCATGTATGTGTGTGTTTGCGAGTGTGTTTACACATGCATACACATCAGTGTGTGCACATTTTTGCTGAAAGCAAAACAGCAAATGGTGAAAGTATGCTTTGTATGGAAGAATACAGCTGTGATAACCCATCACATTAAACTTTAAAAGTACTACTTTGGTTATAAGAAAGTTATTATAGATACAGGTGTACAATAATGGGTGTAGGCACCACTTTTGACCACTAGAGGCTCCCTATTACTCACATATAAACCACTGTTGGGGCTATTTCACTCTGGCGTGTGTTGCACACTGCTGAAGAGTAACGCAGTATAGGAAGCTCCTCTGAGCTTCTCAATGTTTAGCTTCACATTGACTCATGATGCAGAAGTTCAGCTGAACTGTACACAAATTGACTTTAAACCGGATATAAAAGGTGTGCAGACATATGATGAGGTAGGGGATGAAAAAACCCCTGATCTTTTCATCCAGTAATCTTTTTTTTCAGAGATTAAAACAGTTTTTCCAATATAATTCCTCACACCATGCTTTTTTAACATATTTTCTATAGATTACTGTGACATGAGTTTTTGTTAAAATATAAAATCCAACATTGACACTTATAGTGATGAAGTAAAAGTCCTAACTTCACTGTGGTTTCGACCTTATCGTGAGTTTTTCTGTGTTGCAAGGCCAGAAAGAAGTCACGTTGAGTTAAATCAGACTCCAATAGAAATCAATGGCATTCATTCACTAATGATTGAAGTTCCCAATTATTGTAATGGCTATATAGAAAAAAAGCCTCTCTCCTGCAAAAAGTTCACATTTGAGGTTTATATTACCTCCCTTAAGAGACTGGAATGGAATTAAAGGAAGAGCTCTGTTGTCTGCCAAACTTTTTCCCTAAGTACTCGAATGCAGCACGCACAGTAGCTCTCAGTGATCCTTCAGTCTTTGGAGTCAAATCATACGCAGCCCCTCTTTGATTCCTCGGGTTTAACTTAATCCATGTCTTTGAAACTTGGCTCTTTCATAGCACGTTTGAAATTTTGTCAGTGAACAGAGATCTCAAGTGAATGTGGGGCGACCTTTACCCCACCTGTCTTGCTCTCAAGATGTGAATACTACCAGCGCTTACGTGAATCCACTCACCTGAATTACAAGTTTCATTTTTGCCTTGCAGAACCATTAAACCCCTGGGTCACGGATGTTGTCACATTTTCCGTACAGAAGCTCAGACGTGAAAGCATCTTTTTAAAAAGTGTTTTCTTTTTTTAAGGTGTAGATATTTGCTGCCCGGGTGAAGAAGAATGGACTTGTAGAATTGTATGACCTTCCAGGCTCGTCTGTTGCTTTTGCCATGTTTATCTCTGTGCCTCTGGGTTAGATCTGGGCAAGGAGAGGGGTGTGCTGTTATACATTTCTGTGCCCGTATTGTGCATCCATTCCTAACTCTTCTAATTTTCTGTGCTTTTTAAGCCTTTATTTATTTTTTTATTTTAATTTTATATACTTTACCAGACAGCAGTTATTTCCACCAGTTTCAATCAGGACCTACTTATACTTTAAAAAAATGAAAGAAAAACACTCTTTACAATTTGTTTTCAATCAATCAGGCAAACTTCAGTCAGTCCTGCAATCAATATTAATCAAGCATCCACTTAATGAATCCTGAACAGCTCGTTTTGTAGAGTGAAGTGAGTGGATTCAACACTGAGCATGCTTTAGTCACAGCATCATCCTCTCGGTGTAGTCTGCCACTTCAGGGAACACCCAGGATCTGTAGCTCTGCAGTGGCTAAGGCAGTCTCAAATCAGCTGTCATCTGTTGTAGCGCGCATGTTTATAGTTGCGTTCGACTTACTGTATGTGTTTTAAGAGGAAATTATGCGACCTGGCAGTTTGCGCTTTTATCGGAGCATTCAGAAGCTTGTTTGTCTGCGCTTGTGTTTGATGCACGCTCTGCCTTTCAGTGCTGTACATGTTTGATGCTTGTGCGGGTGTGTTTTATACATGTCTGCAGTGTGTGTGTGTGTGTGTGTGTGTGTGTGTGTGTGTGTGTGTGTGTGTGTGTGTGTGTGTGTGTGTGTGTGTGTGTGAGAGAGAGAGAGAGAGAGAGAGAGAGAAGGACTGGGTGCGACTGCGTTTGTTGCGCTGCTCTCTGCCGCTGTGCTCAGAATGCTGATGTGTCACGCTGCAGCACTGCCCCACTTATCCAGCTAACCTCTCTTCCCTCCCTCCCTCCCTCTTTCCCTTCCTTCTTCTTCTTCCTCTTCTTCTCGTGCCTCCTTTCCTGGGTTCCTTTCTGTTTGCCCTGTTTTCCCACAGCTTTTTTTTCTTTTAAGTCTTTTCATCTCTTCTTAAATTTTTCCTTCACACCTCTCTTTTGCCTTTATTCTGCTGTCCATTCTCTGTGGCCGTGTGATGAAATCACCTTTTTTTCGCCTGTCGTCTGCCTTGTCACTGTTTTTGAAAGCTTTTTCACAGTCTGTGCTGCCAGTGCCTGCGTGAGTTGAGAGTTCACCTCAGATATATTGGTTTACACTGTCTGTTTACAGATGTTTATAATTCAGCAATAAAAGCACGCCGGCCTGCGACCAGCCACCCAACCCATCATCTCTCTCTGTCTGTCTCTCTCTCTCACACACACACACACATACAAAATCGCTCTGTTCTTATCAACCAATCACATCGACCCCATCCACTCGCATCAGCTAGCTCGGAGAAGAGCTACAGCCTGTGACAGCCGCAGCCCCCGGCAACCCACGTATGTCCATGCCAGAAAGCGAAGGCTAGCGCTGCAAAGCTGTCTCTGTGTTGGCAGCATCTGTCCCTCTGCTGAGCAGAGCCGGGTCCCTGATAATGAAATCTGACCACATTATTTGGTGATGTAAACACCGAAAATAACGCACTAATGAAGATTTTTGCCCTATGATGGCTGTGCTGAAGTATTGTCAGTGAACATCTGGCTGTGGTCACACGGAGCCATGGGTATGTGGTGATGATTTTATTAGATGGGATAATGAGCCCTGATTGAACAGAAGATAAGGTGTTCTGGGCGGAATTGTCAGGAATGTGACATTTTGACTGGTGAGGGTATAAAAGGATCAGAGATGAATAAGACTGTAACATGGAGAACCATGCATAACATGCACGCAGCAAGGATCAAGATCAGAGACTACTTTAGTAGGTATTTCACACAAGGTTGCTAGAACTCAGCTTTTCAAGAGGATTTCCATAGATCAGCACAATCTTTAACCAAAGAGAGTTCCATTTGATCTATTTTTCTTTTTTTTTGTCAAACAGGTGGATGAACTAAAATTTGTGGCATCTGTGTGGAAAACCAAAACCCAAAGTACTGATTCTAATACTACTTATTTCACTGCTCAGTGAATTTGATTAAATAAGAACTTCTTTAAGACGCACTCCAATGCATTTCCATTTCATAATAAGTATACTGTGCTGGAGCCGTGCAACACTTGGGATCCACTGTGTTCATGACTGCTCAGATGGCAGAGACAGCACCGGGAGCTCTTCAGTATTCAGCATATACCTGCTAAAGTGATAGATGGGTCGGGTTAGCAGCCTTCTACGGACTCCCCAGGAAGATAAGATCAATGACCCTCTATCAAGCCTCTGCCTGCTTGTTTTCTTACTTTAAGGACAAACACATCTAGAATGTGTAGCAGACAAATTATAAAAAATAACAAGTAGCGATGCACTCATTTATTAATTTGTTTTCTAGTAAATACTCAGGGCTCGTAGCCTCAGCACCCTTCTCCTATCCCCTAAACCCTGTTTTCCAGCTCCTCTTAGCTCACCTGAAGGTGCTTCCAGATTACAAGGGACACGTAATCCCCTCAGTGAATTCCGGGTCTGCCCCGGGGTCTCCTTCCAGTTGTATGTGCCTGTAATACCTTCACAGGGAAGTGTCTCGATCAGATTCTGCCCCTACTCTATTTCATGGTGCTCACACAGAGATTCACCACCGTCGCCGCAGTAGAATTACCTTTTCTTCACATCGCCTCGTCATCCACCCGAGGGACCTCGGCGGGGAAGGCGGCATGCGATCCAGACAATAATTTTTCCAACCGTTCCTTTTAGTTCATATGTGTCTGATGGGCTTCTGTGCGTGTGGGATGCATCAACTGTGTCACTTGCGGGAAAAAAGAAGGAGCCCTCTGAGTATTGAGTCTTTATTGGATTATTAATTCAATCAGTTTACACCTATGGGACTTACTCAAGCAGGCTTTTTTTCTCTTTTGCATATTAAGCAGTGTACGTGTGGTTGTTTCTGCATTTGCGTACATGCTTATCACAAAACAAAAGGAAATTGTCCAGCAGTTGAGACAGCGTCATAGCAACACACCGCCAACAGTGACAGTCGCCTGCATCCCGCAAGCCAGCATTACTGAGGATCACAGTCTGTGTGGTAGAGCCGCCTGCGAGCGTACATGTGCTGCATGTGTGTCAAAGTCGTATTTGAACATGGGGTGAATGGAGGAACACCTCAGTTGAAGCCGTAAAAAGAAAAGAACCTTTGCACACGCGCACACACACAGAGGCAGGTTTTTATCTTGGTGGCAAAAGCAGCATGACGGTGTTCGGTATCGACCAGAGAAGGATGTGTAATCCACTCCACGGGTGTTTGTTTAGACGGTTCCAGAGTGTGTTGTATTTTGCTGTGTGTCTTGTGGTTACTTTCAGAGTGAGCGTGGCGTGTAAAGTAATTATTCAGACAATAAAGCCTGCCTCTTTTGTTTCTCACACACAGCAGAGGCTATGTGTGTGTGTGTGCTTGTGTTCGGCAGCGCACTTTTCACTCTGACTGATATTCGCGTGCTAATGATGGGTGCGCGCTAATGATGGGTGCGCGCTAATGTAAATATTGATATTACAATACCTGCATCTTTTTGTGAACTATTGATTTTGAGGAGCGAGAAAAAAATCAATACTAAATATACACACTGATATCTCTCTCACCTCTCGTTCCTTTTTTTCTCTCAGATTTTTGCATTTTCATGTCAAGCGTAAGCTTAGCTGCTTTACATGCCCGCCGTATCCCACCTAACATACCTAACAA
This sequence comes from Rhamphochromis sp. 'chilingali', assembly GCF_963969265.1. NCBI lineage: Eukaryota > Metazoa > Chordata > Actinopteri > Cichliformes > Cichlidae > Rhamphochromis > Rhamphochromis sp. 'chilingali'. Next base: position 22,070,312 of record NC_137942.1, read on the forward strand.
TGACGCACTATCTTCTGGGAAAATGGAGACCTTTGAGGTAAAAGTAATGGGCTGATGTGAAAGTTCTGCACCTATTAAGGTGTCAAAATGAGACATGATTTAATTAAATTCTCCCGTGAGGACAGTTTTACTCATAGTTTTACAGCCTGTTGACTTTTTTTTATGGGGATATTTTAAAGCAGTCTGTCTCGAAAAATTACAAAATGAATTAGTAAATTTGATTGAACAAAGTCTTCGTTAATGTCATTAATAAAACATTTAGATTCTCTGGAGTTAACACAACAGTTTTTTTTTGTTTTGTAGTTTCACTGTTTGGATCACTTGGGATAAATACAGTATACCTATGACCTATTTCCAGCTCCATATTTTAGTTCTTCTACTAAAGTAAATGTATGTGTTTTGCAATTCAGACTTGTCATTTTTCATCTTACACTGAGTCTAGCCTTTCAATTTATTTACTAACTGAACCAAGTAGTTTTAGCCCCTTTGCAAACTGAAGGGTTGAAGAACAGGAAAAAAAATTCAAAATACTGCTCTCATGTGCACAGATATTTTATTTCATTTGAAAAAGATGTTTAATAGAATCATGCTTACATCGCCTTCATAAAGGTATTTTTCAGGAAACATTTCTCTGAGATCTGACATCAAATTCTGACCCAATATCACCACAGAAATTAGCATTCTTCTATATTTTTTGGTGAGCCGGTGTGAATTGTAACCTCCATGTATATATGTTTGCTTAAACATGAAAGCATGAGGAAATTATGGGCATCTCTTTGGCTTGGCTGCGGATGCACTTGAGAGATAGATGACTGAGGCTGATAGAGAAGCAGGTGGAGACAGAATAAGAAACCTTAAGTACAAAAGTGCTTGGCGAGATAGGAAAGAAAGGAATGAATCAAAGCAGATTGTTGGTATTGGGAGATTACTGTCTTCATAGAGCCCCTTTTGAGTGCCTGCAGTGAGAAAAAGAAAAGAAAGTGTGATGGGACAAAGAGAAGGGAAGGGACTCTAACAACGGAAAATTAGATTGAAATCTGTAAAGGGAGAAAAGGGGAATGAAACAAAGGGAGAAAAAGAACATTAGGAGAAGCAAAGAAAAAAGGCAATAGGGGAGTGCAGCATGATAGCAAAGCAGAGAAAAAGGAGGATTTTTCTGCAGCTGTGTTCAGCAGTGCCAACTAGAATGAACTGCCTACGGGCACACTGACCTCGGTGATGAGGCACACACAAAGATTTAACCTATGGCACACACATATGCACAAATTTCACACACATACAGAAATCTGCATTATCACATCTCTCCCTCTCCTTTAAGTGGTTTCTGGGTCTGACGCTCATCTTTTTTTCCCCCTTTTTCTCCCACACCTCATTCTTTCCCTCCATATACCATCTCCATATACCATCTTCATCTTTTACATCACTCAGGGAGGGACGAAGGGGGGCATCAAGATTCGGTAACACTAACCTTTACGTCCGCCATGTGTATATTGATGGCCTCCTCTTCCTCCTCGCATCCTTACTCTCTCCCTATTCTCGTCCTCGTGCTCCAGGCTCCCCGAGCCCAATTAGCCTGTTGCAGCTAATGAACGGATGATAGTGTTTGTGTGTGTGTGTGTGTGTGTGTGTGTGTGTAACAAGCATGAAATAAGATTTGGCCATTCATCCGATCAGTCCCAGTTGTGCCTTTGCCTCAAAAAACAGGGGATATAGATACACAAAGCTTTAACACTGAGGAAGAGATGGATAGACAGGCTGCTGAATGGATTCTGCTGTGACAAGTATGGAGAGCACTTCATATGAATATTAAAAGTAAAAAGTAAGCATTGCATTTAGCCACAGTTGATGTAAATAATAAAAACAACAACAACTTTTAATTCTTACAACTTTAAATCTAATTTAAGATACTAACCTGAAATTAATGTACTACTCCTCTTTTAAATGTGAAGGTGATTTCTTATTGCAAGTGATGTCTTGAGGCTTCTTTGTAGGATTGTTGTTATTCAGACATGGTGGAGGGTATTTGAGCATGAACAACCTGTTTAAGGTTATTCCAAAGCATCTGAATCTGATTTAATTTCATACTTTGATAAGACCATGATAACTTTTGGAGTTGTTTTTGCAAAGCCTTTGAAATTACAGCAAGTTGTACATGAATAAAATGAAATGCTGTCTTAGTTTTATGCCAGATGTAACTGGACTCATACCTTCCAGAAAGTTCAGCTTTTGTCTTGTCAGTCCAAAGAATATTTTCCCAGAATCCTTGGGGATCATCGGGATGTTTTTTGGCGGTTGTGAAATGACCCTGGTCAATGGTGGCTTCCTCCTTGAAGCTCTTCCACGGCTGCCATTTTTGCCTAGTCTCTTTTTATTGAATCATAAAAAACTGAGACAATTGAGACCTGCAGTTCTTTAAATGCTGTTCTGGGTTCTTTTGTGACTTCCTGGATGACTCGTTGATGCGCTCTTAGAGGAATTTTGGTAGGCCGGCCACTCCTGGGAAAGTTCACCCCTGTTTTCTCCATTTGTGGATAATGGCTCTCACCATGGTTCACTGGATTCTCAAAGCATTAAAAATGGCTTTGTAAGCCTTTTCAGACTGATAATCAGTTTTTTTTATCAGCTATTACTTTAGATTGTATCATAATGTGTTGCATTTTGACGTCTTTAAGCCTACTTCACTTAGTCAGACGTTTCTATTTAAGTGATTTCTTGTTCCAACAGTTCTGGCAGTAATCAAGCCTGAGTGCACAAGATGAAATTGCACTCAGATTTCCAAAAAATGTGGTTAATCACAGTTAATTCATGTTAGTGGGATTTTTTTTCTGCCTTAATAAAAGAAGTCATCACTTCACAAAAGCATATTGTATGGTCTTCCAGCATAACCTGTTTGACTATTCCAAAGATTCAAGTGTGACAAAAATGCAAAAAACTAGGAAATCGGGAAGGGAGCAAGTACTATTTCACAGAAATGTAATTTTACTGAAAGTATAAATATAAAATATACCAAGACTTCTATAAGAAGATGTATAAAACATGGTACTGCTCTGTACTTCTTGTAGTTGCACGGAAGTGTTATTGGTGTCAGAAAGGAAGGTTGTTGTGCAACTATTACCCTTAACATAGAGACACACACATGGAGGGACTGCAGGGTCATTGGCCTTCTCTTGGCTGGAATGGCAAAGCGATGGGATGGGAACTAGAGATAAGGATGCAGAAAAGGCGAGTGAAGAAGGAATGGAAGGACAGGATGTGCTCCACTGTGTTCAATATGACTCAAACATGAATCTGGTCCTTTCTGGCTCAGCTCCGTGCGAGTGGATGTGAAACTCGTCTCCCCTGATGATTTTATCGCACAGCAACTGAAGTTCAGCATAACAAATTCTTCTTTTGCAAAGTCACTGCAAATTTTCCTTTGAATTTCTAAAACTATTTAAAGGCATCTGTAACTTGATTTTGCGAAAAAAGAAAAATGTAGCCAGAGGATCAAATATACAAGACACCAAAAAGTGACATGACCATATAAAGATATTGGACTTCAAAATTGCATTCAGGTTATGGTGAATTTTGGAAAGAAAGTGGCTCTCTCTTCTTGAGGCCACTATAACTCTGTCATCATAAATCAGGGCAGACAGCATTTCTGCAGTTTCCTCTTCAGTTCAGGAAAAGTAGGTAAGTGAGTAAAGTTTATTTATATAGACAAGGAACAGTCACCAAAGGTTTTGAAGAATGAGCACACCTGAAACAAGTTAGACAACACAAACACGTCTGAATAAGAGTCAAGTGTGAGAAGAAAGAAACAGTACAGCGGTCTACAAACTTTGAGGGGATACAAAAAATTACTTTTATTTTCATTGTATGGAAAGTCCAAAGCATGAAGGTGCAAACAGCGTGCAAACTGCATCAAGGAATCAAAAACTGCATTGTACTGCTAACACGACATCACCTCTTTGAAAGCATCTGTACATACAGCATGCTAACACAAAGCTAGCCAAGATCCCAGAGTGATGATGCAGCTCAGTGTGCAACCCAATCTCAAGACAAAGCGTGCAATAGACATGCCGGTCCACTGTGTCCTCTTCACACTTTGGAGAGGCAAAGCGTAAAATGGATACACATGCAGAAGTTGCAGTACCAGCAGGGTGAGATCACATATTTAAAGCCAAGAAGTCGCTAGCGAGCAAGGAAGGTATGAAGTACATTCGAAGGTCTTTTGATGCCGAAAATGATTAAGCTAGGTGGCTAATATGTATTTAATGTGAAAGTCTGTTCAACAGCTTTCCTGTGATTATTTTCATGGCTTCAAATAAAATATCTCCCTCTGTTGGTACCGCAGCTTATGCATGTGTGTCCATTTCACGCTTTAGCTCTCCAAACCTTGAAATGGACACAGTGGACCGGTGGTCTGTTATATGCTTTGCTCTGATACTGATTTGGAGTGTATGCTGACCCCAGCTCAGCAGCCAGAGCCTGATCTGCAGCAGCTGTTTAGGCAATGATGAGCAGTCAGGCTTGTAACAGTGTAGCTTTAGTTTCTACTTGCACCTCTTTCCCCAGTAGAATTGCAATGGAGATCGCCTGAAGACTCTTTGGGTTGGATTTAATCTGTTTGACTTTGTGTTCAAACTTAAACACTAACAGAAAGACCTTGTGTGTGTCCTCATTAGGATAGGCATTTGTGTGCAGCCTGTAACTTAAGTTTTACTATTGGTAGTTTTGTGACATAGACAAACAATAGATTTAAGCCTATGTTACACATTATTGCAAAAGTAGTGTAAATTTCTCAATGGAGTTAAAAACTAGCGTACTGTATCTATCATTCAAAAATAGTAATATGTGTAACATATTTTTATTTTATTTTCCTTCTCTTTTTTGAATAATGAGTGTGTTTGACATCATCTCGTGCACACAGGCATTAGACTTGTTCTTATTTGGTGTTTGTGTTCTTATATATGTTTTTTTTTCTGAGAAAGACACATTTCATTTTTAGATGCTGACCATGATGTCCCCCTTTGAAAGAACTCACCTCATTAGTGTCTGCAAGTCTAGACTGATTATTCAGTTCAGCCCTTCTGCTCACCTCCCACCAAAAGTCAAACATTTAGTCATGAGCAGGAAATAATTGTCCACGACACAGATAGAATTAGTAACATACATATCTGCTGCAGTCTGTGTCTGTGACTTTTTTCCCCAGAAGAATATAATACTGAAACAAAAGGCAAAGGAAGTGGGTGCCGGGAAGGGAGGGGTGAAGACGGTGAAGAGGAAGAGGAGGAACTCATTAGTGAAAGAGTTTAAGTGGAATGATGAGAAGAAGCTGGAGGGAAGGACAGGATGAGATAAGAAAGGATTTAAAGTGGGAGAGAGAGCAAGAGAAAGAGAGTAAAAGGAGGGGAGAGGGGGAAGGATTTGGGAGGGAAGTGTCACTTTTAACATTCTTCACAGGGAGGGTTGGGGGTATCATCCAAGCCTTAATCCCGGTTTATATTTAGAATCTAAGATATATAAAGATGAAAATTCTGCTCAGTGCAGGTTTAAAATAATGTACTCTTAATCACTATATGGTGCTTAACTTCTAGAGTTAATGGAGATCCAGAGTTTGACTTTAGAGGCATCCCTTTTATGAGTAGGAATTGTAACATTGGGCAGAAGTCACTTTGAAGTCTGGAGCCACCAATAAAATATTAATCAATAAGCGATATTTTAATACTTTTGAGAGGCTGCTACTTACACAATTTAACAGTCGCCTGCACACACAACACTGGTCATCCCTTGACTTTTGTACATTTTTATGCGATATGATTCATAAGTCAGTAAGCAAACAAAAAGTATTCCTCTGAAAGGACTGGACTGACAAAACTGAGTGAAAAAGCAACCAATGAACAAAGAAACACTCTGAAAGACCTTGAAAAAAGAACTATTGCTCAAGATCAATAGTAAAAAGAATTACAGGAAAGTCTGGCTCCCTGGAAACAACATAAAAGACATGACTGTTGGCTCAAGAGTTTTGCACGCTGCTGCATCATGGGACACATGCCACTTGATGTATGCTCTTTGTGTTCTCTTGTCATTGCTGTAGACATAAGCTCTTTTCCCTGTTTCTACAGCTGTTAAATTGTGACTTTTATTACTTGGGGCTGTTATATCGTCTTTGAAGCAATGCCTTAGTTGCCAACCAAACAACACTAAATGTTTTATTAAGCTACAAAAGCTGCTTTATATTGGTAGAAGGACTCTTATTTATCCGTGAAGAATTAGCCATTTTCTTATCTTCCCGGCCTCTTGACTTTCTAGTAAAGTTTTGAATGTCATACTCTGGGTGCAAATAAAACTGGGAATGTGTTGGAGTTCAAAGATTTCCTGAGCCTGCACACCTTTTTGCTCTTTCTCCATCTCTCTGTCATACACATGCATATCAACACACACACACACCTGTCCCGGTGAGTACGCTTGTAAAAGACTTCCTGAAATACCCTGTGATTGTCATCCCATGGGACTTTGCAGCAGAATGATCTGATTTTCTCAGCTTCCCTTTTTTTGTCTCTTTAACACATGCACATAGATTCTCACATACACAAGCAAACACAAGGATGGGTGATCAAGATGGAAGCAGCTTCAGAATATCTCTTGCAGTTGAACAAGTGTGTGCGTCTGTCTGCGAGCGTGCATGTGCGTTCTGCGCATCGAGACTCAGATCTGCAGGCCTTCCCTGTACTATGGGAATCAGTCAGCAGTCTTTCAATGTAAGTACGTCACAGGGCAGTTTGACTGTGTGAATGCGCATGTCCGGTTGTATTTGTCTGTGGTTAGATTGGCCACATTCTACATATGAGTGTATTTGTCCCTCTCACTTATCTCACTAGTCACCTAATGTGAATTCACAGAGAGCGCGCGCTACCAGTTTTCTTTCATAAAACCCCCTTCTTACGCATCTGCCTTAAGCCAGCCACTTGACTTTGATGCTCCATCTAAAACACTCCTACGTCCTCAGAAAACATCATCATGCCTGTGATGTACTGCAGTCATATCACTGCTACTCTGTGCCTGAGGGCCTTGTCAAACACAGATGTAACTGTCATCAAAATCCCACTTCCAAACATGCGTGCCACATGCTGCTGCTGTGTGTTTGTTGCATTTATGCGGGGCTTTAATGCAGTAATTACTCCTCTACACATATTCCTTTTTATTGTGTGATAGGCTACACATTACCATAATTTTGACACCCAAAATTGATATTCATCATAGCAGTGAAAGGGCAGGTTAGTAATAATAAGAATGATTATCACTTATACTGTTTATAGATATTTCATTACCTGTAAGCTTTATCAGTAGCCCAATAACCCACTTCTGCTTACTTGGCCTGTAATTCTTAATGTCTTTGACTTTTTTTCTATTTTTATTTCATTCCTCAGCTTTTTTCCAATCATTCCTTAGTCCTACATGAACTGCTAGGCCATAGTAACTCGTGCCACGATGCTGTTTTATGCTTTTGTTAATGCCAGAGGAGGTTTTGAACTCTGCAGTTATTGAGTCAGCAGAGCGTTGGTGACTTTTACGCACTGTGCGCCTCGGCTCTCGACTCGGCTTTGTAATATTACGTGGTCTGAAACTTACCGGCTGAGTTGCTGTGGCTCCTAAACATTTCCAGTTTGTAATGACACCACATACAGTGGAATATCTAGGAGGGAAGAAATTTATTGACTAACTGAAGATAGCGGCATCCTGGATTTTATCACCTGTGACTGAATGTGGCTGAAACGATCTGAATTCAGAGATATAGCCCAAGTAAAACCCAATATTGTTGTCTATATAGTGTATTCTGGATGACCTTTGAGAGAAAAGCTTGGAAAATAGGTTTACATGTGGTCAAAATTGCTTCTATGGCTTAGCATTGTGGAAATAAAAGTATACTACTGAGAAGTGAGAAGTGGCTGTATTTTTGTTGAAGCCAGCAACTGGCAGACTGGTGGTGGGAAATGAGGAGAGAGCTGGATTGAGGTAGCTGGACGTTAGCATGTCGAAGCTAGTGATTTGTATGCATAAGATAGCAACTTGGCTCCACACTGTGTAAAATATGGAGGTAGGTAGTCATACGTTGTTAGCCATTGACTTTGTGGTTTCACAATCAGAGTCTCTTCTCCTCCGCAAATCTGTTTTGTTTTGTTTTTTTGCAACCGAGATGGTGAAATGCTCAACGTGAGACTTCAAAACGACCCTATAGCGGACGTCATGGTAGCTGTGTCCACCTTTATACTGTCTACAGAGCTGGCTATTCTTGGCTTGTCAATAGCATGGAAAGGCTAATTACACTACCTAAAAAAGGTCAATTCAGTTTACAACATCCCAACAACAGTCACCTCAAGGTGCTTTATATTGTAATGTAAGGACCCCATAACAGAGAGTTTAATTTAAAAACATAATTCTTCTATTTCTCTCTTTCTTCTCTGTTTCAGCTAGCATAATTTCTTTCCTTCCCTGACTCTTTGGCTTATCTGCTAAAATTGTGAGGGTACAATTAAAAATTCAGAGATCTTTATTTGTTCTGGAAACACAAGTGATAGCTGCCGGCAGTAATATGCTGTCTTTGGCTTTAATGTGCCAGTGGAATGCAAACAAAGAACAGAAACAGTCACTTTTTAGCTAATTCAATTTAGCCTCTTCATGCTAATGATGAGTGAAGTCAATAGTTTGTCAGCTCCGGCTTCCTAGCCCATCAGTTACCAGTGCTTCTCATTGGTCAAAGTCTCCTCAGACTTCTCAGTAGTATCGTTTTTTGTCCATAATGCTGCACTGTACCTTTGTTAAGTTAATACAGCAGATATTTGAAGGTGTCATCATTTTTAGCATCTTATATCTATTAAGAACGAGTTGCTGAAAAAATACTCCTACAACCGTTATTCTCTAAAAATACATTTACATTGGAAACAAAACTCTCACAGTGTCTTAAAGACAGTGCGCCAGTTAAATAAAATCACACCAAAACAATCAGGTGAATAAGGAGGAAAGTATGTTTGCACGTTGTGTAACAAATTGTGTCAGAATAGTTTAAGTTGCAGACCAAACTTGCCACAAGCAGGACAAGTTATACATAAGGAGAAAAGTTTTGTGTTCTAGTTACTACAGCCTGGCCATTTTCAGGTAGCTGTTATCCACACACACTCCCACATTGTCCACCCAGGGCGAGTCTCAGTATCCCTCTATAATGATGTTGAGCTGTTGCCCAAATACTTATTGATTGCCACTGAGCGTCTAGTGAACCTGACAGCCCATGCACAGACACACAAAATGCACACACACACACACACACACACACAGTCCTGTGTGCAGACATCACTGCAGTGGGTGGGAAGGACTGTGGAATGGACATAACGAAGGGGGCAAGAAAATAAAAAAGAAAGGAGGACAATGTAGAAATTAGTAAAGGAGGTTTATAATAATGATCAATGAGAGGTTTATTAAAAACTTTGATGCAAAGTAGACAGTAATCATTTCTCATCAATTTAATGTATTTCGAATTACAGGAAAAAACTTGTAACAACTGTTCTCATAGCTATCTTGTACTGAAAAGAATCAGCTGTATTGTAATTGGAATAATTGGAATATCAACCCTCACCAGTGAATAAATAACATTTAGAAATTCATTTAAAGTACAAAAAACAAAAAAACATTGCTGAACAATTGTCTAGAATGGGATTCACACTTCTGTTGCTTTACTTTATTGGTTTAACATTATTAAATAATAATAATAATGGATACTTTATTGATCCCCATGGGGAAATTACTTGTTTTTCTCTGCATTTGACCCATTCACTCAGTGAAGCAGTGGGCAGCCCACTAAGCAGGCGCCCGGGGAGCAGTGTGTAGGGACGGTACCTTGCTCAGGGGTACCTCAGGGTAGCCGTTAAGTGGATTCGAACCGCCGACCTTCCGATCATGGGGCGACCACTTTACCTACTGAGCTATCCCTGCCCCATAAAAGTTCAAGGCTGGGTCGCCTGAACAGATTACTGTGACAAAAGCAGAGGGAGTGTGTGAGGAAGTGCAATAGGGTGAAACAAGGGTAATGTACTGGAGATATTGGAGAGAGGAGAGGACGCGTTTGGTGGCAAAGCACTCTTTGGGGGTTATTCTGCAGTCATCCCGCTGTCTTTTCCACATACGAATGCACACACAAAACCATCGCAACACATATTCTCACAGTTACAGCCGTAGCTGTAGCGGTACTCCTGCAAAGCTGCTTAATAGCATAGTGACGAGGGCGAATTGGCTTATAGAGTGGAGGGAGGGAGAAAAGACATAATGGTGTCAATCTGGCTACTGCACACGCACATATAAAGGAACACTGATAGATATGCCGTTTAACTCTGTGTTATACATAAATAGGTTGAATCAAAGAACAATTTGGCAACAAAATGTGTCTTATGATTGCTTATCAGTTGGTGTGGGGAGACTATAGCATAGCACACATCAAAGAAATTTATGTTTTTACTATATATATAACAGGAAAACAAATCTATTGCTTTTTCTTTAGCAAGTCAGGACTGTCTCTGGGGTGGCTCGTGTTGTGTGTATGCGGTTTGCAGTTGGTTGTACCAGCGGGGTTGTTCAACAGTCATCGGTCTATCCCTCATCGATTCTTGGCAGGCAGTCCCGGGCAACAGCAACTGCCCTCGCCCCCACCCGCCTCGTTTCTCTCTCTCTGCCTCGCTCGCTTGCTCGCTCTGCTGCCACTGTGTTTTGGGTATCGCTTGTTTGATGGGGTCCGTGTGGTGCTTCAGAAATTGAACCCGGTGCTGCCTCAGCAGTTCTCTGGCCAGCAGTTGGTGCTTTGAAAACAAGTGGACAAAAAAAAAAGAGAAAAGAAAGACAGAAAGAAAGGGATTAAAGGGAAATGACAGAAGAATAGAGCTGAGAGAGAAAGCAAAAACAAAACTGCACTTTCTGGCAAAATTACAGTATCAGATATCTTAAATGAAATACAATTTGTTTCCTTGTACCAGAGAAATTGTTTTTTTGTGACCTTCTGAATTATAACAGTTGTCTTCCAGAAGCAAAAGTGGGAAAGTGCTGCTGCCAAAGCACTGCAAAAGTTTCTGTTAGAGGAGGTAATAGGCGCCAGTTTGATGTACAAAGGGTGCAAGTCGGTGCTGGCATCTTTTAGTCATGTAAGCAACAATTACGCAATCTTAACCAAGTAGCTTGGCATCAGTTTTGTAAAACCTATTTTAACAGTCGTACTTGACCATGCTACAAAATTGTCACATGAGTCATTTTGGAAAAAAATCACCCACGCCTCATTTTGTTGTTCACATAAGGAAAATCAGTTGTGTGAGAGACACTGACAAGCGGACATGGTGAGTGAAAATGTGTGGCAATGTGTGGAGGGGGGTAGCAACGGGGGGTGAAGAGGGGACAGAGACAGTAAGTAAGGTAAAGAGAGGGCTAGACGGAGTGTGCAGCTTAGTAAAAGCTGTTCTCATCCTTTGAATAGAGGGTGTGATGGGAGGTGATACTCTAATAGGATACAGGACGGACAGATAAAGAGATCAGCTCCGTCTCCCTGGGAGCATTCCAGTCGGCCATCAGGTCTCCATGCAGGGCTTGTCAAATAAAACCGCTGCTTCATTCAAAGCCCTTCCCATCAGCAGGGATCCCATCCTGCCAAGCTAGCGGGTTGGAATGCATTGATGATATAAATGTAGAAGCAGTATACATCTATCAGCTCCATTTTAGTTTATCGTCTGAAGCATAAAAGAAGGCGTGATCAGTAAAAAAAGACATCAAATATTTGTTTTATAAGTCTGGAAATTCTAATTGCCAAAACCACTGTTAGTTTATTTGAAAGAAACCGATATGTTTTGCTGACAGTCAGGAAACTTTTGCTTGTTTCACTGGAAAAAGTAAAAAACCACACAGTTGAACATTATGTGATATAAATTGTTGTTCGTAAATGATGAAATTTAAAAAAAAAGAAACATGCTTTTTGCAGACTTATAAATGTATATATAATACATAAAGGTTCAAGTGTATAATGATCAGGCTGTCAGTTACATCAACACACAGAGTTAGCCTACAGAATGAGTGGTCTGCTAATTTATGTGACTACAGCGGCCTGGGGTGACATCAGACTGGATGAATTATTGTTTCAGGCCGCCCATGAGCATACCTACCTGCTATTAGAGCAACTTCAATACTCAGCTTTTGCAGTTGCTGACTATAAGCTTATATTACTGTAAGCACAGTGCATCCACCTGTGACCCTTTCATCTCTCTCAGATGTTAAAAGAGGCTAAAGAGCCACTTTTACTCATTCAGATGGAGTTTTGCTGTGCTTGAAAATCTTATCTCCAGCAATTCCACCTTTACAGCGCCTCTTCTTTGTTTCCATTTTTCTTAACTTGAGCTCATCAGTTACAATCCGACTGTGTTTTCCTCTGCAAAAGCATTTTTCTACGTGTCGAAGACAGAATAATGTCAAAAATGGTTTGTAATCTTCGGTTTTGGTAGCGAGAGAAAAGCATGACAGCAACAGCTCATTCATTAGCAGGGAGGTGCATGCTGTAGTACGAAAAGGAAGTGAAGCTGCACACAGAAAACTAAACAAATTGAAGCAAGATAAAATGAGAGAAATCCAAAGGAGGGGGGAAAATAACAGCATGATGAAAAAATGTATTCATTGTTGAAAGCTAGAGTGATGAAAAGGAGGTGAGGGGTGCTGGGGGTGGTGGTGATGGGTAGGAAGAGAGAACCACAAAGGGTGGGAGGAGTATGGTGCTAAGTAATGTATCCTGCCAGTTTTCATTGTGTCTACAAGTGAAACTGCTACACAGAAGCAGGAGGCTGTAATAGGATAAAGACTGTACTGCAGAGGGAGGACGAGAGGGGGGGCCAGTGTAGGAACACCGAAGGGGAGGGAGAAAGAGAAATTTAAAAAAAGAGGAAAAGGGAGAATGAGACAGTATAAACAAAATCAGTCAAGATTCAATTATTGGTTGTGTAACCAGATTTTAACACTTCAATGATCAGTGAATTTGCCACCTCAGTAGTTTGAGGATGCTCTGAGTTTTCCCTGTAGAGAAGATGCTGTAAGATTTCACTGGATTGTCAAGGTAGAGAGTCAGTGTGGAGAGTGCAGTATTTTTTTTTTAAATGGAGAAAAATGAAGCACTGCTCGGTGAGTGTGTAACACTATGTCCCCAAATATTTGTGACAGGATGTTGAGTGACACTTTTGTTCGATGCACTGGATTCCACAGCACAACACGCTGTACACAAACCTCAGTTTTGGCACACATCTGAATTTTCTCGCTGCAGATTGGACAGTTTCTCTGTGTTACCTGCCAATCCTTTTAGCAATTCAGCGCAAGCTCCACCAGATTAGGTTTTCAACTTCCAGTGCTCGTCCATCTGAGCAGCTAGATATTGTGTACGCCGAGGTTAACAGCTCTTCCTCTGGGGCACTTTAGAAGTTCCTGCAACTGTCAGTCACTTGCAGGGTTCTGAAATATCAGGACTCTCAAGAGCTCAAATGTCCCTTCCAAGTGTCGATTTTTCAGAATTACTGGCTGACTCTAGGACGCCATTATAATCTGAACTCTCCACAGTAGATAGTGTGGATAGAGCTGAAACAGCACGCTTTTTCTTTGGCTCCGTTTGCCCACAGATGATAACTCACTGTGCGCAAAAAGTACTTCCTTTCTTTGCAAAGCTTCAACACTTCCACATTTGAATTGGAAGATTTTACAAAACAAGAAATACACTATTGTTTACACAGTGTCATTTATCCTGTAAATAGTCTTTCTCTAGCATGTGAGCCTCATTCCTCATTACGATTGCATGCGCAGCCTCCAGACAAGAGGCTGAGTGGATGCTGTGCATGCATCCATACAAACAGAGATCTGGATGCAGTAATGCTAAAATTGAAGCCTTGTGTAATTGGCTAGAATAGGCACAATGGGATGAATGTACTGTATGTGTATCTGGGTGATGGCCTTAGGGAGGATGCAAAGGGTCTGTTGTTTCCATTTCACCTGTCTTTTCCCTCTGCCTTTTTTTTCTTTTTCTTTTTTACATGTGAGAGATCACACGGACCCACATGCAAACACCTCAGATGGTCTAACATTAACATACAAGCATTTATACACTGAACATAACTAATACTGCACGATTATATATGTTTTTCCTAACAAATGTATGATTTACCTCATGGAGACTTGATCTTTGCCTCCAATATAAAGGAAAATCCTCACACACACACACACACACACACACACACACACACACACACACACACACACACACACACAAAAAAACAAACAAACACACACACACACACACACACACACAGTTTTTGGCTTTTAACCCTTGTGTGGTGTTCGTATTTTTGTTACTCAGCCAGTGTTCATGGGTCTGGTGGACCCGCTAGAGTTTTGGCTTTCCAAATTAACACTATCAAACAATTTTATGTTAAATTACTCAACAGATGTTTACTTCATCCCAATTACAAGACATATGAACAGCAAACATGGTTAATTTTTTCCCTTTACCTTTGTTAGATCACATTTATGAATTAATGTGCTTCTCGTTTTTCTTTTATATAACATGTTATAAATAAATCAGTTATAATCAAGTGGAGTGAGTGGAAAGACACAACACATTTACACGTGAAAAAATAATTAATTGTTTAATTTTTCTTTTGACAAAAACTGAACACGGGTCTCACAGACCCGAACACCATACAAGGGTTAATAGTACAGGTCAGAGATATATTGTTGGGGACAATGTTAGCTAAAATTAGGCAAACCATTATTAGCTATTTGATAACAGTCAGTAAGTGAACATTTTAAAACTAAAGAAGAGGCAGAAGAAACATCTGTCAACCACGTTATGAGTGTTGGCACTCTGCAACTTCCCTATTAGTTGTTGTGCTTGTGTTGTGCTTGGACAACCAGCTGATCCGAGCAGAGTCTGGCAGAGCGCAAAGAGTAATCTGTGACTTTGACATTAAATCAATACAGTTTTTTTAGCTCGTCTTAGTAAGCAATCATAAATAAATAGACATATCAATATATCAGATTTTTAAATCACATATACCGGTACCGATATCAGTCTTCAAAACTGGTCGGATTCCAGACCATGCTAGTCTTCTTTGAAATTAGTATGGCAATCAAAAGAAAGGAAACCTGATATGTCAGAAGTTAAGGTTTAAATTTGCTTTCCGTTTACTGATTTCAAATTTTCCAAACCTTTGAAGTTTCTTTTGTTTCTTTTCTCAATTCCTCTCCAAATTTGAAATAGATGGACGCTCAGAATAAAGACGGAGTTTTTTGTTTATTTTTTGAATAAAAACTGCTATAGAAGATGCATCAGTGACCATTGAAAGATGGGATGAAAATAATTGGTGAGCTTAGCAAGAGATAACACTTCTTCATCTTTAGAAGAATCTTTTACAAACAAGCAAGTCAGGCGTGAAAAGGGGGGAATGAAAGTGAAGCAAAAAAAAGGAGGAGGAAGAGGAGAGAAATATTTTCCCCTTTGGCTGATTTGGCTATAAATATGTGACTCATAATGATTTGCAAATTAGGGCAACTGTTTCCCCCCCCCCCCCACCACTGTACCCCATCTATCTCCCTCTTTTTTTTCTTAGCTTTCTGTTTCTTTCTCTGATCTCTCTTACTCTAGATCTCTATTCCTCAATCTCTCCCACTGTATTCCCACATGTAAAGTGTGCGCCTGTGTGCATGTAGATGTGTGAATGTTCATTAATTTGACTGCAGTCGGCAGGGGTGTGATGGGAAGAGAAAAAGCTCCCTAAACAAATCACACTCTTATCTGTTATCTGGCCCAGCCAATCACATGCAGATCTTATCAGTGACATCAACAAAATGCTCTGAGAGAGAGAGAAAGAGAGAGAGAGAGAGAAAGAGAGAGAGAGAGAGGTGAACGGAGGAGATGTACCAACAGAGGCGTGAGGAGAGGGAGAGGAGGGACACGAAAAAGCACCGAAGAAGAAGAAAAAGCAAAGCGAAGATAAAAGAGAGAGACAATGGAAGGAGGATCAGAGAGAGGAGGAATGAGAAAGAGGGTTTTGCAAGACTAAAATAGACCAAGTCAAATGAGAAAACTAACAAACCGTATCGAGCACTACCAGAACTGTGTGCAAGTGTGTGTTAGTGTGGTTCAGTGCTGCCATTATTAGGTGATGTAAAGAGCTAATGCGCTGTCAAATAAAAGCAGCACTTCCTTCATTATTCAAGGTGTCTAAGGTCAAGGGCCTGACAATTATGTTTGTGTCTTTTCACGTTTGTGTGTGTGAATTAATGCATGATATATGATGCGTGCATGTGTGTGTGTGTCTTGCCAAATTCTTGGCCACAACTCAGTCTCTCTTTAAAGAGGATTTGAAACTTTGAGAGCTACAAAGTGGGTCAGCAACTTTGTCTCCTCTCCTCTCCTCTCCTCTCCTCTCATCTAATCTCCTCCCCCTCTCCTCTCTTCTCCTCCCCTCCCCCCTCGTCTCCTCTACCTTCCACTCTTCTCTCCCACTGCAACTTCACATAAAACGCACATGACTTTCAGGGGTAAATTCAGGAGCATCTGCGTCGGTCAGAGTCCTGTTTTAAACACCGCACCAACCAGAAGAAAAGAAAAATCGAGAGAAATACCGAGTCCTTGTGTTTTTTGGGTGTGTGTGTGTGTTTGGGGAGTGGTTGCGGGAAGAGTTCGATGTCTGCTGCCTTTGAAAACGCGTGTTGCTCAAACCTTGCTGTACAAACGTGTTTGTGACCCAGTTGAGTCTCTCCCCCTCTGTTGTGCGAGCACTGATCCACAGATGCTCCCCTCCACTCACGACTCGAGTCGGATAGCATTACTGTCCTCAGTCCTCATACGAGAGATCACAGCGAGGCCGCGTGAGGACGACCCTGATGTTCTTCAAGATGTTCAGCCCCTAACCAGCATCACAGATGACTCATTTTTGTTTTCTATCACACGTGGCTTTTAACTAGCGCACACGGTCTTTGGCACTTCCCGTATGTTCTCTACAAATAAGTGAATGCTTCATATGTTTTAGTTTCATTATTTCTTGATCTGGAGAAAACTATGTGGAAACAGATCTATAATATCTTTTTTTATGTTAGTTTGATACCACATCAATGTGTCAATCAACGTGGTTTAAATTGCTCACACAAATTTTGCAACATCTTTTGCAACAGCTATATGTACTGAAAGTATGTAAAGTTAGAGGTATGAAGCCATATGCACAAACTAAAACCTAACAAAAGCCTCTGAAAGATGACACCAGAGATGTCAAATTAATTTTACACTGAGAGCCACATGCAGCCCACTTTGATTTTAAATGGGCCTTATGAGAGAAACTTCTCTTTCTGTCAGTGTAAAGATGTTTAACCCCACATTTAATCCCTGAGGGGTCACAATATAAGACAAAGAAGTGCAATTTCATCAGTGCAGCTCAGTTTTTCTACATGATAAATGTGTAAAATTACAGAAAAAGTTCTGGTAGCTCGCTGCCTAGACTTCTCCGTATCTGTTGCTTAACTTCTTTGGTGTAGTATGAATGGGTTTGGATTTATATAGCGCTTTTCAAGGCACCCAAAGCGCTTTACAATGCCACTATTCATTCACTCTCACATTCACACACTGGTGGAGGCAAGCTACAGTTGTAGCCACAGCTGCCCTGGGGCAGACTGACAGAAGCGAGGCTGCCATATCGCGCCATCTGCCCCTCTGGCCAACACCAGCAGGCGGTAGGTAAAGTGTCTTACCCAAGGACACAACGACCAGGAAAGAGAGCCCGGGGATCGAACCGGCGACCTTCCGGTTACAGATACGCTTCCCAACCCCCTGAGCCACGGTCGCCCAAAGGGTAAGGTCTGATCATTATGAAAAGCTGTAAAACTGTATAAAAAAAAATACTGTTAAAAGTCCAATTCCTATTCTGGCCCCCAGGCTTTATGTTTGACACCCCTAGATTGGGTTGACCAACAAAAAAAAAGATCATCACAATGCAACCTTAGCTCCTTAGATGCTTCACAACCTCCAAATATTTGGTTTGCTTTTATATGAGACAATTTTGAGGCAGTGGATCCTCAATTTTGAGAACATTAAAGCAAATATTTGGTGTTTTTTGCCCAAAATTCCAATCTGAACTTTTGTTGTTGTTTTCATGTTGATTAAAGATGTATAAATGACTAACTGACTAATTGGTGCAAAACTAATGATTATCAGAAAGACAAACATAATTAGCCAGACATTTTCACGCCATTGTAAGTTTAACTTTGTACAAAAGTGAAAACTGTTTAACGCTGTAATATTTATCTCTTCTGCTTATTGAAAAAAAACTGAAGTTAAAAGAAAATCACAAAATTGATATACTCTGTGCCTTTTCAGCTGACCCCTCCACTCCAATCTTTCACACTCCACTTTTTTTGTCCAGTCTCATTTCTCTTGTGCCCAGAAATGTAAGTGACCCATCTGTGATGGTAAAAGGTACATTAGGCATTAGGGAGTTCCCCTCTAGCCCTGTTCATGTGTATGTCTGTGTGTGTGTTTGTGTGAAACTCTGTGCATGTTGTTAACAGATATCGCCTGATGGAGTCCTCCCAGGAGTGCTGTCCATCTGCTTGGCCAATGAAATGAAGCCAATTACGCTGCAGGCCTCGCTGGCAGCCAATCAAACAGAAATAGGACAGCTTAGTGATGACAATAGGGTTCGGGGCATAGCGCTTATATAGTACTTTGCTAACATAAAAGGAAGTGTCTGAATGAAAATGCATGTATTTATTGGAGATAACGTACCCTACAGTCTCTCACTATTCTCTTTCCTACTTCTTTGATGGTGGACGCATTGTACTCATATATGGCTCCATGTTATTATTGTTGGATTTAAAGCTTATCAATTTGCCCCTGTCTGAGACAGGGTTTTGGCTACTGTTTGTCACGGCCAGCGGGGGCACACCGTGTGGAGAGTGTGTTTGGTGGACCCAGGCGCGAACACAGGCAAGGAGACGGGAGTGAACTTAAACTGAAAGCGAGCCTTTATTTGGGCTGATGCAGAGGGGAGTGGACAAAACATAACAGGGACAGAGACTGCAACTAACCAAAAACCTAAACTGGAAAAACACTAACCTGACTGAAAGGAATAACTATGATTACTGTGAACAGAATGCTGTGCAGATGCATGGAAACTATGAACCAAATGGCGTGACAAAACAGACATGAACATGACCTGCACCGAACCTCATCGTGCGGCTGCATGAAAAACAACATAAACCAAATGGCAAACATGAACTGCACAGAATCCTGAAAAACACTTAACTTGACCAGAGGGGAGGTACACAGACAACACGACGACGAACAAAGGAAGACTGAGGACTTAAATACACACATGAGGTGATCAGGGGAAGTGGAGACACATGAGAACACAGTTGACTAGAATGAAACATAATGACAATACAGGGGAGAGTAACACTAACTACAATGAACAAAGAACACCAGACTCTTCCAAAATAAAACAGGAAACACAGAGACATAGACATGGAGATAAAACATGACATGAACTTAACATAACTGCATAGACGCGAAACGTAGACGCAGGAAGGAACCAGGGAGACTGAGTACAGGGGGAGATGACAGAAACAACTAAGAAATAAGGACTAAACAGCAACCTAGAAATTAACTAGATCGAAAATGAATGCAAAAATACATAAAACTCAAACACTGGGTCACACGACCCAGTACCGTGACACGGTTGCTTTAAGACCTTCCTTCCTTTAAGCCAAGATCTGTCTATTTTCTCCCAAACAGAAGCACTGCCTCCTTCACTTGTCATTGTGGAGCTTCTAAAAACAAACCATAAACCTATCATTTCTCATTCTTAATTGGAAATGGCATATTCTGAAATCCAGTCCACACAGTATAAGAACAAACACCACACATGCTGGAGCACAAGGTTTATTTGGTAAACTGCCTGCTTATTGTGGGACGTACATGTAATCAGGGATTTAGCCTTACTAATACAAGCTGTGTGAAACACGCCTTGTTAACAAAGCTACAGGAAGTGAAGGAAAGGCTTTTGGTGTTCTGAAACCAGGTATGAAGAGCATGAGGCCTAAAAAGTGTGAATGAGCCCATAAATTTATCAGGAAGGCTTTTACTTAGATCTGTCTTTATTCAAAACGGGCCAGTGTCTGACAGTGTTTAATATAAGTAGAAGTCTTTTTGCAGCCAGCTATGTTGCATAAAAAATACATTAAAAAGTGCACATTTAAGGCACTTCTATGGAAACCCATTTCCGCCACAAAAAAACGATATCCATAACTCAAAATTTTGAGTTCTATTTCTTGAAATTTTGATGTAGATTACTCAAGATTTTGAGAAAAGTAAATTCAAATTTTTGAGTTAGCACTGCCAATCAGTAATCTTCGTGAATGACATCATTTCCTTGTTACCAGGAAGCTGAAGTCCTCAGCTACAAATGATACAGCTAAGCTACAGTTGTGAATGCACACATTGCTGAGTATTTTCAGCGTGGCTTCACAAATGATGAAATCCTTGTGTTATTAGCTGAATCATGGCGTTACTATCGGCAAACGCACTCTCGAAAGGGCCAATTTGTTGCTATACATTGGTAGCTTATGATACGGTTTTAAGTGAGCATTCCTCTGAGCCAAATCCTTCCGGATAACAAGAAAATCAAGTCATTCATGTAGATCACAGACTGGCAATGCTAAGAGTTACTTTTCTCAAAATTTTGAGTTAATAAGTCAAAATTCCGAGTTGTTTTTGTCAAAATTTTGAGTTAATAAGAATAACTGTGTGTGTTAAGAATATAACTCAAAATATTGTGAAAGATAACTCGAAATTTCAAGTTATAGATATTTTGTGGCGGAAATGGGCTTCCATACGCTCCCATGTTGGCCATGTTAAAAAAAAATAATGTTGAAGATTTTACGACTGCCAAGTTTTCTGGACTGTTTCCCCTGTTTGTAAAATGGCTTGCAACAGTAGATAGAATGATAAAGAACATCTTAGCTACGTTGCCCGTTTTCTTCACCAAAACTAGTTAAAATCCATTTGGTGTTATTTGTGGGACAGGAAGCTGCATTTACTGTGTATTGTGCTGCTCAGAGTAGCGTTGGGTCCTACCTGAGATCATATTGATGGAAACCATATTAAAGTGCTCTTCTCTCTGTGACATCAAACATAGCCACGAGCTCATTATTCAAAACTTCGGTCACATGCACGATATGGATCCATATGTATATGTGAGAGAAAATAAGAAAAAACATATCTCTACTTTAAAGACAAATGTGTGGGTGGAAGAGGAGTTGAACAGTGCTCCTGTGAAAGATGAAAGAGAAACATTTCCTTCATTGCAAACCAAGTTTTTCCTGGCTGGTCAATGACAGGATGTGATTAAGGACGATGATCAACATTTCTGAAAAAGCTCTTTTTTTTTGTATTGGGATGAGGGGAGCAATATAACTTTAATGGCTGTCATAACAAATTATCATCTCTATTTCTCTTGGTATATGGTCTAGAAAACTTGTTGATTACTATATTTTAGATCTGATAGTAGCTGTTCCTGCTGCTTCCTTTCATTAGATCAAACACCGCTGTGTCATTAGAACACATACAAGTGACTGATGTAGATATTTCATCTCACTCGGAAGAAATAACAGAGAAAAACATTCAATGCCTAACTGTCACTGTACCACCTTCAACACTGTATATAGAACTATGTCTATATATATGTCTCCCTGCTTCATCCCATTATCTTTCTTACTTCATCATCACCTTTTAATTTTTCTGCTTGTTTTCTCTTTTTTCCCCCTCTTGCTCTCTGCCATTGTTGCTGCCTTCCCCTCATCTGTCTTTCTGCCACTCATTCCATCCATTCTTCCTGCCCTCCCTGCTCTGTGTCATCCTCTTCAAAGTAGGTCTCTTGGTGTCAGTAGCTGTCGGTGGCAGCGGTGATGAATCACTGATACTGCCAGCATAGTTAGCAGTGACCATGGCAGCTGACTGATGCATCTCTGTGGGGGAAACTATCAGCACATTATGCGGTATTGATTTGCCTCCATATAGTTGTATGTCAGAGTAGGAGGAGGTTATGTGATGGGGGATGAGGCATGCTCTTTTTCACTATCTTATGTTTTAGCATATAGGTTTTGTGATTAAAGTGTGAGAAAATCTTTTATAAATGATGATGACTTCGGGAGGTCTAGAGCAGGTCCACTGCCGGTTCAGATAGAGGGGGAGGAGGTGGAGGTGGTCAACAAGTACAAGTACCTCGGGCTGTGGGTGGACAATAAACTAGACTGGTCATGCAACACAGAGCACCTGTATAAAAAAGCCCAAAGCCGACTGTACTTCCTCAGGAGGCTGAGGTCTTTTAACATCTGCAGGAAGCTCCTGAGGATGTTTTACCAGTCGGTGGTTGCTGGAGTACTTTTCTATGCTGTGGTGTGCTGGGGGAGCAGCACAGCAAAGAAGGACTCATCCAGGCTGGAGAAACTGATCAGGAGGGCTAGCTCTGTGGTCGGCATGAAGCTGGACACTCTGGTGACAGTGGCAGAGAAAAGGACATTAAAGAAACTGATGGACATTATGGACAATGCCAGACATCCTCTGCACACGGCCATTAACAACCAGAAGAGTCTGTTCAGTGACAGGTTGCTTCTCCCAAAGACAAGAACTAACAGACTTAAAAACTCCTATATCCCACACGCCATCAGACTGTTTAACTCCTCCCTGGAGGGGAGAGGGAGGGGAGACAGGAGGACAAAGGAGGGGGGAACAACTAAGCTGTAGTGCCTCTTCACCTCACTGTGCAATACCTTTTGTGCAATACTTTTGTAAATAGTCAACAGTGCAATAGACTCAATACTTGAAATGTGCAATTCACTTGTATTTTTATTTTTATTCCTATTTATTCTATTTATCCCCTTCGTATATTTTATTTATATTGTCTCTGTATTTATATATATATATATATATATATATATATATATATATATATATATGTGTGTGTGTGTGTGTGTATTATATATATATATATATATATATATATATATATATAATATTCTGTAACTCTGTAACTTCTGTCGGTGCTGTGCTTTTTTGGAAATCGAATTTCCCAGAGGAACCCACCCGAGGGATTAATAAAGTTCTATCTAATCTAATCTAATCTAATCTAATCTAATGATGATGATGGCGATTTTGTGTAGATCAATTTTTCACACATTAATTTTCTTTTAAGCACCATTTATACCTGTGTCGCTGTTGTAGCTACACACTGTGTCTCTAGTGTGTAGTTACAATATCTAGCAAGATGCACATCAGATTACAGCAGATGCTTTCAGAATGTGTGTGTTTTTTTCTAACAACACAAATAACAATCCCATATAGATAGTCATTTAATTATTAGCAAGTACCCAATAGTCTCATTAGCCATCTTTTAAGTTATTTGGATAGTGGCTAGTGGCTAAGGCTAATGATGAAACGATAATGTTAATGTTGCTAGGCGGCAAATATTGTCACTACATTATCACTTTAACAGAATAACGCAAATATTTGTGTCTAAAATGTGTTATGATTCTCTTAAAATCCCAGATTTAAGCAGAGAAAATGCTAGCATTAACTAAACAGAAACAGTGGCAGACTGAAAAAACAATTCCATCTGATGGAATCAATGAAAATCAGATGGAGAAGCACAGAATGACCCCAGCCAGCATAAAAATATTATTGGCTTTTTTGGTTTTTAGCTTTTTTGCACTACATTAGAGAACCTAAAATTATGTTGTCATAAATATTACTTTTTGGACCGTTCTAATCTAATGTGGTATTGAAAGTAGTAATGAGTTTGAAATTCAAGTATCCTGAAAACAATAGTATAGATTAAAGTATGTCCAAAGTACCAAAACTTCAGCAACTAAGCCTTTATAGAACTTAAAAATGTGATAATAACCAGTTGTTATGAATGAACGTTTTTAAATTTCTGCTCTAATTTTGATCATTTCAGTATATGAATCTGTGAGGAGTGACATATTTTTGGAGTCAGTCCCAAGTGGCTGTGCAAGAAATTGCTGTTTGGGGCACATTTTCTTCATTTCTCAGCCCTGGAGGTGGCTGCTTTCATAAAACCCTCAACCAGAAAGCAAAAAACACGAGATTTAATCTGTGAGATTTACCACCAAATGTAAGTTACAGTATACAGAATGTGATCAGTTCCATTTAACAGCTGCACGACTATGCTCTTTATGACTTGCCTCACTTGAATGTAAAAAAAAAATATCTGCACACATTAAAACAAGTGTTGGAAGAGATGCAATTGGATTCAGCTACCAATGAACTGTGGGTAAAAAACATCCTAATCCAAATTTTTAGGTATTGGTTTAGACAGTCTTAGGCTATCCATTTTGAGCCGGCTATGCTAATTTGCACTGGCTGATTTGTCCCTATTTATCCGAGCTTGCATTTCTTCAACTCCAGCTGAAAGATCAAACTTTCTGTTATATACCTAAAGGTAAATCTGAGGTATCCTAATGCTGTTCCTGAAAACATGCCATTAAACTAAAAATGATTTCACACCAGTTACGTATTCATGCTCCCCCAAGTCATCTCAGCCTTTCTTCTGGGCTGTTTTACGACTCCATAAATGTAGGTCTAGGGTGTTTTGTTCCTGTGTAAATCTGGCCTTTGAGGCCTTTGATTTCCTTGTTTTTCCTGGGTAGTGGGTGTTCTTCCATTCTGTTTGAGCTGAGGTTTATATTATGTTGTTTGTGTCTTTGGAATAAACTCAGCATGATACACAGCCCTCTGGCACAGATACACGCACACACAAACAAGACTTATCTCCTTACCTTGAGTAGACGGTGTGCAAGACGTGCATGCTTGCGTGCACAAACATCGTAATGCGACCACATAATGTGTGCCATTTGTGAGTTATGTGTTTGCGTGCAGCTTTCTTGTGCATTATAATTTCCTAATAAACAGCTCTTAAACTTTACAGTTTTATATCTCCCTCTTTTTTATTTTCTTTGCATTGTACCAAACTCTCGTGTTAAACGCTTCCCGTTCTTTAAAACTCTTTAAGGCGACTGCACACTAAGTGCTTCCACACAGGATTACTTTATTCAGTACTTGGAAAGAAAACATGTTTCAATAAGTAATCCTTACAAAGAGGTTTCTTGTCAAAATATTACTTATGTGTTCAATAAGGGCGTGCAGCGACTTCCTAATTCAAAATTCCTATTTTATTGTGATTAGCACCACAGCTCATGTGGTGGGAATTTTTTGGTGTTATGTTTGTTTTCATTTAAAAGAACGAGGTAAGACGTAAGCCAAGAAACTAAGGATTTATTTAAAAAAAAGAAAAAGATAACTGAAGGGTGCAAAACTAGGAAGGAGAAAAAGAAAACGAAAACCTAAAATAGTAAGAAAATAATGGAGGGAAAGACGGAAATTAGGCAACTAGGTACACAGCAAAAATACCGGGACTAATTATGATGGTTATGGCTGCTGATTTTGGCAATTTTCGATAGTGATGATAATTTTCATAATGATCTCCACATTTTCTGTCTGTGTGGCAGGTGTGAAAATGCACAGTCTGTCAAAGCAGAGTGAGAGCAGAGATAATAGTGCTGAGATAAATAACAAGCCGGGCTGTGGTGGGGGAAGATGCCACTGTAATCAGATTACTACATTTTTGCGTGATTCCTCTCCCCACTTGCAAACATCTGTCACATCAGACTTTTTCTTTTATGCCTTATTTTAAGGACACTCAGCAAGGTCCAAAAAAAAGTTTACAGAAATAACAAGGCTTTTCTTTTTCAGTGACATCTTATGCGGCTGTTCATTTTTAATAAGAGGATTTTTAAGGTAAAATGTTAAATTACCCTCCAAGAATTGAGGATGGCTGTTTCTGCTTAGGTGTAAGATTTGGTTCCCAGAGGAGGGTAGCAGCATATTGGCTTTATTAGAAGAGATAGGGAGTGAGTGGGAGAGGGCAAGATGGATAGAGGGAGGTGAGAACAGACAGGGCCTCTGGATGGAGCGCTAACGAAAAAGAAAGGAAGACATAGAGAGGAAGATATTGGACTTATTAGAGAAGAGAGTGAGTGGGAGAAGAGGGCAAGCACAGGGAGACAAATGGAAAGAGAAAGAGGAAGGGAGAGAGAGGATGGGGAGAGAGAGGATGGGAGGGATGATGTTATTTTGTCAGTGTTTCCCCGTGGGGACTCGATTGCTTGTTAAAAAGTCCTGACAGAGGAACCACAGCAATAATACACACGTACACAAACATACACGCGTGCACACGGGCAGTGTTCCTGTGTGTTAAACTTCCAGTAGGTCTCTGTTTCCCCTCTGTGTGTGTGTGTTTGTGTGTGTGTGTGTGTGTGTGTGTGTGTGTGTGTTATCTGCTAAACCGGACTGCATTCAAGCCAAAAATATTCCTCTGTGACGTCAAATACAGCCTCGCTCTCTGTCTGTGTGTGTAGCCGCTATTGCAGTTGAAGGCTACTGTTTCCCTACAATTATTATCCAACACAAACAAAGGATGTATGCCTCCCCCCACTCGTTCACACCACAGCACATCAACAGCCTTTAAAAGTGTACTTTCTTATTCAGAGTGCCTCTCAGAGATCTGCTTATTGTTTTAAAATACTGTGATCGTGTAAATCCCAAAGAAACGTTTGCATATTTGTTAGCCAGTTTCGGTAGAACAATGTGCCGTGTGTAGAAAGACATTTCTAAAGTTCAATGTTCAATTTGAGACTATAAGGAAACCCTGAAGAGTCTTACTTTGTAGAATCTCATATAGGTTTATGTGCAGCTTTGATTCTACTAAAGAACTTTTTTAAAATATCATCTGTAATGGCTGTACATTCAGCAGCCACTTTGTTAGTTACACATTGCTAGTAACAGGTTGAACCCCTTTTGCCTTCAGAATGTATTTAATTCTTTTTGGCACAGATTCAACAAAGTGGTGGAAATATTTCTCAGAGATTTTGGTTTACATTGACATGACATAACCAGATCCCAAGATTGATCTGTTGGAGAGATCTGGTGACTGGAGAGGACATTTGAGAGGACTTCAAACTGTTCAAGAAATCATTTCCAAGTGAGCTGAGCTTTTTTGACATGGAGGATTACCCAGCTGAAACCAGCGATTACTAGTGGGTACAATTGTCCAATTTTTGTGAACTCATGTGCATTAAACCCTCAGTTTTCTGTTTCAAATGACAGGAGTTGCACCTGGTCTCTTTCAAGGTTCGACTTGTTGTGCATTCAGCGACATTTTTCTCCATGCCTTGGTTGCAATAAGTGGTTATTTGATTTACTGTTGCTTTCTTACAAACTTGAAGCAGTCTAGCCATTCTTCTCTGACATCAACAAAGCATTTTCACCCATTGACTTGCTGCTCAATGGATATTTTTCTTTTTCAGACCGTTCTCTGTAAACCCTAGAGATGGATGTGTGTAAAAATTCCAGCAGATCAAACCAGGCCATCTGGCATCAACAACCACACGAGGTTCACGGTCACTTAAATCACCTTTCATCCCCATTTAGATGCTCAATTTGAACTTTATTACTTTGTTTTATCAGTGTCTACCTACATGCTTTGAGTTGCTGTCATTCTCTGATTAGATTTGAATTAACAAGCAGTTGAACAGGTGTAACTAACAAAGTGACTAGTGGGTGTAAGTTTAACCTTTGGCAATGCCTTAATATCAAAGAAAGAAAACAATTTAAAAACCATTAGCAGGTGGACAGACGGACCTTGATGATCTTGTTAGGGAAAAGCATCTGTAATTGGGTGAGATGTATTAAGCAGGTACTACAGTCTCCTAAATGGCTTAAATTCTATAACATTGGACTCCATATTACTTTTAAAGCATACAGTTAGACATTACTATAGCCCTGTGGCGTTATTGCTGTTGTTTACAGACAGGCTGGTAAAAGACTTACATTTACATTTATGCAATAATCAGATATACTCTGTTCTTAATAAAGTGATGGTATATACTGTTTGTGAATGTTCAAGCGGTCAGTGGTCAGCGCTGCCTGCTCAGTTTTTCCTCCTTTGTTTTTCGACAGCTATTTTTGTGCCTGTTTATATTTAGCAAGTGGCCACTGAGGAATTTTTGTCATATCAGTGTGTTTCTCCTCCCATGAACCCAGCAGATAGCTGGCTATCTATGGT
The DNA here is from genome assembly GCF_963969265.1 of Rhamphochromis sp. 'chilingali'. Classification (NCBI taxonomy): domain Eukaryota; kingdom Metazoa; phylum Chordata; class Actinopteri; order Cichliformes; family Cichlidae; genus Rhamphochromis; species Rhamphochromis sp. 'chilingali'. The sequence continues at coordinate 22,098,538 of NC_137942.1, forward strand.
GAATATGTGATATAAAGATAGGTATGACACCCCCTTTATGATAAATGCAGATTTTGGTGTGCTTGTTTTCTACGTTATCAGGCCTTTTGTCTAGGTGAGCCTCACAATCTCAACTCACAATACACACTTATCTCTGTGTGTGCATTTCTGAGCGTTATATGTATCTGTATGTGTGTATGTGTGTATGTCATAAGACTAGACAGTGCAAGATGCTATCAGCAGTAGAGGATATGAGGACTACTATTTATAACTCCCCTCTCAGTCTCAATAGACACACTGTCCTGCCCCGTGGGGTAGGTGCATGTTTGTTGTGTGCATCGCTGTTGTCGTGTTTGAGTGCATGCAACAGAGTGCGAAATTTAAGAGAGGATGGAGACCAGGAATGTGGCAGACAGGGGCGAAAGGGAACGAGCTGTGAGTGACAGCCTGTGCGTTAATTTGTGTGCACGCACGGGTGTTTTTGTGTGTGCGGACACCACAAGCTCAAGGTTTGAGTGGAAAGCAAAGACATGTCACACTTGACAAGGGTGAAATGAGAGGAAATGATTGGCTGTTTTCTGATGTCACGGATTGTGAGCTGTCCTAATTAGAAACAGTCATACACTGCTTATTCACTTCAACAGCCTTCTCTCCACTGCTCTGCCCATTCCCTCTGTAGTGTATTCTTCTCTCTGCCCTCTAGCTTTTCTTTCTGTTTGTGTCTGACTGATTTCATGTATGTGGGAGTTTTTCTGCCTGCAGTCTCCATTGGTGCTTTAAACATAAACTTTCTTTTTCTTCAAGATCTCTTTTATTAAAATACCAATTTTTAAGACTACCAAAGTCTGGTTCGCAATGTTCTCATTGCACTTGTTTCTGTTTATGCTCGTAAAATGATATGAAGCCCAGCCTAAACCCAGTCAGTTCCTATGTGCAGTTGGCTTCTGCTGGGATTGTAAAATATCATTTCCCTGAATCTGCTATTATGAGATTCAGGGAAATTAAAGAGACACGATTTGGCTTACATGAATGAATACAGGCACAAGCCTCACTTGACACCAGCAAGGAGTAATTATTTTAGGGAAAAGGGAGATTTTTGGGTACTTTCCTCTCCTGGGAAGCCTTAAAGCTTGAATTCCTTCAGATGGGCAGAAACAAGCAAAAAAAAAAGCACACTCTTAAAGTGCAGACACGCATGTATACACAACATATCAGTGGATCAGAGGTCTTGGGAGATTATTCATAACCAGTGTTAGCTTTTGCCAAATTAATTTTGCATAAATGTCGCCTTTGGCATCATTATACTTTTCCTGTCTAGAAAAAAAATGCATTTTGAAATTTGATGTTTTTCCAAGGAGTTAAATTGCTCCTTTATGGGTGAGAAAGTTCCTGGAAATCTATTATGCTGAAAAATGCATTGTCCTCAACAAAAGTTACTGTGGAACAAAAAGTATGAGAGCAGCATGATTACCATTAGCAGTGTATGGCACAGTAGCTCAAAAACACACTGCCGGCAAATATGTTGACAGATGGTTTCCACTAGTTGTATGTCTAAGCCAAAACAAGTCACAAAAGCAAAAACACTGTTCCTTATCTAATTTATCCATATTCACCAACACATAACTACCAGTACCAGGCCTTTATATGTTTACATCCTTTTGTATAATGCAGGAAAGCGTGGGAGCATCGGCTGCTGCCGTGATGAAGACAGGGAGTGACAAGTCTTATAGCATGATCTCCCTCCTGTCCCACCATGCTCAAGCATCGCTTCAGTTTCTACCCCATTAGAACATACAATAGAGCGCCGAGCTGCACAGAGAGTCTCTGAAGAACACTCAAATCTGAGTATAGTGAGCCAGCCCCACATACAGATACAATACCATTAAAAAGCACTCAAGCGTCTCGATATAGGGAGAAGAGTCTCACTCGTTTTCTCATTCTCCAACACTGACCCAAATAATGCAAACAGTGAATTCCCGCATTATTTGGAGGCTATCAAGACAGTAGAAAAGAAAACGATAGATTGTGCAGAGGCGATGAAATTACATGCAGTGCTCGATATGGTTACAAAAGCCATCCAGTGCTTTCTGCTGGTGTCTCTTTTTATTCTCACAATGCGTTTTCAATATATTGTACAAAACCTACCCTGTAGAGAAATGCAACTTTACCTGCAGGAAATTGGTGATACGCCAATACCCTGTAACCTAATAGAAGAGAGGCTTATAGGAATAGAAAGTACTTGATATGTTTAATTGATGCAGCTGACTAGTTCCATACATTTAGTTATTAAAATCTCACATAATCAATCCGTGTTCCTGATAGGGGGGAAAAAACGTGAGTACTAATTACATCTAAACCTGCTGCAGCTTATCAGTCATTGTAGTTAAAGTGTCTGACTACTTGACCCTTTTAAATATTATTAAATGAAGCCAAATGTAGTGTACTTATTCTTGGGAAAGTGTGATCAGAGCCTACAGGCGGATGCTATTTGTTAAAATAAATATTATAATGGTGAATATATGAATATGAATATGGCTGTGTAGTGTATATCTGAGCCAGAAAAGTGTACAGTAGTGTGTGAGTACTTTCCACAGCTGTGTATTTTCACTCATTGTAGCAAAACACAAAGTGAGTCAAGATCAGGTTGAACAAAGTGTAGATCTGACTGTGATGGATTTCTAGTAACAGCACAAAATGAAATTTGGACCTTTACATTACCCTTTCATACATGTCATGGCTGAAATACAGAATAAGATAAGTGGTGCGGTGCCACAGTAATCAGTGTCCCAACCTGAGAATATAGAGAAATTTTATGGTAAGCTAGTGAGTAGCATAAGCATCTAAGTGAGTTTTACGGTGGCCCTGAGGGGTCAAACTCACTCCAAAACTAAGGGAAAAAAACCCCAAAACGTACAAAACGCAACAGAAGTATTTTTGGGGGACAACAACATGTTGGAAGAGTTGCCAAAGTGACAAGCTAACAGCAAGTGGCTAATAGCAAACATATGTTTACAGTGTTATATGAATTATGCAATTAAAACACACATTACCTGCATTTTTTTCTCCCTAACAACACAGATGAATCCTCTGCTTCTATTAAGCCTGTCTCAGTGCAGTACTTATATTAATAGTTTGGTTTTCTGTCACTTCCACATCTTGTCCGTCACAATATTGTCTCCCCCGAAAACACGTTTTTTCAGATTTTTTTTCTACTTCCTTTGTGTTTTAATTAACTTCTTTTTTCATGTGCTTTTGCAGCATTTTTCTTTTGCTGGTGTTTTCTTATGTTGCGGTTCAGTTTGACTTCTCAGGGCCACCATAAGTTTTCCATTCACAATGCATTTGGGAGTAATGAAATGGAATAACAGTACAGCGTCTGAAGAAGTTACTCAACAGCTTCTGCTTGAGTATGGTAGAACCCGATTGAGCCATCATCACTACCAAAGGCCACCATAAACCCAGTAATAATAACAATAATGGCAGTTTGTTTAGTTAAAATGATAATTACATGTTGTAATGATAGTCACCTCTTTGGGCACAGCAAATTGCCCATCCGTATATAGTTTTTTATGGGTGCAGGGTTTGGAATGATTTTTGACCTTTTTTAGGTCTCTCTAAAGGTCTCTTCAAAACTGATTAGACTTGACTGTTGCAGCATATGGGATTGAGGCTAATGTTCGGCCCTATTACAATATGCAGTGACTCAGAGCATTATGGTTGCTGTTTCACTTTCTTTTTTTTTTCAACTTTAGCCACACTGTGGATAAATTACGGTAGAAGCAGGCCGCGGGCAGTGTGTACTAGCAAAGTGTGCCTTTATGTGTCAGTTTGTGTAACCGTGTGCAGCGCATTTATTAATTTTGAGGTGTGAGCCCAGTGTTTTGTTCTGTTTCTTAGCCTTTATGGTTTTTAGGTTGTTTTTTTTCCCCAAGCTGTCAGGTTGCAGCTTTACAAACACACACACAGACAGAGGAGACCTCCACACAACCCTGCCTCAATCATAATAAGAGAACCAAGTGACACAGAACAAGTGGTGTCAAGATAAGGTATGTGTGAACTCTCTGACATTTCAAGGTAACAGAAAAGCACGAAGATCGTGCAATACTCAGCCAAAGACAAGGTAACACATTTGCTCGTCCACACTTTTTGCAATGCTACACTCTTTTTAATTCTTCGCTGCTTTCTCTAATTTCACATCATTTAATAGTCCACTATAATGAGTCATTTTAAATACAGCATAAATGAATAGAAGTAATTTGTCCATCTATAATTGTGCTTGTCTGCGCTGTCCAAGCTAATGTCTGAGTTTGGCTGAATTAAATGGCAAATGATTCTCAGTCAGGTTTAATGGAGTGAATATGAGCGACTTGGAGTGAATGCAACCCTTGTTCCTCAGAACCATGCCCACAGAGTTCTGCAGCCTGGTCTGTACTGCACCAATCCAATCTGGTCTTAATTGAATTGTTCTGAGGCCCTCATCCATATATTTCCTCTGCAAGAAACTTATTACTCTCAATCTCTGTATGCATGTTTGAGTGTGTATGTGTGTGGGTGAGCAACTGAGAGAGTCTGTCTACTCATATTGTGCCAAGATTTAAATGCCTTGTTGCTGATTGATGTTTCCGAGATGCATCACCTATTCCAAGTTCGAATAGGTGGTGGACTAATCTGAAAAGTGCAACCGCCCCCCCAAAATAACAAAACAAAAAACCCCAGTACAGATAGTCTAATGAATATTCAGCTAATCTTGTGTCTCTGTGTTTCTCTTTGTTCCTAGGATGTGAAGTCAACGTTCTTCCAGTTTGGTGCCTCCATCCAACAGGAGGCTCTGCTCATGCTGAACATCATGGAGGAGTATGACTGGCACATCTTTTCCATTGTCACATCAAAGTTCCCAGGCTACCAGGAATTCATCAACATCTTGAAAACTACTGTGGACAACAGGTTAGAACAATACTGTGGTGTGTTCTCAGTTCAATTCAATTTTATTTTATTTATACAGCGCCAAATCACATATTGTTAGATAGACCCTACAATTAATCAACAGAGAAAGCCCCAGCAATCATATGACCCCCTATGAGCAAGCGCTTTGGCGATAGTAGGAAAAACTCCCTTTTAACAGGAAGAAACCTCCAGCAAACCAGGCTCAGGTTGGGGCAGCCTACACCTATTGCAGTGTAACTAAGGGAGGATTCAGGGTCACGTGATCCAGCCCTATATTCTCTAGCAAAAATGATAGTTTTAAGCCTGATCTTAAAAGTAAAGAGCGTGTCAATCTCCTGAATCACAACTGGAAGCTGGTTCCACAGATGAGTGGCCTGTTCTTCGTGCTTGCATTGTTTTTCCCTATATGTTTTTAATCCTTTCACCATGAACTGGGGCTGTTAACTCCACTGCTGCTGCTGGGTATAGTACAGGAAATGCCTCCCACCCTCAGGGTTAGTTATCCCCCTACAACTGGCTGTGGGACCAGTCTGCCACTGCCACTCTGTATTTATGGTTATTGAAGGCTCACAGGATTAGTAGCCCACAGTGCACACATCCGACCTGGGTATTTTCTGGCTAGTCAGCTGCCTATTGGGCTACCTGGTTTATCATAACAGGACCATTTGCTTGTCTCAAAGATTAAAGAATGCAGGCAGTGCACTGAAACATCAAATGGCTCATTAAATCAGTTATGCTGTTTGTTTTGATATGTGGCAATTATCCAACCATTTAGTTTTTGTAACGCTGTTAAGTGTGTTACATAACACAAAATATTAAATGACATTAAGGTTTGCAGGTATTAATTAAATTAAAGTTTCAGAAGTGGAACTCACGATGATAATCATAGCGATAATTATGATTTCTAATTTTATGATAATAGTGGATGCAAACTTTCTCTCACGCATACATAATGTTTTTCTAAAAACATTTGTTAAAACAAGGGATGCAGTTTCTGATTTTGATTGCATTTTAGATCAGTAACTTGATTAAATGTTTTCCGGGGGAGTTTCTGGAGGTGTTGAGTTGACCCAGAAGCCCCTCATTTGCAATAAAGTAGCCTAGACTTTAACTTTATGCTGTTTAGAAGCCAACCACTCAGTGTGCATTCCCTCAGAACACAACACACTGCAGTGCTACCAGAATGCAGGGCATTAAAAAAAAATACCTGACCGTTTTTTCAACCTGTTTCTCTCTAAAAGAGTGAGCAGGTGGGTTTCCACTGCTAATCATTTAAGTGTCCCCAATCCTCACACAGCATGTTACAGGATTATCAAAGCATTAACCAACCCTGCCAACTCAGTCTTTTAACTAGAAACACTTTCAATGTATTAAAATTAACAACATCAAAATTACATTACACCAGTAGAAGACTAGATGAATTGAAGTACATCCATTGTGCTCTTCAAAAATATCCAGCCTAAAAGAATTTCGTAAGCATCCTTTCAGTGAATGGGGATGATAAGTAGGTTTACTGCGCGTGCAGGTTGGCTGTTTGCCACACCTTTAGGTCATTCTGACTGATGGTGCTTGTTTCAGCGGAGAGAAAGAGGAAAGTACAGCACGCCATAATTTTGGGCAAAAATGGTCATATTAATGATACATGTTCAGCACTGTGGAGATGTAGGCAAGGACTGGTGCCTGTACCTGTGATATATTCAAGCTCACCTGAGGTCTTTCTCATCAGCAGTTACTCTTAATGTCAGACGCAGCAGGGATTCAACAGCTTCTCCTACTCTATGCTTTGTTGATGATAACTAAAGCAGTTTAATTACAGGCAGCAGGTGACAGACATGTTTAATACATTCATATGGAGAGAAAGGAAACTTAAAATCCCAGTGTCTGTATTTGTGCCTTTAAGAAGTGATCTTGACTCCAGTGCTACTTTTAGCTGCCCCCTTGTCACAAGGGGTCACCACAGCAAGCAGCTCTACACGTTTGATTTGGCAGAGTTTTATGCCAAATGCCCTTTTTTGACACCATCCCATGTCTACAGCTATATTACACAAAACCTGTCTGTTTGGTTGTCTCCAAATTCCTCCTACATGATCAGGAGTTAGGCAAGCTAACTTGGCATACAGGTACATTTCAGAGCTCAGAAGGTTTTTATCTTCAACAGAGATGATGATGTCATCGTGCTGCTTAGCAGCAACCTACCAACAGGTTAAATGAGGACACGTAACATATTACAAGAGCGTTGTATCATTTTAACTTCATGATAACATCTAATTTAGCAAATATTGACTGCTGAGATCACCAAATGTTTATACTATCAATATTACATTAAATCATTTGACACCTTAACTTATGACATCAGGTTTAATGTATTTAGGGTCTATATTAACAGTTTAATGTTGGATAAATGACTGGATAAGCATGCTTAAAGGCAAGGGGCTTTGAAGCCATTTGATTTAGTCCAGGCTATAAAATTCATTTTATGCACTTTTATCAGGTCCATTTTATTAAGATTAAACAATGAGACATATGAAGGTGTAATCAGAATGGAAGTTCAGTTATTAGGTGATCTTTTACTACGTAGATCTATATTCAGTTTTAAAAACATGTATATACCATTTTTTCATTATATGTTTGATGGAAGTGAACAGATGAGTGGTGTATCACAGTTATTTTGACCATGGATAGTAGACGTGGTCCCTTAATCATACACACAGAAGATATAAACACATTTTAATTTAAACAAACCCCATGTTTATCTTTAAAACAACCTCTTTTGCCTCTTTTTACTTTTTTCAAAGTGTTAAACAGTTGAAACCAGGGCGTGTATTTTCTCATCTCAGCTGAGTGCAGGTGGGCAGGTGGTCTCTCTGTGTAATCTGCAGATTAAAGGAGTTTGCATTGAGTTTTTGGATGGGAATGTAAATGAGCTGGACCAATAGAGACCGGTGTGTTCTCCATCATCTCAAACACAGAATATGGTGTTATCTATTTCAATTAAGGAGACCGATGCATAATTAAAGAGCATCCTGAAGAAACCCCCCCAACATTAGATGTGACTATCAACTTCTATTTACTGTTTACTTATAATATAGCATTCAGCAGCATGTACTGTGTCTTTTTCCTTGGGCGTGTATGTGTGTACTTGTCTGCATGTGGATCATTTTCTCTCTATTAGCTTTGTCATCTGGGACAAGTAACCTGTCATCACTTTGAAAAGCAAGAAGAGGCCAGGAAGTCCCAAATCACTCTCATGTTACACCACCTGTCCGCTGAAGGGTCCTACACAATGGTTAACTGCCATCTTTGCCCTATCGTGTGTCACACTTTGTATTCCTCACTCTCTCTTGTGTATGTGTGTGTTTTTGTGCATGTGTGTGTGTGTGTGTGAATGCGAGCATCACTCCCTAATCCTCACTCTGCCTGTTCATAACTGCTGTCAACTTGTGATACCGCAGAAAATCGCCAGTTTATCGCACAATTATGTTCTTTAATTGCGATCATAAGTGCCGTTTCCCTCTGTTTCTGCGGGTCTTTAGCCGCATGTACTGGGACCTTCTGATTATTATTACTCGTGACATTATGAAAAAGAGCAGCCAGTCCCACTGGATGAGAGAGATGCTCTATAAATTCATAATCTTTTTTAATGAGCACTTGCTATTTCTCACTCTGACCACTTTAGCTAACTGGCTACTGAATTACAAGGAAAAAAAAAATCTTTGGAAATTTTACATGATTGCTTTCCTTTGCTGCAGTTTCGACATTATAAAGTAGCAGCCCCATGATTGCGCTGTGGGAAATCAATACGTATTACCCTTTTTTGTGTAAAAGGTGACAGAAGCTGCATTATGTTTTGATCACTTCGCTGTTATGTTATCACCAGTGTCACCAATTAGCCCAATGGCCACAGGCGTTGCTTTGGATATTTATTATCAGGGCGGTGTTTTTTCACCTTGTCCTTTAACTGTGTGTAGGCTGGAACCAGCTGAGAATCATTACTGGACCAGCTTCATTCAATTTATTGTGCTTAATGTGCTCTCCCTTTGACAATAAGCACTTTACATCTATTAGAATTCACGTCGCACTTAACAGTGATATTAATTATAATGGATAATTGTAACTGCCCTTGCCAGCACCTGAGCAAAGTTAATAGTCTATTAGTTAAATATTAACATTTCACTCCTCTTCTTGTTATCCTTGCTTTAGTTTTGTGGGTTGGGACCTGCAGAATATCATCACTCTGGATGCCGTGGAGGAAGACAGCCGTTCTCAGATCATGCTGAAGAAAGTCCAGTCTCCAGTGGTCCTGCTGTACTGCTCCAAAGATGAGGCGGTGTACATCCTGGATGAGGCTCGCTCTCTGGGCCTCACCGGATTCGGATACATCTGGATTGTGCCATCCCTCACCACCGGCAACCCAGAAATAACGCCAGACGCGTTCCCGTCGGGAATGATCTCGGTGTCGTACGATGACTGGGACTACCCGCTGGAGGCCCGTGTTCGCGACGGTATAGGCATAATAACGTCAGCGGCGGCAGCCATGTTGGACGAGTACGGCGACATCCCTGAAGCCAAGACGTCCTGTTACGGCCAGATGGAGAAGACAACCAAGCTGCCTCCCAGTGCACTTCATAAGTAAGCAAAGAGTTTATTTCTTTGTTGTTGTTCTTTTGTCTCTAATGATTATTAACAAATAAAGTACGTGTGAGTCTGAGGAGCACTAATAGAACAGAAAGAGGAGCATAATAATATTGGTGTTTTTTTGATTTGTGTAATTTAAAAGCATCTGAAAAGTCCCCGAGTTAGCATGCGCGATTTTTTATGGATGACTCTTTCCCTCCAACTTCTGTTTTCACCCTTATCCTCGCTAATTAGAGAGAAGCTTTCACCGAGTTGCTGCTGAAGATTGCCATTCGAGAAAAGATGCAATTATTGGATACGAGAGCAAGGGATGGAGAGATAGAGGAAGAAGCACGGAGGAAGTGTAGGAGTTAAAAACAGAGAGGAAAAACAGGTGAATGGAAGTCGAGAGGGGAGCTTGTGATGTAGGCAGTGAAAAAACAGGGGCAGGCAAGAAATCGAGACTGGGGGGAACAGCGGGAGGCCGCTACAAATGAGTGCTCTCCAAAATTGAAGAGCTCCTTGATGAGTCCTTCTGTTCTTTTCTCATTTATTCCACCATCTCTCATTCACTCTCTTCTACTCCCCCTTCTCATGAGCTCAACCCTGCAGCAGCCAGTGGGAGATGGTGCAGGTCTTGCCAGCTCTGTCTGGCTTTCCATCTGGCAGAGGAAGGAGGGACACACACAGTTGCGCAACCTGTGTTTACATCCCAATATTGTAAATTTTTTTTTAAGATAATGATGTGTGAAATTAAAATTTGCATGTCTAAAGGGTAAAACTTGATTCTACAACGTATTTCCAGGGAGGAAAAATCTCGCCTCTCTGTGTCTACTGTTACTTATCTTGCAACTAAAACGGTTAGTCTGGGGAGCGATTTAGAAACAATTTAGCTACACATGAAGCCATATGGATGTGTTTGATATTTAGCAGTGTGCAGAACATTTTGCCAAACACAGTAAATCAATATAATATTTCATCTGATGTAAGTGACCCAGCGTTTGAGTCGACACAGAAATCACGCCGCTGCTCTTTATCTTGGATGAATTCTTAAAACCCAACAAGAATAAGAATTTTTTGAAACAGCTGATTTAACCATCATGTCCTTATGTGCTGATGATGGCATTGGAGCAAAAGTTTGAATATTTGGCTTTGACAGAATCTCAGAGAAGGTTGCATGGCTTAGTGCAAAAACAGAATGAGAAAAAGAGCCCAGCAGCTGCTCAGCTGTAACACGGTGATGGGTTTTTTCCCTTCGTGTAACATCAGCTTTTAGAATTAAAGTTCCAATTTTCTTTCTCTGCTGGGATAATACTGGTTTAGTGCTTTGAGTTTGAAGTCTGAGATTTTTTTTATTCCCTTTGGTCAGTTCACTCTGCCATATGATGCATTTTAATTGGCTCTTTGTGGCTAGGTCACAGCAGAGCTTTCTTCTCTGCGCACCTACATCTCTACCAGCTTTTCATCATTATTGATGATGTTTCTGTCTGAATCTTCCCACACCTTCCAAATGCCACCTCGAATTTCATCTGGAGCCATAACAACCCCAAAGTCACAGAGGTAACAGGGTAGTTACTGGTGCTGACTGGCACCAATTAGCGAGCTTCCGCTCAAAACAGCGGTCATTTGCAGAAGGAGTCATTAAAGTAGGACGGATTGCATCTTAACTTACAACCTGATCTATGTCTCATTTTGTCTGGAAACACAGACGCATCAAACAGAATCACCAAACATCAAGAGCCAGCTGACGTTGTTCCCAGCGTGCTCTGCTGCCTAAGGTTGTTACCCAGGTGATCAGTGTCCACAGATGGCACTGTAGTGGGTGAGAGAACTCAGCCAATAGGGCTCTGAGGCCAGAACAAGAGAAAACACGATTGGTTAAAGGTAGGTCAGGGCAATGGCAAGTGTGGGTTGTTGGACAATCATCAGCTGTCAGGGAAGACATGAAGACACGGTCAGCTCACAGACATGCAAGTACACAGATGCACGCACAGAGAGGTGAGCAGATGGGATGTAAGTGCAAATATACAGTATGTGGGACATATTGCAGTATTTTCCTTTAGGCACAGTATTTATCCCAGTCTTTCAGGAGGTGTGTTTTTGTAAGCAAGATGTCAATAATGGTATTATTATCTTATGAGCATCTGGCTAGTGTTCAACTTGAGATTTATTGTTTGTTTGCTTGAGCACCTCTCAGACTCCACTGTGGTTTGTCACAACAATTAGATTTAAAGCAGATGCTCCTTCCAGCCCTAAGTGTGCCAGAAACCATTTCATAATTGAAAGTAACTTGTTTTGATGGGAATATTATTAATAGTTATTGCTGAATTTACAAAAAAATAAATAAATAAATAAATCCTTCACTCAATGGCTACTACTATAGCTACTATACTATACTACTATAGCTTCGGGCCTTTAGTGAAGTTTTACCTCAGTCACTTTGCTCGTGTCAGCTGTGATGATAAATCCACAGTGACATATCCAAGATGAATATGGTGTGCCAAGTAATAAAAAATAAAATTAAATAAAAACAGGAGACAAATGACCAACTAAGAGCGCTGGCCAGTGCAGCAATCAGACCGAGTGACAACCTGTACTCCATATAAAATGCAGCGCGTGGACCTGTGCTCGTGCGCGTGCACGCGCATGTTAGAAACAAGAGAAATATCCCCCCTTAAGAGAATGTTCTGTCATGACAGATTTACAGTGTGCTGCTCACCTTCCTGTGGAGAACAGTGTGCCTTAAAAGACTTTAGCACTTATTTATCAGTGTGTGTGTGTGTGTGTGTGTGTGTGTGTGTGTGTGTGTGTGTGTGTGTGTGTGTGTGTGTGTGTGTGTGTGTGTGTGTGTGTGTGGAAAAGGCGTGGTGCCGGTAGTTTGTTCTGACAGGTAATTTCGGGCTCTAGCCGTGATATATGGGGGTCAAAATTCAGAAAACACTTTTTTTTTTTCGTAGATGCACATTACACACACAAACTTAGTCCTGGGGCAGCTGTCATTTCAGTGGTGCAAAGACAAACGCTTGCTCAACAGCGCTACACAATGCGATTTTTTGTAACCTGTCCTTTCTGGCATTTTTCTGTACGACACTTACAGACACATAAAATGAGGCATTTTTTCTTAAAATATGTACATTTTCATAATTATAAATCTGAGAACTGGATAAAAACTGGTTTAAAAGTTTAAAGTGTTTAAAAGGTTTTGAATATTGAATATTTCTTAATCACTCTATACATATTCCAAAATAAAACAAAAAAACAAACAAACAACATTTTTAAAAAACATTTTCCAGACATTTAAATTCAGGAACAAACAAATAAATTTATGTCCTTCAGATATTCTTGGGTTTTTCTTTTTTTTTTTTTTACATGCAAAAAATGCAACATCACTGATTAACTTAAATCTATTTATTTAGATTTTTTAGGATTTAGCTTCATATTTGCACTAATTTCCATAAATGTCCACTAGGAGAACTATTTTAAAATAACGTCAGTGTGCATGGAACAAATGGCAACAGAAAAAATGGTTTTGCCTGTAGTTCTTCTTCATGCGTGCTGTACAAAACCGTTTAGTGTATTTATCATTTTAGAGCGTTAGAGATCTAACATGTTTTTTTGTCTTTTTAGAGAATGGAGACCGTCATGCCCCAGAGTCTCAACATGCCCGTCAATCCACAGCTCATACATAATACATTACCGCATAATCACTTGCTAACGACACCTATGGGCGTTTGTGTATTAATAAATGTAAATGTAAATGTTTGCAGGTCCCTTGTGGGATGTGAAATGCACCAAGTGATCTCAGAACTAATCATGTATTTAGGGGTAAGATTCCTAAACAATGAGTAAAACAGTACAGTGGATTTGATTCTATAATGAAACTGCTCTTATACTATTACTGTATAAGCAGGCAAAACATTAAAAAAAGAAACCTCTTTTATTTAGTCAGCTATTCTAGTGACTTCACACTATGTAAAAAAAAATGAATGTAGTTGAATTTGTTCCTCAAAAAAGCTGTTGTTACTACATTTACATGTGGATGATTTATAGGTATAATTAAGCATTTTCACATTCACAAAAACGGCTGTTTTAGGCCTCGCACCACTGTTATCAGCTTTCAAATAGGCAAATAAACCTTCACACAAAGGTAGAAGATGTGTGTCTGTGTGTGAGTACAGTGGTTATGGCTTAAACATTGATGGTGTGAGGTGACTATGAAGCGTCTCTCCATTTCGATCTAAAACAACAGACTGATTGTAGGTCGAGTGCCTGATACTTCAAATGAAGTGTTCATTAAGCAGCGGTGGGTGTGCACTTCAAACGAGCTGTGAGAAAATCAGCTTTCCAACAGGCTGATCGTGGAGCTCAGATAGTTATCATCTTTTTCTGTTTTTGTTTTGGAGAATTAAAGCGAACAGTATAGTCGTCCCAACTTTCAACATTAAAGAAGTACTTAAAGCTGAGGACATAAAAGAGGTTTTAAGTTTAACTTTTAACTGAAAGGCTAATCGACTTAGCTTCAGCTAAACGACTGCCCTGTCGTTTGTTGCTCTAAGAAATATAAATGTTTCCTTGGCACTGAATTTTTAAAATGTTTTAGATGTTTTCACATATTTTAACAGGACATCTGGCTTCTTCTTTGTAGAGCAGAACAGTTGTTTGACACAAGGAACAAAATCAGTTTTACTTACTACCCATGTTTTTCCGTTGCTCATTCACACAACTCTCAGCCAATCACGTGGCAGCTTGTTGCATTTAAGCATGTAGACATTGTCAAGATGACCTGCTGAAGTTTAACCCGAGCATCAGAATGGGGAAGAAAGGTAATTTAAGGATCTGAATGTGGCTTGGTTGTTGACAGCAATGGGAAGAAACCAAGTACAAATACTTTATTTTCTACAGTTGACAGGCTAACAAACCCTCCTGTGTCAGTGGCAGCTGAACTTCATTCGACCATGGCCTGCAATGACTTTGCCAAATTCTTCACTGAAAAAATCCAAAAGATTAGACAAGCAGTTGGTACATCAACAGGAGATCCAGGATATGTACTGTGTCCACCAAAAAACTGTTTAAACACCATGAAACAGTTTCAACCTATTAACAGCAAAGACCTGGAGGACATCTTAGGTCAACTGAACTCCTCCTCCTGCTGTTTAGATGTCCTGCCAACAAGTTTTTTCAAAAAGGTCTCAAAGACTTTAGAGTCAGACCTGTTACAGATCGTCAACTTTTCTTTATTATCAGGTGTGTTTCCAGAATCACTAAAAACTGCTGTAATCAAACCTATACTGAAAAAGGACAATCTTGACAAGACACAAATGAACAACTACAGGCCGATCTCAAATCTCCCGTTTTTAAGTAAGATCATTGAAAAAGCAGTTTCTCAACAGCTCAGTTACTTCTTAAAACAGAATAATTGCTACGATGCCTTCCAGTCAGGTTTTAGACAGAACCACAGCACTGAAACTGCTCTGACCAAAGTGTTTAATGACATATGTCTGAATACAGACAGTGGAAAAATGTCAGTCCTAGTTTTACTGGATCTCAGTGCAGCATTTGATACAGTTGACCACAACATATTACTCAAACGACTGGAGAACTGGACAGGTCTTTCAGGAACTGTACTAAACTGGTTCAAAACATACGTAGAAAACAGGAAATACTTTGTATCAATAGGTAACTTCACATCTGAGCAGACAAGTATCACATGTGGAGTTCCCCAAGGTTCCATCTTGGGACCCCTTCTGTTTAACATCTACATGCTCCCACTGGCACAGATTATAAAGAACAACAAAATAAACTATCACAGCTATGCAGATGACACACAAATATATATCACAATGTCAGCAGGAGACCGAGGCCCTGTACAGGCTCTTGGTAAATGCATTGAGGAAATCAATGACTGGTTGTGCCACAATTTTCTCCAGCTAAACAAAAACAAAACTGAGGTAATAGTCTTTGGCGCCAAAGAAAAACGATTACAGGTCACCAGAGAACTTCAATCTATACATCTAAAAGCCACAAACCAGGCGAGAAATTTGGGTGTAGTGATGGATGCAGACCTAAACTTAGAAAAACACATTAAGACAATAACAAAGTCAGCTTACTATCACCTCAAGAATATATCAAGGATAAAAGATCTGATGTCTCAACAGGACCTGGAAAAACTAGTCCATGCATTCATCTTTAGTAGGCTTGATTACTGTAACAGCATCTTTACAGGTCTACCTAAAAAATCAGTCAGACAACTACAGCTCATTCAGAACTCTGCTGCTCGAGTCCTCACTAAGACCAAAAAAGTGGACCACATCAGTCCAGCTCTGAGGTCTTTACACTGGCTGCCTGTCCGTCAGAGGATAGACTTTAAAGTTCTGATGCTGGCCTATAAAGCTCTGAATGGTTTAGGACCAAAATACATCAATGACCTCCTGACCCAGTATGAACCATCCAGATCCCTCAGGTCATCTGGATCCGGTCTTTTATCAGTTCCCAGAGTCAGAACCAGACACGGAGAAGCTGCATTCAGCTTTTATGCTCCTTATATCTGGAACAAACTCCCAGAAAGCCTCAGATCAGCTGAAACACTCAGTTTATTTAAATCCAGGTTGAAGACTCACCTGTTCTCAGCTGCATTTGAATAAAGCACCAAATCCACACTTTAAGCTTAAATTTCAAAACTTACATTTAACTACTGATTTTATCTACTGTTCTGATTTTATCTGTTTTGATTTTATATACTGTTTTTTGTTTGTTTGTTTGTTTGTTAATTAGTTAGTTAGTTTATTTGCTTGTTTTAATCAATTTTAAATCATGCTTTTTATTTGTTCTTGTTTCTAATGTCTCTGTAAAGCACTTTGAATCACCTTGTTGTTGAATTGTGCTATACAAATAAACTTGCCTTGCCTTACTGTATTCAGAGGTCAGAGGTGAGGAGCCTTGAGCTGACAAAGAGCAACTCACATAACAAAAAAGTAACTTAAATAATCACGTGTCACAACCAAGGATGCAGAAGAGCATCTCTAAATGCACAGCACACGAAACTTTGAAGCAGCAGCTACAGCGGATGTTGCTAGTATATGAACACGTATATTTTGTTTTGCGGAGCAAAAGAAACCATTTCATGATGCAGGTATTATTGTTTACATTATAATATTATTTTATGCCACCTAAACTCATGCAGCCGAAATTCACACACATACAAACCCATCTTGGCACAAGGGAGTGGATGCTAAATAGCATGTACTTCCCCTCCTGTAGCTATTCTTCATGTCAGACTTAACACCTGCCACCTGAGGCTGAGTGTGTGTTTTCAAATGACTACCCACCCTTGGGTCCTTTTAAAAGCCCTCAATCATCAGCCCTTATCTTTTTTTCAGATTTCCTCCGCTGTCTCTCACAGGGCATATCTCTTGTGTGTGCACTTCACAGGTCACAAGTACCCTGACAGTATACATCCTTGCTCTGACTGGTCCCTGTCTCTATCTTGAACACGTTCAGTGTTTTATAGTTCATCATACCATCTTTGTATAGCCTACTCGTTCCAGTATTAAAGCTAAAATAGATAAAAGTTAATGTCTTATCACACGGGAGACAATCCAGAACCACTCAAAAGACATTTGTTTTTGAGTGTTTTAGTCCTTGTCAAGAGAACTTTGGCAGTTCAGGGCACAGTGCTGTCATCGGAAAATCCAGACGACCTGGACGGTGGGCTTGGAACAATGTTACCATTTTACTTAGAACGTCGTCGTTGTTGTTGTTAATGGTGACACAATTAATGTTCTTTTTCTCCCTGATTAACCAAACGGTTAAGAAAAACAGCAGTAGGAGTGTTGAGAATATTAAACACTTGCAGCTTTAATGCAGTGTGTGCTCTTATTTTTCTCTTGCAGAGTACTTGTAGTCTTGTTAACTCTGCTGCAGTAACAGCAGAAAAAAAACACCCTCACCTCCACTCATGACAACACCCCTCCATTCCAAAAAAAGCTTAAAAGTAACTCTATACTCTCATGAGAGTCTATCAAGGGTTACTCCTCTTCCTCTCTCTTAGTTCTCTGATAATGATTTCCCTCAGTCTCATATTTAAAGTCTTCTTTGTTTTGAGGAGTGGGAGTTGGGGGGGATTGCATCATCCCTGCTGTTTCTACACTTCCTCGCCCTATTCTGCCCCCTTTGGCCAGGTAATTGCCTGTGTTCCTGAGTGTCTGCAGGGATGTTTACTCTGGGGGAGGGGGGGTTGTTGAGGGTCATTTTGCAGCATACACAAGTCTGTGTCCGTATCCTAGCAACGCACTATCAGGTCCACCTGTTCGATGGCCGTCAGCCCAAATATACTTGCAAACATACACACACAATCCCGTCCTTCCTTCTTTTCATCCTGTTTAGCATGTTCACATTTGTCTATATATAACATAACAGCTTGGCTAATTTTACATATGACTCTTACAGCAGAGCCACACACACAGCTGTTGTGTCTTGCTTTTTTAAATTGCTATCATTAGAGGTTCAGAGTTATGATGAAGTGCTGACACATCACGTTGAAAACAGCCTACAAGATTCCCAGTAAAAAGCTTTTGTGAGAATCACAAAAACGAGCTTCATTTTAGCTTCACCTTTAAGAGAAAGTTTAGCCGGGGTAGAGGAGCCATTCTTTAAACACGTGAGAGTGCTTCCTTTTTTCACACAGATGGTTTCAAAGTGTAGAATGGACTGGTATCTAAAAAAAGCAGCCTGGGCTCTGGTATTGCTCCCAGCACCTCATTCTCTCCTGGTAGTCGCGCATAATTGGGTCGAGCGCAGCGCTGTGTGTCCAATCAAATGGCTTAATACTACTCACCTGGTTGCTTGCAGGCCAATCAGATAATTTTAATCACAAAGCCCACTCAATCCCCTTATCTCTGGCTGATTTCATCTGGGCATTGAGTTGTGTTTGTGTGCGTGCGTGCATGCATGTGTGTGTGTGTGTCATCAGCAGCAATTTAGGAAATGTCACCACCAAAGCACAGATATTAAACTACCTCTTAACAATTACTTTTGTCATCCTTGTGACGTATTGATTTTTTTTCTTAGTTGCTAGCCTCTGAAATAGATTAGTATAGTAGTGAGTACATAAATAATAAAAATCTATTTAATTAACTAAAAGCTAAGCTGTAAATTGGCAGTCACAGTCATATCTGGCAGATTATGTGGTGGTTGCTGTTATCTGCAGCATGAAAGCTGCATGGTGGAGGCCTCCTGATACTACATGAGCTTAGATGTCTTGAGCAGCAAGTCCCTGGTTCAATTACTGGCTTGCTAAACCGTCTTCTTGCTTCTTCCCCACATATGTTACTCCCCTGATAGCTGATGTCTACTAGTCCATAAAGTAATAAATGCTTTTCTTTTTTCTTTTCTTTTTTTGTTTGTTTTTTGTTTTTTGTTTTACATAAAATAGGTATTGCACAACATTAATGACACAAGATTTTATGTAAATAAAGAAAGACATTGTTTAATACTAGAATTTTAAACTCAGAAAATAAGTGCCATTTTTGAGCTAATGGAAAAAAATTGAAATGTATTATTCTTTTTTATTTTTTATAAAGACAAAAAAAAGGACAATACTTTACCCTATATTTTGACAGGAGTTGGTAAGATAGATTCCCACTTCATCCTGGGACTTCCTGGGCAAACATACAGGCACTGTGTACTGGAAACAGTCTTTGGTGATTGTTTTGGTGGTTTCAGGTGTGTCTTAGTGAACTGGATGGATGAGATTAAAATTTGATAAACTGTGCATTTCGTTGCCCTGTACCTGTGACATGTGCAATGACAATAAAGTTGAATTCTATTCTATTCTATTCTATTCTACTCTAGCCGTCTACTAATGTTACAGATGAATAGGACTGATCATATTTGTTGCCTAGCAACAACATTAACTTAAATTATTTTATTATTAACATACCTCCTACATTATTGGTAACATAATAGACAGGTAATTTAGCTGTCAGATAATTGTTAACACCCATCCATTAACCTATCTTCCATTTATCCGAACAGATCTGAGATTGACAACAGTCAACACAACAATGCTAACCATTGCGCCGCCATGCTGCCTATATTTCAGTGGCTAATGTTAACGTGCCCCTCAGACAATTTAATATTTGTTACAAATGTTGGTACTACAACCCAAAATTAGTGACCGAGCCCATAGGAAGTCTTTTTGCAATGACACCTCATATCATCTTGGGGCCTTCAGAGGTTTTAATGCAGGTTTTTAGGCACTTCTGGATTGGCTTCATTTTTCTGATCCAGAAGCTGCATCTGTGTGTTACACTCCCTATCTGCAAAGGTGTTGTGTGGAGTTGTGTGTTAACCGGATGGAGCAAATATGTCACCGCTGGTGTCGATACTATTGCAAATCTGTAGCTAATCCAACAATTCAGTTGAACCTAAATAAATAAACAATCACTTTCCAATAAAAGATTGTAAAATAAACAGTTTTACACATGCAGGTTGTTAAAAAGATTTCTTCATTTATTTATTTTTTGGTCCAACTCACACAAATACTTGTTTTAATAGTTTTCTGGCCGTTTTTACCCTTCAGCACATCACTGCACAATGCCCTACACAGCTTGAAAGAGCTCACCTGCAGCAATCCACTGTGAGTTTTCAACGACACATCAAGTGGGTCCGTGCTCCATTTAGGAGTTCTTTCACCCGCCTGGCCCCCCAGAATGGAATAAAGGTGAAAGAAAAGAGCAGCCATCTCTGTCGTGTTGTACCAGAGCGCTGACAGAAGGAGTGAGGGAGACAGAGTGAGGAAGGACAGCCATGATTAATGTAGAGGCTGTGTGGACCCAAGAATATCTTCCCACTGCCCTCCATCTTAGCTAATGTGACCTGCCATATAGGTCACTCATTACAGTGTATGTGTACGTGTGTGGTGTGTTAGAATGGACCGACTATATATGTATTAACTGAGCCAATCCTGGTAGAAGAGAGTAACTAAACTGTTTGTAGCTGAACTAAATAATGCCCAGCCATCTGCACTAATAGATGCATCTACTTAGCTGAGGAAGATGATTGTGGCCAAACTCAAGGCAGCCACACAACCGAGTGCACGACTTCTCTTTTCTCACCACAGGAAATGCTTGCAAATGTGAACACACCCGTACTCAACATCCCCACTACCAGTATCAATAAAAGCAATAATCTCGTATATGCCACTGCCACAGAAATACTTGGGTCCAAAAATGACAAATACATATAGAGAAAGCCCCCCCCCCCGTGTGGAAAAGAAGGCTGTAACGGAAATTAGGGAGATCTGGAATGATGTTTGGGCACTAACAAAAGTCCAGAAGGTTTTGTGAGAGACAGACAAGAGCTCTCTAGGGTGTACTCTTAGCTGCAAAGGAACCATACTATGATGGCAGACACTGAGCAATCCTGGAAGACAATCTTAGAGAATGAGATGGCACAGAGCACCAACACCAAGTGGATGGTGCACCTAAGAGCAGACCACAGCAATCTCCCAGACACAGCCCCCTCTCTTACATGGATGATATTAAGGTATATGCTGGGAGAGAGCGAGACTTCATTGATGCACCTCACCAGGCTCTACAGTGAGGACATCAGGCTGTTAAATGAACTGGAATAACATCCCAATGTGGAGAAAGAGACTTTATTGGAGGCTTTGCAAAGATGCCTTGGAGACAGTCCAGTATATAGTACCAAGATGGAAGATGGAACAACATAAACCGAGAGACACTACCAAGTGGCTGGGATAGCATACAGGAACATCTGGGCCACATATGGATTAGAACTGCCCAATTCCCGATGGGAGACACCACTGAAGATAGTTGAGAACAACAAGGCTAAGGTCCCGTGGGATTTTGAGTTCCAGAAAGACAAGCAGCTGCTGGCCAACCAACCAGACATAGTGGTGGTTGAAAAGGAGCAGAAGATGTAGCAGCCCCGGCAGACAGCAACATCACAGAGAAGGAGCACAAGGAAATAGAGAAGGGCCAGGGGCTGAGGGAACAACTGGAGCAAAAGTGGAGGTCAAAAGTGGAGCTTTAGGAGCTGTAAACCAGAGAGTGGCTTCAGCAGATTCCAGGCACAACATCAGGGATCTCTATTTAAAAGAGTGCAGTCCTGGGAAAAGCACACAACCCTCAAATTCCCAGGACACCAAGTTTGAGGAACACGCACACATACCGTCCCGCCATACATACATATATATATATATATATATATATATATACATACATACATACATACACATAAAAAAACACCCAGCACGCCCCTGCGGGCGGTTTATCCTTCAAGCTCGGGTCCTCTACCAGAGGCCTGGGAGCTTGAGGGTCCTGCGCAGTATCTTAGCTGTTCCCAGGACTGCGCTCTTCTGGACAGAGATCTCCGATGTTATTCCCGGGATCTGCTGGAGCCACTCGCCTAGCTTGGGAGTCACCGCACCTAGTGCTCCGATTACCACGGGGACCACCGTTACCTTCACCCTCCACATCCTCTCGAGCTCTTCTCTGAGCCCTTGGTATTTCTCCAGCTTCTCGTGTTCCTTCTTCCTGATATTGCTGTCATTCGGAACCGCTACATCGATCACTACGGCCGTCTTCTTCTGTTTGTCTACCACCACTATGTCCGGTTGGTTAGCCACCACCATTTTGTCCGTCTGTATCTGGAAGTCCCACAGGATCTTAGCTCGGTCATTCTCCACCACCCTTGGGGGCATCTCCCATTTTGACCTCGGGACTTCTAGGTTATACTCGGCACAGATGTTCCTGTACACTATGCCGGCCACTTGGTTATGGCGTTCCATGTATGCCTTGCCTGCTAGCATCTTGCACCCTGCTGTTATGTGCTGGATTGTCTCTGGGGCATCTTTACACAGCCTGCACCTGGGGTCTTGCCTGGTGTGATAGACCCCAGCCTCTATGGATCTTGTACTCAGAGCTTGTTCTTGTGCTGCCATGATTAGTGCCTCTGTGCTGTCTTTCAGTCCAGCTTTGTCCAGCCACTGGTAGGATTTCTGGATATCAGCCACCTCCTCTATCTGCCGGTGGTACATACCGTGCAGGGGCCTGTCCTTCCATGATGGTTCCTCGTCTCCCTCCTCTTTCTTGGGTTTCTGCTGCCTGAGGTATTCACTGAGCACTCGGTCAGTTGGGGCCATCTTCCCAATGTATTCTTGGATGTTCCTTGTCTCATCCTGGACTGTGGTGCTGACACTCACCAGTCCCCGGCCCCCTTCCTTCCGCTTAGCGTACAGCCTCAGGGTGCTGGACTTGGGGTGCAACCCTCCATGCATGGTCAGGAGCTTTCTTGTCTTTATGTCAGTGGCTTCTATCTCCTCCTTTGGCCAGCCTATTACCCCAGCAGGGTACCTGATCACGGGCAGGGCGTATGTGTTGATGGCCCGGATCTTGTTCTTACCATTCAGCTGACTCCTCAGGACTTGCCTGACCCTCTGCAGGTACTTGGTGGTTGCAGCCTTTCTAGCGGCCTCTTCATGGTTCCCATTTGCCTGCGGGATCCCCAGGTACTTGTAACTGTCCTCTATGTCTGCAATGTTGCCTTCTGGTAGTTCAATCCCCTCAGTTCTGACTACCTTCCCTCTCTTTGTTACCATCCGACTACACTTCTCCAGTCCGAACGACATTCCAATGTCATTGCTGTATAGCCTGGTAGTGTGGATCAGTGAATCGATGTCTCGTTCACTCTTGGCATACAGCTTGATGTCATCCATGTACAGGAGGTGGCTGACAACTGCTCCGTTCCGTAGTCGGTATCCGTAGCCAGTCTTGTTAATGATCTCACTGAGGGGGTTCAGGCCTATGCAGAACAGCAGTGGGGACAGAGCATCTCCTTGGTAGATCCCGCACTTGATGGTAACTTGTGCTATGGGCTTGGAGTTGGCCTCTAGTGTTGTACGCCACATCCCCATTGAGTTCCTGATGAAGGCTCTTAGGGTCCCATTGATCTTGTACAATTCTAGGCATTCCAGTATCCAGCTGTGGGGCATTGAGTCATAGGCCTTCTTGTAATCAATCCAGGCAGTGCACAGGTTGGTCAGTCTGGTCTTGCAGTCTCGGCTGATTGTTCTGTCTACCAGTAGCTGGTGTTTTGCACCTCTGGTATTCTTGCCAATTCCTTTCTGTGTCCCGCTCATGTATTGACCCATGTGCCTGTTCATCTTAGCCGATATGATGCCTGACAGGAGCTTCCATGTAGTACTGAGGCAGGTTATTGGTCGGTAGTTGGAGGGGACCGGTCCCTTCTTGGGGTCCTTGGGGATCAGGACCGTCCGGCCTTCAGTTAGCCATTCCGGGTGTCTCTCGTTAACTAGCATCTGGTTCATTTGTGCTGCCAGACGCTCGTGGAGTGCAGTCAGCTTCTTCAGCCAGTAGGCGTGAACCATGTCGGGCCCTGGTGCTGTCCAACTCTTCATACTGGAGACCCTTTCTTGGATATCTGCCACTGTGATGGTTACTGGACCCTGTTCAGGGAGGTCGCTGTGGTCTGCCCTCAGATCCACTAGCCACTGAGCATTGCCGTTATGGGTTGCATCCTTCTCCCATATGCTCTTCCAGTATTGCTCCGTCTCCAGCCTTGGTGGTGCTGTTCTCTTATTATTGTTCCCTTGCCACTGAGAGTACACCTTTGCTGGTTCTGTGGAGAACAGCTGGTTTATTCTCCTGCCTTCTATCTCTCTGGTGTACCTCCTCAAGCGGCTGGCCAAGGCTGTGAGTCTTTGCTTGGCAGTTTCCAAGGCCTCAGGTATGGACAGCTTGCTGTATTTCTTAGGCACCTTATTTGTCGCACCTTTCTGCAACTCTGTTAGTTGGCTAACCTCCCTCCGTGCTACTTTGATCTTGCCCTCTAGCCTCCTTCTCCATGGAGGGTACTGCCCCTTGTGGCTGTTCAACTTGTAACCAAGCATCTCACTGATCACTGCTGCCGTATTGTAGATCAGCTTGTTAGTGTCGGTAATTGTGGTTGTAGGTATTGCCCGTAGTGCTGCATTAACATCATCTAGCAGACCTTCTGAGGGTACTTCACGTAATCTTGGTAACCGGCTACGGGGGATCCAGGTTTCAAGCTTGGCCATGATCCTATTTTTCAGGTCAGTTCCTCTCGCACTCAACGATCCTTCTCCTATCGCACTTGGGGCTATGTACCCAATCTCGGGTGGGGGTGATGATATCTCCCCCCTGACCTGGCGTCCTGACTCCTCCTTGCCGTAGCATTTGTGTTGTACCTCGTCAATCTCTAGCTGTGAGAGCAGTCCCTTCTTTCGAATGTTGGAACACTGAGCTACTAGTTGTTTCGCCGTCATTGTGGATGTTGGGTATCGAAGAATCCATAGGTCCCTCATCCTATTCATGTAGCCCCTTCCGCCGGGGTTACTTGCGTAGTAGCATTCCAACAACGCCCTGTTTTCGTCCCTTGCCCACCGATGCCTTCTTGTTCCAGTAGCCCACTTTTCGTCAGGGTGCCCTGGTTCCTCAACACCTGACGCGGACCTTGTTGATCCGGGCGACGTCCGAGCCGGCATGCCTTCATATTTATCTGTCTCGCTCATGTCTGCGGTAGGCTTGCTTAGCATAGGGGGTCTAGCCTTAGGACCCTTACTGGATACAGACGCCCCAGGCAGGAATCGAACTTGCGATCCTCTGTTCCAAAGGCGTGTAGTTTAACCACTACGCTATCCAGCTCTCTATATATATATATATATATATATATATATATATATATATATATATATATATATATATATATATATATATATATATATATATATATATATATATATATATATATATATATATATATATATATATATGTGTATGTGTATGTGTGTGTGTATATGACATATGGTTCTCATTTATGCTTCGACTGTTCAGTTTCTTTAGTTCTAAAATACAATCATAATCCAGTCCATAATGATCAAATGTGACTTTATAACTTTCACTACAAGAGCCTGAATATTGCAGAAAGGTAATAATAATAGTAGATTGCAAATGGAATATTTCACATGCTAATGTAATTCAATTTCCTTTTCTCTTTTTCTCACAAAATCACTCATTTCATTTCTTTTGTTATTCACTGGCTTTTCCCATAACCCCCCCATCCCCCCCCCCCCCCACCCCCATCTCTTTGACCACCCTTTGCCCCACTATATCTCATCCTCTGCTCCTTTCATTCTCAGATACATGATGAATGTGACGTGGGATGGCAGAGACTTGTCCTTCACAGAAGACGGCTACCAGGAAAACCCAAAGCTGGTGGTCATTGTTCTTAACAAGGAGAGAGAGTGGGAGAAGGTAGGATCTATATCTTAAGAATCCTGCACTGAAAAGCTTTCACTTCTTTGAAAAAGAATATGAGTTTGGAGGGAAAAAAATGTCTCTAGGGACATTTTAGCGGTGCTCCAGATGCCAGGCAGCCAGCCCGATTCCTTATTTAATGACCACCATAGTTTTCAGCTTTGCTGAGCATTTCAATATGATAAACTTGCATTAGGTAAAACGGTGCGCCATCAGATTGTCATGGTTGCTGAAAACAGGTAGGCTTGATTTATAATGATTTGTTCCACATGTTCAATAAATATGCATTTCCAATTGTCCTTATTTTCTCCTTGACTAAAAGCTTAAAAGGTCATTATTAAAAGAAGAAAAAGCTTGTTTTTGTTGCTCCCCTGTTTGTGGGAGGGTCACAACAGTGGATGGATCTAAATATTGGATCAGAGTCCTTCTAAGAATTTGTACCTGTTTCGGGTCTCAAACTCGGGATCTTTGGCAAACATGTTAATTGCTTGACTAAAGTCACTCAGTAGGACTTAAATCAAAATGAAAGAAAATGACATTCAACCACCATCTTTGACTTAGAGGTCACCGCTGAGATATGCAACACAAAAACAAAACCAGGCACGAGCACAGTATTGAAAATGCCACCTATGTGTCATCATACAGCACTCAGTTGATCAATGAGCTCATTTACTGAGGAGGTTATGGATTGCTGTAACTGGTTAATGTTAGGTGGCTTCTATAAAGAATGGCCACTATGAAAGGGTGAGCATTCGTGCCATTTTAATGGACTTTAAATGGCAGTCATGTATCTTTATACCTACATCTGACTCCCTGGTACTTACTTAAATACCTCATATTTAATGCCCCCATAGCTCATACGTTAGAATGGATGAGACTGAGAGGACAAGTTTGGGAGAAGGACGGGGAAACAAGAGAGGAATTGGAGGGAATTGTAAAGGGAAGATGGATAATTTTGAGTTTTATGGTCATTTTCTTTTCTTTGCATTGATTTGATTTTGTCACTCCCTGTGCATGTGTCTCCTCACACTCTTCATTCTCCTCTTTACGGCTGTTTGCCACCTTTGATCTTCTTTCCCTTCTTCTTTACCTCATCTGTCCTCTTCCATCTTCTCTTACCTCCCCTCCTTTCCTTTCATCACCAGTTCAGATCATTTGTAGACTCTGGTGTTGTTTTTCTCCCCTCTGATAGGGCCTCAAAACACAGCTGAGACCTCTGATACCGGAGGGTGGCGCGGGTTCACGTGCATGCACGTGTGTAATTTGACTCGTCAACACTGGCTACTGACAGAAACACTTTTCGGGAGACTTGTGCAGCAACGAATGCAATTGTTATTCAAGTCAGACCCATGCGTATATGTGTGTGTCTGTGACTTACAGTTTGCAGTTCAGTTTGCCGCAATCTGCAGAGTCTCCACCCGATCTTTGAGACTAGCTGTTTCATATTTCATATCTACACACACACAAACACAGAGGCATGCATGCAAAATACCTTTTGTTGATGTGCAGAGGAGAGGCAGAGTGTGGTGTTTTTAATACAGAGCCTGGGAAATTGATCAGGACCACATGGTACTGTGGTTCAGAGAAAGCAACAGAAAGCAAGAGACACACCGAGACCCAAAGTGGAAACATAATTGGGAGCTTCTCTCTTTCTTTCTCTTTCTGTCTCCCTCTCTTTCTCACACACACACACACACACACACACTTTCTCTCTCTGGTGCTGCTGTCCCACCCATGCGCCAGAAAGCAGCGGCACACAGAGAGAGACCTGCGATGATCAAGAGGTAAAAATTCAGTAACTGCACTAAAATATGGATATGCACTAAAAATATAAAATGTGTCCCCCTGAGGCACAGGAGAGACAGGGAGAGGAGTGCTGTATGGAACGGTATCAAGACGAACAAGAGACAGAGACAGATGGGAGGGAATATTGAGAGCAAATGATTGCAAGAAATGGAGACCCAAAGAGAGAGAAAGAGAAAAGGAAAGAAGCAAAAGGAGGAAAGGAAAGGTATAAATGAGCCACCAGCATGTGTATGAGTTCCCTTTTTTTGAGCACACCTGCTCCTCGCTGCAGCGCACAGCCACATTGGTTAGATGATGTGTCTTTTCCTTTTTTTTCTTTAAGTTTTGAGAAGAGCTACCTTTAAAGTCATTGCACTTGTGTGGTTAGATGTGCGTGTGGTGTTTGGGTTTATTTATTTACTAAGGGTATTGTAACTAATTCAAATGAAGCACATTTTGCAGGAAGTCATGGGGGTATATTTGCCTAGATAATGAGGATGGAGCTTATATGGAGTTTTTGGGGGGGATTTGCGTCAGAGCTTTAGACAAAGAAAAAACAAAGTCTTGGTTGACTAAAATGGTTCCAATTTTTCAACTAATCAGTTTGTCCTAAGGGGAAAAAAAATAATTAAAAAAGTGTACTCAGTGCAGTTTACCCACTAGCAATATTAGGCTAAATTAATTACAAGTAAAACATAAAAGCTAGTGTTTTCTGCATATTAAGTAATCTTAAACTGGTTCTTTTAGTTTGAAATTATATCAGCAAACTTGGGACCAACCAGAAAGGACTTGCCATATTCATATACAGTAGTACAGTTTGTGCAGTACTGTCTTGTGTCACCCCTCATTTTGCTTCCAAGGAGCCAGACTCGGATCATGTGATCTCGAACAATTCAGTTGTTAAGTGATGATGTATTAACCCTGCTTCAAGGTCCAAACTATGCTGCGTTAATTAATGCTGTTGTCATTTTAGCACGTTTTAATGCTTTGTATCGAGCCCCTAAAAATAGTCAGTGATCACTTATTGCCTCTCTGGGTTTTTATTACGACTATTCAAAGCTCTTTAAGGTTTTTAAAACCCTACAATGTAACTACAGCCCATCAGCGAACAGTTTGCCAGGCGACAAATATTTGAATGGGACAGAAAAGAATCACTCTGAGGCTAAAAAAAGATTTGAATGGGTACATGGACATTATTTGGACATTTGCTGTTTCTTCTCTCATTTTCAGTCCAGTACCTGATCAATTTGAGAGGAGTTGTGTGTTAGTGTTTTTGTTGATTTATGAATAATTCAAGCATGAAAAGCCACCTAATTCAAGGGATGAATGAGAGCTGTGTTTAAAGAGCTTATATGTCATTATTTGGTATCAGCACATTTATTCTTCCTCATAGTTTGAACTCTTAGGCAACTGTCTTGTAATTTCTTTAAGTAGCCTTCAGGAATGGTCCTCCAGGCTTATTAAAGGACACTCAAAGCTCTTCTTTAGATGATCCCACACTGCTTCAATAATGTTGATGTCCGGTCTCTGAGGAGGTATTTTCTGCATATTCTTCTGCATATCCCAAACACCACTGGCTGAAATGAAGCCCCAAATGATGACACGACCTCCACTATGCTTTATAGATGGCTGTAGATACTCAGTGTTTTGTGCCTATCACTGTTGTTCTCCACTTCTCCAGTTTCCTCCAATTTTATTTATTTATTGAATTTTTTAATTTTTATTTTTTAAGAACAAGTTACACTAATTGTTCTTTAAGAATCACCTTGTTGGTGTAAAAATACTACTTAATGCCCGTCAACCTGTGTTATCTTTGACATTCATGGACTCAACTAAATAAATGACAAATTATTTGCTTTCGTGACAGGCTACAAGCAGAGGCGGAGCCAGACATTTGAAACACCCGGGGCTTAGCCCAAAAGGATAGTATGCATGTGGGATTTTTTTTTCCCTTGGGGGGGGGGGGGGGGGGGGGGGGGGTAGAAATGACTGAAAGATTAATTGGCTCTGTTTTGAGTTTTGTTCAAAAAAGAATGACTTCATATAGGGAAAAATATATATCACATGTGCAGGACACCTTAAACTAGTTTTTTAATTAAGCAGCAAGGCATAACAAAATCAGGGCTGTATCAAGACACGAGGACTAAACCCCAATTCAACCAGACCCAGAACTGATCCAGAATTAAAACAGGACTACAACAGTTCAAAATCAGGACTACTTGGGACTTAACCAAGACAGAACCAGAATCAGAACTAGATGATAGTAGCACTAAAAATCATCATAGACCTGCACTACACTTATTTTTTAATTTTACCAAAGTACAATATTTAGATTGAGAAAGGTTTATATAATTATTTAGCCTTGTTGTGCAAACAAGCCTGCATAACTTAATAAATATAGAATTTGAAAAATAACAAACCTAAAAAGAAACACTAGGTATGAGATACATGAGTACCTATGATACGGTGATACTTTTGGTAAACAACCATTTGACTAACATGTGTGTCTCACCTGCTCTTGTTCATCTCTGTTCTGTCCTCATTCTCCATCTCCCTCTCTGTTCCTCTCTCCCTCTTTGTGCTGACAATCATCAAATATACAGATATTTACAAACTCTTCAGATAAAAACACAAACACTTTTTAATTGTAACATCAAATAAGACTAAATGTTTATTTTTTTAGATTGATAAATATAAAAAACATATTTGTTAACTTTAAGAGTAAAGAGAGAAACTATCTGTATTTCTTAATTTTAAATGGCACCAAATTGTATTCAAAATTGAGCCACACTTATGGAGCTCCACAGTTCTTTTCCTGGTGTTTTGGTTGACATCTCTTGATTTTCCCATGTCACAGAAACAGGCTCTGTGTTTTGCCTTATATGCATCCACAGCTGTGCCACCTGTTTACTCACATGGACTCTACTAACCTATCAGAAGCTTCTTCAGCTCAGAATGGAATCGTCTGGAGTTTTCTTATTAATTAACAATAAACTTAGTGTACATGTACTCCTAAATTTGATGAAAGTGATAAAAAACAGAAAGCTCTGTCTCTCTTTATTGTGACATTTAACTAATTCAAAAGATATTTCAATATTTATCTAAAACAAAAGTTTACTCTAAATTGATGTTGTGCAGTAAAAATGTTTTATGTTTTCTCCCTAAAGTGTAAATATCTGGTTA
The DNA here is from genome assembly GCF_963969265.1 of Rhamphochromis sp. 'chilingali'. Taxonomy (NCBI): domain Eukaryota; kingdom Metazoa; phylum Chordata; class Actinopteri; order Cichliformes; family Cichlidae; genus Rhamphochromis; species Rhamphochromis sp. 'chilingali'. Next base: position 22,129,362 of record NC_137942.1, read on the forward strand.
CAAATGTGAATATCCTGCTGTGTACTGAAATTCCTCTTGTTTTGCATACAAATATACTGAACAACATACAAAGCATAATATATAAAATAACATTTACCTGAGTTTTTCTTTGAAAGAACCCTCTAATGTCCATTCTTATATTTCAGTACATAACTGAAACCGATTTAGTCGGGGAGGGTAAGAACTGAAAATATGAAATAAACACACGTAAGCTAAGAATCTCTAAAAAAAAAATAGCATTTGTTCGGCTTTTCATTTCGCCATTTGTTGATTCACTTGAAGAGCAAGTAACGTAATATTGGTCAAGTGATCAGTTTGATATCAATCTTTCGTGATGCACCGTCATATTTACATTATTTGTACGGTACGAATGATTTGCTTTGGTACCTGGTCAAACTTAAGCTCTCCTTAGTATGGCTGGCTCCGTCTCTCCAACAGCGCACTGACGGGTAGCAGCTGCCCCGCCCCCTCGCTCAGTCGCTTAGTGCCTGAGCTCGGATCATACCAATATCAGGGGGGGATTCACGCACAGTCGTAAATTCCCACAGTGTGCACTATGTGCTTCGAATATTGTGTGTACTTTTTGTTTTATACAGTTGTCAGCCAGGCATCTAACTATGAAAAAATTGCACTCCAAAATACCCCGGGCTTCTGACAAAACAACCCGGGCTTAAGCCCAGTAAGCCACCCCCACGCTCCGCCCCTGGCTACAAGTAACAAAGTGCTTAAAGCTAAAATGTAAAATTCTTAATGTAGACACAAAATTGGTTCATCCCTGGAGTTAGGTGCCTTTACTTGAATAATTCATAGGGCAAAAACAAAAGCACATTGTTCTGAAAATGGTCAAGTAAAAATTCTGGACTGAAAATGAGTGGAAAAAGTCTGGAGAACTGTTGGTGTAGAGCACTTTAAAAATGTCCAGAATGTCTGGCCCCTTGAATACTAGTGTATAACTTTATAATTGCTTCATAACTAGTTTAACACATATAAGTAACGCGATTCATCACAGGGTGTTAAAATATTTATTTCACTTAATATGAATTTGAAAAAATGTCTAAAACACAACATCTATAAAGAGATATTGTACATTTCATTCTACAAATATGAATCTGAATTTATAACCTTATTACTCTTGCTAAGCAGGTTCTTTGTGAATGACTTTCACTTTTTCATGTTCTGCCTGATGCGATTTGATCAAATAAAACTAGGCATTCATCACAAATTAGCTAAAATCACAGTAAATAGAACATTTAAATAATTAAAGTTACCATTTACTAGTTACATTTTTTCCTAATTGTTTAATTTTGAAACAATCAAAGTCTAAAAATATTAACTGCTTCAAACTACTGTTCATTCAACAGATGCAACAAATGTACAAGGAAACATAATCCTTACTTACTACATATCCAAATCTAGATCCATGAACCTCTTATTTGATCAAAATATATTACATTTTCTGTTTGTATATTGCCCTTTTCTTATTTATGAAAGTCTACAGCATTGTAATTGTTTGCTGCATTAAAGCATGACTTCATCAACAGCACGAGAAAAGTGTATTTACCGATCAGAACCAGGATGTTATATTTTATTCCTGCTGAGTCGATGGAGTGCGTAAACTGCTTCAGGAACTGCTGTGGCGTTAGCAGCCAGTTCACAAAATAATTATTACAGACAGCATGGGATTTGTGCTTGGAGAATCACAATATGGAGAGCAGACGCACAGAAAAGCCCACGTGCATGCAAGTCGACACACAAACACGCACATGCGTCTTCGATTCAGGCGTCGCTATTCTCTGAGCCTTTGTGAAAGAGCTTCACTTTAAAGAAATATGTCTAAATTAATGGATTCCGTTTCTTTTCGATTTTCCACTCTTTCATCCTCTTTCTCTATGCCCTCATTTTTCGCGCACAAACGGCGGCGTGCACGTGCACCCGCACGCATGCACACATTCGGAGCAAGCGTAGGGTGTAGGAGAGGGAGAGCAGAATCCATTTTCCTGACATAATTTTGTCTGACAGGAGTGACAGATACTATTTTATGACTGAATGGGTTTCTCCATGCTATTAGGAACTCATTCTCCCATAATGCAACTTGCCACAACGATAACTCTCCCCGTGAGACTGGCACAGAGAATGTGCTTGGTGTAAAAGCCATGACCCCGGTTTTACTTTATTCTTTTATCATACTCTATCTGTTATTCATCCAGGTACTGGTTTATTATAGCCCTTGAATATGTGTGTGTGTGTGTGTGTGTGTGTGTGTGTGTAGGTTTGCGTGGGCAGAAAAAGTGTAATACAAAGAGACAAATATGAAATGAATGAAATGAAGAAAAAGACATGTTGGTACAAAGAGCAAGACCTTTAAAGAAACAAAGATAAAGAAAGATGATGATGGAATAGAAAGAACAACAAAGCGGAACAAGTGTGAAATGACAAAAGAAGGAGTGGTAGATGAAACAAGTGCTTTAAGAAAAAGTATACAAAGAAGTATACACCGCACTTCAGGGACAGAGTGTCATCCCGCCACCAAGTGGCTCTAAATCTATTTCAGAGTGATGATGCGATAGGATTGCCGGCGTGGATTGTTATAATGCTGTAATCCCACAGGCTTTAAGATTGTAACCACACACATACACAAACATGTGCACTGCTTTCCATGAACAGCATGTGCACAATATTTGGTATTAGATGTGGGTAGATTCAGCATTTTGTTCTCTGACCAGTCGATAGAGAGTATCTTCCTACCTCTATGGGAATTAATTTATAGCCCCTCTTTCTTTAATTGGAAAGAAAGAGCGATTGGGAGGAAGAGGGAAGAGGAGAACAGCAGGACAGGAAATCAGAGGAGTTGCTGAAGTCAGCTTCTTCTTTCCCTCCTCCTCCTCCTTTCCCTCTTATTTTCTGAGCAGTGCATTTATCACGCTTCTTAGTTTATTGACTCATCCAACCAAATCAGGACTACTCTTCAAAGATGATATTAATGGCCGTACGGGTCAAACAGGATTTAGTTGTACAAACAGGAGAGAGGATAAGAAAATGAACTCGGTAGGAGGGATCTCCATCCATCCATCCAACCATCTATCCATCTGGGCCCATGTTCTAGTAATTCAATGCATTTCAATTTTATTTTTGTAGTGCCAAATCACAACAACAGTTGCCTCAAGACGTTAGCAGTAGGCAGTAGTCGAAGCAGAAATGCCTAAACCTCCCCTTTCAAATCAGGACCACCTACTTCAACTCTTCTGGCAGGACATGAAGGTGCTCCCAAACCCACCAAGAGATTTAATCCATCCAGGGTGTCCTGGGTCGGCCCCAAGGCCACTTCTTGGTGGGACATGCACAGAACACCCCACCTAGGAGGTGCCCAGGAGGCATCCTGGTCAAATGCTTGAACTACCTCAACTGACTCATTTGATGATGAGGAGCAGTGGCTCTACTCTAACATCCAACCGAATGACTGAGGTCGACAACCAGTCTTTATTGTCTGATCATAATTATGATACAGGAATTACATTTTTACTTTCCCATTAAAATGTTCTATTATCTCCACCCCTTTAATGCATAAACACTCACACAGACACAAACGCACATATGTGGATGGGCGCATACACATGCACTCACTCGATTGAGAAATGCAAAACAGCTGGGCTAAGACAGACAGGAAAATGTGGCCGATCCCTTGAGACTAACGATTACACGCAAGAAGCATGGGTGCCACCTCAGCGTACCGTCCGGCTTTGCTTTCCTCAACACATATGCCTACGCAAACACAAACACACACACACATTCACACACACACGCACAGTTTGAGGAATGTAGCCGACAGCAGAGTGAGCTGTTGACAGCGGTGCCGACTAAGAGTGGAGAAGAGACTCTAATCCCTGTCAGAGGATAGAAAACCACTCAAAGCAAAACAATTAAAATGCTAATTTCACTTCCTCCTCTCTGCTCGGCTGTTAATGACTTAGCCAGGCGTGCAGGCGAACCAACAACATGTGTGTGTGCGTGTGGTTGTGTGCGGATAACAAACACTGTCTCATGACTTCGAGGTCAAGTGGCTGACATATTAGCATTGCTATGATATGTGTGTCGGGTGCAACTGCGTTAAGATATTAGGGGTTTTTTCCCCCACACACCTAAAACAAAGAAACTATGTTTAGCTTAACCTTTTGCAACCCTGCTCGCAATCTTGTCACTAATGTCTACGAATGAAAATATATCAATACCTCTGTCTGCATGTGTGCAGTACTAGGATAGATGGAAACACACGAGACGTCAGAAAGATTTCTTAGATGGAGGAAAAGAGTTAGAGCAGTGTTTTGCCATTTTCTGCCCCGATGCCTGTTGCTGTTTATGATATTCCACTCTGCCTTCCCTGACATAAACATGCATATATATATATATATATATATATATATATATATATATATATATATATATATATATATATATATATATATATGTATATATATATATATATATATATATATATATATATATATATGTATATATATGTATACTTTATGTACGAACACACACACACACACATAGATCTACAGAGAGATGTCAGTAGGTAAAGATAAAAATAGCCCATAGGGGAAACTGTGACATCACAGCTCTGAAAACTTTTTGAATTATCAACAGAGTCCCAACTGTCATACTGTCACACTAAATCTCTGTTTCTGTATGGGTTTGCATGCATAGCAATATCACTGTGTGCATTTTGTGATCCAACCCTGCAGGCCATGCATTTAATATGCCGTGCTTTACCTTACATTCAAACAGGCATTTACTGTGGCCAAAGAGCAACATACAGTATATGCTGGCTGCAGCTTTTCCACAAAATCCTTTGTTTTATTTTGTTTTTTCTCATTTCTGCTGTATGTTATTAGGAAAGTTAAGTATATAATGGTCACTAAATCGCAACTGCAATTTCTTCACTGCTTTCACTTCATTTGTACTTATAACCATCTCCAACAGAACAGCGTGATAGTTTAGACTCCCGGGAGGTAAATGTGAGGCCATGAGTGTGACCCAAACAACAATCAGTCTATTGACTTCCAGCCTACTCAGTAATTGAAAAGCAATACATTGTAGCCCATTGGAAATGTGCCAGGTGTTCTATTTTTAGCCACCAGTTATTATATCTTGTTTCCTACTTTCCTCTTCTCTCACCAGATGGGGAAACTGGACAATCGTAGTCTGACACTGAAGTACCCCGTGTGGCCACGTTTCAACTCCTTTGGTGACGCTGAGCTTGATGACAACCACCTGTCCATCGTCACCTTAGAGGAGAAACCCTTTGTCATTGTGGAGGACGTGGAAAGACTCACTGGTACCTGCATGAGGAACTCTGTGCCGTGTAGGAAGCATATCAAAGAGTAAGTGGGATATCTGTCCATCTATCATGCTGCAGTGTTAGCTAGATAGCTAAGTAAGCAAATGCAGTAAAGCTGCTTCACTGCGAATCACCAAATATTACTGGTGTAAAAATGTTTGATTAAATTTTGTTTTAACAGAATGAACAAACATCTGAAATGCAGTTATGTTCACAAATATCTGTACAAGGATACAGTTTGTGTAGTTTTTTGGATCTGTGACTTAGTTTGATTGTGTGTTTTTTTTAATTTGTTAAAGTTCAGATTTTATAACTAAAGAAAAACATTCTGCAGTCATTCACCTTAGTTGTCCTCCATAGTCGCCCAGGAGTATTGGTGTTGTTTCATTTTAAGAACTCTTATTAAGCATTCCAACAATCAGCTAACCAAAACGCAAGTTAAACACTTGGAATATCTACTTTAGCTGTCATGGAATAATGAGGGAACAGGCCTCACTTGGCAATGGAACTGCCTGTCAGTCAATTGTCCAATTATTTTTGAGCCTCTGGAAATAGGGCATTATGTATAAAAAATATCCCAAACAGTTAATGTACTGCTTTTGTTAAATCCCTTAAATCCCTTGAATGAAAGCAGAAAGTCTGCACTTCAGTCACGTCTTGATCTTTTGATTTAAAATCCACTATTTTGGTGCACAGAAGCAAAACTACACCAAAGAAATTAGTCATTGTCTTCAAATTTATGGTCCTAACTTACAAAATACAAAAAATTTGGGTCTCATCAACAAGTGGCCACTCTGAACATCTAGTTTTTGAGGTATGTTATACCTACAGTATATATCACACCTCAAAAAACTCGATACCTGCTCCTACTAGGGACACATCCATCATGCAAGTGTAAATGCAGCCGTAATAAGCAAAACAAGGAAATGAGAACGAGATACAGTATTACCGCCTATGTCAATGATATATATTCAAGTATATAAGAAAGTTAAAAGAAAATGCATCCATTAAAATCATCTAAACCTAAGGCACAAAAATGTAAGTGTGTGTTACAGCTAGTCTTAATCTAACAACGCGGTCCTGTAATGGCACACATGCTTATTATTGCAACACAATAAGCTGCACTTAAGTCATCTCACCCACTCTCTTCCTCCTTACCTTGTCTTGTGGAAAAGCACAACACAGTGAAATGGTCTGAAATACACTCTACTTGCAGTCTAACTGATTTACACGTAATGTTGTTGTATGAGAAGAAAAACTAAGGACCGCATAAAAGAAAGTTTCATAAGAGTGTATTGGATAATCAGAAGGTAATAAATTTACATCATCCGTATTTCATTTTCCACAGCGCCGTCTCTGCGCTCCTCTGTCAGTGCATGCTGTCTCGCTCTCCCCTTTCTCTCACGAACACGGAAAGCGATGCAGTGTGCAGGCTTTTCAGCAGCTTCTTTCCTCCTGAAAATGGAGGTGGCTGCTGAACTCAGCATTTTACTTCC